>NC_064257.1:2580833-3226041 GCF_003254725.2 Canis lupus dingo | reverse complement strand
CAAACGAGTGTCCCCCATTTCAAAGAAATAAATTATCCCTTATACAAAGTATTTCAAATAACAACAGGAAGGAAGGAAGGAAGGAAGGAAGGAAGGAAGGAAGGAAGGAAGGAAGGAAGGAAAGGAAAACTGACCAATTCATTATATTAGGCTAAACTAAGTCTGCAATCTTTTATCTTAAATTCTTTGGGTTTGGGAGTTTAGAAAGATAATGCAGTGTATACGTTGTGTACAACACCTCCAGCAAGTCTAGACCAGCTCCCACAACCAAATATGTTAATATCTTTGCAGCATCACATACCGAGTAGGATAAATAAAAACTATAAATAGGCTCACATCAGTTTTTTTTTTTTTTTTTTTTTTAAGATTTTTATTTATTGACAGAGAGAGGGAGCAGGAAGTGGCAAGCAGAGGCAGAGGAGGAAGCAGACTCCTCGCTGAGCAGGGAGCCCAACCCAGGACTGTATCCTAAGACCTTTAGCCGAGCCAAAGGCAGACACTCAACAGACTGAGCCACCCAGGCGCCCCAATTCAGATCAGGTTTTGCTGCCAAATGAGTTTGCTGAAAAAGTACTCTCCCTAAAACAAACAAACAAAACCACCTATTGTTCTCAGAACTTTTGCATTTTAGAATTGCAGATAAAGATTGTGGGCCTCTTAACAGATGCCAAACACATCTGGGATGCTAGTATGAGAAAAGAAAATTTAGCCCAAACTTGTGAAAATATTTGCAAAACTCCTAAAAGTAAAATGCTAGCAAATAGCATCCTGCAGCGTATAAAGCAAACAAACAGCGTATAAATTTTCACCACCTCCACCACTATTCCCTCTGCACCACCTCATCATCTCTCTACTGAATTTTTGCAATAGCTTGCTAACTGACCTCTCTCCACAGAAGCCAGCATGGTTCCACTAAAACACATTAGAGTTGAGCAAACCTGTGGTGTCTTCCCATTTAATTCAGAATAAAAGCCAAAGGTCTTACAATCCCCTGCAAAGCTTTCCATGAGCTGATCTCCCAGCAGCCTTTCTGGCCTCACCCCCTACTGCTTCCCCACGGCTCACCCCACTTAAGCCACAATGGCCTCGAGGTTCCTTACCTGGAGGGAAAGAAGGAAGACATGAGAGCAGCCCCAGGCAAAACACCACAGACTCCTGCTGTTCTTACCTGAAGTACACCAGTTTTTCATGAAAAAAACACTTCTCAATTTGTTATGTGGCTGAGGCACAGGGGCACAGGAGCAATTGTGTTAGGTATTGGAGACAAAAGTCAAATAAATAAATAAATAAATAAATAAATAAATAAATATTTATTTTTTTAAATTATAGGACTCGTACTTAAAGGATACCTGGTCAGATTCTTCTGGAGAGTGACCTGGTTGATCTGCACTACTGCCAGGGACCCAGGGAGCTGACAAATAGATCTCAGAGCCTGATTTCTAAGGAGCATCTCTTTGGTTTGGCCTGAGGGTGGTGCAGGTCAGCTACTGCGTGGCTCTGGAAACACAACAGGCGCAGGCCTTGGTGTCAGAGTGGGACAGGCCAACGCACCTGACTGCAGTGACAGCATGTGTTCTAGTCGACTTCTGACCCTGGAGGGCTGAGGCCCCCGCCTGTGGGGGGGATGTGAGGGAAGCTTAACGAGGACCTCTGACAAGGACTGGCGGGTGCCTCCTGTTGCGGGGAGGAGAGACCCAGATGAACCAGAGGCAGAGGCAAGGGGAAAGGGGCCTGTGGTAAGGGCCAGAATTAGTACACAGGTTGGGGTTGACTTGACAGCTGTGGCCCCTTGCCAGGACCCTAGGAGCCACAGCATCCACAAGTGTTTAAGAAGGGAGCTCTTGGGATCCCTGGGTGGCGCAGCAGTTTGGCGCCTGCCTTTGGCCCAGGGCGCGATCCTGGAGACCCGGGATCGAATCCCACGTCGGGCTCCCGGTGCATGGAGCCTGCTTCTCCCTCTGCCTGTGTCTCTGCCTCTCTCTCTCTGTGTGACTATCATAAATAATAAATAAAAATTAAAAAAAAAGAAGGGAGCTCTGGAGAGTTTAGGTTTATTTTGAAAAAAGATCACCCTAGAAAAGGCTGGAGGGTAGATTGAAGGGACACTTTCCTAGTCAACTGCATTGACCTTCTGGTCTCCAGGATTCCTAACAATCCTTTTTGGCCACAGTGGTCAGAGCACTATTTTATTATTAATTTAATTTAATTTCAAAGACCTTATTTATTTATTTATTCATGAGAGATACACAGAGGCAGAGAGAGAAGCAGGCTCCCTGAGGGGAGTCGGAGGGGGTACTCCATCCCAGGACCCCAGGGATCACGCCCTGAGCCGAAGGCAGACGCTCACCCCCTGAGCCACCCGGGCGTCCCCACAGCACTATTTTAGAACATAAAATGTGATCATGAATTCCCTGTTACAACCTCCTGTAACTGCTCCAAGCTGCCATCCTGCACATGGCTTATGGGGTAGCGTCACCCTTGCCTACCTTTCCTGCCTGATCCCATGACCACCCCCTGCACACTCTAACCTTTCCATCCCTTGAGTGTGCACAAGCGGATCTCCTTAAAATCTCCCTGCTTCCTCCTCTCCCAGCTTCTTCTTCCTTTAGGCTTTAGCTTCGAGGAGACTTTATTTTATTTATTTATTTATTTTGAGAGAAAGAGAGCAAGCACACCTGGGGTGGGGGGCAGAGAAAGAATCTTAAGCAGGCCTCACCCAGCTGGGAGCGGGAGGGAGAGCAGAGCTTGACCTGCCCACACTGAGATCGTGACCTGAGCCTAAATCATATCCCCCCTTAACCGACTGAGCCACCCACGTGCCCCTAGGCTTCAGCTTAAATGTGACCTCAAAGAGGTCTTAACCCACAGGTCTATGGAAAACAGGTGGCCCCATTAGTTTCTGCCACAAATGGCAATCTGCGATTTCTGAATTGGCTTAGTCCAAGAGTCAGGGGGCAGGTATTTCAGGCCTTGTGGATGGACCATAGGTCTTCTGACCCTGTAGTGTGAAAGCAGCCACAGGCAAGCGATGAGCATGGCTGTGTTCCAATAAAACTTTATAAACACTGAAAATTGGATTTCATAAATTTTCATATCTGCTAAGATTATTTATTTTATTTTTTTTAATTTTTTTAAATTTGGACTTTATTTTCCTTAAAATTTTATTTATTCATGAGAGAAAGAGAGGCAGAGACACAGGCAGAGGGAGGAGCAAGCTCCATGCGGGGAGCCCGATGTGGGATTTGATCCTGGGACTCCAGGATCAAGCCCTGAGCCCAAGGCAGACGCTTAACCGCTGAGCCACCCAGGCATCCCTGCTAAGATTATTTAAAAAGTTCTCCCCGTCTACTTAAAAACGTAAGGGGATCCCTGGATGGCTCAGCTGTTTAGTGCCGGCCTTCAGCCCAGGGCGTGATCCTGGGGTGCCAGGATGAGTCCTGCATCAGGCTCCCTGCATGGAGCCTGCTCCTCCCTCTGCCTGTGTCTCTGCCTCTGTCTCTCTCTGTGGGTCTCTCATGAATAAATAAATAAAATCTTAAAAACTAGATTTTTTAAATAAAATAAGTAAAAACCACCTGCAGCTGCCAGGGTGTCCAAGGGCCCGCGGGTGGGGCGGGGTGGCCCGTAGTTTGCAGATGGTTTACTACCCGCGGAGCAGGCGGTTCGGCCGAGCACCCACCGCGTGGGGCCGCGGGGCTCACGGCAAGGACCCACCGCCCCGAGGCGGACAGCCGGGGGCGGGGCCTGCGAGCGCCTAGGGGCGGAGCCTGCGAGTCCCTAGGGGCGGGGCGGGGCCGGAGGGGGCGGGGCCTGCGAGCGCCTAGGGGCGGGCGGGCCTGGGATGGCGGGGCCTGTGAAGGGGGCGGGCCGAACTCCGGTTTCCGGCGGGTGCGCGCGGGAGCAAGATGGCCACCACCAAGCGCGTGCTGTACGTGGGTGAGCAGGCGCGGAGCCGGCGGAATCGGGGCTCGCTCGCCCAGGGGTCTCCGCGTGGGGCTGGAAGGCGTCTAGGGACGCGGAGGGTGGCGAGCCTGGGTCTCGGCCGGGTCCGTGGCGGTACTGCTTGGCTGCAGGGAGCTCGGCCGCCGTAGCAGTCTCGCCGGCTCCCTTCCAAGCCCGCTGAGCTCTGATGGGGACCGCTTCGCCTGCTGGGCCCGGAGGATTGGGAGAGGCGTCTGACGAGGCTCCAGATCCTCGCTGCAGCGGGGGCTCGGCCCGGGCCCCGGCCCGGAAGGAGGGAGTCCCGGGACTCACCCGGTGGAAGTGAGAATGACCTCAATAGCGAAGTTTGATGAGCGCTCTATGGCCCAAGTAGGGTCGTTACGTTTACTGAAAGGGGAGCAGCAAGAGCAAAAACCCCCGAGGTGTGAAATAGCCCTGCACCCATGGGGCAAAGGGGTCATCTTGCGGGAAACCCAGAGAACTGAGGAAGCAAAGGGAAAGAAGGCGAAGAGATGGGCGGGGCGGGGAGTTTGTACTGTATCTTGAGGACGGTGGGAAATCTCCGAAGGAGTTGAAGCAGGGAAGTGATGGGTGAAAATCTGCACGTTCCCAGGTTTGCTCTAGTTGGCTGCGTGGAGGAGAGGGAGGCCAGCTAGGAAGCTGTTGCAGTAATCCTGGCGCTAAGATGCGCGTCCGCAGGAAGGGTGAGGAGGTGTGTTTCATGAGTGTTGGGTGAAGGAGCAAATGAGAAACGTGCTTCTGAGCCCCGAGGACTGGACGGAGCAGCCCCCTCTCCGTGGCTGTCACGTGCTAACTGGGCTGCAGGGACTTCTCCAGAGAGTGGAGGACAGTGGCTCAGAAGGCGCTTGGCATCTTCGCAGGTGGGCTGGCAGAGGAGGTGGACGACAAAGTTCTTCATGCTGCTTTTATTCCTTTTGGAGACATCACAGATATTCAGATTCCTCTGGATTATGAAACAGGTGAGGCCTTTTCATGTCATGTTCACAATCCTAAGAGGGGAAAAAAATTCTAACTGCATTCTAAATATGGTTGATATGTAGGAAAGCTCAAGAGGGTGCCTCATTAGGGCAGCATGACAGGGATCTTGATGCAGAAGGAATGTTCGGAGGCTTGTGGTTATAAGGTTATAAGCTATGACATAACTTTGCAGAGAGTCCCATCTGTCGAGTGTGAGAGAAGATTTTCAATAGCCGGGATGCCTGGGTGGCTCAGCGGTTTAGCACCTGCCTTCGGCCCAAGGCGTAATCCTGGGGTCCCAAGATCGAGTCCCTCATGGGGCTCCCTGCATGGAGCCTGCTTCTCCCTCTCCCTGTGTTTCTGCCTCTCTGTGTGTCTCTCATGAATAAATAAATAAAATCTTAAAAATTTTTTTTCAATAGCCCAATAGGAAGATAGGTTTTGAACTACATGGAGATCTGACTGTTGTTTCAAACTACCTGCTGGGTACCCCACCACCCCCTGCTGCTTTCTTGGCAGCAGTACTGTTGATCAGGGCAGCAGGGAAGCTCAGCCCCAGCTGAAGGGCTTTGGCCTCTGCTTTCCTGGGTGATATTTCCTTCAATTGGCATCACAGGTTCATTGCAGATTTTCTGTCTTGCCTTTGCTTTCTTTTCTTTTTTAAGATTTATTTTATTATTATTATTTTTAAAGGTTTTATTTATTTATTTGTGATAGACATAGAAAGACAGAAGGAGAGACATAGGCAGAGGGAGAAGCAGGTTCCATGCCAGGAGCCTGACGCGGAACTCGATCCTGGGACTCCAGGATCGCGCCCTGGGCCAAAGGCAGTCACCAAACCGCTGAGCCACCCAGGGATCCCCCTTATTTATTTATTTTAGAGATAGCACATGAGCACAGGAGTGGGGAGATGGGAAGAAGGAGAGAATCTCAGGCAGATTCCCTGCTGAACGCTGAGCCAGACAGCAGCTCAGCAGCTCATGAGATCATGACCTGAGCTGAAATCATGAGTTGGGTGCTTAATGATCTAAGCCACCCGGGCACCCTGCTCACCCACTTAGTTGTCATTTTTAAGATTGGAGTTCTAGGCCTAAATCTGTCATCACCCTGCCTGATTATTAGCAAGGTCTTTAAACTCTCTGGGTCTGGGATCTTTATCTGTAAAAAAACAATACAAGCATACTTTGGAGATACTGCAGATTGGGTTCTAGGCCACCACAACCAAACCAATATCACCATGAAACGAGTGAAATGAAATTTTTGGTTTCCCAGTGCACTCAAGTTACGGTAACTATATTGTGGTTTATCAGATGTGCAGTAGCATTATGTCTAAAAAAGTAATGTACTGCCTTAACTTAAAAATACTTTATTGCTGAGGTGCCTGGGTGCCTCAGTCAGTTAAGCATCTGACTCTGGCTCAGGTCATGGTCTCAGGGTCCTGGGATGGAGCCCCGAGTCCGGCTCCTGGCTCAATGGAGAGCCTGCTTCTCCCTCTTCCTCTGCCCCTCCCCTCGCTCGTGCTTGCACTCTCTCAAATAAATAAAGTCTTTTTTAAAAAAAAAATACGTCATTACTAAAAAAGGCTAACCATTATATGAGCTTTCAGCGAATTGTAAATCCTGTAATCACAGATCACCATAGCAAATATAATAATAATGAAAAGTTTGAAATAGTGTGAGAATTTCCAACATGTGACACAAAAGACAAAGAGAGGAAGTGCTGTTGGAAAACTGGTACCAATAAAATTGTTTGCTGCCGGGTTCCCTTCAGTTTGTGAAAAACTGCTATCTATGACATGGAACAAAGCAAAATGCAATAAAATGAGGTGTGCCTGTAAGGTTATATTGGCTCTCTAAAGTTAGTAGTAGGTTTAATTAAATTAACACGGTTGTGCTTGGCCTTAGATCAGCATTTTTCTGAGGAAAAAGGAGTGAGCATCCTCATCCAGGTTTGAGGATTCATACTTTATGCACAGTCGATGCTCAAAATGTGGGATCAATAATTGAGAAGTTAAATAACTTCATTTTTCTACTTGCCTCGTATGCAGAGGTTAAGGTTTTAATTTGGCTTTGGTAGAATAATTGACTGCCTGAAAGATTGAAAGTATAGTACATTATCTAGCCATGTTTTCTGAAAGACAAAGTTTAATATTGCTGAAATGTTTAAACTGGGAAGAATCGAAGGAGGAGATTCCTTCTTCCAAGACAGTGATTGGATAGAATTTCTAGTGTCTGGATATGGCCTGTGAGTGACTTCACCTTCCTTGCCCCACATGGTAATAAGTTGTTTTTGTTTTCCTCCCTTTCTCCCCCCACCTCAGAAAAACACCGAGGATTTGCTTTTGTTGAATTTGAGTTGGCGGAGGTGAGAAAATTCTGTGTCACCTGTGTTTAGTCTTTGGCTAGTTTTAGTGTTGGTACTGATTACAAAGGCAGCTGGTCTCCGTTCGGTCCACTTCTGGGCCTCTTGCTGATGTTTCCGTAGAGACAAGAAGTGCTGCTTGGTAGAAAGCTTCCCTCAGTTAATCAGATTGTAGACTGTTAACAGCCCAGGCCTGCCCCTCTTGTCTTGCCCAGCTCCTGCAGCTCTGCCCAGTGAGCCTCCTGCCTGGCAGCGCTGCTGATTATTTCTCAGGCCTTCTGCTCCATGGCAAATTGCTGCACCACCCGCTCTAAACTCAGCCAGGGAGTGCTTTGATAGACACACATCGAACCTAGGCAGGCGATGTAGGTGTAACCCCCCCCCCCCCATTATGTTTTGCTTTACTCTGTTTTTCTTCTGCTGAGTCAGCATGTAGACCCACAAGAAGCTAAACTTGACCTTGTATTTTCTCGGCAGGATGCTGCAGCAGCTATTGACAACATGGTATGGCTGAGAATCTTCATTCTTACTGAAGTTCCTTTTTGGTGGTACAGAGGGGCCCCCGTGCATCTGTTGCTTTGCCGAACTGCCAAAGTTACAAGGTCGCACGGGGAAGTAAAAAGTGTCGTTGTCATGTGAAAAGATTCACTGTGAATTGAATAAGATTGGTCCTTACTCAGACGTCCTTCCCTGTTTAACAGTAATAGAAATCCAAATCCTCATCGTTGGCTAGTCTCTCACTGGCCGCCCCATGTCTAGGATAATAAATTGTAAGCTCTCGGGAAATTGATTGCACAGTGAAATCGCCTATTTTGTAGAAGCAGAATTTCATGAAGTTTCAGACCAATTACAAGTGAAGAGCTCCCAGTAAGGGTAACGGCAGGGTGTGCTACTGATGCCGATGGTTTGGATATCCTGGAGAGGTCTTTGGGAGTAGTGACAAAACGCTGGAGTATCTGTGCACTCTTTGAGATCTTTGTGATTTTCACATCCGATAGGAAGCGCAATGATGTCATGTCGCACTGTTGATAGAGCTTTGTTGGAAAAAACACTGCAAATTAACCACCCATTACATCTTTGTTCTACAAATTAGTACGAAGTTAAACCTGAAATTTATAAGAAATTTATTTCCCTTGTTTTTAGTTTCATCCCAATAAAGTCCCAGTCCTTTTTTTTTTTCCCCCCCTTTTTCCTTCACTTTTTGCCATGGAATTTTTTTAACTGTTCTAAATGGGTTTACGTGAAGTGACTCTTCCTGATACCAGTTATCTTTGGATGATAAAGTTCTTTATTCCTGTTCGGTCACCCATTCGCCGAACATATTCCTCAGCCCCCAGAGATCATTTCTCACCATTTCAAAGTAGATCTTTTTTTTTTTTTTTTTTTTTTAAGATTTTATTTATTTATGAGAGACATAGAGAGGCAGAGACACAGGCAGAGGGATGAGCAGGCTCCATGCAGGAAGCCCGACGTGGGACTCGATCCCGGGTGTCCAGGATCATACCCTGAGCTGAAGGCAGGCTCTAAACTGCTGAGCTACCCAGGGATCCCCTCAAAGCAGATCTTGACTTTGGAAGGTGAACTCAAGTAGTTGGAAACTATGTGTATCCAGGGCACTCTGGACCTGGAGTCATTTTCAGGAGCACAGGTCTCTGCTAGTAGGAAAGAAAGGAGATGTGTGATGGGGGGAGATTGCCTGCAAGCCCTGGGCTGCCGGGGGGGGGGGGTGGGCACAGAGCTTGCTGTTCGGGGCTCACGGATTAAGGGAGAACCGGTCACGGGTGTGTGTCTCGGATGTATCAGAAGCAAATGCAAAGCTGTCTGACTCTCTCAACCTGACAGTTTAAGCAGCTGGGCTTCCAATCTTTTCAGAATGAATCTGAGCTCTTCGGACGGACAATTCGTGTCAATTTGGCAAAACCAATGAGGATTAAGGAGGGCTCTTCCAGACCAGGTGAGGGGGGGCAACCACGGGTTCCCCATCACGTCCTCCAGCGTGGCCTTCGTTGTGTTTTTATCCATGTTTAGAAGTAGGTGCTGAAGGCCACTCTGGATGGATCGGAGTAGAGGGTGGTTCGTGTTGGCAGAGTCGGCGTGAGCCAGCTTGTGGGGAATAGAGTCCCAGCAGAGTAATTGTTCCCATTATGAGAGAAACCTTGCCTGATCTCTCATCTTTCCCAGTTTCCTCGGCACTTCGTTCCTGAGATGTTCCATCAGGGGCTGGAACTGGCAAGGCTACACCTTCCCTCTTGGCGACATGTTTTGTTTTGTTTGGTTTTAAGATTTTATTTATTTATTCATGAGAGAGACACAGAGAGAGAGGCAGAGACACAGGCAGAGGGAGAAGCAGGCTCCGTGCAGGGAGCCCGATGAGGGGCTCGGCTTGATCCTGGATCTCCAGGGTCACTCCCTGGGCCGAAGGTGGCGCTCAACTGCTGAGCCACCCAAGGTGCCCACGTTTTTTCACTTAGCTTCATGAGAGCTGGACTTCAGGGCTAACGTTCCCAGGGGAAGCATTAATTACACTTGAGACTTCCGCTGAATATGTACTTTGCTGACCAAAGCAGCTAGTGAGCAGGTGGCCGGTAGCTTGAATTTCTTTTTGTTTGTTCGATTCTCTTCCTTTCAGTGTGGTCAGATGATGACTGGCTGAAGAAGTTTTCTGGGAAGACTCTTGAAGAGAATAAAGAGGAGGAAGGGTCGGAGCCTCCCAAAGTGGAAACCCAGGAGGTAAGATCGAAGGCCTGCGCTTCCCCGGGAGGGGCTGGCACTTTCCACAGGAGACTTTTTTTTTTAAAGCTTTTGTGGAAATTTGCAAATAGGTATGCAAAAGCAGAGAGAATGAAAAACAAGGTGGTATTGAGTGAGTGAGAGACAAGCTCTAGGTCTCTCACCTTTGTGCCCTGTGTGAGGAGCTGCCCCACTCAGACCAGTCCCCTTGGGATTGAGGTCGAGGAAGCCCGAGGTGAGGAAGGCGAGTGAGTGCTCCTCTGTGCCCCTCTAGCCCAGTTCCTCCTTCACTGAAGCGCCTTGCACAGGCTCCTGGTCCCCCTGGCCCTGCCCCGTGCAGGGGAGGCAGGCGAGGCAGGCGAGGCATGCGAGGCAGGTGAGGGTCATGGCACCCTCCCTCCAGTGGCAGCACCCTCCCTCCGTCTGCACACAGATTTGGGGCTCTCCGTTCCCAGGAGCAGCCTGCCAGCACACTCTCCTGACTCTGGCCTCCCTCCCTGGCTGGCTCCTTGGGCCTTCCCACCCCTCCCTGGGAGTGTTGTTCTCTGGATTTCTTTCTTGGCTCAGGGCATCACTCCCCCTCTTCCTGCCAAAACAGTAGCAGTCGCTGATTTTTTTGCAGCCTCTGCTGTGCCATTGCGTTTCCTGGCCTCTGTTCCTAGTGTCAAGCTGCAGACCTTTCAGCCACAAATGTCACAGGCAGCTTAGAGTTGCCCAGAATGGGTGCCCTCTTCTCTCTAATCTTGTTCCCCATCTTGTTGATTCGCCACCGTGTATCTGCCACATATTACCCAAGCCGGAAATTAGGTTGCAGAGCAGAGCACACCCATGGCCTTTGCAGTCAGAGATCTCCTCCTTAAAACAGCCTGCACACAACACATCGAATGCCGTCAGGTTTTCCTCTCAGACCTTCCTGAGTCTCCTTCCCCCATTTGTCCCACGTGTGCCCCACCCCCCCACCCAGCCTCTTCTGTACATAATTGCAGAAGCTCCCTAACTAGTCTCTGGCTGCAGTGTGCTCTCTTGTCCTTCATCAGGATCTCCAGAACAATCTGTTTAAAGCACACACTGATCCCTGACTCCTACTAGAACTTTCAGTAGCTCCTTATTGCCTGTCCAGAGGGATAAAGTTGGGGGTGCTCCCCAGCTCCTGTCCTCCCACCTGGCCATCTCACTTCCACCCTCAGGAACACCAGTCTGTTTCCTTGTGCGTCTCTGCTTTTGTGCAGGCCGCTCAAGGGTTTCTTGCCTGTCCCTTTCTAGGCAGTAATTCTGTGAGGTTAGGGGCCTTGTACTCAGCATCGTATCGAAGTGTGAGGTGGAGGATTGTGGGTAAGAGCATGGGCTCAGGATGGGGTGGTATGATTCAGGTTTGAATTCCAGCTTCACCACTTACCACCCTCTCGGCTTGGGCAAATGACTGCACTTCATTGTACCTCAGTTTCCCCACCTATAAAATGGGGACAAATAGTGGTACAGCTTCATCTTCAGGATGGTTGCAGAGTTGAGGAGCTAACATATATAAACGTTGAGAAGAGCCCCCTGTCCGTTGCCAAGTGCTCTGTGCGTGTTCTCTGCTACTGTTGCTGGCGGCAGGTAATAGTCACCGCGTCCCCAGTGCCAGCACCAGACCTTAGCATGCGTCAGCTAAACCAAACCCCAAACCGGTCATGAACATTTGACTTTTTTCTCTTTGGAACACTTGTGATGTCTGTAAAGGTCTCCTTACCCTCTTGGCCTTGTCTCCTTGTGGTAGGAAACAGGGCCTTTACCTCCCCCAAGGCCTTCTGGGCCACCAGAGGGCTGCCCTCCTGGCTTCCATTGTAGCCAGCCCGTGGTGCCGCGGGGCTGCACATAGAGGGGAGGTGCCATCCACCTAACTGGAGTGGGGGGTCCGCAGATGTGGAGAGCTGCGCACTGCAGGCCAGGGTGTGGTTGTGTGGCCGCAGGCCGGGGTGCAGCGTGCTGGTGCGTCTCAGGGTGAGTGTGATGAGGTCCCGAGCCTGTGGGGCAGGGCTCAGGTAGCCAGTGCTTGAGGTCCCCGTCACTGGGGGTCGGGCTGGGGACCATGGCCCTGGCCTCTGCCTTCCGCCTGCCCTTCCACGGCCCAGGGCCTTCCCCATCGGCACCTGCCGCAGCCCGCTCACTGCATTTGGGTCCTTGGTGTGTGTTCAGAGAACTCAGTCTCCTGGGCCGCCTGGCAGGCTCCGTTAGTAGGGCACGCGACTCTCGATCTCCGCGTTGGGAGTTCAAGGCCCATGTTGGGTGTAGAGATTACTTAAAAATAAAACTTAAAAGTTTCCAACCTAATGATTTCTTCTGCGCCCAGGGAGAGCCCGCTGCCAAAAAGGCCCGGTCAAATCCTCAGGTGTACATGGACATCAAGATCGGGAACAAGCCAGCCGGCCGCATCCAGATGCTGCTGCGTTCAGACGTTGTTCCCATGACAGCAGGTGAGCAGGACTCCGGCCCGAGGCTGGTGGCTGAGCAGTGGGCCTTCCCACAGTTCCCACTGCCTCGGTTCTTGTGCCCCAACACTGTTGCTGACCTCAGTTGTTTTGAGGCATCTCAGATTCTGGGATCTAGTAACAAGTGAGTCTGAGCAGACACTTTTTTTTTTATTTTTATTTTTTTATTTTTTTTGAGCAGACACTTTTGAAGCTTTATAGGTAGCTTTACTATTTTTTTAATAATAGGGGTTTGTGGGGGTTTTTTTTTGATACAAATAAACATGTATTCATGGTAGAAAACAAAAACACCAAAAACCCGTACATATTCCAACAATACTAAAGGCAGTAAGTTGGAAACTTCAGTCTTTTCCCCCCTCCACCTCCGATTTTATTCTCCAGAAGGTACTGTTAACTAACAGTTTCTTGAGTCTTTCTAGTATAAATATTGAATTCTACTCTTTCTTTTTTTTTTAATCTAAATTTTATTATGCAGACATACAGTTTAAAAAGCCAATTTCACAAAACTTCTTTTGAAAAACAGCAGTCCCTTGGTCCTGGCCCCCAACCCTGGGGCCCCACCACCCCCATCTGCCGCTCCTCAGAGGCAGCCTCTTTCTTTCTTTTTTTTCTTTTCTTTTCTTTTCTTTTCTTTTCTTTTCTTTTCTTTTCTTTTCTTTTTTCTTGATTTTATTTATTTATTCATGACAGACACAGAGAGAGAGAGAGAGAGAGAGAGAGAGAGAGAGAGGCAGACATAGGCAGAGGGGGAGAGAGAGAAGCAGGCTCCATGCAGGGAGCCTGATGTGGGACTCGATCCCGGGTCTCCAGGATCATACCCCAGGCTGAAGGCAGCACCAAACCGCTGGGCCACCAGGGCTGCCCAGAGGCAGCCACATTCAACTCATAGCTGGTTCTTTTGGTTTTTTACGTCTGTATTGGTACATAAGAGATTTATGTGTCTACTTTGTGTTTTTTTGTTTTGTTTTGCTTTAGACATCTGTTGGCTTCCCGCTTCAGGAGATAAGGAATCAGCTTTTTAAATCCCTTTCCCTGCCTTTTACCTTCCTTATATAGTTAGCATAGGTTTGGTTAGGCTGTAAATTATCCTGACTCTGTAAGCATCATACTATGGTAACCTCCTTTCATGCACAGCATTTTGTTTTCCTGGGATTTGTAGTTGTCTTGTTTTCACACACACTTCATCTTCTGTGCATTTATTCCTGATGCTGTCCCCAATTCTGCTGCCTCTGTAAATCTGTCATCATGTTCACACACACCAGATATTGTCAGCTTCTCTCTGCTGTAGAAGTTCCTTCTTGGAGCCTCTGACTCTCCAGCCTGGACCATTGCTTTCCAGGCCCACAGCACAGTGGTGTTCACCTCTTAGGTTGGACTGTCTATTGTCTTCTTTTTTGGTGTGGTTCCTTATTTTAGTAGAAGACATCCTTCTGTAGCTTCTGCAGCAAAGAGCTTGGGAGGTAAGTTTTTTTAAGAGTGAAGTCTAAATATATGTACCTTCCCACTTGATTGGTAGTTAGGGTATAGAATTCTAGAGAAGTCTAGTCATCCTGATTCTTCTTCTTCTTCTTCTTCTTCTTCTTCTTCTTCTTCTTCTTCTATTTATTTATTTATTCATTCATTCATTCATTCATTCATTCATTCATTCATTCATTCGAGACAGAGAGGCAGAGACATAGGGAGAGGGAGAAGCAGGCTCCCTGTGGGGAGCCTGATGCAGGACTCGATCCCAGGATCCTAGGATCCCAACCTGAGCCAAAGGCAGATGCTCAACCACTGAGCCACCCAGGCGCCCCTGTCCTTCTGATTCTTGATCCTTTATAAAAGCTTTATTTTGCTGTCTAGTCCAGAGCTGTGCAATATAGTAGCCACTAGCCAAGTGTAAATTTACATTTAAATTAAATAAAATTAAAATCCATTTACTCGGTTACATTAGCCAAGTGCTTAAGAGCCATTAGATAGCCCTGGCCTAGAGACTCAGAGGGGGTCTGTTCTGTGTTCTGAAACCATGTGCCTTTGGATAGATCTTGCATCTGTCTGCTGGCTCTTCAGTGGGCCCCCCACTATTAGTTTTCTCTTGCTTTTGTCACAGATTACCACAAACTTAGTGGCTTACAACAACACAAATTTATTTATTATCTCGCATTCTGGAGGCCAGAAGGCTTGTAGACTAAAATGAAGATGGTAGCTGGGTCACTGCCTTCCCTACTGGAAGCTCTAGGGGAGGATGTTTCTGGGGATATGCAGGTTGCTGGCAGAATTCAGTTTCCCACATCTGTAGGACTGAGTATCCCCATTTCCTTGCTGCTATTCCCAGCTTCTGGAGGCTCGCAGCCCCCCATTCCTCCATCTTTGGAGCCAACAGTGGTGGATCCAGTCCCTCTCACATTTTAAATCTCTCTAACCTCAGCTGGGACAAGTTCTGTTATAGGCTCTTGATTATATTAGGCCCATCCGGATAACGGGGACTGCTTTCCCCATCTCGAGGTCCATCCATAACCCTAATCACACATGCAGAGGCTCTTTTGCCATAAGACATTCTCAGGTTCCAGGGACTGGCATGGACGTCTCCAGGGAGCCATTACTCTGTGTACCACACCCATGGGCAGTGTTTGTCTGGCTGGGAAATTTCTTTCAATTATTTCTTTGCTTTTGTCTCCTCTGATTTCTCTCTTCTTTCTTTCTGGAACCTTCCTAAGTGTTCTTTTTCTATAACACTGTGCTGATTTCACAGACATAGGATCATTTCATCTTTCTGGGGACATTACTAAAGTTTTTTCTCCCTATAGTTTTTGTCTAAGGTCACTTTTTCCTGAGTTGTTATGTCTTGCTTTGGTTTTGGTCTGTTTGTTTTGGTCTTTGCTTTTCACATTAGATGCCTTCCTTATATGTAAGAATGGGGCCCTAACAATCTGCTTGGAAACCTCCTAAACGTTGGTAAGCCTTGCTGGTGGCAGCTTCCACTGTGGGTGATTCATTTGGGGGTACTTCTCTGTCAGACCCCGGATGTCCATTTCCCTGACTTATATAGGACAGCTTGGAGTCTCCCAAGAAGAGTCTAGTCTCCTGCTGGAGGCTCTCCATCCAGCTATTTGCCATCTTGGTGGTGCGAGATGGGGACAGTACATAAACTTTCACTTACTCTGTTTGTCACTACAGCACCTCATTCCCCAGCTACGTATAGTGTATCCCGGGCCAGAGACCTCTGCTTTAACCTACCAGGGAGCAGACCTTCACCCGGCTGCCTCCAGGGGTGGCAGAGGATCTGGGGGTTGGCTCCTTTCTTAAACAGGCTTTCAGCCAAGCTTTACTGTTTTTAGAACCACCTTCACCCTTGTACCTGAGCTTCTGGCATTTCCACAACACAAAGTGAGTTGCTTCTCAGCTCTACCAACTTCAGAGTCAGCTTGCTTGCTTTCTTTTTTTAATGTTCCAAGTTTTTATTTATATTCTAGTTAACATATAGTATAATAATAGTTTCGGGAGTAGAATTTAGTGATTCATCACTTATGGTTTGCCTCCCACTCTTTTTTTTTTCTTTCCCCCATTGCTCATATGTTTTGTTTCTTAAATTCCACATATGAGTGAAATCATATGGTACTTGTCTTTCTCTGACTGACTTATTCTGCTTAGCCTAGGACTTTCTAGCTCCATCTACGCCACTGCAAATGGCAAGATTTCATTCCTTTCTGTGGCTAATACTCCACTGACTCTTGGCTCTTCTGTAATTTGGCTCTTGTTGATCATGCTGCTGTAAACATTGGGGTGCATGTACCAAGATGCAGCTTTCTTAAGTCTGCTACATCAGGTATGATTCATCGGTTTGTTTTCTAGCTTTCAAAACTTTTATGTTGCTGTTGTCTCCCCCCCCCCCTTTTTTTTTTTGGCTTTTAAAACTATTTTTAAGTGTACAGTTCAGTGGCATTGATTGCGTTCACAATGTTGTGTAACCATCACCACTGTCTTCAAAAGTTGTTCATTTAATAGAACTAAGCCTATTAAACCACTCCTCATTCTCCCCCTCTTGCCCCTCATGGCCTCTAATCTACTCTGTGGATTTGCCTGTTCTAAACATGTTCTATAAATAGAATCATATACTCTGTGGTCCTTTCTTTTTAACTGGCTTTTTTCCCTTAGCATTTTTTCAAGGCTCATCCATATTCTCGTATGTGTTGGGAGTTCCATCCCTTTTCTATGGCTGAATATATCCCATTGTCTGGTTATGTCCTTGTTGTTCATTCATTTGTTGATGGGTACGAGCATTGTTTCTACTTTCTGGCTATTGTGAATAATGCCGCCATAAACATTTGTGTACAAGTTTACGTTTTAACGCCTGTTGTCCACTCTTTTTTTTTTTTTTCAATTTTATTTATTATTTATGATAGTCACACACAGAGAGAGAGAGAGAGGCAGAGACACAGGCAGAGGGAGAAGCAGGCTCCATGCACCGGGAGCCCAACGTGGGATTCGATCCCGGGTCTCCAGGATCGCGCCCTGGGCCAAAAGCAGGCGTCAAACCGCTGCGCCACCCAGGGATCCCTGTTGTCCACTCTTTTGGGTACATACCTACGGGTGGAAATGTGCTCACGTGGCAGTTCTGTGTTTACCTTTTTTGAGAAATTGCCAAACTTTTCTACAGTGGCTGCTTCATTTTACGTTCCCACCTCCAATGTATGAGGGTCTCGGTTTCTCTGTATTCCTGCCAACACTATTTCTTCTGTTGATTGCGGCCATCCTACTGGGTGTGAAGCGGTATCTCATGGTGGTTTAGATATGCGTTTCCCTGTTAGCTAATGGTATTGAGCATCCTTTTGTGAGCTGATAGGCCATTTGTAGATCTTTTTTTTTTTTTTTGGCCATTTGTAGATCTTTGGAGAAAAGTCTGTGTTGTTTGCCCATTTATCAACTGGGTTGTTTGTTGACCCTGTTTAGTTTTTCTTTTCTTTTTTTTTTTTTTTAAAGATTTATTTATTTATTTATGATAGAGAGAGAGAGAGGCAGAGACTCAGGAGGAGGGAGAAGCAGGCTCCATGCTGGGAGCCTGATGTGCAACTTGATCCCAGGACTCCAGGATCGCGCCCTGGGCCAAAGGCAGGCGCCAAACCGCTGAGCCACCCAGGGATCCCCCTAGTTTTTCTTTTTTAAAAAAAATCGGGGGATCCCTGGGTGGCGCAGCGGTTTGGCGCCTGCCTTTGGCCCAGGGCGTGATCCCGGAGACCCGGGATCGAGTCCCACGTCGGGCTCCTGGTGCATGGAGCCTGCTTCTCCCTCTCTCTGCCTGTGTCTCTGCCTCTCTCTCTCTCTGTAACTATCATAAATAAATAAAAATTTAAAAAAAAATTGGTTGCCCACCATTCAGTGGAGCTGAGCTGGAATTCAGGTATTCGGTCTCCTTCTTATCCACAGTCCCTCCTATTCTTTACAGTGTGAGGATCACAAAGGCTTATAATACATGGCAGACTTTTTAATGAAAATACAAACACTAAGCAAATACAGCGTATCAGAATCTAGCTGCCTAGGTTTTGCTTTTTTGTTTGGGGGGTTTTGTTTTCGTTTTGCTGTTTTCCTCAAAGACTTGTTTTTTATTTTTATTTTTATTTTTTTTTTAAAGATTTTGTTTATTTATTCATAGACACACAGAGAGAGGCAGAGACACAGGCAGAGGGAGAGGGAGAAGCAGGCTCCATGCAGGGAGCCCGACGTGGGACCCGATCCTGGGACTCCAGGATCACACCCCAGGCTGCAGGCGGCGCCAAACTGCTGCGCCACCTGGGCTGCCCAAAGACTTGTTTTATTAGGGTACATGGGCTAGGCGTGATGGGAAGGGGAAGCTGTCGTGGGCGGCCACTGCGGTAATACCGGATGCCCCCTCAACGGCCACCAATGTGCCAGAGGTGCTGCGCCGCCACCTGCGTTGTGACATCATGGTTTTCCCGATGCCGCCCTCCAGCTCCCGACCTGCATTCCAGTCCTGGCCCTGGCCACCATGCCCACTGTGCAGCCCGTCACAGGGCTCATCCTCAGGTGACCGAAGCAGCTGGGCTAGGACCGTCCGTAGGGCCCCACGGCCACCGGCACCTCGCTGGCGGCTTTGGTTGCTGCCTTCTCTGTCTCACGCGGAAGGCGAGGCGGAGGGCACCCACGGCCCAAGGAACTGCGCTGTTTTGTTTTTTGACCTCAGCACCTTTTCCTTTCTCTGCGCCAGAGAATTTCCGATGCCTGTGCACCCACGAGAAGGGCTTTGGCTTTAAAGGAAGTAGCTTCCACCGCATCATCCCCCAGTTCATGTGCCAGGGCGGCGATTTCACGAACCACAACGGCACCGGGGGCAAGTCCATCTACGGGAAGAAGTTCGATGATGAGAACTTTATCCTCAAACACACGGGACCAGGTGGGAGCCGGTTGGGTACCGTGGCGGGCGGCCTGGCTGGGGTCGGGGAAGTGGCTTCTCTCCACACGGGCCTCCCGGCCACACTGCGGCCCACGCTGCGCAGTCAGGCTTGGGTTCTGGGGCCCGCGGCCCTGCTGCCCTGCTCTGTCCCACGCACCTCCCCGTGAGTGTTGGTTCCCCCGCACCTTGGCCGAAGTAGCTACGATGCTGAATGGTCATCTTGAAACTCACGACTACACCTCCTCGGGGCCTGGGCGGCGTTACTGCAGCCCCGTGGTTAATCACGCTCAGTCCCCATCAGACGCCCTCCTCCCTCCACTCCCAAAGCCTCCACATCGCCCTCCAAGCCGCCGTGTGGCCTCCCACGTCCCCCCGCCTGCACCCGCCTGCTTTTCCTCTGGGCCAGCCCCTCTGTTCTGACCTGCCCCCTGCCCCCGCCGTCCTGCCCTTAGGTGTCCCCCTGCTGCCTTAGGCCCGCGTCCTCGGCTAGGCCGGCCAGCAGCATAAAGCTGCAGTCACAATCTTTAAAAAAAAAAAAAAAAAAAAGATCATCCTTTGACTTGTGTGAACTATCATCCAGGCTTCTAACCCCCTTTTGAGGCATACTTCTTAGAAGAAAGTTGTGTAGACTCCCTGTCCTTTGTTGTCTGCCCCCTTCGGCCAGACTGGTAGCCCCACCCTTTCAGTGCAGCCACTCTTACCACAGATGCCAGCAGGAGCCACCTTGCCGGGAGCCAGTTTTTGGCCTGCATCCTGGGCCGGCCTCAGGCAGCATTTACACTGCTCCATCCGCACAGACGTCCCTCCGAGTGCTGGGCCTGGGGTATGGGCTGAGCCACCCCTTCTCGCCCCCAGGCCTGCTCTCCATGGCCAACTCTGGCCCCAACACCAATGGCTCCCAGTTCTTCCTGACGTGTGACAAGACGGATTGGCTGGATGGCAAGCACGTGGTGTTTGGGGAGGTCACGGAAGGCCTGGATGTCCTGCGGCAGATCGAGGTGGGGGGCTGCTGGGTCCTGGGTGCGTGGCCCCATGGGGGAGCTGGGGGGCGCTGCTCCGCTCGGTGGGAGTGGGGGGACACGTGGGGAGGGGCCCTGAGCCGCCCATCACCCTCTACCCTCCCCGGTTTCTGCCCCTGTCTGTCCCCGCGAAGGCCCAGGGCAGCAAGGACGGGAAACCGAAGCAGAAGGTGATCATCGCCGACTGCGGGGAGTACGTGTGAGTCTGCACGCCCCGTGTCTGGACCGCCCTGCGTCCCGGAGCGGTCACCCCGTCTCGGGGCATCGGTCCCCTCTGGGCAAGCAGGGCTTTGTGTCCCGGCTCCTGGGGTCTGCTTGGAGCAGCTCTTGTGCCGAGGTGGCCCGGGCTTCCTCTGGCTCTCTCCCTGGGGCGGCCGGGGGCCGGGAGGGCAGAGGCGCTGCGTCTTCCAGGCCTCTGCTGCCACGGCTGCTCCTGGGCCCACCCGTGTAGCTCCCGGACGTCGCTTCTGCTAAAATAAATCCTAGTTCTTGTCCTGCTGAGTCCAGCCAGTTCCTAGTTGTCAGAGATTGCCTCCGTGGCGAAGCTATCCTGCTGACTTCTTCTGGCAGAGGGTTAGGGCACAGCCATTCATTCCTCCCCTGGGTGGATTCCCGGAGATGCCAGGTACCCTTGTCAGACCATTGTCAGGACAGTGGAAATCAAAAATACCGGAGAAGTTCCTGTCTTCTGCCTCTACTCCTAAGCTCACACTGGCCAGCCTTAGAGGCAGCAAGTGTACTTACCAGTCTCGACAATTCATTTGTTTGCTCCTTCACATTTATTCTACAGAATTTTTTTAAGTAGGCTTTATGCCCGATGTGGGGCTTGAATTCATGACCCTGAGATCAAGGGTCACATGCTCGACTGAGCCAGCCAGGCATCCCCATTCTACAGAATTTTTTTTTTTAAGATTTTATTTATTCATGAGAGACAGAGGCAGAGACACAAGCAGAGGGAGAAGCAGGCTCTATGTGGGGAGCCCGACGTGGGACTCGATCCCGGGACCCCAGGATCATGGGCTGAGCCGAAGGCAGACGCTCCACCACTGAGCCACCCGGGTGCCCCTCTAAAGAATTTTTTAAATGATATTTTATAACTCAAAGTGCCTTCTCTGTGCCAGGGCCTGTGCTTGCCTGGAGATAGGAGGTCTCCTAACTGGGGGCCTAACCCAGCTGCTGCCTTTTTTGTGAATCCAGTTAACCAACACAGCGTCAAAGCCTAAAGTATTTACTTGAATCTTTGGAGAAGTTTGCTAGTAGCTAAAACCACTGGTCCCACCCGATGCTGAGCTCTGATCCTGATGCAGCCACTGCCTGGAGCTTGTCAGGCTGGCTTCTCTCCCATCGCTCGCCACATACTGGCCAACCAGGGGCTTTCAAGGATCCCCCACCTGCTGAGCCCTGTGGCCACTAGACACTCTGTGGCTGGATTGCTAGGACCATCCAAATCCAGTGGGTTGGGTTTTTCATCTTGAGCTCTGGACAAGCCAGGTGCAGGAGAGGCCTGGTGCCTCCCGGCCCTGGTGACCCCAGCATAGCTGCTGTGAGGGAGGATGGCATTCTGGCCCTACCTCTGGCTTCCGTGTGCCCAGTGGACTCCCAGCCCTTGGTTGAGCTCCTGCTTGGGGTTTGTATCCTTGTATCTTGCTAGGATGTACATGGTGACCCTTGACCCCATGGAGCTCCCAAAAGAGACCTTCCCTTAAAGCACAGGCCCCCACTCTGAGGGCTAACTATGGCCATCACAGGTCAGTCCCCAGGAAGGCATGTGTATGCAGGGCACAGCATGGCCCACCTCCCAAGAGGGCGCTGGCTTCTGTGACAATGACCTTGCTGCTTTCTGTTCTTCCCTGGTAACACCCACTGGGCACCAGCGTGCCCCCTGGTTCGCTCTGGAGTGTCCACAGGCGTTATTACTCTATCCAGAGCAGAACCCTATACAGAGGGGAAACCATGGCCCAGGTGACAGGCTGCAAAGGTCACCCAAAACATGGCAGCACCGGGAGAGGAAGCTCGGCCTGCTCGGTTTACTGGGCTCTAGCCTCAGTCTATGGCAGGGGGCCCAAGGCCCCGGGGGGATACCTGGGTCATGGTCCCTATAATGAGCCTGGAAGGAACAGAGACTGTTTGGCTCTGCACCCTGGGGTGCAGTGGCCTGGCTGCCCAGTTCAGCCACCACGGCACACCCAAACCTCTGTTGCTTGGAAAGGCTCCGGCCCATCAGAAGTGGACCTAAGGGTGCCACGCGGCCTTGTGTGGTCCAAAGGACAGAGTGCCTCCCTGGGTCGGCCTGCCCCCGTCCGAGGTGGCCTCCAGTCTGCGCACACTGCTCCACTGCGGCAGACAGGGCCGGGGGTTGCCGGTGCGCTAACTCCTCGGGCTGTGGCCCTGAGGTCGGGCCCGTGGCTACGCGAGCTCCCGCTCTGACCGCACATCTACCTCCAGGGGCTGCGGGCTCTATGTCACAGTCACGACAGCCTCAGCAACCCCCCAAGGGATTAGGGACCTGTGTTGGAGTTGTGGACAGTCTTGTCAGCTTCGGGTATAAACGACCTAGAAAGCCATGTTTTCAAAAAATATTTATCAACAGGAGAATTTTTACGGCATAATAAAGTGGGAAAGGCATATTTGAAAGCAATCCATATAATACAGTATGATCCCAATTTTGTAAAAACATCTATAATATGTAAACATCTCTATGCGTGTATCTTAAGAGAAAAGCCTAGAAATAAATTCATCCAGATACTGCGTTTATCTGAGTCATACAACTGTGGTGACTTCAGTTGTATTTTTTCCTAATTTTTCCTCCAAAACTGCATTATTTTTGTGATAAGTTAAAAATCCGTTTTTCAACAGATGGGGCAAGGCTTGTGCCTTCAGCAGGCTGGTGGGCTCCCCCTGCCTCTGGGAGCACTGGGGGCGATTCCCAGCCTGGCCATAACCAGACACTTTCCTGAGGCCTTGAGAGCGGTGAGAACACAAAGTCCTCCCTCCGTGGATCGCAGGGTGTAGATTTTGTAGGAAAAAGCATCTGCAGAACATTTTCTGAGAGGAGGTTTAGTGGACAAGCACAGAAAGGGCTAAGCAGTCAGCAAATTCCTTGTGGTAATGCCAGCAAGTTCCAGTTGCTAAGTGTTTACGTGGGACACCTTGTCCTAAATGTGATCTTCACACTCGCTTGGAAGGAAGGAACCAAGATCCTGCTCCGCAGAAGAAAAACCAAGATTCAGACCCATCTGACTCCACACCTCTGTCCTCTTGCTATGTGGCCTCTTTTCCTGTTTCTGGATTTTTCCAGAACAAGTTACTTCCCCAATTTAGAAAACCTTAGAGCAGAAATGTGCCGACAAGGCCTCGAGGCCAGCCTCGTGCTCCCCAAACCGAGGCTGCTGTACCTTTCTCCTCAGCCTTTTCCTGGCAGCAGTCACGGACTCCTCGTGGCTGTCCACGGGCCTGACTGTCCCCCTGTGCGTAGCCTTCAGTCCCGTGCAACCAGGTACACAAGCCACGGCCTGAGCAAGAGGAAGGGAAAGGGCGGCATCTGGGCCGCTCCCTCGGCTGCCGTCCTAGGCTCAGCAAACTGACAACTGGGAACAGAACGCACGCAGCGAGCGCGTGCCACACCGTGCAATAAACAGAGGGAGACGCACAGGCTTTGTGTCCACTCACGATTGCGTCCTGCTCGGGGCAGTTCCTGTTGGATCTCATTTAGAGACTGCGCGGGCTGCAGAGGTTCTGCGAGCGGCACCCAGGGAGCCAGGCGAAAGCTTTTCAGTTGTGCATGCGCAGGGAGACTTAGCTCCAGGCGCTCGTGCTGTGCTGCCGAACAGGAGGTTTTGACAGACACCCCTGGCACACCGCTGGCTGTGCCAGGCCGCCACTGGGTGCTGGCTACCAGGGGAAGTAAAAAACTGTTGAAATAATTGGCTGATTTCAAATTTACATTTGCCTGAAAGACAATCCTTGATGTTAGGAAGACAAGTGTCAGCTGAGGACTCGAATGGCAAACAGGTTCCTGTCCTACCAGCCGATCTGTGACCGCCACCTGAGCCCCGAGTCCAGGGTCATGAGGCTGTCTCCGCGTGCAGGGTGAGAAAGGGTTAGACACGTTCCTGGCGGAAGGCCCAGTGCCCACAGGTACAGGTGGGAAAGTGAAGCCCAAAGGAGGCTCCAAGTCTGGTTGCCTCACATCTGGACCAGAGTTTAGGTCCTTATACTGACAGGGAGCTCACCCCCTAGCACACAGTCCAGGCACAATCTGCGTCTGCTCCTGTACCCCCAGGTCCCTGTGGAGGGGCTTTTGTCCCCCAGCAGGGCCTGGCCTCCACACCTGTGGTCCTGGGGCCCCTCCTCTGGGGGCGGGGTGACTGGGGATGTGCCCCAGGGGTACATGGTGCTTCTGCCTCCGCCCCGCTGGGCCTGGGGGGGGTGGGGGGGACAGGCCCAGGCAGCTGGACTGGGCTGAGCAGGGAAATTACAGGCTTGGCAGCGGCTCCAGGCAGAGGAGCGGTTTCCGGGAGCGCCCCGCCCGGGCCCCTAATTACTGCCTGTCGCGCCCTGGCTCACAGGTCCCAAGGTAGAGGACAGCACTCCTGGGCACACAGGGTGGTGCAGATTATGGTGACAACTTCTGGCCATAGCGGGGGCTGGGAGGCCGTGCCCTGGCCGCAGGCTGCCCGGGGTCCCAGGTGCACTGCTCTGGGTGAAGCGGATTGCCCCCTGGCCTGCACAAGATGGCAAACAGTTTCCACTTAACATGTCAACTTTGATCTGCTGGCAGTGGCTGCAGGGGACTCCAGTATGCGTCATTTTAGAATTCTATACAGATTTGGAAGAAAAAAATATCAGGATTGATGATTGGTGTTTGCCACGCCAAAGGGAAATCACATCACGTGTGCTGAGCACTGTCATCTCAGGCCACCTGACGTATCACCGGATAGGCTCAATACGGAGCTTCCCATGGGGCTGAGCTGCTCGTGGCTCAGCATGGGGACAGGCAGGCGAACAAAACCGTCCAAATGTTTTGTTCCTACAAAGGCCAAACGTCCATGCCCTGTACCCCTTCCCCAGATGGCAGAGGCAGATCAAGACAGGAAGACGGGAGGGGGAGACAAGTGCCATCGGCCTTTGTCCTACACCATGTTGTTCATTCAACTCTTCCTCGAGTTGACCCACATGCCTGTGGCCAGCGGGCTGTAATTCAGACCCACAACTACACAACGAGGGCAAGTCCACATTCTAACAAAAAAAAAAAAAAAAAAAAAGAAAGCGCCAGGGAGGGGCAGGCAACCGGAGGTGGACCAGACCCTGTCTACACATACCAAGCCCTGAAATGGACAGTGAAGACCCGGAGGTAGCCACCCTGAGCCCTAGGTGCCTATTTACCGCAGACCACCCTGCATGGGTAGGTCCTCAGACAGGACTTCGGTTTCAACCCAAAATGCTGGTCAGGATGTGCTTGTGGAGGAGGCTGGGAGAGAACCTACTTGATGACTCAGACCACCAGGCCTGGAGGCCAAAGGACTGTCACAAACCGCAGGCAGGGAAGGATGCAGAGGCCTGGAGAAGATCCAGCCCGGGCAGGAAGGCGAGGGGAGCATACATATGTTGATCTGAGGACCAGGCTGGGTTACAGGGTTCCCTGCCTCCGGAGTGGGGGGACGCAGGCAGGAGGCACAGGGGGTGGGCAGCACCTCAGTGGCAGCCGCACGCCCTGACCACCATGTTGCGGTGCTTGCGCAGGATGACGTTGTTGCTGCTGTCGTAGTAGAGCACGGAGGTGGCGCTCAGCTTGGTGGGGGCACAGCACGCCTTGGGGACCGCATCCGGCTTCATCAGGTGCACCTGGCCAGACGGGGCGGCAGGCAGAGGCATGAACACGGGGCTTCCCCGAGCGCCCACCCCCTGCGCCCTCCCCACCTGCAGCCGAGGCGGGTGCTGATGTGGAGACGTGCCCCACCCTGTCCCCGTCGCCCCTTCCCCGCCCCACTGCCCTCAGGGCACCCCCTGGGCCCCGGCCGGCTCCCCTCAGACGGGACAGCCCAGCACACGGTGCCCCTCCAGGTGCCCTCCATGCCCCCCTCTGTGCCTCTGTGATGTGCCCCCCCCTTAGCCGTTCGTGGTCTGTCTCCCTCCCACGTGCGAGCTGGTGATGGTCACAGGCCTGGAGACGGCCCAGCAGCCTAGGCCCGCCCCTGGGGTGTGCAACGCGCTTCTCCCGCAAAGCGCTTCCCACCCTGGAGCCCACCTCTAAGGCCACGACTGTCCTGGACAGACCAGGACTGAGGCCCGGGACCCGGGGGTGGCACAAGGCTCCGCGCGGGGCGGTGGGACCTGGGCCCAGCGCACTGACCTCTTGCCCCCCCCCGCCCCGGCCCTGCTGCCAGGAACGAGCCCAGGGCAGTGGCCTTTCAGCCTCCGAAAAAATAACGCGCTGCACCGAGAGGACGGGCTGCAGCGCCAGCGGCCGGGCAGGGGCCACATGCAGGGGGCCTGGGGGGGAGGCTGCACGGGTGAGGCGGCCTCCCCGCAGCCCCGGCCTCCAGCCCTGGCAGGGGCGCCGAGCGGGACCCGGACGAAGCCGTCTGGTGGGGGGCCCACCGGCAGCCTGGCCCCCGCCCCCCCCCCCCCCCCCCCCCGGCCCGGTCTTGGCCCCGTAGGCCCAGCGCGGAGCCGCCTGCGGAAGGACGCTGGTTGCTCGGGGCCCAGCAGCCTCGCGAAGGCCCAGCCTGGCGGGGACGCGGCTGCCACTGCCCCCAACGTCCCCACCTCCACGCGCCATGGCTGGGCTTGGTGTCCGTAGGCCCACGGGACAGAAACCAGGGGACACGGCCCCCCTGCAGCAGCCGCGGGGCTCTGTGGGCAGGAAACCTGCGAGGGCCGCTCCTGAGCTGGGGCTGGGGGGACGTCGGGCGCCGCCGGGCGCGGCCTGAGACTCCCCGCAGATGACGGACAGAAAGACAGGCCTTTGTCCCATCTGGGTCCAGACCAGGGGCTGTGGAGGCCGTGGTGCCAGCCCACTTAGCTTGGTGTGGGCCCTGGGGGAGCAGGTCACAGGGTCTGTCACTGGCTGGGCCGCTCTGGGTACAAGTCACGCCCCTGCCAAGGGGGTACAACGGCTCTCTGCTCGTTCCCCACACCAGCATATCCAGGACACAGGCCTCACGCCAGCCCCACCGGGATCGGGGCACAGAGGATGTCCCAACCTGGTCCCTGCTCTCACGGACTCCGTGGGGAGGGAAGGGGACACGGGGAATATTCCAGTCGGCACCCAGGACCTCGGGGTCAGTACAGCCCTCCAGCCCAACGGGCTCACCTGCAGACCCCAGGTGCCCCACTCCCTGCCCCTCCCGAGGGCCGCCCTGCCTCTGCCCTGTACCCCACACCCTGGCGGTGGCCACCGCAGCCCCCCGCTGGCACCCTGCCTGCCCCGCCCCGCCCCGTCCTTCTGCGCTGCAGCCAGAGCAGCACTTCCAGAGAGCAAGGCAGGCGGTGGCACTTTGCACCTGCTTGTCCCTGGACAAGGGATTAAGTCCACCCACCTGGCCCTTCAGGCGGGACCCAAGGGCCCCGTGAGCGGCCCCTGACCCCCGACGTCACCTGCCGCCCGAGCCCACCCAGCCAGCCAGCCGGACTTGGGAGCTGCAGGGGCCCCTCGGGCCGCACGCCCTTGAGCCCCTGGAGGAGCAGGAAGCAGGTGCGTAAAGGGCAGCTGGGGCTCACGTGCCTCATCCCACTGAGCTCCTCATCCCACTGAGCTCCGGGCAGAAGGCGGCTCCTGGGGGGCGGGAGGGGGCAGGCCCCGCCTGACGTGGGAAGGCGGTTACCACCGAGCCAGAGCCCCCGCGGTGCTGCGTCTCCTCGCCCCTGGAGCTCCCAGACAGGCTTGGGGACACAGGAGTTAGGAGTCCAGGTCCACCTTCTAGGAGGTGTCCACCCCGAGTCAGTACCACGTAAGCCTTGGGGTGCCGCGTTGGTAGCAGACGCCCCCCAGAGCTCCTGGTCCCCGCACACAGCCGGGCACCCCCGAGGGTGAGGGACGCACAGACTGACCCAGAGACGACTCCACGGCCCAAGGCAGAGAGAAGGGCCCAGAAGGGGGCGGAGGGGGCGGACCCTCACCAGGAGCCCTGGGAAGGCACAGCCCCTGGCGGCCAGTGTTGAAACCCAGAGGGGCTGGATTTCGGGGTCCTTAGGACCTGAGCACTTCCAGCGGCCCGTGGGCCAGCAGCAGCCTGGCTGGGCAGGGGAGGGGGGTGGCGGGAGTAGCCACCCCGCCTGGGGCCCCACCTGAGTCGGGAGCTGCTCACCCTCCCAGAGCACAGCCCAGAGACCCCAGGGCACCCAGGGGCCGAGGAGCCTTCCCCCCCAGCCCCCCAGCACCCCGTGGGAACCAGCACCCCCGAGGCCCCGCCCACCTCTCCACCCCTCCCTGCAGCCCTGCCCCCCTCCAGGGGCCCCTCCCGCAGGCCTTGCTGCCAGCAGCTCCCCGAGCAACTCCCCACCGCCCAAGCTGCTCCGGCCACGCCCCCGGCTCGGGCCCTGCAGCAGCGGCTGCCCTCCAGCAGGGGACCGGCGCACACACCTGCAAACACTGTGTGCCCACCCCCCCCCACTACACGGTGGGCTGAGCCCCTTCGAGGTGGCACGCTAGCCCAGCAGCAGCAAGCAGCCCCACCAGGGCTCCTTGGGACTCCTGCCCTGGGGAGAGGGAAGGACGACTATACACACACAGAGGAGACGCCCCTGAAGACTGGTTCCGGTGAACGGGGGCACCGCTGCAGGGCACTACAGGACCTCGGCTTCAGGAGGCCGCTGCCTTTAAGAGCCGGAGACGTAGCTGACCTTCCTCACACACAGAGACAGACATGGAGAGTTAGAATCAGGAGACAGTACATTCCAGATGAAAGAACAAGACACAATCACAGCAAGACACCTAAGAGAAACGTCAGCAATATACCTGCTCGAGATTTTAAAGGAATGACCACAATGATACCGTATGTGAAAAGAGTGGAGGATGTCAGTGAGACCCTTAAAGAGAAAAAAAACGACCAGTCAGAGATGAGGAACACCATAAATGCGATTTAAAACACACTGGAGGGGCGCCTGGGTAGCTCAGGGGCTTAAGTGTCTGATTCTAGTTTTGGCTCAGGTGAGTCATGGGATCGAGTCCTGCATCGGACTCCTGCTTGGTGTGCAGTCTGCTGGAGATTCTCTCCCTCTGTCCCCCTCATGCTCTTCATCTCTCTGTCAAATAAATAAATCTTAACACACACACACACGATAGAATAAAGAGTAGGCTGGAGGAATCAGAGTAATGGAAAGTAATCAGGGGGGCACCTGGGTGGCTCAGTGATTGAGCATCTGCCTTTGGCTCAGGTCATTATCCCGGGGTCCAGGATCAAATCCCACATCAGGCTCCCTGTAGGGAGCCTGCTTCTCCTTCTGCCTATGTCTCTGCTGTTCTCTCTGTGTCTCTCATAAATAAATAAATAAATAAATAAATAAATAAATAAATAAATAAATAAATATCTTAAAAAAAAAAAAGGAAAGTAATCAAGATCACCAGATGAGAGAGGGGAAAATTACGCAGAATGAGAATAGATTTAAGGAACTCAGCAACACCATCAAGCATTTAACATCCTCATCACAGGGATCCCAGAATGAGAAGAGAGAGAAAAGGGGCAGAATATTTATTTGAGGAAATAACAGCTGAAGAAATAGGAGGAAGGAAACAGAAATCCAGATTCAAGAGGTAGATCCTGGAACCAGATCAACCCAAGGAGATCTGCTCCAAGACACACAGTAATCAAAATGGCAAAAAGGAGTGCTACAGAGAATGTAAGCACCAAGAGGGGATTTACAAAACAAAACAAAACAAAACAAAAAAACACCCAACAGCACATACAGGGGAACCCTAGAAGGCAATCAGCTGAGTTTTCAGCAGAAACACTGCAGGCCAGAAGGGAGTGGCATGATATATTCAAAGTGCTGAAAGGAAAAAAGCTGTAGCCAGGACAACTCTGTCCAACAAGGCTACCACTCAGAATAGAAGGACAGATAAAGTACTTCCCAGAAAACAAAAGTTAAAGGAATTCATGACCACTAATCAGCCCTACAAGAAGTGTTAAAGGAGATTTTTCTAGTGGAAAGAAAAGATCATAAGTAAGATTAAGACAAGTAGGAAGCACAACAGCAGTAAAAATAAGTATGTTTATAAAAATCAGCCAAAGGACTCACAAAATAAAAGGATGTAAAGCATGACACCATATACCTAAATGATGAGGTGGGGGGAGAAGAGTAAAGAATGGGTTCATCTTAAACAACCATCAACTTAATATAGACTGCTCTAAGCAGAAAATGTTAGGTACAAACCCAACGGTAACCACAAATCAAAAGCCAGGAATAGGTGTGCAAAAATGAAAGGGCAAGGTAGCCACATATATTACTAAAAAAAGTCTGCACTAGACATGAGAGTAGAGAGCAAGGGAGGAAAGGAACAGAAGACATACAAAAACAACCACAATGGAATGGCAAATAAAACAAAATGGCAACATGTACGTCCCTATCAATAATTACTTTGAATGTAAACGGACTAAATGCCCCAATCAAAAACACTGGGTAATAGAACGGATACAAAACAAAAAAAGACCCATCTATACGCTGCCCACGTAACACACCCATTTCAGATGGTGAGACACCTGCAGACTGAAGGTGAAAGGGTGGAGAAACATTTACCGTGCAGACAGACACGATAATGAAGCCAGGACATGGGACAAAACAGACTTTAAAGACCACAAGAGACAGAGAATGACACTATATAATCATAAAGGGAACAATCCAACAAGAAGCTCTAACAATTGTAAATATTTATACACCCAACATGGGAGCACTCATATACATAAAACAGTAATAACAAACACGTAGTAAACTGACAGTAATACAGTAATAACAGGGGACTTTAACACCCTAGTTACATCAACAGATAGATCGTCCAAACAAAATCAACAAGAAAACAGTGTCTTTGAATGACACATCTGACCAGATGATTTTAACATATATTCAGAACATTCCATCGTAAGAATATACACTTTATGGGATCCCTGGGTGGCTCGGTGGTTTGGCACCTGACTTGGGCCCAGAGCATGATCCTGGAGTCCCAGGATTGAGGCCCACATCGGGCTCCCTGCATGGAGCCTGCTTCTCCCTCTGCCTGTGTCTCTGCCTCTCTCTGTGTATCTCTCATGAATAAATGAATAAAATCATTAAAAAAAAAAAAGAATATACACTTTACAAGTGCATATGGAACACCTTCCAGAACAGATCACATATGAGTCCACAAAACTAGTTTCAATAAATTACAAAAGATTAAAGTCATACCATGCATCTTTTCTAACCATAATATTACAGAACTAGAAACCCAACACAAGAAAGAGTCTGGAAAGAGCACGAATACATGGAGGTTAAATAACATGCTATCAAAAAATGAATAGGTCAACCAAGAAATCAAAGAGTAAAATTTAAAAATATATGGAAAAAAAACTAATGAAAATGAAAGCACAATTGTCCCAAATCCTTGGGATGCAGCAAAAGCTGTCCAAAGAAGGAATTTTATAGCAACACAGGCCTACCTCAAAAAGCAAAAAAATCTCAAATAACCTTATCTCACAGCTAAAGGAGTTAGAAAAAGAACAAAATCAGCAGGAGGACAGAAATAATAAAGATGAGAACAGAAATAAATGAAACAGAAACAAAAAATAAAAAAAGAGACCAAGGCACCTGGATGGCTCAGTTGGTGGAACATGGGACTCTTGATCCTGGGGTCATGAGTTTGAACTCCATTTTGGGTGCAGAGATTACTTAAAAAACAAAACCAATAATAGAGCATCGATGAAATCAGGAAACCAGGAACTAGTTCTTTGAAAAGATCAATAAAATTGGTGAACATTTAGTCAGGCTCAAAAAAAAAAAAAAAAAAAAAAGAGCGAGAGAGAGAGAGGACTCAAAATCAGAAGTGAAGAGGAGAAATAGCACTGCAGAAATATAAAAGATCGGGATCCCTGGGTGGCGCAGCGGTTTGGGCCTGCCTTTGGCCCAGGGCGCGATCCTGGAGACCCGGGATCGAATCCCACGTCGGGCTCCCGGTGCATGGGGCCTGCTTCTCCCTCTGCCTGTGTCTCTGCCTCTCTCTCTCTCTTTCTGTGTGTGACTATCATAAATAAATAAAAATAAAAAAAATATATAAAAGATTATAATAGAAGAGTATTATGAAAATTATACGGCAGCAAACTGGGCAACAAGAAATGAATACATTCCTAGAAACATAATCTACCAAAACTAGAAGAGGGAAGAAAGAAAATTTGAACAGATCAATTACCAGCAAAGAAATGGAATCAGTATCAAAAGCTCCCAAGAAACAAAGTCCAGGACCGGGTGGCTTCACAGGCGAATTCTACCAAACATTAAAAAAAGGAGTTACACCTATTCTCAAACTGTTCCTAAAACAAGAGTGGAAGGAAAACTTCCCAATTCATTCTACAAGGCCAGCATCGCACCGATACCATAGCTAAAGACACTGCAAGTAAAGAGAACTGAGGCCAACATTGCTGATGAATACACATGCAAAGTCCTCAACGAAATACTAGCAAACTGAATCCAACAATACATTAAAAAATTATTCACGATGATCAAGTGGGATTTATTCCTGGGATGCAATGGTTGTTCAATAATTACAAATAAGTCAATCTGATACATGAATAAGAGAAAGAACCAAAACCATATAACCGTTTCAAAAGTTGCAGAAAACACATTTGACAAAGTACAACATCCATTCATGAAAAAAAAAAAAAAAAAACAACTCAGGAAAGTAGGTTTAGAGGGAACATAACCTCAAAAATAAAAGCCTTATATGAAAAACCCAGAGTGAACATCATACTCAATGCTGAAAACCAGAGATTTTCGTAAGGTCAGGAACAAGGGAAGGATGCCCCTGCGCTACTTTTATTCGACCTAACACCGGAAGTCATAACCACAGCAATCAGACAAGAAAAAGGGAAACAAAGGCAACCAGATCAGTAAGAAAGAAGAAAAATTTTCACTGTTTGCAGATAACATGATACTATATGTAGAAAACGTTAGAGACGCCACCAAAAAACCTGCTAGAATTGATAAATGAATCCAGTAATGTCACAGGCTACAAAATCAAAATACAGAAATGTGGGATTTGTATACACTAAATAGAAGCAGCGGAAAGAGGAAATAAGAAAACAAAGAGTTTCTTTTACAGTTTACACCAGTTTACACCCATTTACAGTTGCAGCAAAAATAATAAAACACCAAAGACTAAACTTAACCAAGGAGGTGAAAGACCAATACCCCGAAAACTATAAAACAATCATGAAAGAAAGTGGAGATGACACAAACGGGCAGATCCCCAGGCTCAGTGGCTGAGAGAAGCGGTACTGTTAGAGCCGCCGCGCCTCCCAGGGTAGACGCGGCCTAACGCAATCCCTATCATTACACCCGGAGCACTTGTGACAGAACGAGAACAATCCCAGAATTTATATGGAACCACAAAACCGCCCTAGGAGCCAAAGCATCGTGAAAGAGAAAAACGAAACTGGAAGTCTGACGATCCCAGATTTACCCGAAGCGACAAGCGGCAGCGACAACGCCCCTCCCAGGGGCGATCTTCCAGCTCTGAGGCTGCCCCCCGCCCCCCGCCCCCCGCCCCCAGCCCCCAGCACGGGAGCCACAGCACCTGTGGGAAACACCAAGCGCCAAAGGAGCAGGACAAAGAGCCGACGGGGAGGTAACAGAAGGGGCCGAGGCCCAGCAGCTCAGCGGGGCACCCGTCACCCGGCCCCGTACACATGCGGCGGGAGGCCCAATGCACACGCCCGTCGCTCACCCCGCGTACGTCTGTGCCACAGGAGGCTGAGCACGCCGGCGACACGGTGGTGCGTGTGCTCAGAGCACACAGGGACCCAGGCGGGACGCACGTCTGCTGTGTGTGCCGTGCGTCTGACCACAAGAGAGCAGGTCGTGTAAGTCGCGTGTGTAGCGCACAGAGGTGGGGGCGCGCCAGCAGTCAGGGTAAGTCGGGTGTGTGCGGGTGCAGGTGCACACACAGCTCGGCCACCCAGGCACCGGCTCCTGAACAGGCGTGAGCCCGGAACTGCTCGTGCACGCAGGGAAGCTCCTGTGCACAGAGCCTCCCCGACACCCGGGGCTGCCACCCACCCGGCGCTGCGAGCCCCCGCCCCGTGGGTCCGGGCAGGACGGACGCGGTACTGACCAGGGACTGCAGGATGGCGTGGTTGGTGGCGTTCATGCACGAGTCCAGCGGGAAGGAGCACTCGCCCTCACAGTAATAGGCTGAGTAGCCCTGGGGGGCGATGACCCAATCCTGGGGGGTAATGGGAGAGGTGAGTCCCAGCGGATGCCCCCTCCTGAGCCCCGAATCTAGCACCCGGCGCGGCATGACTCGGGGCCGCCCCTTCCCCTCCCGCAGCCCCAGGCCAGGCTGCCGACCCTCGGCTCCCTCCAGGCAGGCTCCCCCAGGAGGCACCACCAGCAGGCCCGGCAGGGGGCGGGCACAGCCCTGTCCCCCGGTGCCCACGCCTCCTGCAGCTGCAGCCCCAGCCTCTGTTTCCCTGTTGCAGAGCTGACGTTTCATGGCTGAGGATTCAGACTGTCCCCGTTTCCCGGGTTTACCCCAAAGCACCTCCTCACACTAAGACATTCTCCCTTCAGAAAACACATCAGAACCTAACGCACAAGAAAATTAAAGTCACCGTAATGGGACCTCCCCCCGGGGGCACACTTAGGATCTTCGGGTGGGGACGGTCATTTAAGCAAAGGAGGCGAATCGGAACTAACCAGCCAGCCCAGGTCCTGGAAGCTGACGTAGAGCTCGTGCCGCCGGCACACCTGCCGGCCATCGGTGCCATGAACGTCATCTGCAGGGACAGAAGCAGGGGCTTTCCTGGGGTTCCTGCTCCGGGCAGCCACCACAGGGAGCTCCCAGGGCGGGGACACCCTACCGGGCACATTTGTTGAATAAATGAATGAAGTGAAACCAATGCCCTGGTGTCCTGAAGCCCATCCTGCAGCGGTGCTGGTGCCATGACCCAGCTCGAGAGCCTTCGCCGGCTGCAGGTGGCTCCCGATCGCTGCAGGGCAACCCTGCACTTGCTCAGAGCCTCCCCTGACTTCCGACTGCGGCCCCGCGATGCTCCCGTAAACAGCCAGGGGACCCTGGGCCACAGGTGGCTCCTGCTTTTCTGCAGAGACCCCTCCTGACCTCACCCCACCTCTCCTGCCACACCCATTCCACCCAATGGAGGGGCTCCTGGAGGCCAAAGGGTGACCCCCCGTGGAGGGAAGGGGGCAGGAGGGCAGGGGCAGGGCAGGCCCATCCCTGATCCTGAGCGGCTCAGCCTGGTGGGACACACAACTGTGGATCCTCGGGGGACCCAGGGGGGACCTGAGAGCCACCAGTGCCTGGAGGAAGGGGCACCTGAAGCTAAGGGAGACTTCTGGAAAAAGCCCTGGTGCCAGGGGAGGGCAGAGAAGGCGCCCCTGGGAGGCGGGGACGGAGGCCGGTGGCCGGTCCTCGGGGCCCACGAGGTAAGCAGGTGTCAGACAAGCATTGGAGGGTGACCACAGGCTTGACGCCACTGAGGCCCCGAGGGTTCGGTCCCCGCCGCCGTCCTCGTCCTCGGCCCGGCCCAGGCCCGCCCCGGACCTCACCGAAGATCCCTGGGAGGCGGTTCGGGTGCGGCAGCTCGTTGCTTTTCTTCGGCGGCCTCCTCTTCAGGGGCCTCGCTGCCCGAGGGGCGCGGACGGGACCGGGGCTCGCCCTGAAAAAAGTGACCAGGAAAGGCTGCTTGGAGCGCGGCGCCCGTCGCCCCAGCAGACCGGCCAGGCCAGGATCCACGCTGCGCCCTGGGACGGAGAGAGGAGAGAGGCGGTCACTCGCGGGCGGGGGGCGCACGGGGACGGCGGGGACCCTCCACCACGGCCTCCACGGTGTCCCCACCCGGAGGACACGGTCCCAGGGGCACGGGGCGGAGGGGCCTCGCCACCACAGGGTCCCTGTTTGTGACACCGGTGAACCCTCTACACGTTCGAGCTCCTCCCACTGGTGACCTCAGGCCTCTCCACCGTCCCTGGACCACGTGCTTCCCAGGAAGCCTCAGAGCCAGGCTGCCAGGGGCGCACAGCACCCCGGGTCCCACCTCCGTCCGAGGGCCCCGAGGCTTTCGGGGGATCGATGGATCTGTGACCCAGGGGACTGGGGCGGCCGCCAGGTGGGAGCCACGGCTTGCTCTGCCTGGCACGGCCAAGAGCAGGGCGCTGAGTGTCCCCTGAGGCCCACAGGCGGGACACAGGGCAGCGGGGCACAGACATCTGGCCAGAGGCCCAGGGCCGGGGTCCAGCCCACGTCGGTCTGACCCCAGTCCTTACTCACTTACAGGGTTAACCCCAGGTCTGTGGGTCACAAGAGAGGAAAGGCTGTGGGCAGGGACACGGGGGCCTCGGGCTAGGAAGAGGGACACCCGGGAAAATGGGATTTGATCCCATAGCTGCTTAGAGACGAGGATGCCGTGAGAAACACTCACGACCCTGGGAACGTCCCCTCCACCAGTAAGACTCCCTGGGCCCCTTGTCTTTCCAAATGTCCTCCTGACTTTTTAAAGATCTTTTATTTATTTGCGGGGGGAAGGGCAGGCGGAGAGGGACGGAGCCTCTCAAGCAGACTCCCCGCTGGCGCAGGGCTGTGCGGGGCGCGGGCCCAGGACCCTGAGACCACGAGCTGAGCCAAACCCAAGAGTTGGCCGCTCCACCGACTGGGCCACTCGCCTCCTGGGTTCTTAATTGTCAAAGTGACACAACAGCAATGCAAAGTGGCCTCGGAGGAAAAATACCACTCGGAAATCTCTCCCCACTCCAACTCGGCATTTTCATTTTTTTTTTCGGCATTTTCATTTTTCTGGAATGTTTCCATGTCAATCAAAGCTTTACACAACAGTCACCGTAATAGTCTCCATTTTTTCCAACTTTTTCACCCAAACATGGTCACTGCAGTTAAGATGTCTCCACTCTGAGCATTTCAAGCCTATAAAACTCCTTTGAGAAAATATACATAATATTTGGATATTAGCTCCACTCCAGGCACGTGGGGTACGTGCTGGCTTTCGCGATAAAGACGAGTGGCCACAGGCCCCTTCATTTTCTCTTCCTGAGGAATTTTGTTAAACGACAGGAGCTGAACACTAAGTCCATTTTATGTTTCGTGTAACGCAGAGCCAACGGCTCCATTCCGGGGACACGTCACCTCGGGGTGGCCACCCTGACTCCCCCCCACGTATGCAGAGAAACACACGCGTTGAGCACACAGTACGCAGACGTGCACACGCACAAGCACACACGTTGTGCCATCGGCGGCCCTCCCGCGACTCGCCGTGACACAGCGCAGGTCAAGGCATCGCCCGCCCCACCGCGGTCCTGCTCTGCTGGCGACGGGAGCCCCTAGACGGCCGAGCTTCGGGCCGAGTCCTCGGGCCAAGATGCTCCAACAACCAGTCAACCCGGACACTGACCTCTGACCTCACCGCCACAAACAGGTGCGCTGGACCCGTTAGAGGCTCCACTCGGGATGAATCCTGCCGGATCGCGGCCCCTGCTCTGGGCGCAGGCCCTTCCGCACTCTCCGGCCCACCTCAGCCTGCGGGGGGCGGGGGGGGGGTGACCCGGGGGCCTCGCTGAGGGACCCTCAGGGTGCCGGGCTGAAAGCTGGATGGTCCCAGCCCTGGCCCAGGTCCGCTTCTGTCCCTCTGCTTAGGATTCTCCGTCACGGGGGGACAAGGGGCTCATCCCTCCTCCTCCCTTCCAGCGCCCTACTCTCCTCTAGCCGGCGCCGCCCGGGAAGCCCGGCCTGCCCCACGGGGCGGCTGGACAACCGTCAGGTCCCCTCCCCGGACGCCCCAGACGGTGCCCCACCATCCATCCCGCCCCCAGGCGGCCCCATCAGGGCGCAGGGCCCCCCTCCATTCCAGGGGCTGCCTCCCCTCAGGGTGAGGCCCCAGGGAGGCCGCTCACAGGCCTTCCTTCACCCGCGAGACTCCCCAGGCCTGGCCCACATGCTCCTGAGGGCTGTGTGCGCCTCACAGCGACGTGAGGGAGGGTGCCGCGCTCCACGCCAGGCTGTGGTCTCATCATCACACACACACACATTTGCACGCACACACGCCTGCAGATGAACTCACTGTTCCCTTAGGTCTGTGAGTCTGCGGGTTCGGGATGAAGCCACCACAGCCTCTCCTGGTTCTAGGGGAGCAGCACAGCAGCAGGTGTAGCGCTCCAGGACAGACACAGGGGTCTGAGTGCCCGGGGTGACACAGGACGCCCGTGACTGGACATGAGAACTCCCGGAAGGGGCCTAGGGTTGCTTCTAGAAGCCCTCCTACCACAGGCCGCCGCCTCTGACAGCACAGGCTGGACTGTTCATCCACGGAGGCACCTCGCTCCCCGCCCTGTCCCTGCACCCCCCGGGCTCCGGCCCAGCTCCACAGCCTCGCTGTCCTTCCAGAGACATCTATTTAGCCGTGAGGAGAACGAGCAGGGAGGAAGAGGGGAGGCTACCGGGAAACAGAATTTGGCAGCGAGATGAAAGGCCCCAGAGGAAAAGTCAGAGGGGCCGCGGGAAGACGAGCTCACGCCGACAGCACCCCCTGCTCACGATGCACGTTGACGCTTGTGCATTTTTCACGGCGCTGGCAAAGTGGGGCCCTGGGCATGGGGGGGGAGGGCTCCTTCCTCATCACCCCCCACATCTCGGGGCCCAGTCGCCAGGGAAGGCCCTTCCCAGAAAGCCTTGCTGCGGGCTCCTCCGAGCTGCGGGGAACTTCATGGAGTATCACAGGGAGGAAGGCCGCGGGGGCCCCGGGACCAGCAAGTCCTCCTCAGGAGCCACAGAACATACAGGACAAACGGCTGCGCTCTCCCCTTGCTTTTAACTGAAGCCACAGCCCTCGTGAGAGAAGAGTCTGTGCGGCGGTAGCAAGTCTGAGACGCCGGAGCACCGCTCGGGCCGCCTGGCCCCACAGCTGTGCTCACCTCCTCTGGGTGAAACCCCAACGGGCTCAGACGAGACGCGCCCTCTGTGAGCAGGGCTTCCTTCCCGGGCGAGGCTGCCAGTGCTGCGAGGGTCCGAGGTGGTGACACGCGGGGGGCCGCCCGCTGCCTCGTCCACCGTCAGGTCGTCCCAGAGCTCGATCAGCATCAGGACGTCCGGTGCACGTCGCACCCGGCCCTCCCGGCGGTGAGCAGGTCCACACGGCGCATCCCGGGCGGTGGCAGGTGCACCTGTCCCAGACTTGGGGTTCGCTGTCCTTGGTGCAGTGGTCCACGGGGCCACCACTCCGGTCCTGAGAGTGGACACCAAATCCACGGCACCCCCATGCTCTCACCTTCTTTCCAGGTATCGTCCAGTCGCCAGGAATCCCACGTGGCTCCTGGGACACTGAGGTGGACGTGTCCCCTCGAATCATGGCAAACCAGTCATCGCTGGAGAAAAACAGCCCCCAGGGAAAACACGGACTGTCCGCTTGCCCACAGCGACGGGATCTGCACCCACCTCATCTTTGAATGGAGACGGACCCAAGCCCAGGACCGTCCCCGTGCAGAGGACAGTCCAAGCCAGGCTGACGCAGCTGCTGGCCAGAGGGGGATTCCTACGCCCAAACCGGCGTGCGCGCCTCCTCAAATTCCGGAGCTGCCCGTGTTGGATTCAGGCCTGGGGGTCACCGACAGACTCGGCCTCTTCACCCTCCTCCGTCTGCAGCTTCACCGCTCACTGCCTTTCTCATATTCCCCCCCGTGTTCTGGGTCCACATAAACGTTAGGAACGTGGATGGCTTCCGGGGCAAACGTCCCCATACCCACGATTTCTTCCACCTCCACCACTGAGGTTTCTGCAGCTTTGCACATGGACACGGTGGAATTCCTGGCGCTTCTTCCCAACATGATGCTTCCTGCAGGGTTGACCTTCCACCCTTCTGCCCGCAGAACCGGCTGCGATGGCTCGCTGCAGAGGACAGTGGCTCCCGTGACACTCCCTCACCTCTCGGGGCTGGCCCGTGATCGAGATGCTGCCGAAGGGCGCGTACCTGATGTGGGGGGCCTCCTCCTGCACCACAGTCCCGGAGGCCGTGTGGAACGCGGGCACCCCAGCACCCGCCACCCCCGCACGGATGCGCTCGGCCAGGGAGCCCTGGGCTGGCAGCTCCAGCTCCCGCTCGCCCGACAGGGACTGGCTCTGGCACAGCGAGTTCTCCCCCACGTAGCAGCAGATGCTGCGGGTGATCCGCTCGGTCCCAGTAAGAGGCCCGGCCCGAAGTCGTCCACCCCACGTCGCTGCTGACCATGCACAAGTCCCTGACCCGCGTCTTGAGCAGCGCCTTGACAGGTTCTGGAATCCTGCAGAGCCCTAAGCCGCCGACCATGGTCCTGGCCCTGTGGTTCGTGTCTCTCACCAGCTCCGCGGGATCCGTGTAGGAGAATCATCGCTGGTGACCAGGCTGCACACGGCGCCCTTGGTCTTGGCCAGCGCAGGCCCCAAGCGGCCGGCGGGGACACAGCACCCCAGGGCCACCACGGGCCTCCAGAAGGCTGCCATTGTGGGCTCCACCTCCGGGCTCGGGTCCAGGTCAGGGACAGACCGCCACCACCCATCAAGGAGCAGGGAGGGCAGGCAGGGCAGTGACACGGGACCAGGTTCCCCCCATGTCCCAGCCCCTCATGCTCAGAGGGATCCAGAAGCCACGTGCTTCCAGGCACGCGGGACCCAGACCCTGGACCCTGCAGCCCCACAGGGAGGGAGTGGTGCCTGTGGAGGCCCCGACAGGTCACTGAGGGGAGACAGACCCTGGGTCTGGGGGTTGGTGGGAAGACCGCCCTCTTCAGCCCACCTCCCTGTGGGATGGGAGACGCATCATGTGGTCCCTCCTCGGCAGCTCTCTCCATGTGAGAGGCCCCAGGGCTCTGGGCGGTCCCCTTCCTTCTCCATGGCCATCCCCTTCCCAGGCCCTGCTCCAGGCCCATGGCTCTCAACCCACGTAGACGTCAGCGCTTCCCACACGGGTGCCTCCAGCACTCACCCGTCCTGGATGACGGTCCATCTGACGTCCCCCAGGGCTCTCAATAACATCACCCAAAGAGCACTCTTGGTTTGCTCCCTCAAGCCTGCCCTTCCTCTACTGTTACTCAGGCAGGAGAAAAAAGATTCGATTAAAATGGCCCCTGGCTGGATCCACGCCTTCCCCGATTCCTCCTCCACCCGCTTTTCTCCATTTCTGCTGCTGCCCACAAGCCCGTCTGCTCCCGCCGCACACGTGTGGCTCAGGGCGTCTGACTTGGCTCTTGTCCCGCACAGATTACTCCCCCTGCTGATGTCGGGGGCGGGGCCTGTCGCATACATGTGGTCTACAACAGCTGACGTTTACAGAGAAACTTCGAAGACCCTGCAGAGTCCCAGGTGCCCAGAGCCAGTTTCCCCAGGAAATGTTGGCATTTGTCTGCGTGGTGCATTTGTCACGACTAATGAACCGATGTTGCTGTCTGATGCTGTGCTAAACACAACGGGTTCGGACCTCATCCGTCTTCCTCAATGTCCTCTTCTCCTCCAGGGTCCCATCCACTTGTTACCACTGCTCAGGCCCCGTGGGTTGTTACAGTATCTCAGATCGTCTCTGTATGTGATGACCTCGACACGTTGCGAAATACTTGTCAGACGTTCTGTAGTGTGTCCCGCAACTTGGTTTGTCTGACGTCTCTCTCACAGTGAGAGGGGGTTCTGGGTTTGGGAGGAAGACCAGGAGATGAGGGCCCTTCTCATGCCATCATGTCAAGGGGACACAGGATGGACGTGACATTCCTGTGAGCGTTGATCACCTGCTGCGGTCCTGCAGTCAGCTTTCTCCTCTGGGACCTACTTCCCCACCCCGGCCCTCCTGGACTTCGGGGAAGCGAGTCACTAAGCGGAGTCCTACGGGGGTGGAGGGACCCCTCCTCGAGGGGCTGTCTCAGAGGCCTCTTTTCTAAAAACCGGAATCAGATCCTGTCATCCTCCGCTGCTATGGAATACAGCGAGCTGTCAAGGCTCCAACACCGGGCCCCGCGTCACCCGCACTCAGTGTGCCCCGCCAGCGGTCAGTCTCCTGCCCCACCTCGCCCTGACCGCCCGCTCCAGCCACGGCAGCCCCGTGTGTGGCCCAGAAACGCCCATCCTGCGCCCGCCTTCGGCCTCTCCCTCTGCACGGCTGCCCACGAAGGAGGCTCTCCCTGGCTAGCTGGGGAATGAGCGCAGGCGTGAAACCTCGTTCTACAGAGGAGGAAACAGACTGGGCAGGGAAGCATCCTGCCGAGGTCACCGGGGGAGAGCGCTGCAGCGCTGGGACTTAAAGCCAGGCCCCTCTGATCCGAGTCTGAGGGTGTGATCCCTTCCCTGAGGCCCTGCCGCTACGGACACTCCCCACTGCTCACGCCGCTCGTGGTAGGGACAACATGGACTCTCTCTTAGCAACTCAAATGGTTCTGCAAAAGGAGAGGAGGGAGACCGTGGTGGTGGGGGCCTCCGCTGTGGGAACCTCACCCTCTGTGCCCCGCTGAGGCCCCAGAGGGGGTAGGGGATTATCACCCAGCCACCGGGCTGAGAAGGGCCAGGCCTCTGGGGCCAGATGCGGGGGGTAGGGGCCGCAGCCGCCTCCCGCCAGCAGCGTCGGAGGAGCCCCCAGGAGGAGGTCTGCTGCCCGGGCCTGAGCCTTACCATCTTCCGTTTCCACATAGAGGCGGAGCCCCAGGTCCTTGTTCCGGCCCAACAACCAGCGGCCACTGGCTGCTGTCACGTCCAACACCAGCCAGCCCTCGTCCCCAGCTCGGAGCGTCTGAAGATCCAAAAAGAACAAGTCAGACTCCCTGTGGACACGAAAAAACAATTAACTGAGGGCCGGCACAGCTGCTTTTGTTTCCAGCCCCCACCCTGGGGCCCACTCGTGGGGCACCGACCCTGCCTGGCTCGGGCTGGGCCCCTCGCCTGCCTCATCTCACCGTATCTACTGTGGGAAGGTGTTGCTGTGCCCAGTAGGGACGTGGAAACTGAGGCTCAGGAGCTGAGTGACCAGCCCACGGTCCCACAGCCAGGACAGCAGTGGAGGGATTTGCAGCAGGACCAATGCTGGGCCTCTCCCCGTGGTGACGCGAGGCCTCCGGCCACGTGTCCTTCTGTCTCTGAGGGTGTGTCCCCCGGGAAGCTCCCCTCCGTCCTCTGGGGAACGTCCCCTCCACGGCCAGGCCAGACACACCCACAGAGGCTCATCGGGAGGCGGGTGCAGGGTAGGCACCTGTTGGACTGCTCCCTGACCACCTCGAACGTGCTGACGTGCAGAGTCCTGTTGAGCAGGTGGGTGCTGGCCAGCTTGTAAATCCGGAACTCAGCGGCCGTGACCGCCTCCCCCTCCGGGATCTGGGTCAGGTCAAAGTGGAACTCCTTCCAGTGGGGCTCCTGGTGGCCCAGGGTGCGGTCACGCTCCACTGTAAGACAGAGCAGGGCTGCGGGTCACCTGTGTTCTGGGCAGAGCCGGGAGGGCACCGGGGGCCTGGCGGCCTGGGTGGGGACGGCTCCCTCCTCCTCTGCAGGGGGGCCTGCTCCCAGGCCCTGCCTCCTGGGGCTGAGACGGCTCTGCACAGGGCCCCACACACAGTGGTGCCGCAAGAGCAGCCTCCGCCTCTGGACCCCAACCCCAAACCCAGCCGGCCCCGCCCCATCCCCGCTGGCTCTGGGACCCCAGGATGAACAGAGGCCACATCCCTCTTCAGGGAAGAGGAGCAGGCACAGAACCGAGTGCATTTCTGAGGCCAGTGTGTGTGCATGGGAGCCTGGGGAGGGGAGCGTTTGCAGCTGACACTGGGGCTGGGCCCCATGGGGTGACGGCACATGGGCCACAGCGTCCCGGGAGGAGGACACCGCAGAAGGAAGGGCCAGCCTGAACACAGGGCTGAGGCACAGACGGCACAGGCAGGGCAAACAACAGCCTTGAGACACAGCAAAGGGCCAAAGGATGGAGGTCCTGCCTGGGGAGAATGCAGAGGAGGAAGGAGGGCCAGGGGGAGACTTGGCAGGAGCAAGGAAGAGCAAGGGATGAGCGACCGCCCCTGGGGACACCTGGTCAGGTCCTGGGGAGGCTGGACGGTCCCCTGACGTGGTGGGATCTGAGCAGGCTTCCCAGGGGAGCTGCCACCTGCCCTGGCCTTGAAGGACGGGACAGAGTCGTGTCGGGTGGAGCAGGTGGCGGGATGGTATTCCAGGCAGAGGGGACCTGGTGGGCGCAGGTGTGGGTGTGGGGGCGCCCGCAGATCAGCGGTGGGGCTGGGCGGTGAGCCTGGCTGTGCTCTGGCTCCGAGGGCTGGCATTCCGGCCTAGGGGCCCGGGCTGTGCCTCTGGCCAGTGGGGTTCAGGGTTCTGGGCAGCAGGGGCACGACGTGGGTTGGGAGGCAGGGGAGCGGAAGACAGATGAGGAGGGGAAGGTGAGGCACAGGCTGGAGGGGGCCGAGGCGGGCCCGGTGGCCGGGCTGGCGTGTCTGGACAGGAGGCTGGGGGGCGACTGAAGCCCACATGTCCCCGCTGCCCGGAAATGCCCAGGACAGTATATTTAGCAGCGTCTTACTTTAGCCTCCTGTCACTTTCAAAGGCCACAAATCTGTGTTTCCGGAAGGCAGGGGCGGGAGCCGCCCAGCACCTTCCCCAGCCCCGACGCTGAGATTTTAATTACATGTCTGTGAGTCTTTTTAGAAACGCTCTCTGGCTACTGGGCTCAGTGACCACAAGTCACCAGGCTGGTGGTGGAGGCGGATGTGGGAGCACTTCCTGGCCTCGCGGTGGGGACCGGGTCCAGGGATGGACAGGCAGGCAGCTGGGCAGGGCGGGCCAGTGTCACCGTGACACACACGATGACAGGAGGAGATGGGCTCCCGGCCCCGGGAGCAGAAGGAACGGGACGTCCAGCCTCTGACAGGGTGGGGGCGCGCAGCACGTGCCCACCCAGGAGCCAGGCTGCCCAGGGGGCAGTGTGACCCAGGGTGGGATCCGGGTCCTCCCACGCGGGCCTGCCCAGAGAGTGTGGAGGGCAGGGCTCTGGACCCTCACCGAGGACGTGTGCCACGAATATGGACACACGTGTCCCCTCCGCCCTACAGACACGCTCACACCCACACTTGCAGAGCTTTGGTGACATTTTGTGGACTCAGGGTCCACACGGAGCACCTCTGTCACCTGGCTGTGAGGCTCCCAGATGTGTAGGACGACACAGGTGGAGGCCATAGGCCGTGACAGGGTGTGGCACAGAGAGTGAAGGAGGGTGGCTGGGGGGCGGCCTCCCGACTCCTCCCAGAGCAGCCAGCAGGGATCTGCTCCCCGGGCTGGGGGCTGACAGGCGGGTCCCCGAACCCTGGGCAAGCTCGGTCTGCAGGCCCGACGCTGACATCCTGCTGGATCTGGGGACTGAGAGAACGACCCTGAGCCTGCCAGCTCCACAGGGGGACCGCGCTCTGCGGCCTCCCTCCCTGGCTGACCCGGGGGCCCACATGCGCTGGGTCAAGGGAGCCTGGGGTACCCAGTTCCAAGCTTCCACCCTGTGGGTTTGTGAAACTGATGAACCGGCCAGCAGTTCAGCCAGGAGACTGCCACCCTGGCTGTCCCAGACGAGCACTGGGAGGAGGGACAGTCTCAGGAAAGTCATGTTTTTCATCAGAAATTAGTGATATTTACTGCAGTGTGGAACCAGGTAAAGAAAGCTCCTTTATCTGACAGTCAGTTGGGAGGATGGGAAGAGGTAACCTACAGATTCGCCCCCTTTTCAGTGGCTGTTGCTCTGAGTTAGGAGACAGGTTTTCCAAAAGCTAGTTTTCTGGGAAAGTGTTTCCGGGCACCTCTATGCCCCCTTGTTATCTGTGCAGGCCAAGCCTGTTTTAGCCAAAGGGGCAGCTCAGGGCACTACCGGGGACTCTGGCAGTGGTCAGGCCAGACCCTGCACCAACCAGGTACTATGTCCCCTCATGGCCTCATCTCCTCCATGAACTTGGAATAAGGGCACTGCCCAGCTTTCCTCACAAGGCCGTGGAAGGGCTTGGTGAACAGCCACGCAACGCACTGGGAGGAGCAGCCATTCAACAGGAGTTCTGGGGGAGCCTGACTGCAATCTCCCTACTTTGTGCCAAGATAGGACACCCTCAGAAGGCCATGCCAGAAATTTCAAAGCCATGGGGAGGAGAGGAAGGGGAGATCTGGAATGATTTTTTTCTAAATAAATGTCCTAATCTGCTCATTTAATTTTCATTAGTTTTTCAGGTTCAATTTATAAACAAATTTATTAAGTTCTTACTCTATGTGAGACTGTTCTTTTTTATTTTAAAGATTTTATTTTTTTGACAGAGAAAAAGAGCAGAAGCAGAGGGAGCAGCAGGCAGAGGGAGAAGCAAGTTCCCTGCTGAGCAAGGAGCCGGGTGCAGGACTCGATCCCACGCCCTGGGATCTAGACCCGAGCCTAAGGCAAAGGCTTAACTGACTGAGCCCCACAGGCGCCTCCATCTGAGACTGTTCTGAGCACTGGAAATACAGTAAGTCAGGTCTCTGCACCGATGGGGTTTATGGTCTTAATGGGGGGAGACACAACAGAAACACCACCAGCAAAAAAACAAGGAAGACAGATGATGCTGTTTACATTGTGAGTGGAATATAGAGGGTTATGGGCTCAAAAATAATGAGGAAGGGGAGAGGGTACTGCGGAGGATGCTCAGCATGGCCTTTGAGAAATAGGTGAGAGCGGACATAAATATCCTACCACATTGCTGGGAGGAATGAGTTGGAGAGGAATTTGGCAATATCCTTTTGCAGTAAGGACCCCGGCAAAATTACCTATGAATGTCCATTCCCAAAGATAAATGGGCAGAATATGAAGGGCCACACACAAAGTATTCATCAGGCCAGACAACAGGCACTGCTAAATGTTTATTTTCTACATAATTATAAAAGCTGCCCAGAATGATCAAACACTGAACCAGCTTCTGTCTGGAGAAGCAGCAAATGAATTTACTTTCTGAATCACTGTAATGCAGCTTCCGGAACCAGAAACAATTATGAATCACCAACGTGTACTAATAGGACTCTCGGCCTTCTCCTTGGTCTCTGATAAACCAACCTCCAGATCCCACGTTCGGGAAGGGCCTGCTGTGGGGAGGTGGTGGCCTCCACCCTCCGTGACCGCCATCCACATCCGACCTACCGCGTCTGAGGCTGCATCTCCAGATGCCACACCCTGAGTCCACCAGTCTTATACCAACAAAAGCTGTGGCTATATTTGTGCCCTGGACAAAATTCAGAGTCACTCAGAAGACCTAAATCTGTCTTGTTTCTGACCAAAAGTAAGCCACCCCAAGTGGCTGTTCAGAGAACAGAATCTTCTGACCTGTCTGCCCTCAAACCCTTCCCCAGCCCCATAGGGCCCCCCAGGAGTAGCCCGAGCTCTGGCTCCAGGCTCCCCCTGAGCTGGCCTGGCCCAACCTCATGGCCTCCTAGGCCTCCTGGATGCAAATGCTGCCCCCCCTCACCTCTAGGCCCTCCCCAAAAGCCCCGTCTCCTGAGTGCCCCCATCCTGCTGGGTCTGAAGGCTCCCCTCCTCTGAGGCCACTCTCAAGGCCCCTTGTCCTCCTCTGAACCCACACCGATCAATGGCCTCTCCCTTTCTCCTGGCCCGGGGGTCCCCATCTCTGGTTCATGTTCCCCTCTGGATGGTGAGCAACTGAGGGTAGGACCGCACAACGTGGGCCGGAGACAGGAGGCTCTCAGTGGACCTTCCTGAGCTCCTTGTGCCCTGGGGGCCCAGAGGGGGACGTGTCTGCCGCGCTCCCCAGGACACGGGGCAGCCTGCTGGCCTGGGAATGGCTTCCATGCCACAGTGTGTCTCCATCAGAGGCCACCCGTGTTTCCACTTTGCTGTGGGACTGGCCCCCGTTCCCGGCCTGGCTGGGCTGCCGAGGCAGAGGGCAGGCTCCCCAGGCTCCCAGAAGCAGAGGCGTGGGTCCGTCTGGCTCATCCTGCGAGTGACAGGGCTGAGGGGCCCCCTTCAACCTGGATCAACCCCCAGGCCTCCGTGGCCGGTGCAGGCCCATGGACGAGCTGCAGAACTGATCACCCACCAGGTCTGCATCTGAACCAGGTCCGCTTCCTCCCACCCACAAATCTCAGTGCTGCCCAGAGGCCAGGGCTGCATTTCTAACGTATTTTTAGTCACTTTTCATTACTGACTTTCTCAAAAGCCGTTCCATAAATGGCTCCGCACGCGTGATCGCCGTCCAGGCCTCAGATGGCTTTAGACCCCAAATTAAAAGGGAACACCCGCACACTCGGCCACATCAAGTCTCTCAAGGCCAGAAATAGATCCAAGGAGACTGAGCAAGGATACTATTCCCTGGTGCAAACCCGGGGAGAGGACCGAACTGTGGGAGTTTTCCAGAAAGATGTGGTCACAGTGACACAGCCCTCTCTCCCTTGGGGAATGGGTTCCCATGAGGAGGTGGACTGGGTGTACCTCCTTGCCCCGGGCCTCACCGCTGGAGGGGCCCCCCTCAGTGGGCAGGGGCGGGCACATTCTCTCAGATTTAAAGATGATATAAAACGAGTGGCCCTAGATTCCCTCTAGGGGTCGATATTGGGATGGGGGGGGTCACCTGTCAATGAGGTTCTCCTGTCAATCCCACCCCCTCCCAGAATGCCTGCTGAAGCCACCTTCCTCCAGGCAGGACCCTGGGAGGACTGGAGGTCCCGGGAGTGCCAGGAGATGCTGCACCCATGGTCGGCCTCCACAAAGACAGGGAGGGCAGCCCTGCTCTGGCCCACCCAACTCCTGCCCCCAGGCTCCTGCCCCTGCTCTCAGCCCCTGCCTCCTGCCGTGTTCCTCCTCCCTTAACCTTGCCGATCTGCCCTGCACACCTGCCACGCAGCTAGCCTCACTGACATTTCACCCAGTTTCACACAACACTGGGAGTGAGGCCTTAGTCACCTGGTCTTTTTTTCTTTTTCTAAAGATTTATTTATTTATTTATTTATTTATTTATTTATTTATTCATTCATTCATTCATTCATTCATTCATTCATTCATGATAGATATAAAGAGAGAAAGAGAGAGGCAGAGACACAAGAGGAGGAAGAAGCACGCCCCATGCCGGGAGCCCGACGTGGGACTCGATCCCAGGACTCCAGGATCACACCTTAGGCCAAAGGCAGGTGCTAAATTGTTGAGCCACCCAGGGATTCCCGTCACCTGGTCTTAAAGGGGAGGAAATGAGGTTCCAAGACTTTAAAAAGCTCTTGTGTACCATCTCACAGCTCCCTAGTGGCACAGTCAGGATTAAAATGCAGGTTTAGTACAGCTACAATATGTGTGCATGTTCAGGGCCCTGTTATTCATAACCCTTAACTAGAAACAATGCAAATGTCCATGAATAAAAACCAATAAATGTGCATACTTGTGGAATGCAACATAACTCAATTATAAAAAAATGAACTACTGGGCAGCCCGGGTGGCTCAGCGGTTTAGCGCCACCTTCGGCCCAGGGCCTGATCCTGGAGTCCCGGGATCGAGTCCCACATCGGGCTCCCTGCATGGAGCCTGTTTCTCCCTCTGCCTGTCTCTCTGACTCTCTCGCTCCCTCTGTGTCTCTCGTGAATAAATAAAATCTTAAAAAAAAAAAAAAAAAGAAGAAGAACTATGTGGGTGCCTGTTCAGTGGCCAGCTCAGTCAGAAGAGCATCTGACTCTTGGATCTCAGGGTTGTGAAATTCAAGCCCCACACTGGGTGTGGAGAATACTAAAACAAACAAACAAAACACTTAAAAAAGAACTACAGATACAATAACAAACATGATTCTCAAAAAAAAAATTATGTTGAATGAAAGACTAGATATAAGAGCACATATTGTATGATCCTAGGTGTAGGAAGCTCAAAGACAAGTGACATGAATGCACTGTGACAGGAATCAGAAGTGGCTGCCTGAAGGCGATGGGCTGAGGGGCGGGAGGATCCCCAGGGGCACCCATGTCACATGTTTCTATGTGGTCTGAACGAGGTAAACTGAGCATGCATTTTTGTAACTACCAAACAATGAAGACTCTTTAAATAGAATTCTCAGTTTACAACATATATTCAAGACAGTCCAATTGGGCGACACTAACACACCTAGTGGTGGGCCAGGCCTCCCCCTGGGTGGAGAGGCAGCTTCTCTAGAGGAGAAGAGCAGAGAACACAGCGATCACCTGCTGGGTGGCCTTGGGAAAATCACCCAACTCCTCTCACTCTCCTCTTTTCAAAACAAAGTTGTGACCAAAACTGTGATGCAAATGAAGGGACAGACCTGAGGGCCCTGGGCATGTGGTCCTCACAGGCGCCGTCTCACATGGTCCCTGAACAGCCCTGCAGGGTGGGTATGACGAGGGCCTGCATGTTACAGAGGAAGGAACTGAGGCTCCCACAGGTGGACTGGAAAGCCCAGATCACACGCGCAGCAGGTGGTGGCACCAAGATGCAGATTCTGATCCAGGTCAGAACCCCCCTCCCAGGTCCGTCTGCCCTCCCCCCCACCATTGTCCATCTGCTCCTGGTTTCCAGATGGGGAGTGTCACCGTCTAGACCACTTGATGACCATCTTTGTGGCCCCCCAGAAGGCCAGCTCCCCCAGGGCAGGGACTTTGTTAGGTGCACCGACACATCCCAGGAACTAAAACTGTGCCTGGCACGGAGCAGGTGCCACAGGACTATCTGCTGAGTGAATTCATAAAAATGAAAGAATTCGTTGGTAAAGAACCAAAGAAAGTGACCCTGGGGCTCGTGGACACCAAGCATTGCCCCTTCAAGGTCACAGGACTGAGGAGGACGTGGGCCAGGTCCCTCGCTCCCACCCAGCCCTGCCGCCCCCAAATCCAACACCTCAGGTCAACTCCCCCGTCCTCGCCGCCTGAGGCTCGGGAATAAGTCTGGTCAGAGAAGGGTCGGGACAACAGTGAAGACGGCTCCATGCATCTCTGGCTGGACCTCTGCCTGGAGGGCTGTCTGTGCCTCAGTTTCTCTACCTAGAACACGGCAGCTGCTGCTCCTCTGCCTCAGGTGGAGAAGGACCAGGAGAGACTTGCAGAGTCGGTCCTTCCTGCCTCATTCCTCCCTCCCCGCGGGCTGGGCCATGCTCCAGTCAGACCCACGCTCCCGCCCAGGGGACAGGGTGGTGCCATGAGGAGCTGCCTCCGAAACAGGGCCACGGGGTCAGCGATGGGAGGCCCCCGGTTTTCCGGCACCATCGCTGGACTGGACGAGAAAACAGAGGCTCAGGGAGGGAAGGGAGGTGACTCGGGACAGGAAGGAATCAGTGATGGGCCCAGGTGATACCAGAACCTGGGCGCTGCCTCCCAGCTCGGAGCTCTCCTCTCCCTGAGCACCCAGGACACCCAGGACAGACCCGGACTGCTCCACGTGGGTATCCGCCCCCATGACCGTGTCCTGACCAAGGGGAGCCAAGGGTGTACAGTCTGAGACTGACTTACAGGCCGCCAGGGGCCCCAGCTCTGACCATAGCCCCGGCCTCCCTAGAGAGACACCATCAGCCACGACGCGGCTTCCTAGAGCATCTGCTTGTGACAGGTCCCTGGCCTCTGGGTCCCACAGGCTGCCGTGGATGCTCAGGGGCCCGGCAGACACCAGGTCTGGCTTCTCAGGAGCCACATGAGGCCCACAGGAGAGGTGGAGCTGGAGGCCCAGGTATGGGAGCCCGGGCGTGGGCGCCGATACCACGGTGACTCTGCCATCAGGCTCGGTGGTTCAAGGGCCTGGGGCCTGGGCCTCCAAACAAGGAAAGAATCCTGCCAGGTGTCTAACCCCTCCCCCCATCCCAGCCCAACAGCCTAGGTAATTACCAGGTAAAACCACTCAAACTGCAAGAGTTCTACTAGTGCAATTAGTACATCAGAATAAAGAAGGCCCTTCTGACAGCTGCTGGGCCCGCCCACAGCCTGGGCCTCCACGGAACAAAGATCTGCTTGTTAGTCCCACAGCGTCAGAGGCCCTAGATCTTAATGAAACACGCACAGACGGCGTGGGAAGAAGCCGGCATCTGGAATCCACAGCCCCGGATGATGTCATGGACGTGCTGTGTGGCCCTGGGCTGGCCACTTTACCTCTCGGAGCCCATGGAAACGGGGCTGGCACATCAGCTTACATGTTACCACATGGATGGAACGTGGACTTTTCCGGCTACAGAACTTCAAGCGCTAGTTTGTATTCTAAAAATAGGTAGAGACACCTTTGGGTTGGCTTTTAAAACCCATCTCGGTTGCACATAAGAAGCCTCGGACATTCCCAGCACATCCCCCCAAGGCTGGGCAGCAGTGGGGAGGGACGGGGGGCAGCAGGGACCAGGCGCAGGTGCACCTATGACAGGGCTGATGTTCTGCTCCTCCCATCCATCAACCAATCACACGGTAACCTGTGGACGCACTGATCTCAAGCAGCCCCATTTCACAAGGAGGGATCTGGGGCTCCAAGAGGGCAAGGGACTTGCTGGAGGCCACCCAGCAGAGGCAGGAGAGGAGGCCGATCTGCGTGAGCTCTGGGTGCTGCTTGATTCGGACGACAGCTCCCACCGAGGCTGTGCACGCCTTCACCAGGGGATGCTGGGAAGGAAGCAGGACACTGGCCGGGCGGTGACTCACTCTAGTGGACGTTTCCCTTAGGGACGGTGTCAGGGTGACAGTACCCACAACCCTCTTGGTTCTGAGCCGCAGGTCAGCTAGTCCAGAGGACAGGGCTCTAGCCTCAGTTCCACACATGGTCTCTTTTGTCCTGAGCCCCCACCCTGCCCTTCACCAGGAAGGCGGCGTTCAGAACCCCCGACCCAAGTCCTGTGCCTGGCACCCGGCTCTCAGCAGAGGTTAGCAGCCACTTCCTGCTGCTCACTCCCCCCTCGGCCACCCTCTGGGCTGTGGGGACAGAGGTCCCCTTGGCCGAGCCCTCTGCCTGCCCTAGTAGAGGAAGCAAATGGCTGAAGACCCCACAAAACGTGCTGCTGCTCCATCCCCTGGGTTTCTCTGCCTCAGCCTCCCTGGAAGCTCTCTCCACCCTGCAAGTCTGCCCTCCTGACAGTAGAAATGTCACCGCCTGGAGGGCTGGGTGTAGGGCCAACACGCCCGCCTGTCCTGGCTGGGCCACCGCCAGGCTGCGCTATCCTGGGCGTGACGCGCCTCGCTCAGCCTGTGTCCTCATCGGGGAGACGGGCACGATGGCACGTCTGCTCCCAGGCTGTGCGGAGGGTTAAGGGTGACGCTGCCGGTGAAGGGATGCTGGTGGCCTTGGCGAGGGTCCGTCCCCACCTCAGGCCGCGCTGGGGTCCCTGAACCCCTGAACCCCCAGACCCCCGGCCCTCTCTGGCCGCGGACAGGTGCAGAGCGGAGAGGGGACGGTGGCGGCTGCAGGTTCAAGAGCGTGTGTGCAGTCACCCAAGACGTCGGCGTCCTCTCCCCACAAACGGCCCCGGGGCTTGAAGAGAACTAGTGCGGAGCACAGGCTGGGCTCCGAGCGGGCAGCCGGGAGGGCCCGCCGGCCGGTCCTCACTGGTCTGGACGGCAGCGCGCCGAGCCGGCTGCGGGCTGGGCCCAGGCGACCGCACGGCCGAGCTCCGAGTCGCCCTTCCCGCCCGCTGCCCGCCAGCCACGCCCTCCCCAGGAGCTGGAGCGGGGGCTCCGGCCGGCCCCGGGGCGGCTCGGCGTCTGGGCTCCCGGGCTCCCGGGCTCCCGGGCAGCTCCCTCCCGCGCTCACCTTCGGCCCCGGCCCGGCCCCGGCCCGGCCCCGCCCTTAGCGCCGCGCCGCGCCGCATCCCCGCGGGCCCCGCCGCCCGCCCGCAGGAGAGGACTCCGACCCCGGGCGGCTGCGCGGCTGCGGGCGGATGGACGCGCGCCCCAGCGCTCCGGGTCGCGCCGCCGCCGCGGGGCCCACGCCCGAGGCCACAGCCCTGCACCGCCCCGGCCCCGCCGCCCGGGCCCGGCCGCCGCACTCACCCACGTTGACGAAGCTCATGACCAGGTCGGCGCGGCCCGGGCGCCGCGCGGGGGGGCCGCCGTCCTCGTGGTCGTCGCGGGCCATGGCGCGGTACAGGCCCAGCATGAAGAGCGGCGCCGACGCCGGCAGCCGGGCGGCGGCGGGCGGGGCGCGGGGCCGGGGCCGCCCGGGCAGCCCGAGCACCGCCAGGATCTCGCGCTGCATGTCGCGGCGCTCGCGCGGGCCCAGGCGGCGGGCCGGGCAGCCGGCCGGGGGGCGCGGGCCGGGGCCGCCGCCGCTCAGCGCGCACAGCGCCAGGCCCACGAGCCACAGCGGCCCGGGGCGCGCGGCCATGGCGGGCCGGGCGGGCCGGGCGGGCCTCAGCGGGCGCGCATCCGCCCCGCGGCCGGGCGGGAGCCGAGCCGGGGCCGCCCCGACGGCGGGCGGCGGGCGAGCGCGGGGCCGGCGCCGCGGGGGGGGCTGGCGGGCGGCCGCGGCGCTGTCCCCGCGCGCCCCCCGCGCCGCACCTGCCGGGGCCGCCGCCCCGCGGCAGGCGAGCGCTCCCCCGGGGCCCACGCGCGTGCGGCCGCCGCGCCGGCAAAGGCTCCGCCGAGGCCCGCGGGGCGGCGGGGGCGGGGGCGGCGGCGGAGGCGGCGGCGAGCGCCCGTCGGGGCCGAGCGGCGCGGACCGAGCGGCGCCTCCGCAGCGGGACCCGCCGTCTGCGCCGCGCGCCCCGCCCCCGCCGCCCGTGGGGCCCGCGCGCCGCCTCGGCCCCGCCCCGGCCCCGCCCCCTCCGGCCCCGACCAATGGGGGCGCGGGGCGGGGGCGGGGGCGGGGCCGAGGCCGCGACGCCGGGAGGCTGCGGCTCCGCCCGGGCGAGGGGGCGAGGGGCCGAGGGGCCGAGGGGCCGAGGGGGCGAGGGGGCGAGGGGCCGAGGGGCCGAGGGGCCGAGCGGGGCGAGGGGCCGAGGGGGCGAGGGGCCCCTGCCCGCCGTCGGGGCGTCTGCGCCGCGCTGGGCTCCTCTCCGGCCGCTGGTGGCGCCGTCGGGCGAGCGCGAGGTCCCGGCCCGGGGCCCCCCGGGGACCCGGAGTCTCCGCCCCGCCCCGCCCCGCCCCGCCCGCGCAGGGACCCGCAGCCCCGCCCGGTGCGCAGACCGTCGCTGGGGACCCGAAACGCCTCGGGCGGGTGCGGAGGTACAGGGCCCCGCAGGTGCCCGCCGCGCCCGGAGGTGCGGCGCTTCCTCTGCCCGCGGCCGCCTCCGCACCTCCTCGCTGGCACCCGGGCCCTCCCCGCCGTCGCCTTGCACGCGCGGTGGGCGCTTCTCCTTGCGCGACCCCTGCTCAGCCTCTGCTCCCCGCGCGCCCCCTCCTGGCTCCCCGTGCTCCCGGCCGGTGCCCCAGGCGGGCGCCCCACACCCCGCGCTGTGCCCGCGCCCTGCGGGCCCCAGGGCCGATCCAGCGGGCGTGGGAGACGCGCCCTGCAGAGCGCCTGGGACGGGCTTTGCTCGCCCCGTGGTCAGGGCCCTGGCGGCTCGCGAGAGCAGCTCTGCACGGAAGCCCCCGTCGCCTCAGCCCCCTCTGCACGCTCTGCTCTTCCGGGGCGCTCCCTCGCTGCGCTAACTCACGTGGGAGGAAGTGACCCCTCGACTGCGCTGAGGAAGGCTGAAGGACTGGCCCGGGGTGACAGCAAAGGGCAGGCAGGGGGAGAAGAGTGCTCCAGGCAGAGGGAACAGCGACTCCGGGGAGCATAGTGCAGGCACCACTTGGCACTTGGCATGTGCCGGCAGTGCTCTGCCTCGCTTCTTTAATGCTAGCGCACACCGCCTTGATGCCATTTCACCCCCTTTTTAACAGACGAGGACGCTGAGGCACGCAGAGGTTAAGGGACTCTCCCTGTCACACGACAGCGGAGCTGGGCTTGGGCAGGTGGGCGCTCGCAGGTGAGCTGTTCAGTGGAGCCCAGAGAGCCAGCAAACGGCGAGGCTGAGGCTGAGGCTGAGGCCGAGGGGCTGGCCAAGGATGGGTCCAAGGGCCTCGCAGGGAGACTAGAGGAGGGCCCTGGACGACAGAGGGTTATGGGGCCCCAGTGTGGATTCAGTATTAAACTTCAAAATACATTAAGAAGTCCACCAAAATTAAGATTTCCCCATGATCTCTTCGAACTTTTAAAAAATACTGAAACTGGGCTGCTTGGCTGGCTCGCTCAGTGGAGCATGGGACTCTGAGTTCAAGCCCCACAGTGGGCGTGGAAGCTAAAGGCTACTGTACATAAACAATCATTTGTTGGTGCCTTAGGCTCGGGCTCAGTCTGCCTTTTATCCAACGGGCGCATTCCCATGCTGCTTACAAGCCTCTTAAGGATGTTGCAGCTTAGCCACCGAAAGTGCCCAAGGCAGAGTCTGCTGCAGGGGCGAGTGTGGATTGGAGGGACAAGATTAGAGCCAGCGCCCACAGCGGAGGCAGGTACAATGGGGCGTGGGGGGGGGGGGGACAATGATCCGTTTTGGTGACAGGGTGGAGGGCAGAGGAGAAAGCGGTTGAGGAGGCTGCATCCCCAGGGCTTGGTGACTGCGGACAGAGGCAGGGGCAGAGTCAAGGGGGCATCCCCGTGTCAGGCTCGTTCAGGGTCTCAATCTCAGGTCCTCTTCACTGTCCTCTGGGCATCCCTCGGCGCTCCCCGTGGAGTCCACACCACATCATCGGGGGCCTCAGGTCTAGCCTGTAACCCTCCGGTTGTGTATGGTGCAACACTGGGCTCCCAGCTAGACTGTCAGCAGCCCAGTGCAGGGCTCATACTTAGAACAGAAATCATTTATTTCAATATAGGGTTAGCGGAGACAGTGGTATTCTTTAAATAATGGATCTTGGGGCACCTGGGTGGCTCAGTGGTTGAGCATCTGCCTTTGGCTCAGGTCGTGATCCCCCGGGGTCCTGGGATGGAGTTCTGTAAAGGGCTCCCTGCAGGGAGCCTGCTTCTCCCTCTGCCTAGGTGTCTGTCTCTATCTCTGTCTCTCTCTCTCTCTCTCTCTCGTCTCTCATGAATAAATAAATAAAACTCTTTTTAAAAATAATAAATGAACAAATAAATAAATAATGGGCCTCACATTCCCATAAACCTAAACATCAGGTTTGAGCCATTCCGAAGGGTGTTACCCCACAACTGAGTTCAATAGCAACCACCATGGGCTGTTCCGTGCTCTGCCCTGAGCCAGAGATGAAGCCAACCAGTCCCTGCCCCGCAGTGGCTCATCACCCCCAAATGAGTGATAACAGTTGAACATGGCCCATCATCACACGGTCATGCCTGACTCCCAATGCACAGACCCTCTCCTGAACCCCAGGAGTTCTATCGAACGAGGGATCAGTCTTGGTTGAAGCCAGAAACCTAGGAGCCAATGTGTATTCCTCCCTCCAAAGGCACCTCAGCCTATTGATTCTACCCTCCGATGCTTCTTGAATCCCCTGAGCCTTGCCATGCCCTCCTCCTAGGTAGTTCATGAAGCATCTTCTCCACCCTGTGTGGCTGTAACAGGCTTCCTTTCAACTGGCCTCCGTGTTTCTCATTCCCTATCCCTCCCACACTCTTCATTCCCCAGAAAGAATTTTTAAATGAAAATCTGATATCTGTAAATGGCTCAAAATCCTTCTATGGCCATTCATTTCTTTTTTTTTTTTAAAGATTTTATTCATTTATTCATGAGAGACACACACAGAGAGAGAGAGGCAGAGACACAGGCAGAGGGAGAAGCAGGCTTCATGCAGGGAGCCCAAGTGGGACTCGATCCCGGGTCTCCAGGATCACGCCGTGGGCTGAAGGCGATGCTATACCACTGAGCCACCGGGGCTGCCCTCATCCTTAGGATTTCAATAGATATCTGCTGCATTCACTAGTCTCTGAGAAAGGAGTAGCCTCCAGCCCCACTCAGAATTGTCCCTAATTGCATGGGAGGCAATGAACAGAAGCACAAAGGTGTGTTGGAGTGAGGGGGTCAGTGACCAGCAAAGCTCTCTCTCTAGCTATGTGATTGGTTCTCTTGCACACCAGCCACAAATGCAAACCCATGAATTTTTTTTAATAGTGCATAACCTGGTGTGATTTTTTTTTTAAAGATTTATTTATTTATTTTGGAGGGAGAGTGTACACAGCAGGGTGAGGTAGAGAGAGAGGGAGAGAGAACATCTCAAGCAGACTCCCCACTGAGCACAGAGCCTGACACAGGGCTGGATCTCACAACCCTGAGATCATGACCCCAGCAGAAATCAAGAGTTGGATGCTTAATGGACTGAGCCATCCAGGTGCCCCGCAAATCCATGAATCTTCATTACTGAAACCACAAGGTTAAATTCATGGTAGCAAGACCTGTTCTGTTTATTTTTTTTTGACCTGTTCCATTTAGAATATGAACAAGAAACAGCAATTTAAAAGAGCAGAGAGTACAGCTTCCCATAAGAAAGATACTACAGGAATGGAGATTATCCGATGTTCTCACCAACACATTTAACCTTTGCATTTTGTGATCTGAGGACCTGTTTAATCCTATCACAGAATCCTACCCAGAGCTCCTATGTCATGATTGTGTCTGACCCAGAGGCCGCCGGGGGCAAAGTGCACTATCCTGCCTCATTAAATGACTGTGAAGGGGCCCAAAGTGTGCCTCTCTTACCTTTCTGGCTGGCTGCATCTAGGAGGCTGGGAAAAGCCAACTCATCACGTTCCCAAAGTGTGCGTACCTGCCAAGAACAAACAAATGACACAGGTCCCGTCATCATGGGTCAGGTCACCTCCTATTAATGGACTAAATGCTCCAATTATAAATCAGAGATTGTCAGATGACTTAAGGGAGGTAAAAAATAAAAGCAAAAGAGCAAAGGACAAGTTGTCTCTAAGAGACGCACTGTAAATATAACCATACAGGTTTTCAAAACAAATGGATGGAAAAACAGTATGTCATGCAAACAAAAGAGAAGGCTGGAGTGGCTTATCAATATCAGGAAAACTAGTCTCAAGATAAAGACTACTGGGGTGTCTGGCTGGCTCAGTTGGTAGTACATGTGACTCTTGATCCTGGGGTTGTGAGTTCAAGCCCCATGTTGGGTGTCGAGATTATTTAAAGAAATATAAAATCTTAAAAAAAAAAGATCAAGATTATGAACAGAGATAGCGATAAGTGCCCCCTCAGAATCCATCATGCTGAAACAGGACATCATACAGCTCACGATGACAGGCTCGGACTATACTAAGGGAATAGTGAATGGTTCAAAAGTGGTTCAGAAATTCTCACATTTATTTTGGAAGTCAGTGGAAATGTACTCCAACTAGTACTACCTGAGAAAAGCACACAAATGTCATTGTTTTGAGGGATCCCTTTTCTTTGGCTCACAATTCTGATTGCTAAAGGGAATAGTGCTTGAACTCTATAAAAAAGAGGGCCCTCCCTCTGGACTGGTTTGAAATACAGTTAAAAGTTATCAAGATGAGGGCAGCCCCAGTGGCGCAGCAGTTTGGTGCCACCTGCAGCCCAGGGCCTGGTCCTGGAGACCTGGGATCGAGTCCCACGTCGGGATCCCTGCGTGGAGCCTGCTTCTCCCGCTGCCTGTGTCTCTGCCTCTCTCTCGCTCGCTCTGGTCTCTCATGAGTAAATAAAATAAAATCTTTAAAAAAAAAAGTTATCAAGATGACATCAAAAGTACAGGCAACAAAAGAAAAAATAGATCAGTTGGACTTTTGTACTTCATCAAAATTTAAAACTCCTGTGCATCAAAGGACACTATCGATAGAACAAAAAGGCAAACTACAGAATGGGAGAAAATGTTTGTAAATCATATATCCAATAATATCCAGAATATATAAAGAACACTTACAACTCAACAACAAATAAAATGGACAACCAATTTAGAAATGGGCAAAGGACTTAAATAAATATTTATCCAAAGAAGATGTAGAGATAGCCAACAGGCACATGAAAAGATGTTCAGGGGCACCTGGCTGGCTCAGTCAGCGGAGTGTGCAACTATTGATCTCGGGGTCATTAGTTCAAGCCTCCTGTTGGTTGTAGAACTTACTTTAAAAAATAAATATAGGGATCCCTGGATGGCTCAGCAGTTTAGCGCTGCCTTCAGTCCAGGACATGATCCTGGAGACCCAGGATCGAGTCCCACATCGGGCTCCCTGCATGGAGCCTACTTCTCTCCCTCTCCCTGTCTCTCTCTCTCTCTCTCTCTCTCTCTCTCTCTCTCTGTTTCTCATGAATAAATAAATAAAATCTTTTAAAAATAAATAAATATAATGGATCTTCAAAAAAATATTCAGTATTAATAATCATTAGGAAAATGCAAATCAAAGCCACAATGAGATACTCTACATCCATTAGGTTTTTTATTATCAAAAACACAAAAGGGGATCCCTGGGTGGCGCAGCGGTTTGGCGCCTGCCTTTGGCCCAGGGCGCGATCCTGGAGACCCGGGATCGAATCCCATGTCGGGCTCCCGGTGCATGGAGCCTGCTTCTCCCTCTGCCTGTGTCTCTGCCTCTCTCTCTCTCTCTCTGTGACTATCATAAATAAATAAAAATTAAAAAAAAAAAAAAACACAAAAGCTAAAAACAAAAGATAACTATTATAAAATAAAACAGAAAATCACCAGTGTTGGTGGGGATGTGGAGAAATTGGATCCCAGGTGCACAACCAGTGAGAATGTAAAATAGTGCAGCTGCTGCGGCAAAGTATAGCAGTTCCTCAAAGAGTGAAACACAGAATTACCGGGGACACCCAGGTGGCTCAGTCGGTTGAGGCTCGGGTCATGGTCCCACCGTCCTGGGATGGAGCCCCGCATCAGGCTTCCTGCTCAACCAGGAACCTGTTTCTCCTTCTGCTTGTGTTCTTCCTTTCTCTCTCTCTCTCTCTCTCATAAATAAATAAATAAATAAATAAATAAATAAATAAATAAATAAATAAATAAAATCTTAAAAAAGAAACCACACAGAATTACCATAATATCCAACGAAGGCAGGGAGTTAGTTACTTGTACACCGATGTTCATAGCAGCGTTCTTCACAATTGCCGAAAGATGGAAACAATCCAAATACCCATCAACAGGGACGCCTGGGTGGCTCAGTGGTTTAGAGTCTGCCTTTGGCCCGGAGTGTGATCCTGGGGTCCCGGGACCGAGTCCCACATAAGGCTCCCTACAGGGAGCCTGCTTCTCCCTCTGCCTGTGTCTCTGCCTCTCTGTGTGTCTTTCATGAATAAATAAATAAATAAAATAAATAAATAAAATAAATAAAATAAAATAAATAAATAAATAAAATAACAAATGTCCATCAACAGATGAATGGATAAGCAAAAGATAGAACATACATACAATGGAGTATCATTCAGCTTTAAAAAGGAAGGAAACTCTGACACATGCTACACCACGGATGAACCTTGAGGACATTATGCCAAGTTGAAGAAGCCAAGACACAAAAGGACAAAGGCTGTATGATTCCACTTAAATGAGCTACCTAGTGTAGTTAAATTCAGAGACACAAAAGTAGAAGGGTGGTTGTGAGGGGCTGGAGGAGGGGGAGATGAAGAGTTCTTTTTTAATGGGGCACAGGGTTTCATTTTGGGATCATGAGAAAGTTCAGGAAATGGGCGGTGGTGATGGTTGCACAACAGTGTGAATGTACTTAATGTCACTGAACTGTACACCTAAAAATAATTAAAATGGTAATTTAAAAAAATATGTATTTATTCAGAGAGAGGGGCAAAGACACAGGCAGACGGAGAAGCGGGCTCCATGTAGGAAGCCCGATGTGGGACTCAATCCCGGGACCCCAGGATCACGCCCTGGGCCTAAGGCAGGCCCCAAACCACTGAGCCACCCGGGCGTCCCTTAAAGTGGTAATTTTGATGTTATATATATTTTACCACAATTTGAAAAGTGACCAAAAGTAATAATAATAGACATTTTTTACCCAAACCACACTGTAGGATGGAGTGAGTGGAGTGCAGGGAGCAGGGATGGAGTACCCCTGGCATCTTACCGTCCAAGGACTGGGTGCACAGACTCACCCCGATGATGGAGTGCCTGTACTGATCACATTATGCCCTGGCACATTAGAGGGCAATGGTTGAGGGCAAGGTAGCAGTTTAGAACACAGGCTCTGGAATCAGACAGACAGGGGTTCCCATCGAAGCTCCACACCAGCCCTGTGACGCTTAGCCTCTCTCAACCTCTGATTCTTGTGGGCAAGATGCGGTCATTAGTGTCCCTACCAGCAGAGCTGTGGTAATAGCCCGACAGCTGCCCCTCATTCACCACAAGGCCCAGGGCCTGGAGACCCAGGACCCCAGCTCTGGACTCTCCGAGCCTCACTTCCTCTTCTGAGGAACAGGCATCAGAGACACCTGCTTCCCTGGGTTGCCCGGCAACTCGCTATTAATAATAAAATAGGAACAACAAGAGCAATAGAGCCTCCACTGCCTGAGAACTTCCTCTGCGGTCAGCCCTTTGCATGAATCCTCACAACAGTCCTGGGAGGGAGACCCCCCCGCCCCCTGTTACAGGGACTTAGGAACCTCTTGGTGATGGGGAGCCTGGCTCAGGAAACGGCAGCTGTATCCTGGCCGCGGGCAGGGCCGTGTGGCTCCCCTGGAGCAACGGATGTCTGTGCAGCTCACAGCTGGGGTGGGAGCCCCCGCCACAGTCCAGAAGCTGGGCCCAGGGTGTCGCCCCCCAGGCGCTGGGGGTCACCTGAGTCCAGGGCTGGGGTCTGGGGCTCTGGTGCCACTCCTGCTCCTGATGGGCTCTGCCCCTTGGGTGGCTCCCTCTCCTTCTCCGGCCTCCATTTACCCCACGGTAAAGGGATGGAGAGGGGATAGGTCCTTTGATCCCCCAGGTCTCGGACCACAAAGGCAGGCAGGCAGGCAGGCAGGCAGAGGGAAGTTCAGGAAAGCTTGGAAACTGTGTCTGAATTCCTGGCTTCTCTCTGCCCCCTAGTGGACACCAGCAGCCTAGCACCGGGGGAGAAACCTGGCTTTGTCACCTTTTCCAGGGAGCCCTCCCCTGGGAGCCCGGGTGCCAATCTGCTAAGTGGGGATCATAAGAGCATCCACCTCTTTGGACTGCTGTGAGGATGTGAAAAAATAATACGTGAGAAGTGCTTGATCCTAGTCAATCAACAGAAGCCAAATCCTATGATTGAGATGGCCAGTCCTGTCTTCAGTGAAGAACGCAATGACACTACAAGCTCCTAAGACTTGCTTGTTATTGGAAACTGATGTTATTTACTTAAGCTGTAAATGAATTCACTGTGATCATTAATCCACCTCTGGATATTATTTTTTATATATTTAATTATATACATTTGTAAATTTTTACATTTTTTACAGATATATTTGATTTCTTTCAAAACACCAAATTTATTTTTCTACTTTTGTTTGTTTTCTTTCCTTGGTTTCTGATTTTTTTAAAAAATTTTTATTTATTTATGATAGTCACACAGAGAGAGAGAGGCAGAGAAACAGGCAGAGGGAGAAACAGGCTCCATGCACTGGGAGCCCGATGTGGGACTCGATCCCAGGTCTCCAGGATCGCGCCCTGGGCCAAAGGCAGGCGCCAAACCGCTGCGCCACCCAGGGATCCCGGTTTCTGATTTTTTTTATGGTTTCCTTCCTTCCTATTTTTATTTTTATTTTTAAATATCTTTATTTATTTATTCATGAGAGACAGAGAGAGAGGCAGAGACACAGGCAGAGGGAGAAGCAGGCTCCCTGTGGGGAGCCTGATGCGGAGTCGATCCCAGGACCCCGGGATCATGACCTGAGCCGAAGGCAGATGCTCAACCACTGAGCCACCCAGGCATCCCATTTTTATTTATTTTTTAAATATTTATTTATGTAAGTAATCTCTACACCCAATGTGGGGCTCAAACTCATGACCCTGAGATCAAGAGTTGCATGCTCCTCCGACTGAGCCAGCCAGGGGCTCCTTTACCTTCTGTTTTTTAGAGGTTTGTTTCATTGCTCTTTTCTCACCATCTTAAATTGAATGCTTTCCTTATTTATTTTTAACGTTTGGTTGAGGTATAATTTCCACACCATAAAATTTGCCTGTTTTAAGTGTACAATTGAATGATCTTTAGTGTAGTTACAGATTTGCACAACTATCACCACAGTATAATTTTAGAATATTTCCATCATTGCCAAAAAAAGAAATGTCATACCCATTTGGATGAACTTATCCCTAATTCCACTTCCCCCTAGGCAACCAATAATCTATCTTCTTTCCTTATAGAGTTGCCTTTTCTGGACACTTCACAATAATGCAATCATACAATACAAACTCTTTTGTGTCTGGCTTCTTTCACTCACTTAACATAATGTTTTTGAGATTCATCTGTATCATAGCATGTAGCGGCGCTTTGTTCTTTTTTTATCACCAAATAATATTCCCTTGTATGGACATACCACATTTTGTTTATCCATTCACCGGTTGATAAACATTTATATTGCTTCCTTTGGGAGCTATTTTAAATAGTTGCTGCTATGAACGTGCTTGCAAGTATTTGTGTGGATGTATGTTTTCATGTCTCTTGGGGGCTTGTTTATTTTTATATATGTACTGGTTCCTAATACATGTATTTAAAGATATAAATTTTCCTCTAAGTGATGCTTTAGCTGTATCTCACAAACTTTGCCGTGTGCTTCTGTCATTATTATTCAGAGCTAAATATTTCTGAGATTTCTTTATGATATCCTTTCCTACCAAAATTGTCAATACAATAGTTTCCAAACATATCAACCTATTATAATTTGCAATTTCACTGAATCATGATTGAGAAACATAGACTGTATGGTATTAATCCTTTAGAATTTGTTGAGACTTCCTTTATGACCTTAAAATACGTGCTCTGGTGCTCGCTTTGGCAGCACATATACAAAAATACGTGCTCTATTTTTTTTTTAATGCTCCATTTGTCTTCCCTGGTAACATCACACCTGCCTATCACACAGGTACTCCTCCCTGCCCCCCCTCCAGTCCAAGGATACTCCTTCTATGCTCAGAATTCCAACCCTGCTGGCTTCTCAGGGACTTCACACTATTCATTGGAGGGAACTGAGACATTGTGAAGGGAAAAAAATCAGGAGGTAAGTGGCAGAGGTGCTTGTTTTAAAACACAAATCTGCGGGGCCCCAGCTGGCTTAGCTGGTGGAGCATGCCACTCTTGATCCTGGGGGTTTTAGGTTCATGCCCCATGTTGGCTATAGAGATTACTTTAAAAAAAATAAAAGTAAATAAAAATAAATAAAATGCAAATCTGGATATATTTGTTCGCAACAACCTCTCTTCCACACCTGCACACAGCTCTGAAGAGTAAAAACTAACACGGTCCTCATCAATACATAGTTCACAAAAGATGAAAACAACCATAACACATATTGAAATATACCAACTTCACTCATTATAATAAAAGTACAAATTTAAATTACACGGAGCTAAAATTTCTCACCATCAAAAGAGCAAAAAAAATTTAAAAGTTTGACAACACAGACTGATTGATGGTGAGGCTGTGGGGAAACAGGCACTCAACCTCCTGATGGGAGTGTAAATACAGTACAGTCTTTATGGAGAGCAATTTGATCACAGTTGACCAAAATTTCAAATGCATTTACACTCTGACCCAGCAATCCCTCTTCTGAGAACTTATTGTATAGATGTAATCTCCATACTAAGAAACGACATATGCACAAAGATAAAATTCAAAAATTCAAAAGTGGCTGAGGCGCCTGGGTGGCTCAGTTGATTAAGCGTCTGCCTTTGGCTCAGGTCATGATCCCAGGGTCCTGTGTCAGGCTCCCTGCGCAGTGGAGAGTCTGCTTTTCCTTCTCCCTGACCCTCTCCCATTCATGTTCTCTCTCTTTCTCAAATAAATAAATAAAATATTTTTAAAAAATACTGAACAAGGGCAGCCCCAGTGGCGCAGTGGTTTGGCGCCACCTGCAGCCTGGGGTGTGATCCTGGAGACATGGGATCGAGTCCCACGTCAGGCTCCCTGCGTGGAGCCTGCTTCTCCCTCTGCCTGTGTCTCTGCCTCTTTCTCTCCGTGTCTATGAATAAATAAATAAAATCTTTAAAAAAATACTGAATAAGTGGATATGATCATTAAAATGTATAGGTATGTGTATATATGCATATCAACAATTTTTAAATATTCCCTTTTATTCTCTAATTTATCTAAACTATATCTTATATGATGGTCCAACAAGTGATGCAAATTGTAGGTGCTCACCAAATTATTCTAATGATTTCCAAATCCTGTATTATGTTAGTTTTTAGAAACTGTTGGCATATCGTCTGTATAATGCAGTGGTCACTAGCTAAATGAGCCATGATTTGACTTTAGTTTTCCAAACAGATCATCCTAGTGTGACTTGTACTCTCGAAAGTTTTTTCTTATTTTTTGCCAGCTTTACTCTATCCGTTACTGAGAAGTATGTCAAAATTTTCCACTGTAATATTAAATTTGTCTATTCTTGTTCATGTTCTGTTGATTTTTGCTGTAAGTATATTTTTTAAGATTTTATTTTTTCATTCATGAGAGACACAGAGAGAGAGGCAGAGACATAGGCAGAGGGAGAAGCCTGATGGGGGACTCGATCCCGGGACCCCGGGGTCACGCCCCACGCTGAAGGCAGACACTCATCCGCTGAGCCCCACCAGGCGTCCCAAAAGATTTTATTTTTAAGTAATCTCTATGCCCAGTGTGGAGCTGGAACTAACAATCCCAAAATCCACCCAGACATCCCCGTGTTTTTCTTTTCATAGTGTTTGCAGGGCTGCCTGGGTGGCTCAGTTGATGAAGCATCTGCCTTGGTGAAGCTCAGGTCATGATCCTGGGGTCTTGGGATTGAGCCCCATGTCGGGCTCCCTGCTCAGGGGGGAGCCTGCTTCTCCCACTCCTTCTGCAGTTCCCCCTGCTTGTTCTCTCTCTCTCTTTCTCTCTCTCTCTCTGTCAAATAAATAAATAAAATCTTTATAGTATTTGGGGTTTGTTATAGAACGAATTGTGTCCCTCCAACAAATTCCTCTGTGAAAGCCCTAACCCCTCAGGTGACTCTGTTTGAAGACAGGGCTTTTAAGGAAGCAACTGAAGTCAAAGGAGGTGATAAGACAGGGCTCTCCTCCAATGTGACTGATGACCCCGTAAGAAGAGGGCCACCAGGGATGGTCACACGCAGACAGAAAAGGCCATGTGAGGACACGACCAGAAGGCAGCCACCTGCGAGCCAAGGGAAGAAGCCTCAGGAGAGAGCGAGCCTGCTGACACCTTGGTCTTGAACTTCCAGTCTTCGGAGCCGTGAGAAAATAAGTTCCTGTCATTTAAGTCTCCCTGTGTGTGGCACTGGTGTTACGACAGCAAAGTTATACAGAATTTGTAAGGCTTCTTGAATGTGGCTGGATGTTTAACTGTGTCTTGATTTTTTTTTTTAATCAGTTTTGAAAAATTGTTGACCGTTCTCTCCAAAATTGAGCTCCTGCCCCATTCCCACTCTCCCCCTGGGAATACAAGCATGTGTGGGCTAAACCTTTTCACAGAATCTCTCAGTGTGGTGGCAAGGCACGGGCCCTCAGCATCTGCACATCCTTGTGAGGGTGTCAAACTTCAAGGCTCAGTATTCCCTGACACTGAGCAGTTACTGTAGCCGGTCATGTGGATCAGCTACAGTGTAACCACGGCCTGTAATGGCATCTATGTGGGCCCACTACGTCACCCCAGGGGACATACGTTTGGGGAGAGGAGGGTGGGCCATAGTTTCCATTAGAGATGGGGGTTGCTTTCTGGCTTACCTATCATCTTCTGTAATTTTTGACAACTGCACTGCCCCTTGGGTCAGGTTTCCTTTGTCGGGTCCCCCAAAAAGAGGGTAGTCCTGCCTGCAGCAGACACTGACTTCTGGTTCCATACATCTGTGTGAGTCTTGGTAGCTCCCAACAGAGACCATGCTCCAGACACAACGATCAAAAACCTACCCCTTACTTTAGCTACCACAGCCAAAGGGATGGCACGAGTCCCAGGTTAGCAGGGCAGGCTAAACTCTCTCGCGCAGTTGTAATAGGTAAGGGTCTGGCTTTATCCTACATTCTGAATGAACAGGGAAGAGCATGTATGGTTGCCCACACCTCCTGTTCTATTTGGACTAAGAGCACAGTTCAAGCAGAGTAGTCCATCCACACCACAAGAGAGGAAGCTAAAAGGTTATCTGAAATAATCCTCCCCTGGGACTCCTCACATGGCTGAGTCAGAGACCCCTGAGATGCATGAATGATGTCAATACTGCACCATGCTGCTGATTGGGATTCTCGTCATAATAGCCTAACCAAGTGTTATATGAGACAAACTAAATGGACTTGTGCCAGGCCCAGTCAGTATGTCCAATCTGAGTCTCTGATAGGATGGCATGTTCATGAGAAAATGCGAATTCACTTAAAAACATGTGGGGTGCAGGATGGGTTATTGGAAAGGCAGGCTGCCATGGGCCTCAAGAGCCCCTTATATCCTTGCTGAGGTAAACCAAACTACCTGATACTGAGCAGTCTCTGTAGCTTATCACAAGGTGACAAGGCAGGTCAAGGAGCCCACAGGTGACTGCATGCACCTGTTCACTCTCCAGAGGAGGGGACTGGTTTGTCACTTACTGCAAAAATGCTAGATCCTTGGGGCACCTGGGTGGCCTGGTCAGTTAAGCGGCCAACTCTTAATCTCAGCTCACATCTTGATCTCCAGGGTGTGAGTTCAAGCCCTACATTGGGCTCCATGCTGGGCATGAAGCCTACTTAAATAAAAACTTAAATAAAAAGTGCTAGGCCCTTGGCTCTGGGTTCCTCAGCTGTGGCTGGGACACAACCCTTTCATGTGGCGTTTCTATCATGTCACACCCACGGGACTTGGAGGCAAGGACCAGCCAGACACCACTGTTCTGGTGTTCCTGCCACTGGCTGTGCTGTGAGAAATAACCTGTCTTGGGGCTTCTGAGTGGCTCAGTCAGTTAAGCATCTGCCTTTGGCTCAGGTCATGATTCCAAGGTCCCAGGATTGAGCCCTGAATCGGGCTCCCTGCTCAGTGGGGAGCCTGCTTCTCCCTCTCCTGCTCTGCTTACTTGTGCTCTCTCACTCTCTCTGTCAAATAAATAAAATCAAAAAGAAAGAGAAAGAAATAAGAAAGAAAGAAAGAAAAGAAAGAAAGAGAAAGAAGAAAGAAAGAAAGAAAGAAAGAAAGAAAGAAGAAAGAAAGAAAGAAGAAAGAAAGAAAGAAAGAAAGAAAGAAAGAAAGAAAGAAAGAAAGAAAGAAAGAAAGAAAGAAAGAAAGAAAGAAAGAAAACCTTGTCTTGCTCCCATGAGGGCCTGTTGTCTATGTTCGGCATCTGTGGACTTGTGGCAGGTTGACTACCCGCTGTCCTCTAGTAGGTTAGTTCTTCCCCAATAGTTTTAACTCCCTGCTTTGTGTTCTCCATCCATTTGTCTCCCTGTGTTTCACTCTGGGTACTTTTTTCTGACCAGTCTTCTAGTTCACTAATTCTCATCCACTGAATTTTTGCTTCTCGTTATTGTTTATCTTTCAACTCTATGCTGTCAGGATTCATTTCTTAGGGCTGCAAGAACAGGGTGTCATGAACTGGGTGGTTTAAAGCAACAGACATTGATTCACTCACAGTTCTGGAGCTAAAATCTGAAGTCTAGGTGTCAAGAGGGTGGGCTCCTCCTGGAGGCTCAGAGAGTCTATTCTGGTTGCTGCTGGAAATCCTGGGGGTGCCTTAGCTTATAGACGTGTCACTCTGATCTGCCTCCGTCATCACATGGCCTTCTCTTCTGGTGTGTTTTCACATCATCTTTTTTAAGGCTGCCAGTCATACTAGATTAGGGGCCCACACTACTCCAGTATGACCTCATCTGAACTTAACTAATTATATCCATAATGGCCCTATTTCCAAATAAGGTCCCATTCTGAGGTGCTCAGGGGTTAGGACTTTGACATATCCTTTTGGAGGGCACAACTCAACCCATACCACTTTCCTTTTGGCTCTCTTTTTTTGTTTTTAAGATTTTATTTGTTTGTTTGTTTATTTAAAGAAAGAGAGTGAGCATGGGCATGAGTGGGGGGAGGGGTGCAGAGGGAGAGGGAGAAAGAATCCCAAGCAGCCTCCACACCAAGCTCAGAGCCCGACAGGGGACTTAGTCCCCCGACCCTGAGTGGAAATCAAGAGTCAGATGCTCAACCAACTTAATCACCCAGGTATTTCCCTTTTGGTTCTTTTTATAGTTTTCAGTTCTCTACTGAAATTCAAGCTTTTTTTTTTTTTAAGATTTATTTATTTATTTGTTTTAGAGAGAGCATGGGGCCTGGGTAGAGAGAGAGAGGGAGTGAGAGTTTCAAGCAGAATCCATGCTCCAAATGGACCCTACATGGGCTTGATCCCATGACCCCAAGATTACAACCTGAGCTGAAACCAAGAGTCAGTTGCTTAACCAACTAGGCCATCCAGGTGCCCCATCTTTTAAAATTTTTAATGTAGAATGTTACCTAAAGGCCTGTGTCTACTATTCCAGTATCTAAAGCCTCTGAGGGTTCATTTTTCTTGTCTATTGATTCTACCTATTTTGTTCATGTTGACTCTTCATGTGCTTCTTACATGAATATGCCAGGTATTGATTTGCAAAATTCCATGTAGAAACAATTTCAGGCTGAGCATGGTGTTATCTTCCTCCAGAAAGTAAGTCCAGAGATGACTTACTTTTCCTTCTGCCCAGCACCTGAATGACTTGCAATCTGGGATCATCTCAATACAATTTCAAGGACTGTGGTGGTACAGAGCCACAGTGCATTCTTTGTGAAGAGATATCTACTCCCCATTCATCCTTACTTACTCCTAGAGTATAGCCTCTCAGGGTCCTAACTCATAGCCAGGGGAGTTCACTAAGGAACTTTCCTTGATGGTCCTCAACTCTAAATCCCATCCCACTTGCTCTGCTAGTTTGTGGAAGTACTACCAAGTTTCCTGGCTGCCTTCTGTCAGCCCCAAACATAAGGCTCACCTCCCTGACTCCCAAGGGTCTGAGACCAGTTGGTAATTCTTCACTAACTTGTGAGCACTCTATTTCCTTTATGTTAGTTGTCTATTGCTGAATAACAAATTACTACTAAACTTAGCATCTGAAAATAATAAGCATTTATTATCTTACACAGATTCTGAGAGTCAGGATCCAGGAGTGGCTTTGGCTGGTTCTGACTTCAGGGTTTCTCACAAGGTTGCAGTAAAGCTGTCAGCTGAGACTGTGTTCATCTGAAAGCTTGACTGGAGCTGGAGGACCCACTTCACCTGGCAAGATAATGCTGTTTTTTGGTGGGAGGCCTCAGCTTCTTCATCTTGTAGACCTCTCTTTATGGATGCTTAGATGTCCTCATGACAAGGCAGTTGGCTTCTCCTAGAGTGAGTAATCCAGGACAGAGAGCAAGGAGGAAACCACAGTCTCTTTAAATGATCCTGTTGCTCATTGTCACTTCCACTTTATTCTATTCATGAGAAACGAGTCATGAGGTCCAATTCACATGCAAAGGAAGGGAAATTGGGCTCTACCTCTTGAAAAGAGGACTGATGATGACTAAATGGACACATTTAAGACCCGTCACAGCTGGCAAGTAGGATTGTAGGATTTTTTTTTCGCCCCCCCCCCCCTCGGATTGTAGGATTTTTAAGTGATTGTGTTCTGCTTTTCTAGATGTCCTTGGGAATATGATTGATTAAAATTACTCAGTCCATCCTAGAGACATATAAACTACCAAAACTAAAACAGGAAGAAATAGAAAATCTGAACAGATCCATAACCTGCAAGGAAATTGAAACAGTAATCAAAAACCTCCCAACGAACAAAAGTCCAGAGCTGGATAGCTTCCCAGTGGAGTTATACCAAACATTTAAAGAATTAACACCTATTTTTCTGAAGCTGTTCCAAAAAATAGAAATGGAAGGGAAACTTGCAAATTCTTTCTATGAGACCAGCATTACCTTGGTCCCCAAACCAGACAAATACTCCACCAAAAAGGAGAATTACAGACCAATATCCCTGATGAACATGGATGCCAAAACTCTCACCATCATACTACGCAATAGGATCCAACAGTATATTAAAAGGATTATTCACCATGACCAAGTAGGATTTATTCCTGGGCTGCAAGGGTGGTTCAACATCCATAAATCAATCAACGTGAAACACTAAATTAATAAAGGAAAGGACAAGAACCATATGATCCTCTCAATAGATACAGAAAAAGCGTTTGACAAAGTACAGCATTCTTTCTTGATTAAAACTCTTCACAGTGTTGGGATAGAAGGAACCTCAATATGATGAAACCCATATATGAAAAGCCCACAGCAAATATCATCCTCAATGGGGAAAAACTGAGAGCTTTTCCCTTAAAGTCAGAAACACAACAAGGATGTCCACTCTCACCACTGTTGTTCAACATAGTAATAGAAGTCCTAGCCTAAGCAATCAGACAACAAAAAGAAATAAGAGGCATCCAAATTGAGAAGTGAAACTCTCACTCTTTGCAGATGACATAATACTCTATATGGAAAACCCAAAAGACTCAACCCCAAAATTGCTAGAACTCATAAAGGAATTCAGCAAAGTGGCAGGATATAAAATCAATGCACAGAAATCAGTTGCATTTCTATACACTAACAATGAGACAGAAGAAAAATTAAGGAATCAATCCCATTTACAATTGTACCAAAAACCACAGGATACTTAGGAATAAATGTAATCAAAGAGGCAAAAGATCTGTACTCAGAAAACTATAGAACATTCATGAAAGAAACTGAGGAAGACATACAGAAATGGAAAAATTTCCATGCTCATAGATGGAAGAACAAATATTGTTAAAATGTCTATGCTACCTGGAGCAATCTATATGTTCAAAGCAATCCCTATCAAAATGCCATCAACTTACTTGACAGAGTTGGAACAAATAATCCTAAAATTTATATGGAACCAGAGAAGACCCCAAATAGCCAAAGGAATGTTGAAAAAGAAAACCAAAACTGGAGGTATCACAATTCCAGACTTCAAGCTGTACTACAAAGCTGTCATCATCAAGACAGTATGGTACTGGCAGAAAAACGAACACATAGATCAATGGAACAGAATAGAGAATCCAGAAATGGACCCTCAACCCAATGGCTAACTGATCTTCAACAAAGCCATAAAGAATATCCAATTGAAAAAAAGACAGTCTCTTCAACAAATGGTGTTGGGGACACGTGGACAGCCACGTGCAGAAGAACGAAACTGGACCATTTCCTCACACCATATACAAAAATAGACATAAAGTCGTTGAAAGACCTAAATATGAGACAGGAATCCATCAAAATTCTAGAGGAAAACACAGGCAGCAACTTCTTTGACCATGGCCACAGCAACTTCTTGCTAGACACATCTCCAAAGGCAAGGGAAACAAAGGCAAAAATGAACTATTGGGACCTCATAAAGATAAAAAGATTTTCACAGCAAGAGAAACCATCAACAAAACCAAAAGGCAATCTACGGGCTGGGAGAATATATTTACAAATGACATATCAGATAAAGGACTAGTATTCAAAATCTATAAAGAATTTGTCAAACTCAATACCCAAGGAACAAATAATCCAATCAAGAAATGGGTAGAAGATGTGAATAAACATTTCTCCAAAGAAGACACACAAATGGCCAATAGACATATGAAAAAATGCTCAACATCACCCATCATCAGGGAAATACAACCTAAAACCACAAAGAGATACCACCACACACCAGTCATAATGGCTAAAATTAACAAGTCAGGAAACAACAGATGTTGGTGAGGATGCAGAGGTTGCACTGTTGATGGGAATGCAAGCTGGTGCAGCCACTCTGAAAAACAGTATGCAGGTTCCTCAAAAAGTTGAAAATAGAGCTACCCTAAGACCCAGCAATTGCCCTACTGGGTATTTACCCCAAAGATACAAATGTAGTGATCCGAAGGGGCACCCGCACCCCAGTGTTTATGGCAGCAATGTCTACAATAGCCAAACTATGGAAAGAGCCCAGATGTCCATGGACAAATGAGTGGATAAAGAAGATGTGATATATATATATATATCATATATATATATATATATATATATATCACACACACACAATGGACTACTACTCAGTAGTTTTTCTTTCAAAAAAAAAAAAAGAAATCTTGCCATTTGCAATGACACGCATGATGTGGTTAGAACTAGAGGATATTGTGCTAAGCAAAATAAGTCCATCAGAGAAAGACCATTATCATATAAGCTCACTCATATGTGGAAATTAAACAAAACAGAGGATCATAGGAGAAGAGAGGAAAAAATAAAGACAAAATCAGAGAGGAAGTAAAAGCACTAGAGATTCTTAATCATAGCAAACAAACTGAGGGTGGCTGGAGGGGAGTGGTATGGGAGATGGGGTAACTGGGTGACAGGCATTAAGAAGGAGATGTGAGGGTGGGGGTGAATGGGTGACGGGCACTGAGGGGGGCACTTGACGGGATGAGCACTGGGTGTTATTCTGTATGTTGGTAAATTGAACACCAATAAAAAATAAATTTATTTTTAAAAAAAGAAGGAGATGTGATGAGCACTGGGTGTTATATAAGCCTGATGAATCATTGACTTCTACCTCTGAAACCAATAATATATGTTAATTAATTGACCTTAAATAAAATAAAAATAAATAAATAAAATTACGTAGTGCATCATAACCTGAGGTACAAGCCTATAAATTTGGTTTTTATTCTAAAAATACAAATTACTTATTTTGTACTTATTCTTTTAAAAAATGATTTTATTTATTGGAGAGAGAGAGAGAACAGGAGCAAGGAGGAGGGACAGTGGAAGAGGGAGAAACAGGGTCCCCACCAAGCAGGAAGCCTGATGCGGGGCTCGATCCCAGGACCCTGGGATCATGACCTGAGCTGAAGGCAGACACTTCACTGACTGAGCGAACCACCCAGGCACCCCTGTACTGAGTCCTGCATGCTAGTAAATCTTCTGGCTTCAGATTTTCGCACCGTAGTAAAAGAATATTCTAGACTGTGATTGATTATTATTGTTATTCTTTTCTTCCTTCTTCCTCCCAGGAAAGGAAGATTGATGTTTCAGGTAGCTAAAAGAAACCTTAAGAACAATCAAATTTTCTCGTCTCTGTTTCTTTCTACTAGTTTGAGATACATCTTAAATTTTCAAACATCAAAGCACAGCATTCTCCTTCTTGACAAGAATGAAAACGAACCAACAAAAAGCCCAGTGGAAACAAATATTTACGAACAGTAGCAACTAGATCCCTAGAGGACAATGATAAACGAGCGACTCGTCTAAGATACAGAGTGCTCTGTAAAGAAGGCTCAGTACGGCACAGTCACATGGGCTCTGGCCTAGGCTGAAGCCCAGCGGGCCCTCGTGTTCCTAACCGGCCAGGTGCAGGTAGGGCGGGTGGTCCCCTGAACAAGTCCTGACGTCCCACAGCCACTGCTTGAACGGCAGCGTTTATTACAGAATTCATATCGTTAAGTTCATCGATCGTCACAGTTGCAATTGTATTATTTACCAAGCACTAGGAAAGTATTTCAATATTTTAGCAACCGAGTCAGCCATGCCTTTGATGCCACTGCCTACACACCAGCCGTGAAAGGGTAAAGTCATTCATTACGGTGTCGTTTGTGATAGCAAAACCCAAGTGCCCCTTAGGAAGGAAGGAACGGGCTGGATAAATCACCGGTGGCACAGCCTCACGGCGCAAGACCAGGCTGCTGCTGAAGAAAGAAAAGAACAAGGAAGCCGTCTACGGACTGATTAAGCTACAAAACACATTGTTAAGTAAAACAGGTTCGATGCACAACTCTCTGTGCTCTCCTTTGGGTAAAAAGGGTGTGAATAAATAAGAATGCATGTTTATATTCGGTTATATTTGTTCACATGACAAGGATACATAAGAAACTAATAAGATCAAATACTTACCGTTCCCTGTGTGGTTTCTTGGAGGTTGTGAGTACATTACTTAGCCCTAACAGTGAATCGAATAAAAACGTGTTGATTTACCGAATGCTCAGTACGAGCCTAAGGAATTTATTTTTCGTGGGCCTGGCTGGCTCAGTGGGTTAAGTGTCTGCCTTCAGCTGAGGTCATGCTCCTGGAGTCCCGGGATCGAGCCCTGCCTGGGGCTCTCTGGTCTGCTGGGAGTCTGCGTCTTCCTCTGCCTCTCCCCCTGCTCCTTCTCTCTGTTTCTCTGTCTCTCTCTCTGACTCTCCCTCTCTCTCTCAAATAAATAAAATCTTTGAAAAAAGAAATGTATTTTCCTTAGTGGCCTGTAGGACAGCTTTCCATACAGGCTCCAGGACCCTGGTGCAATGCTCCCGACCCAGCCCTGCCAGAGAGGGTCCGCCTCCCTCCCCTAGGATCAGTCCAGGTGCCACCACCACCCCCACCCCCCCAGCCAGAGGGCTCCTTCTCCACCTGGTCCAGCAGCGGGATGGGGGAGCAGGCCCAGCCCAGTGAGGGGCCAACCAGGCTCCGCTCTGCCCAGGGGCCGTTCTGCACTCTGGGCTCGGAGTGTGCCCCCACTGAGGTTTGGAGCTGTGGTGGGACCTTGGAGGTTCATCACCCCCCATAGGTACCTGCTTCCCAAGTGACAGATGTGGCTGCCCTGGTACTGGGACAGAAGCCTCCCTCCCAACCGTAAGTACCATGGCTCCTGCGGGCTGCATCCTGCCCTGTTTTCTCTCTTTCATCCTCATAACGGTCCAGCTTGGCAGATAAGGAAGCTGAGACCCAGAGAGGGCGCAGGTGGGGCGGGGGGGTCCTACAGCAAAGGTGGGAGAGGGGGGCAAAGACAGCTGCCGTGAGCTTTCACGAACTCACCTGGAGGCAGGACCAGTGGGCCTGAGCGGAGGGACCCAAGGAGCTGGGTGGTGAGAACACAGGGAGTAGAAAGGCACAGGGTGACTGGGCTGTCCAGGTGGCCAGGATCCCCGAGGGCTGGGCTGAGGGGCCTGGACGGCAGCCTGAGATGGGCATGCACAGGTCTGGCCTGGGGAGGGGGGTGCACCCAGGTGAGGTGCCGCAGGGCTGGGGGAGTGGGTGGGGGGGCTCTAGGAGAGGGATCGTGAGGCCGGGTTAGGGGGCAGCGGGGAGCCAGAGGAGCAGAATCGGAGGTGGGGCTTGGGGACTGATTGGCCGGCAGTGGAAGAGAAAGAGGGAGACAACGATGATTACCACGGCCTGGGCCCATTCTGGGCGTGCGGCTCAGTAGCAAGTACGCCACACTCGCTGTCACTTAGTCATCACAACAAGCCTCATGAGGTGGGTGCTCTTATGATCCCCACTTAGCAGATTGGCACCCGGGCTCCCAGGGGAGGGCTCCCTGGAAAAGGTGACAAAGCCAGGTTTCTCCCCCCGGTGCTAGGCTGCTGGTGTCCACCAGGGGGCAGAGAGAAGCCAGGAATTCAGACACAGTTTCCAAGCTTTCCTGAACTTCCCTCTGCCTGCCTGCCTGCCTGCCTGCCTGCCTTTGTGGTCAGAGACCTGGGGGATCAAGGGACCTAACCCCTCTCCATCCCTTTACTGTGGGGTAAATGGAGGCCGGGAGAAGGAGAGGGAGCCACCCAGGGGGCAGAGTCCATCAGGAGCAGGAGTGGCACCAGAGCCCCAGACCCCAGCCCTGGACTCAGGTGACCCCCAGCGCCTGGGGGGCGACACCCTGGACCCAGCTTCTGGACTGTGGCGGGGGCTCCCACCCCAGCTGTGAGCTGCACAGACATCCGTTGCTCCAGGGGAGCCACACGGCCCTGCCCGCGGCCAGGATACAGCTGCCGTTTCCTGAGCCAGGCTCCCCATCACCAAGAGGTTCCTAAGTCCCTGTAACAGGGGGCGGGGGGTCTCCCTCCCAGGACTGTTGTGAGGATTCATGCAAAGGGCTGACCGCAGAGGAAGTTCTCAGGCAGTGGAGGCTCTATTGCTCTTGTTCCTATTTTATTATTAATAGCGAGTTGCCGGGCAACCCAGGGAAGCAGGTGTCTCTGATGCCTGTTCCTCAGAAGAGGAAGTGAGGCTCGGAGAGTCCAGAGCTGGGGTCCTGGGACTCCAGGCCCTGGCACCCACACTTGCCTAGGAGGGCCTCTTCCTTTGGTCTATTCTTTGACTCATTCATCTAACTGTTTGTGTAGGATGCTCTCTGAGCCTGGTTCTGTAGTGGGCACATGTGCCATGTGCTGGGCCCTGAGCCTTCAGGCTCCCTGGGTCTGGGCACTGAGTATGGGGCCAGGGGAACAGAAAGCCAGGCCTGAGGGCGCAGGCTCAGTGCCACCTCTGGCCAGGGCTTGTGTATCTTCCGCCCAGAAGCACACACTGGGGGGGCAGAGCATGCACTGGACAGCCTTCTGCCCTCAAGATAGCCTCAGGATTACACCCTCATCTAGGGACCACTCCAAGGCGAGAGGGCTTGGGAAGAAGCCTCCTGCCACTGGTTATTGGGAGCTGCTTCTAGGGAACCCCTCCTGAGTCCCTGCCCTGTTGCCTGAAGTGGGTGTGTGCCAGTGAAGGCCCCCTTTTGCCCAGCCCAGGGAGGATCCAGGCCAGGGGAAGGGGATTTAGCCTGGGAATCAGGGGTCCAGGGTCACAGTTTGGGGATTACCCTACCAGCACTGCCCCTGCAAATGACAGCATAGGTGGGGTCTGTACCAGCTCAGAGAGATGCAGAGCAAGTGCAGGCTGAGGTCCAGCCCCACTCAGCACGGCTGGGGGCCCTGGAGGAGCGTGCTGTCCACCTGCAGGAGTCTCTTTTTCTGAATCACCATACAGCGCCACGTGGGCTGGCAGCGGCCCTGACGACAGCAGTCACTACAGCCGAGGGTTGGAGGGGGAGGCTTGGGGTGGCCTGGGGCTGGGAGCTGGGCCTGGGGGTCCACGGCCCATCCCTCTTTGAACAAAAGAGCTGAGGTGAGGTAGGTCTCTTGTCCAGATCCATGCCCCTCTCGTCTTGCTCACAAGAAGGGGAGAAGGAAGGAGAAGGAACTCAAGGAAGGTCATGGGCTGGGCACCAACTTGGGAGGCCAACCCCCACCTCTGATGAGCTGCTAGCACTTCGCTCAAGAGGTGTCCAGGGACTAGGGGGGCCCAGCTGGCTCAGTCCGCGGAGCTCTCAACTCTTGATCTCGGGGCTGTGAGTTCGAGCCCCACAGGGTGGGGGTGGGTATAGAGATTACTTATAAAAAAAAAAGTAGAAGCATCCAAGGAGAACCACATCACTACCTTGGGGTCTCAGTCTTCACTTTTCATTCCTCCAGGCCTCCAGTCCCGATATGCTCCCCCAGTGCCTGCTGCTGCTAATGCCCCAATTCCCTCACAACCCTGTGCACTCTGCACCTGACAAACCATTGTGGTGACACCAACCTCTGGGCTGAGGGAGGCCAGGCCCGGGGCTGTGAAGCAACCGCCCTGGACACCATGGGGGAGCATGGCAGGAAGGGAGGTTCAGGCAGCCTGGCCGAGCCCCAGGGGGACGCCAGCCTGGGGGTTTCTGGGACGTGCACCCCTCACCCCGGGGTGAGGGGGCAGCCGGGAGGTGCTCCAGGCTGGGCCCTGACACCTCTGTGCAGCCCCCTGAGGCCGTGTAAGGACCCGATGGCCTGGAGGTCAGGTGCCCCGGCTGAGGACCTGCAGGCACCTGGAGAGGCGGCCGGTTGTGGCAGGAGGACGCCTTTGTTCCAGGTATTTTCTCAACGGTGAGGCTGGGCCACCTGCCAGGTGCCAGGGCGCGCTCTGGCCTCCCGCCCCACGGGCAGCTTTGCCGCCAAGGCCCGTACCTGGCTCAGGACTCCTTCCCGCGCTTCTGGGCCCCAAGGGAGAGGCAGGCCCTGGAGGGCAGACGGCATGGGCCACCTCCCCACCCACCCAGCCTCATTTCAGGAAAGGGGAACTCACCTAGGGCTTCTCATGTGTTTGCCATTTAGAACTACATTCTTCTAGGACAATAGGTTAGAAACAGAAAAATACAAACTTTTGCTCAACAAACTATGATAAAACTGCATTGTTGGATAGAGGCTCTGTCTGGGTTTGAATCCCAGCCCCGCCACTTACTAGCTGTATGACCATGGCAAGTGACTGACCCGCTCTGTGCCTCAGTTTCTTTTTCTGGAAACTACGGGTGATCGTTGTACCCACCTCATAGGAGTGTGGTGAGGATTTAACAAGTTGTCACACGTAAAGCTGTCAGAAGAGTCCGGACGTAGCGCTGTACCGGTATTTGCTGTGATCATGGTGATGACATCAATGAGGATGATGTTAGTCAAGACTCTTGGCTGCACAGAACAGAAACCACTCAGGCAAGCTTAAGCACGAGAAGGATTTGACACAAGTCTTCAGAGGTGTCACATGGAGCCAAAGGGTAGGGCGCAACCAGGCCTCACCAGCGATAAGAACCAGGATCTTAAAAGTCATTGAGGAGCCAGGAAGCTTCTCTCCGTCTCTGAGCCTCACCATCACCCACTTCACTGAACATATGGCCAGACGTGGCCAGCTCTGAGTCTCTAGGTCAGGAGCCCAGCAGACATGGACTGGCATCTCTGAATCCCAACAGCAACATCATGGGAGGGAGAACCCATTGCCCTATTTGGGTCATGTACCAAAAGTCCATCAACCATGACCAAGGGGAACACCAAGGAGCCAATCCTGGGAGCAGTCTAGGGCCTAGAGACAGCAGCATGGGCCAGGCAGATATTCCTAAGGGCCCCTCTCCACTCCAGTGCTGCTCTGGAGTGAGGGTCACAGACTTGTGCACCAGTCCTGCTGTTGCCTCAGAGAATCACCTACATCTCTGAGCCCTTTCCCTCTGTTCACTCAGAGCTTTCTGCAGCCCTTTATCACAGTACGTAGGTGGTATTATCATTATTTGTTTATGTATCTCTCTCCCTTAATAGACTGGGATTTTCATTCATTTTTTTCAGTGTAATAAATACCTACCAAACACCAGCCATGTGTTAGAGCACAGAGAGGAATCCAACAATTCCTCTCTGCCCTCCTGAGGGCTCAGTCTATGTCCGGGGGCATAAAGTCATATGAAACAGGTCAGCCTCCCTATCCAGCTCCTCCCAAGTTCAGGTGCTAGGGACTTTTTTCCCCACACCATTGATACTCAGTGTCAAGATCCTACCTTCTGGGCACCTAGCTGACTCACTCAGTAGAGCATACAACTCTAGATCTTGTGGTCATGAGTTCAGGCCCCACACTGGGTATAGAGCTTACTAAAAACAGGGAGAGAGTGAGAGAGAGACCCCACTTATTGTTTTATGAAGCTTATAAAGTTCCCGAGCTGTCATGAAAAGCGGGTGTCCACAGGAAATGGCTCATGTGGGGCATGGAGTGGGTGGGCACCATTTCTCCTGAGTGATCCAAGGCCAACAGCAGGCAAGAGAACAGCTGACAAGAAAACGACTTCACCAGGAGTGAGGAGAGTGAGGAGCAGAACAGTGACTGTGGCCTCGGCACAGATGATGGCAGAGTGGATATCATGACCTTGTTGGCTCAGCCGCCACAGCGCCACCCAGCTCTGCTGCTGGGCAATCTGTTGACACTGACTCTGCTCCTGTCTGATCTCCAGGTTCAACTCCTGTCCTCACTCCCTGCCGAGGTGACCCCTGGCCAGCCTTCCCATGAGCAGGATGGGCCAGGCACTTCACTCTTTTAGTCCACTATGAAGGCATACACTTTATACTCTGCCTGCTTTAGGACCACTTCCTTGGGTTCTCAAAGTCTCTTCTCTCCGTAAAGCTCACTGCTTGGCTCACAAACTATTTGTGTGGGTGTCCACATGGAAATGTACTCTAGAAGTTGAAAAACTAAACCTCTTTTCCTTTCTCTTTGCATTCTTATTATACGGACTAATTCTTGAAGATGATGTGAATGCCTCTGACTGACTGTGGGAGGGTCACATACAAGGAAGTGTGGACAAGAAAAACACAAATGTTAGTATTTCAGGATGTTCTCTCTTACACACATCATGAAATGATTGTATATACATGATAGGGCCTCTGATTCAGGTCACAGAGCTTCCAGAGTTCCAGCAGTGGTGGGAGGAGACAGCAGGGAGTCCTGTGCCCGTGAGGTGATACTGCGGTGATACTGCGGTCTCTCCACTCTTGCCTTGAAGGGATGGCAAAGAGTTCCAGGGAAGCGAGGTCATGAGGAGAGCATTCTGAACCACATCAACAGGACTGAGAACATGGAATGATATGGGAAAACCTGTGTGCCAAGCACTGTTCTAAGAAATTAAAAAAGATTTTATTTTAGGAGCACCTGGGTGACTCAGTTGGTTGAATGTCCAACTCTTGATTTTGACTCAGGTCATGATCACAGGGTTATGGAATCAAGCCCCACATCAGGCTGTGTGCTCAGTAGGGGAGTCTGCTTGCAGATTCTCTCTCTCTCTCTCTCTGCCCCCCTCTGCTCCTCCCCGGACTCATGCCAGATAGATAGATAGATAGATATCTCCCCCCCCAAAAAAAATTTATTTATTTTAAAATAATCTTGGGACGCCTGGGTGGCTCAGGAGTTTAGCACCTACCTTCAGCCCAGGGTGTAATCCTGGAGTCCTGAGATCGAGTCCCACATCAGGCTCCCTGTATGGAGCCTTCTTCTCCCTCTGACTGTGTCTCTGCCTCTCTCTGTATGTCTCTCATGAATAAATAAAATAAAATCTTTAAAAATAAAAATAAAATAATCTCTACACCCAACATGAGGGTTGAACTCAACTCCAAGATCAAGAGTCACAAATTCTTCCAAGAGAGCCAACCAGGTGCCCCTCTCATGAATACTTTAAGTAATTTAATTAATGTAATCAATTTAATCATCACAACAATCTCAGAGGGCCAAAGTTTTAAAAAGATGAAACTAAAGCACAGAGCAGTTAAGTTATTGGCCTCAGAATTCCTTTTTGGCAAGTGGTAGAGCTGGCATTCAAGGCTGAGTAGTATGGCTTCAGAAGCTCTATAACCCATGTTTTGAGAAATTACAAGTAGCTCTGTTATGGCTCGTAGATTTGGCTAAAAGGGTGAGCAAAGAGGGGCGCCTGGGGGGCTCGGCGGTTTAGTGTCTGCCTTTGGCTCAGGGCGTGATCCTGGGAGTCCCGGGATTGAGTCCTGCATCGGGCTCCCTGCATGGAGCCTGCTTCTCCCTCTGCCTGTGTCTCTGCCTCTCTCTCTGTGTGTCTCTCGTGAATAAATAAATAAAAAATCTTAAAAAAGAAAAAAAAGAGTGACCAAAGAAAAGACCACAGAAGGCCTGGAATACCATAACGGCGCCTGGGTGGCTTAGTCAGTTGAGCATCTGACTCTTGATTTCGGCTCAGGTCTTGATCTCAGAGTCGTGAAACTGAGCCCCACAGTGGGCCTTCTGCCCAGTGTACAGCCTGATTGTCCCTCTCCCTGTGCTCCCTCTACCCCCACCTCCCTGCCCCCAGCTCACACACCCTGTCTCTCTAAAATAAGTAAATAAAACTCTTAGGAAAAAAAAGAAGAAGAAGAATAAGCATAATGGTTTATGGAGGGGGTCAGAACCAGAAACAGAGGCCCACTGCCCAATTTGGGTCATGCATCAAAGGCTCACCAACTCAGAGACTGTTTTAACTGCCTGGATGAGAGACCATGTGATCCGAAGAGCGACAGTTGGAACAGATGAGTTCCCGGAATGTTGGGTGGGTAGGATGGTGTGTAAGACATCCACATCCTAATGCCTGGAACCTATGAATGTCACCTTATTTGGATTATCTTGGTTATCTGGGTGGGCTCCAGGTAGATTGCGAGGGTCCTTCTGAGAGAAGGATAGATCAGAGGAGGGGCAAGAAGGCAGAGATGCAAGTGGGCAGCTCTAAGCCAAAGAATCTGGGTGGCCTCTAGAGGCTGAGACAAGGAATGGAGTTTCCTTTAGAAGCTCCAGACTGGGTGACGGGCACTGAGGCGGGCACTTGACAGGATGAGCACTGTGTGTTATACTATATGTTGGCAAATTGAGCTCCAATAAGAAAATATAGAAAAAAATAAAAATAAATAAAAATAAATAAAAAGCTCCAGGGGGATCCCTGGGTGGCTCAGCAGTTCAGCGCCTGCCTTTGGCCCAGGGCGTGATCCTGGAGTCTCGGGATTGAGTCCCATGTCGGGCTCCCTGCATGGAGCCTGCTTCTCCCTCTGCCTGTGTCTTTGCCTCTCTCTCTCTCTCTCTGTCTCTCTCTCTCTCCCTATGTCTATCATGAATAAATAAATAAAATCTTAAAAAAAAAAAGAGCTCCAGAAGGAATCAGCCCTGCTGACAACTTTCAAACTGTCAGATGATAAATTTGTGTTGTTTTAAGCCACTAAGTTTGTAGTTACTTATTATATCAACAATAGGAAATAAATACAGATGATAAAACCTGGTGACCAGGTAGTTACTGTGGGATGTCCCAATCAGATGGTGGGGGGCCACTAAATGTGGGGTGTCCTGATTGAGTGGAGACTGGCAGTGGAGGTGGTGATAGAATTTACCCAACACAGAACAAAGGAGAAGTTTATCAATACACTGCAAAGAAGCAGTGGGCAGGCCAGCAAAGGAAAGACTGTCTGCCACAAGGCAGCGGTGAGGGGCCTCGGAGACAGGACAGAGTGAGGAAGTATTTTCCCTTTTTTGGTAACCTTAGGAACTGTGCCCAGTTTTTATTTATTCATGAGACACACAGAGTGAGAGGCAGAGACACAGGCAGAGGGAGAAGCAGGCTCCCTGTGGGGAGCCCAATGTGGGACTCGATCCCAGGACCCCGGGGTCACGCCCTGAGCCAAAGGCAGACGCTCAACCACTGAGCCACCCAGGCGCCCTGGAACTGTGCCTGGTTGTAAATGGTCAGTTAGGGCCTATGGCTATTTAGAGATGGGTCGCTTCATGAGCCTGTTTGCATTGCCTGTCGGCGTTGAGCTCCGGGGCCGCTGTGGGCTTGCTCTACAGTCACAAAAGAAGGGAAGGGTTGCAGAAAGGGTGGGGGATGACAGCCAGGCTCTTGGCTTGGGTAACAGGGTTGGTGGTGGGAGCACTACAATCAGAATTGAGACTTAGCAAGGAAAGGGCAGTTTGGGGACAGTGGAAGAAGGGTGGCATGTTCGGTCTTGCAAGTATTTTTTAAGTGCCCTTGGGACACCCTGGCAAGACGGCCAGAGGAAGGTCTGGAGCCTCGGATAGAGCTGAGAGCAGTCAGCGTGCACAGGCTCTGGTCTGACACTTTTAGGGAGACCCTTGCAAGCCACAGACCTGGGTTTCCTTTTCCAGCTCATACGCTGTGCTGTGGAGTTGAAAGTCACTCCTAAATGCAGCTGTTAAGCCCCGACGCACCTGTCCTCACATCCTGGTTTGGACTGGGTGGCAGACTGACTCCAGATGGGAGAAGCCAAACAGCCTCTTCCAAGGAAGTGCCCAGTGTGGCTTCACAGGCAGCAGGGCCTTTCAAGGCAGCCACGGGGCCAAGGTCCAAGCAGGTCAGCCTGAGGGGGTGCTTCTGGGGGAGCTCTGTTGGCTCCTGAAGGGCCCTCCTGTCCCACTGTCCATTTGAAGATGCAGTTTAGGGGCGCCTGGGAGGCTTAGTCACCTAAGGGTCTGCCTTAGGCTCAGGTCATGATCTGGGGTCTTGGGTTCGAGCCCCACATTGGGCTCCCTGCTCAGCAGGGAGCCTGCTTCTCCATCTCCCTCTGCCACTCCCTCTGCTTGTGCTCTCTTCCTCTCTTTCAAATAAATAAAATCTTTAAAAAATATATTTTAAAAAACGGAGATGCCGTTTAGTGTACAAACCAGTTTAACTCAAGGTATACCTGTGGACAGCACCAACATGTTTCTGGCAGTGACAGATATATCTCAGTGGAGTTTCCCATGGGTCAAACTAAACATGCAAACACTGAGTACAAAGTGCAAGGGGTAGAAATCACATATCAGTTAAAAAAGAAAAAAAAAAAAAGCCTGCTCATCTTGCAGAACAGGTGTGAGCTAAGGCCTGAGAGCAGATGAGATCATTCAGGGAGGGCTGGTGGCCTGAGAGAGGAGGGCCAGGGAACCCAAGTTCTAGCAGGTAGGCAAAGGAAGGGCAGGGGACAGCCTGACATTTATATACCTATATAGTGGGAATTCAGCGGATGCTTGAAGAATGGATTAATTTGTATTTTCACCTCCATAGGCTATAAAAGGGAAAGGGAAAATATGTATGCCCAAACCAAGCACACAAACACACATTTAGTATCTGAATAACTGAGTAACTAAATTAACTGTAAAACTTGTTTCCGGGGCACCTGGGGGGGCTCAGTCAGTTGAGTGCCTTCATCTCAGGTCATGATCCCAGAGTCCTGGGATGGAGCCCTGCGTGGGCTCCTTGCTCAGCCCAGAGTCTCCTTCTCCCTCTCCCCCTGCCTGTGCTCTCTCTGTCAAGTAAATAAATAAAATCTTAAAAAACAAAAACACCACTTGTTTCCAGTCAGAAAGACCTTACTATGGAAACAATATGACTATGAAGTTATCCCAGGAAAACGTTGGGTCTTACCAGTGAATAAAAGAGAAGCAAATTCAGTTACCTTAAGGTAACCTGATGGGCCCATAAAACTAGAAAAAGCAGAACTAGGCTTCCAAGCACTGAGTGGGTGAGGCTGTGAGACCTGGGGCAAGCACTGGGCACAAATGAGACCAATGCCACCGTGGAGGACAGGCACTTTAATGACATGCTCATCCCGGACTGGGGGGGTCATTGAGTTGCACATAAAAGAAACCCACGGAAGCAAAAATAAAACTCTCATCTTGCTAAGGGAACAGTGATCCCTCAGGAGCCCAAGGAAGCATGTTAGGCCTCAGGAGGATCAGAAACCAGGAACTGAACTGGAACCTGGGAGGCAGAAGGGACTTCCCTCTCCTCGCTGGGCTTCCCTCCTACACCTGCATCTTCTCTCCTTCTCTGCAGATCTTTTTGGCCATGTACCCGTTCACACAACAAATATTGATTTTGTGTATGTGCCCAAACATTACATTTCCGTGTCCAAGGGTACCCGGCAGAGACCGAGTTGCGGTTTGAAATTCTCAGGAGTCTGATTGGCCCAGCTTAGGGACCTCCACTGGGCTGTTGCTGCTGGTTAAGGGGGTTTGGAGGTTTCTGATCTTTTTTTCCACAGGAGGATCCTTCATCTCTAAGTTAGTGAATGTGATTAGATAAATTGGGGAGGGGATACCCCAGGGCAGAGAGACAGCTAGCATTAACCATTAACATACCCAAAACTTCTGACCTCCAGGCCCTGCTTCCAGCCAGAACATCCGGTTAAACTTTTTCCTGCTTCCTCATTCCACATTCTTATCACCTTACAGCCCGTCCTCCACAGAGCAGCCAAACTAATCTTTTATCATGTGCATCAGGCTATATTCTTCCTCTGCTAAAAATAGGCCAAAAACCCCACATACAAAACCCCCAAACCGGAAACACCACCACCATAGCAAAAACCCTCTTTGATTCCTACAGTTGCAATTAAAATAAAATCCCAAATCTGTACCGTGGCCTTCCCTGATCTAGCCCTTGGCCATCTCTCTCTCTTCTACACATGTCCCACTCATCCACTGTGCTATAGGTACGATACACTGGCCTTTTTGCTAGTCTTAGAATATGCCAAATCCAGTTCTACCTCAGGACCTTTGCACTTGCTGCTCCCTCTTGCTCCATTGCTGACTCCACATCATACTGGACTCAAGTGATGTCCTCTCTTCAGAGGGTCTTCCCTGGTCACCTCACCTAAAGTAGTAACACCTACCTCAATGCACATGTAACTGGTGACTCTCTACCTAGTGTTTCAGTTTTTTCTTCATAGGAGTTAATACTTGTTGACATTCTCCTAATTGTTTACTAGCATATTTTCTTCTCTCTTCAGAACATAAGCTCTAGTTGAGCAGGGATCTGCTCTGTCTTGCTCTTTGATATTTTTCCCAGCAGCAAAAAAAATCCTGAATTATTTGGTTTCAGTGATCTGCCTTGTGGGCTTGTAGCTCAGCACTTCGGAGTGAAGGCTCTGAAGCTGGACGGCCTCACTTCCTCCCCGTGTAAACTTGCACCAGCGGTTGAACCTACCGGGGCACCAGGGTCCCCATATGCATAATGAGGAGGATGATAGTCCCCATGGTGTTGAAGAGTGAATTTGTTCACATGCGTGAAAGGCTTACAAAGTGCTTGTCACAGAAATTAGCACTCGGCACGTCCTCATTTATTTTATTCATTATTAATCATTAGTCCAATCATTTGAATTCTTAAAATTCATCTTTAATTGTTCTGCCCTCCGGATCTCATCTTTTATTTTCCTATCTTCATCAGTTTTGTCCGTGTTCTCGGAGATCATCTGAAGTCTGTTTCTGGGATTTAGTAGACCTACTGTGCTCAACCTGGTGTGTGTTGCTTCTGTGAGATTTTTAGTTCAAGAGCCAGTGTTAATCTCCTCCTTCCTTATCTCAGATTATTCCACTTGTAGGATCACTATTTCTAAGTTCATGGTGGACTTTCTGACTGAAATACCAGTCAGGTACTACCTACCTACCTTCTGACCTTCTGTTCCTTGCAACAGGTCTTTTTCTAAGGTAGGTAGCTCTTCTAAATCTTCAGAGAAATGATAGATCACTCTCTCTGCAACTGCAGGATATTTCTTTTTTAAAAATACATTATTTATTGGAGAGAGAGAGAGAGAGAATGAGCAAGTACCAGTAGGGGGAGAGGCAGTGGGAGAGGAAGAAACAGGCTCTCCACTGAGCAAGGAGTCAGACGTGGGGCTTGTTCCCAGGACCCCAGGATCACCACCTGAGCAGAAGGCAGATGCTTAATCAGCTGAGCCACCCAGGTGCCCCAGAATATTTCTTATTTATCCTTATGAAGCATCCTGGTTTGCCTAGATTGAGGCATTTTTCCAGGACACGGGGCCTTCAGTGGTAACACCAGGAAAGTCCCAGACACACCGGCCCAGTAGGTTACCCTACCTGCAGCTGTAGAGAGCATCAAGAAGGAGCTCTGTTGTATCGGTACCGACATTCCTCCAAATCTATTTTACTTATTTATTTATTTACTTACTTATTTTGAGATTTTATTTTTTGAAGTAATCTCTACACCCAGGGTGGGGTTCAAACTCGTGATCCTGAGATCAAGAATTGCACACTCTATGGATGAGCCAGCCAGGTGTCCCCACCCCAACCCCTGTCCCCAATCTTTCAAAAAGGGAGGAAACCTTTTCTAGTACTTGGAACTGCTAATCCCTTTCAAGTAGCATTTAAGCATGCAAAAGTCTCTCAGCAATAAAGGAAAACAATTTCCTTCAACCCTTCAACCTCCAGCAGCCACCCTCTCTCCTTCCATTCACTACTTAAGCAGCAGACCACCCTCACGACGGCCACTCTCCTCCCACTCACTCTTCAAAGCACTGAGATGTGGCTTCCACGTTCTAACCATCGGCTGAGTCTTCTCTTACCAAGGTTACCACGATGTCCTCATCACTTAAAAACCGCTGAATACTTCTTATTCCTTATCAGACACGGCTTCTCTACACATTCTTGCCTGCTGACTGCTCCCCTCTCTCGGCTCTTTCTACTCGGCCTCTGGGATCCCAGCCTCCTGGTTTCTCCTTGCTCTTGCGATGCCTCCCTTCCTGATACAAGCTCCCCTCTCCCAATTGTCCGTGTCCCACAAGCTCTGTTCTAGACCTTTCCCTTCTCACTACGCACCCAGTGGCTTCATGTTCCACAGCTTCAAATACTATCCACACTGATGACTTAGAGATCTCTATCTCCAGCCCAGAATTCTCACTGGGCTCAACCTGAATATCCAGTTCCTTACTACTTTCCATTAGGCTTCTCCGTAGACACTTCAATCTCAAGTCCCAAAGTGAACTCTGCCCAGGGCCCAATCCTGCTCGTCCTCCAGTGCACCAGTGCACTCCATTTTTTTTTTTTTTAAGATTTTTGTTTGAGAGAGAGATCACAAGGGGGGTGGGGCAACAGAGGGGGAGGGAGAAGCAGTCTCTCTGCCAAGCAGCTCAATCCCAAGACCCCCAGATCATGACCTGAGCCTAAGGCAGATGCCTAACCGACTGAGCCACCAAGCACCACCAGAACACTCCATCTCAGCCAAAGGAACCACCATCAATCAATTGCTTGGGTGAGAAAGCCTCCTCCCTGGCCCCTTCCCATCCTTCACTATTGATGCTTAAGCAGCCATCAAGTCCTATGAATTCAACCCACTTTACCATCCCCCTGCCTCTTGGCTGTCTCCAACCAATTCATTCTCTGAATTGCACCAGCATCATCTCTCCAGTGAACACACATGATGTTGTTATCTTGGGGTGAAAGGTTTACAGGCCCTTCTCCCCCACCTGGCTCACTCCCATGACTTTCCTGGTGTTTTCTTAGATGCCATTTCCTCAGAAAGCCTTCCCAGATGCCCCTGAACCAGGTCAGGTACAATCGTGTGTGTTTCCTGAACCTCTCTAGAATAGTATTTAGCGCATCCTTGGAAACAGCACGGGAGACTCGAACTCTCTGAAGATAGGAATTATCTCATCCACTGATACATCTCTAGCACCTGGAACAGTAATTAGTAAGCACTCAGTAAGTCTGTTGAACCAACTAACAAACAAAAGTTCCTAATTATAAAGCTCTTATCTATTTGTTAGATTAGGGTCCCAAAGTCCTCTACTTGCCTTCGTGTCAGACCAGTTCCTGCCCCTGAAGAAAGTATTGTGCACCTGAAGAAAAATACAAGTACTTCCATTGGAGAGCTGTCATGAAATAGCTAGAAGCAGCATGATTCAGTGGAAAGAGTCCGACTCCTAAGCAAGGAGACTGGGATGCTGATGTAGGAACGAGTTAGGGGCCGACGGGGTAGGCAGAAAGAGGTAAGGGGAAGTCCCAGAGTCAGGCTCCTACCCATCCCAAGAAAACAGAGATAAGACAGTAAAATCAGAAAAATAAACCTGGCTCACTAGCTCCAAAATGTTAGGGAGTATCCCCCTTTAATGGCTACTAAGTAATCACAGAAATCCCAGATATAAAGAAACGTTATGGAGGAGATACTAACCTGGGAGAAGGGAAGGCCTTGTTTGTGCTCAGGATATTTATAAAGACACATCTTGGGCAGTCCAGCTGGCTCAGCGATTTAGCGCTGCCTTCAGCCCAGGGCCTGATCCTGGAGACCCAGGATCGAGTCCCACATCCAGCTCCCTGCGTGGAGCCTGCTTTTCCCTCTGCCTGTGTCTCTGCCTCTCTCTCTTTCTCTCTCTCTCTCTCTCATGAATAAATAAATAAAATCTTTAAAAAAAAAGAGACACATATTGTTTCTTAGGAGTCCACCAGGTTTGTTCTAAATAGAGATATGATATTTATAAATCTACTTTGATATTGACAAGAAATTTACCAAGTTCCCTGGTCAGTTTCCTATAAAAGACCATAAAATGCCCAGTGGCAAACCCATAGGGACCCCTCTCACTTTTGAGAGCTTTCTCTGTATCTCTGCTTGATAAACTTCTATTGCTTTGCTCACTCTCTGTCGTCCAGGAGATTCATTCTTCATTCTTTGACTCAATGAGACAAGAACAGAGCTCTCCCCTGTGGATGCCAGTCAGCTCTGCTAACTGTTGGTGCTCTTGTGGGTGACCCACTTAACCTTTCTGGGCCTTAATTTCTCCATCTGCAAAATAAGATGGCTAATCTAGATCAGTGATTTTCAGAGTGTGTTCTGCAGGGGGAGAGACCAGAATCAGAGGGTCCAGAGGTCCCTGTGAGCCGCCAAGACTCCAAGCCACTCTGCTTATATCTAGATTGTGTATTAGGAGTTTGGGTAAGGTTTTACTTGGGCGGTGGGAGGAAGGATCCATAGCCACAGCTAGTTTGAAAACAACCGAACCAGATGATTGTTGAATTCTGTGCATCCTTTACATGCTGACATTTAAAACCATCGAAAGTTATGAGTGTCAGTAGCAAGAAGGTAGTTTCTAGGGACGCCTGGGTGGCTCAGGCTCAGGGCGTGATCCCGGGGTCCTGCGATCAAGTCCCACATTGGGCTCCCCATGGGGAGCATGCTTCTCCCTCTGTCTCTTCCTCTCTCTCTTTGTGTCTCTCATGAATAAATAAACAAAATCTTAAAAAAAAAAAAAGAAAAGAAAGAAAAGGTAGATTCTAAAAGCATGTGAAGATTCTGTGAAAGGTTGGAGAGGGTGGGCTGGCCCTTCCAGCTGCTAAGAAATACTGGTTTTCATGCAACTCTACTTCATCAGTGTGCTTCTAGGAGGACTCAGAGGTGTTTCTGAATCCACAAAAATAAGTTATATGAAGGTCTTTTCTCCCTCAATCCCCTGGTACTAACGAGGAAGCTCAGGTGGGAGGCATCGGCCTAAATGGTTTCCTTTAAATCTTACATCAGGTGGCCCATCACCCCAAGTCTGGTGACTCAGAGGCTGATGCAGCCTCACACCTGAGAATGCATTGGCCCCAGGACCTGCAAAGATAGGCCCTTCCTTGTGTGGGGGAAGTACTGAGTAGTTAGCGAGTGCCACTGAGGCTATTGCCCATTCAGGCCTGGGGTCCCCTAATATGCACTTGCTTGCTCTGAGGCTCAGTGGGGGACACCCATTGTTTGGTCTATCAGCATCAATCCCACAGCCACCCTCTTAAAAAGTGTTTTCCCCATTGTCCCATTCTTTCTAATCACATTGTTCTTTTTTTAAAGAGTTTATTTTTAATAACCTCTACACCCAACATGGGGCTCAAACTTACAACCCCAAGATCAAGAGTCCCGTCCTCCACCGACTGAGCCCATGAGGCACCCCACTAGTCACGTAGTTCCACAGGGGGTTGCCGTGTTCCTAGGTGACTGGTTCTCCTGCTTCATGCTGTGGGAACAACAGGATCCAGTGCTACCAGGAGTCCTTCCTTGGGATTTTTAAGCTTGCGAGTCAGGTGTACTTCGTTGCAAGGGGACAAAGCTAGAAGATGGGAGATGTGAAGCTTCCAGTGACCATTTGAAGAAAAGTTGTTTGCATGGAGAAAAAAGTGAAGTCAGTATGCACAGAAGAGAAAGGGGCAGAGACGGTGCTGGTCATGTGGGGTCCCTGATGGCAGATGCTCCCGATGCCCAACTATATCTTACCTGCTTACCCCGCTGCTTACCCTACTTCAGAGGGACTCAGCTGTTCAACTTGTCCTTGGGTTCCATGAGCCAATAAATCTTTCTTTATATCTAAATTAATTCAGATTGCCTTTAGTTGCTCACAAATGAACTGACCTCAACTCTACGTTAAGTCACTTAAATAGTGTGAGTCTGTTGCCTCGTTTGTAGAACCTTCTTGAGAGATTTTTGGCAAGGACTAAGGAGATATGTAACTTTGTTAAAACTGTACTAAGTTGAGGCACCCGGGTGGCTCAGTGGCTGCACGTCTGCCTTTGGCTCAGGTCATGATCCCGGGGTCCTGAGATCGAGTCCTGAATCGGGTTCCCAGCAAGGAGCCTGCTTCTCCCTCTGCCTGTGTCTTTGCTTCTCTCTGTGTGTCTCTCATGAATAATAAATAAAATCTTAAAAAAAAAAAAACTGTACTAAGCTATAAATATGTCAGGAGTGACTATGGCATGTCCAATGATAAATATGATGGCAAGTGCTCCCCAGTGGAGTTAGCACTTATCACCCTTGCTCTACAAAAACAACTGTCCTGCTGACTAGAAGGCAGGAACTCCGCAGTGGATACCCACTGCTTGTCTGTCCACTTGCCCTGCCCTTCCAACTCACACACCCTACTTCTGGGAATTGCTTCACCTCTGCTCCATCCATTTGGTTTCCATGGGAACTGCCCTACTCTTTCAAAACTCTGTCCCTAGCCTGGTTGATCAATGGGCCTCAGGATAAGCACCAGATCCAATCTAAGCTAATGAATCCCTTTCCTGGGACTCTTTTTTAAAATTGTGGTAAAATATACATAACATAAAATCTATAATTTTTTAAAAACACTTTATTAGGGAGAGAGAGCAGGGGGAGGGGCAGAGGGAGAGACAGAATCTCAAGCAGATTCCCCAATGAGCATAGAACCCTATGTGGGGCTTGACCCCAAGACTCAGAGATCATGACCTGAGCCAAAACCAAGAGTAGGGCGCTTAACTGACTGAGCCACCTAGGCACCCCTAAAATCTATGATCTTCAATCATTTTCAAGTATATATTGAAATTGAAGTTGGATATTTCACACTGTTGCACAACCCAATCTCCAGAACCTTTTCCTCTTGCAAACTTGCAACTCTATACTCATTAAACAACTCCCCATTTCCTCTGATCTCCAGGCTTTGGCAATCCATTCTACTTTCTATCTCTATTAATTTGACTACTTTAGATCCCTCATATAAGTGGAATCACACGCTATTTGTCCTTCGGTGACTGGCTTATTTTATTTAGCTTAATATCCTCAAGGTTCATCCATGTTGGACCATGTGTCAGAATGTCCTTCCCACTGGGTGTTATACTATATGTTGGCCAATTGAATTTAAATAAAACATTAAAAAAAAGAATTTCCTTCCTTTTTAAGGCTGAATAATATTCCATTGTATGTATATACCACATTTGTTTTATCCATTCATCTGTCCAGGGACATTTGAGGGTTATTTCCATTTTTTTTGGTGACTGTGAATAAGGCTGCTATGAACATGGGTGTACGAAAATCTCTTCAAGACCCTGCTTTCAGTTCTTTTGGATACATACCCAGAAGTGGAATTCTTGGATCATTAGGTGATTCCATTTTTTAAATTTCTTGAGGAACTGCCACCATACTGTTTTCAATAGCAGCTATACCATTTTGCATTCCCATCAACAATGCACAAGGGTTTCAATTTCTCCACATCCTCACCAATGTGTTATTTCCTGATTTTTGATAGGAGTCATCCTGATGGGTGTAATATGTCCCAGCACTTTTGAACTTAGAGAAAGAATCAGCATAACCTCTCCGATGTAAGAGCTCTAAGAGATAAAGCAGCCTTATCTCCCACCATGTAGAAAAAGTCTGCTTGCAAGGAGAGAAGAGACAGGAGTCACCACAGCATCAGATTAGGTAGTATTGGTTACACCTGGGGCTTTTCTGTCCTTGATACTGGTGAGACACCCAAGTAATCCTATCATAAATTCACCTTTTCGCATCCATTAGTTTGGCTTATTTCATTTTTTTAAAGTAGGCTCCATGCTGCATGCCCCAAGGTGGGGCTCAATCTCATGACCCTGAGATCAAGACCTGAGCTGAAATCAAGAGTTGGTTGCTTAACAAACTGAGCCACCCAAGTGCCCCAGAGTTTAGCTTATTGGTAACCATTAGTCTTAACTAAAATAAATATCTTAGAAGGGTTAGATCTTCGGGAATCTTTTTTTCTTTTTCTTTTTCTTGATTCCTTCTTATAAGTAGTTGGGATGTAAATAATTTGTACATTTAAAAAACCTGTGGGTGCCTGGGTGGCTCAGTTAGTTAAGCATCTGCCTTTGGCTCAGGTCATGATCCCAGGGTCCTGGGATAGAACCCTGTATAGAGCTCCCTGTTCAGCAGAGTTTGTTTTTCCCTTTCCCAATCCTCCCTGCTTGTTCTCTCTCTCTCTCTCTCTCTCTCTCTCTCTCTGTCAAATAAATAAATATAATCTTAAAAACAAAAAACAAAAACATTAAACACACACACAGACTTTGGAGGCACCTGCTTAGTTTCAAACCCCAGCTTGCCTAAGGAAAATCACTTCATTCTATTCAGTTTCCTCAGTTGAAAAATAGGGATAATGATGATATTACCTCACAGAGCTGTTGTGAGAACTAAATCAGTTATTACATGTAAAGTACTTAAGACCACTCTGGCACATACTGCTATATAATAAGTATATCCTAATGTTTCATATAAAACCACTGTGGAGGGGCACGTAGCTGGCTCAATGTGAGACTTCATCTTGGGGTTGCGAGTTCAAGCCCCATGTTGGCCAGAGATTACTTAAAAAAACAAAACAACAAAACTGCTACAGGAACACACAGGAGGAGACACCAAGCCTCTAAGAGGTGCCAGTGAGCCTTTGTTTAAGGAGAGGACATAAAATTTGGGCCTTTAAGGATGTATAGGGCTTCACTGGGTAAAAAGTAGCAGAAAACATTTCAGGTGAAGAACAAACACAGTTTAAGGAAATGAACTAAACCATGAAGAAATCATATGCATTAAAAAACAATAGGGGTCCTGGCTGGTTCATTTGATGGAGCATTAGACTCTTGATCTCAGGGTCATGAATTTGAGCCCCACATTGGGTGTAAAGTTTACTTTAAAATTTTTGGGGGGGAGACACCTGGGTGGCTCAGTGGTTGAGCACCTGCCTTCGGCCCAGGGCGTGATCCTAGAGTCCCGGGATCCAGTCCCACATCGGGATCCCTGCATGGAGCCTGCTTCTCCCTCTGCCTGTGTCTCTGCCTCTCTCTCTCTCTCTCTCTCTCTCTCTCTCTCTGTCTCTCATGAATAAATAAATAAAATCTTTAAAACAATGTTTTTAAATTAAAAAAAAAACAATAACATCTAATAGGTGGTAGATAATGCAGGAGGCATTCTTTTTAGCCATTAGCACTGTGGACAACCAAACTAATCAGTTTTAAGTCAGAGCTTGACCTGATAACTTCTGGGAACTGACACTACACCATAAACCAACACTTCGGTGGCATTAACAGTTTTTCCACAATGAAGCAAATAAATCCAATTTATACCTATCATTTACGGGGCACTGCCTTGCCAGTAAATGGCAACAACTATGCTGTTTTCCAAAGGACCTCATTTAATCCTTACAATGTTCCCCAGAATGGAGGCAATAACTCCATTTTATATATGAGGAAACTCAGGACGCTTGAGCAATTTTCTCAAGGTCACCAAGGAAGTGTGCTAGATAGGAAAGTGTTCAGCTGCAAGTACAAAGAGCAGATGTTGTTTTTTTCCACACAAAAAAGTGTGCAGGTAAGTGGTCCCAGCCCCTAGCCCAGTTATTCCACAAGGCCACCAAAATACCCATCATCCCTCCCCACCATCTTTAGGGGGTTAGCCCCTGGCCCCAAGCCTCCTTCAGTCTCTATGCCTTCTAATATTCTTTTTAACCTATCTTTAAAAACCTTGCCAGCCTGGGATGCCTGGGTGGCTCAGTGGTTGAGCATCTGCCTTTGCCTCAGGCCATGATCCCAGGGTCTGGGATCGAGTCCCACATCAGGCTCCCCACAGGGAACCTGCTTTCTCCCTCTGCCTGTGTCTCTGCTTCTCTCTGTGTCCTCATGAATAAACAAAATCTTAAAAAAAAATAAAAATCTTTCCAGCCAAGATCTTGTCCAGCTTTACTTTTTGAAATATTTCAGCAGTCAGCTCATACAGCTCACTGATTTCACAGATGGGGATATAGATTTGCCCCCAGCGAGATATCAGAGCTAATTAGTTACAGCAGCCTGGAGTCCAGTGCTCCTTTCCATGACACAAGTGTTTAGTGGAGGCGGCAAAGTGCCCACCAAAATCCGTTCTCCCATTTTATCTTGGTCTGTGACTTGCCTACATTTCTCAGCCTCCTTTGCAGGTAGGTGTGGACGGCCACAGGACTAAGTTCTTGCCAATGAGAAGCATGAAGTAGGGACGCCACTGCGGGCTGCCTTCTGGGTGCCGGTTCCCCTTCCCCTTGGCTGGAACCAGCGGTGATCCAGCCTCGTTCATGCAGGTGATAAAATGACAGTGTCCCCTGGATTGTGGAAAAGCAACATGATATTAGGAACCCATGTCTCTGAGTGGCTGCTTGGAGCACAGCTGTCCCGCAGACCTGGACCACTGGCTTCAGAAATGTTAACTCCCCCTCAAAGTTGCTATGTGAGAAAGAAACAAAGTTCTTTGTCCCTTAAGCCACTTTATTGTTGAGCCTCTTTGTTATAGCAGCTTAGCCTTTTATCCTAACTGATACAACCATGCAGCTTCCTTTGTACATATTCAGAATAGCTTGACAAATGACCAGTTAGCTATCTTTTTAGAAAATGGCCCTAACTGCCCAAGCAGGTGATGATCAAATAATGAAATTCCTTCCTGTGGCTACTATCTCAAGATTTCGTCATCCTGGTTATTTAATGATATTTTAAAAAAGATTTTATTTATTTATTCATGAGGGACACAGAGAGAAGGAGAGGCAGAGAGACACAGGCAGAGGGAGAATCAGGCTCCACGCAGGGAGCCCGATGTGGGACTCGATCCCGGGTCTCCAGGATCAGGCCCTGGGCTGAAGGCGGCGCTAAACCACTGAGCCACCCGGGCTGCCCCTTATTTGATGATTTTAAAACATCTTTATGTAGAGACCCACTTAGCTTCTATGCTTTTGTGTAATTATTTCAACAAGTATTTGACTTTCTAGATGTTGGGGATATATAGACAGGTTACAAGCTTGCCTTCTAGTGTTTTCTGTCGTTTTTAATGTAGTATCTTAAGCAGAAAAAACACTTTGTAGGAACTGAGGCTAAGAATACAGTTACTGACAGTTACAAAGGAACAAACCATGGACCTAGACTATAAATGAACTGTTTCCCTACTTAGCTCTAAAAATCAAGCAATATATTTTGTGGGCTTTTAAGAATGTTTTATTTATTTGAGAGAGAGAGCAAGAGAGCGAAAAAAAAAAAAAAGAGAGCGAGGGTATGGGCAGGGGGTAGGGGGAGCATAGCAGTGGGAGAGGGACAAGTAGACTCCCCACTGAGCAGGGAGCCCAACTCAGGGCTCAATCCCAGGACCCTGGGATCATGACCCGAGCCTAAGGCAGACATGTAACCGACTGAGCCACCCAGATGCCCCAAGCAAAATATTTTAAAGACGAAGAATCCAGCTCTCTGATTTTCAAAGTATTTCCTACCGTCTTGAAAACAGCATTGCCTGAGCTACAAGAAGTGTAAAGCCTAGTCAGGATTTTTACTTTATATGTCAACTTTATCTCAATAAAACTGGGGCAAAAATTTTTTACTGACAGAGGTAGACGGACCTAAATAGCTTGCTGAGTGTTGGAATTAATTACCAGAGCCATTTAGATAGCACTGCTGTGGCCTGGAGACTCTGAGCACCTGGACCAAAGGGCTCTGCTTGTCTGGGGATTAGCTGAGGCCAGATGGTACAAAATGGCACTCCTCATCCTCCCTCCAGGCTGAACAAATAGCCCAGAGCTGGTCTCCATGGTCCTTCCCAGTTCTCAAATGAGATTTGGAATGAGGTATTTAGTAGTAGTTAACAGAGGGAAGCTGAGATTTGTCCTGACTTTGCCACAACTTGCTCTATGGTTATGGAACAGCCATGTTTTGGGTCTCAATTTCCCCAACTGCACAAAAAGGTGCTGAGGATCCTTCCAGGTCTACATTATGACAATTACTGGGAAGAACTTACACTCAAGAGCAAGGTCATTCAGCAGGCAGCAGGCAGCAGGCAGAGAAGGGGAAATCTACCTCAGTGCAATGCCTCAGACTGGGGTACCAAGCTGATTTCTGGTGAGTGTTCCTCTTCCCTAGGCTCTCTGCTGACGGTGAAGGAATTCCATCTTGCTGAACTTACAGTTTCTAAGAATAGGGGCAGTGGGCACAACCACAGGGCCTTATACTTCGTAGGTACTTCATGAATATTAGGCGCTTGGCTTGTCTCTTTCAGGAAATTCCTGATTTCCAATTGCCATAGAGATAGCAGTGGGTTCAAAGAGAAGGTGCTGCTCCAGGTATTTCAGATGAAAGGATTAAAGGCTTTTTGAGGTAGGATTATTAAAACTAGTTTTTCCTGCTTATCCACCAAAACTTTATTGCTTTAAAATATATTTAGTGGCTGGAGTGAAGAGCGTTTCAGACTAAGGCTCCTCCTAAAATTACAGCCAGCTTCATAGTGCCTCAACTCCAGGCGGCTGCTCACTAGCTGTGGTCCTGTGTGGAGCCCTTTCCCCGCCGGTTAGCGGGAAGAGGAACAGCATCTCCCTCCCAGGAGTATGTGGGAAGGGAAAGAACAGTACAAAGCGCTTGTTTGACTCACAGTTAAGTATTCATCCCCACTTCCAGTGGGAAGATGTGACTTTCTGCTCTGTTAGCTCCTGAAGTAGTTAATAATAATAATAAACAAACAAACAAACAGACAAACCCTGATTGGGAAATGTGTTATGTTTAATACTAGGAACAGCTTGGGGTGGATAGAGACTTGACTTTAGAAAAATTTATTCTTGAAATCCAAAGTCGTTAAAAATGGGTAAAGGTCAATAAAACTCAAGGGGTCCAGGACATACGAGTGGGGAAGGAGGGAGGAGAAGCCACTGCAGTCATATTGAGAAACCGAGTTTTCCAGGTCACGTGGTCCCTTATCTGCAGATTTGGCTCCTAACTCCCGCCCTGGCGTCATGCTGTGCCATGCCACAAATGCCCTCCCCCAACTCATGCACACACTCCCACACACCAACATGGGGGGCAGGTCCTCGGGTTACTTGCTCTTACAGCAATGTCCTTTATTTGCAGCCATTATCACAGCTATAATTCTGTAATTAATTTTTTTTTAAATTCTGTAATTATTTAATCAGTGTGAACTTTCTGGATCACCACTGTATCCACTGAGTCTAGCAATGCACCAAGAACGTGTTAAGTTCTAAGGTATCTGCTGGCTGAATTTGTCAGAGACTGGTTTTGGCCTCAACCCCGGCATCTGAATGAAGTTCAGTATATAAGATAAATGAACCCTGTTGAGGTTAACTGGGGAAGTCTAGGGTAGATGGTTAAGGCCCAAAACAAGAGACCTGACAGATGTGACAGGAGAAATCATGCACATCCAGATATTGCTAACCAGGTTTACCTGTCACAAGGTAAGGGGACATATTAAAGACTGTATGTGCTAAATGCTATATTTTGGGTAATGGAAAATTTGTTCATTTTTGCATTAAAAACAATTAGAGAGTTCTAAAAAACTAGTAAATAATTATTTCGAGAGGAGGGGATAGGGATGGGAGTGAGATTTCTCAATGAACATCTTTTTTTTTTTTTTTTTCCAAGATTTATTCATTCATGAGAGACACACAAACAGAAAGAGAGGCAAAGACACAAGCAGAGGGAGAAGCAGGCTCCATGCAGGGAGCCTGACGCGGGGCTCGATCTCGGGTCTCCAGGCCCTAGGCTGAAGGCGGCGCTAAACCGCTGAGCCACCCGGGCTGCCCTTTTTTAAAAATATTTTATTTAGAGGTGCCTGGGTGGCTCAGTTGATTGGGCTTTGGCCCTCCACTCAGGTCATGATCTTAGGGTCCTGGGATGGAGCCCGTGCCAGGCTCCTTGCTGGGTGGGGAGTGTGCTTCACCTTCTGCCTCTGCCCCCGTCTCCCACTCATGATCTTTCTCTCAAATAAATAAAATCATTGGAAGAAAGAAAGATTTTTGGGAGCGAGAGAGCCACCTAGATGCCCCTCAGTGAATGTCTTTTTGTATTATTTTGATTTTTGAAGTATGTAAACTAGTGGAAAAAATTAAACTTTTTTTATTTTTATTTTTTTATTTTTTAAAAGATTTTTATTTATTTGTGATAGTCACAGAGAGAGAGAGAGAATGAGGCAGAGACACAGGCAGAGGGAGAAGCAGGCTCCATGCACCGGGAGCCCGACGTGGGATTCGATCCCGGGTCTCCAGGATCGCGCCCTGGGCCAAAGGCAGGCGCCAAACCGCTGCGCCACCCAGGGATCCCAAATTAAACTTTTTTTAAATTAAACTTTAAAAAAATGTTAGAAGAAAGAAAAAGGTAAAGCTATGGAATTCACACTGTTTAAAAAAGGACAACCAAGTTTGATAGTTCTTTACCCTCTCCTCCTACAGAGAGCTAACCAAGAATTGCTTTTAAAGGTCCAGGAGAGGGGGCTCCTGGTGGCTCAGCGGTTGAGCATCTGCCTTCAGCTCAGGTCGTGATCCCGGGGTCCTGGGATCGAGTCTCACATGGGGCTTACTGCAGGGAGCCTGCTTCTCCCTCTGCCTATGTCCCTGCCTTTCTCTCTGAGTCTCTCATGAATGAATAAATAAAATATTTAAAGGTCCAGGAGAAATGCTCCTTCTTCTATGATCCTCTCCCTCCCCGGCCCTCCCCTCTAAAGTACCATGCTACGCACCTCTTATGACCTTTAGATATTCTTCCCTAGACTGGCTATTTGTAGAGTATGAACAAAGCTCCCTGAAAACAAGAACAGCATCTCATTTTATCTCTGTATTCCCTCTAGCCTCTTACCTAGTAGATTCTGAACAAATAAAATACTACTTGAGTGGGGTTATGGCTTAATGGATACACCGTGTTTGGGGTGATGAAAAAGTGTTGGAAATAGAGGTGATGGTCACAAAGCACTATGGATGTAATTGATGCTGAACTGTAAACATAAAAATACTTAATTTTATGCTAAATGCATACCTACATATACTCAATATTGCTGGAAATCACACATCTCCAATAACCTGTCTTCCAGGAATATAAGAAGTGCTTAGTAAACATTTTCTAAATAATGAACGGACAGCATGATCATATGAAGAATGTGGAGTTTCAGAAAAAGCTATGATATTTTTGTTTTGTGTGTGTGTGTGTGTGTGTTAAGTAGGCTCCACACCCAGCATGGAGCCCAATGCACAGCTTGAACTCACGACCCTAAGATTAAGACCTAAGCTGAGGGGATCCCTGGGTGGTTCAGTGGTTTAGTGCCCGCCTTTGGCCCAGGGTGTGATCCTGGAGTCCCGGGATCAAGTCCCACATCAGGCTGTCTATATGGAGCCTGCTTCTCTCTCTGCCTGTGTATCTGCCTCTCTCTCTCACTGTCTCTCATTAATAAATAAATAAAATCTTAAAAAAAAAAAAAAGACCTAAGCTGAGATCAAGAGTAGGATGCTTAAACGAATGAGCCACCCAAGTGCCCCAAGGCTGTATGTTGACAACAGAGCCTACAGTGTATAAACTAGACATGGAATATACATTGCTTTAAGGACTAAAGAGACTCTTAGGGGCAGCCCTGGTGGCCTAGTGATTTAGCGCCGCTTTTGGCCCAGGGCCTGATCCTGGAGACCCGGGATCGAGTCCCACATCAGGCTCCCTGCACAGAGCCTGCTGCTCCATCTGTCTGTGTTTCTGCCTCTCTGTCTGTTGTAAATAAAAAAATCTTAAAAAATAAAAATAAAATAAAAAATTAAAAAAATAAAGAGACTCTTGGAAACTTTCTTTTTTTTTAATTTAACTTTCAATAAAAATATAGGCTCCTAACTTAATGTAAAGACAGCAGTGAGAGTAATTATCACACAGGAAGAACTCAACAAAATGTCAAAGTCTTTAGTTTTCAAGTGCCATGTCATGACCACGTTCTTCTCTCCTTCTCAGTGGAATTCCAAGAACTGGTGGTTGAGTTCACTTAATCTCGCTGGGGCTGGTCCTTTCCTGCCATTCACCCAAATCCAGAACTCCCGATTTGTGGCCCATAATACTTCAGTCATCTATAAAAGTATCTGGAAATGAGATAATTTTAGCCAGAGTCAGGGACATAAAACTTCTTTTTTAAAGGCTATAGGGAATTCAGGTATTCATTACCAAAAAGATCTTCACAAGTATTAAAAAGTAAAATCTGTGCTTCTTTCAAAAATAGAACTTTAAGGTTAAAAGAAAAAAAATTCCTTCCCCAAATTATCATTAACAGGCACATCAGCCAAACAAGGAGCTAACAAGCCCTGCTGTTTCCATGACAGAGAACATTAAAACTACACCACTGAAGGCAGAAAATGGTGGGCGCTTTCTGCAGAGCACTCCCAAGTCCAGACAGGGACAAAGACATAACCCTCCCTCCTAAACTGGGTCTCTACCTGTGCAAAGGCTACTGGACATGTCTCTTTAAACACTAGATTCCAGCTCTTTCTCATTCTGCCCTAGGGATCCTTTCTCTTTAAGCTCTTTCTCATGGTCTGAAGAAATACTCGGACTTTCTATGGTAGTGACAGCATCCGAGTCCAATCTTCTTCTCTTCTTTAGTCGGTGCAAGTGGGATTTGGATTTTATGTGTGCTAAGACAAAACAAAACAAAAACAACTCATTAGAACTTTCTAGAATCAATCCTAGAAGCATAAAAATTAACTATATAATCCTTTTTTTAAAAAAATAATAACAGGATCAACACATTCACTGGTATAGCTGCTTAGCATTTTTAAAAGAAGGATAAGTTACATGGCCAGCAAGCTACCATGCATTAAGTGTACCCTGCTGGGTGCTTTACATCACTAATCCTCACAGCAATCTTGCAGGACAGTATTATTCAGCTCATTTTTTTTTTCTTCAGCTCATTTTATACAGAAGGAAACTGAAGTTCACTGAGGACTTAGATTCTGTCCAAGTACACACAGTAGGTAAGTACTTTGGCTCATCTATAGCTCAAAAGAGACCAAATTTTCCAGAATCAGAGCTCCAGACTCCATTTTTGTAACAGAACAGAGCTGTTTCAGAGAGATTACCTTTCAACTCAGTCAGCTAAAAAGTTACAAACCCAAATCCTTGTCTATATTGCCAGACAGATGCTCTGTCCCACATCAAACCCAGAGCTGTCCTTTCCTCTTCTTCCCCGCTCACACAGGTGGCCCCTCCTGATCCAACATCCCCTATGCCTAGGCTAGATAAGCCATTTGAATGACTAACCCACAAGGTTCACATTCTTCAAGCACACAATGCTCCAGGCAGATAACAGGAAGCATTCTTCTCTGTTGATCCTTTTTGAGGGTCCACAGAATCAGTAAAGCTGAAAGGCCACTGTTGCCTAATAACGATTTCTGACCTCTCACCCCAAAGAGTGTTCCCACCCTCTGACCAACTCATATTAGCCTCTTTTTACTTATTCTTTTTCAAGGAAATTTTCTTTGGAAGCCTCTAAAGAGAGAGATGACTAGATTAAATGATCTTTGATATATATTTAAAAAAAACAAACATCATTTTAAGGGTTTCACAGCAAAAATAATTTTTAAAAAAGGAAGAGGTTAGAAGAAAAGTTTACTTGGGGGGAAAAAGTCAGCTTTATTCTCCAGCTAGAGCCTAAGGCAAAAAAAAAAAAGGGCTTCTGGCCTGGCTCTCCACGGCAGCAGGAGATGGGAGCAGGGACCTGACAGATGGCACTATAGAAGGGCTCACACAAGCTAAGCTCACAAAGGCTCACAAATGTTGTTTCTTTAAGGCTATCCCTGAAGGACATTCGACAAATCGAACCACTAAGTTTCCTTTAGAAAAAACAATCAGACACTCTCTTTCTCTTCCCCTTTCATCATTATAAACCAGTGACAATCGAGGCTTCTTCTGCCGTTAAGGCAAATCACAGCCATTCCCAGCCTCTGACAATGGAGTTCATTTTGCCAGTGTTACCAGTTAATAGAACTAATCATTCTATTGGTTGGTATGGGGAGAAAATTCTATTTCTAGGAGAATCTCATGAAAGGCAGTACTCTGAACAGAACGATTCCAGCTACTGGGTATCCTACAAGCCCTACTGTGCTCAAAAGGAGTAACCTTTTAAGAAGTCTCCAAATACAGCGTAAACTCAAGACTTGTAGGCCCTGGCCCTTTCTGGGCTTTGACCAGAGGACTACAAGAATCTGACAGGGGGGATCCCTGGGGGATGCTTCAGTGGTTTGACGCCTGCCTTCGGCCCAGGGTGTGGTCCTAGAGTGGTCCAGGATCGAGCCCCACATCGGGCTCCCTGCATGGAGCCTGCTTCTCCCTCTGCCTGCGCCTCTCTCTCTTTGTGTGTCTCTCATGGATAAATAAATAAAATCGAAAGAAAGAAAAGAAAAGAAAAGAAAAGAAAAGAAAAGAAAAGAAAAGAAAAGAAAGAGAAGGAAGGGAAGGGAAGGGAAGGGAAGGGAAGGGAAGGGAAGGGAAGGGAAGGGGAAGGGAAGGGAAGGGAAGGGAAGGGAAGGGAAGGGAAGGGAAAAAGAAAGAAAAGAAAAGAAAAGAAAAGAAAAAGAAAAGAAAAGAAAAGAAAAGAAAAGAAAAGAAAAGAAAAGAAAAGAAAAGAAAAGAAAGAAGGAAGGAAGGAAGGAAGGAAGGAAGGAAGGAAGAAAGAAAGAAAGAAAGAAAGAAAGAAAGAAAGAAAGAAAGAAAGAAAGAAAGAAAAAAGCTGACAGGGGAGTGCAGTGTGACTATGGCAGAGCAGACCCAGGCTCTAAAAGACAGAGAGCCTTAGGTCAGTGCCCATGCTGGTTGGTCAGGAGTACCTTTAAAGACATCACCCTCTGACCACTTTCTCTATATAAGTCTTGCTTTCACAGCTTCTCTCTCTCTTTTTAAAGATTTATTTATTTACTTGAAAGAGGGAGTGTGTGTACGTATGTGGGGGGTAGAGCAGGCAGAGGGAGAGAATTCCCAAGCAGACTTTCCTCTGAGTGCTGAGCTCAATACAAGGGGGTGGAGGTGGTGTGGGGTTTTGCTTGCTGGATCCCAAGACCCTGAGATCATAACCTGAACTGAAACCAAGAGTCGGATGCTTAACCAACTGAGCCACCCAGATGCTCCTGCTCTCACAGGTTCTCTTAATGCTTTTTATCACAACTTTAGCAATCACCACCATTTCAATATATTACATTAAAGATTACCAGAGACCCCACTTTCAAAGAATGTACTCAGGAGGAGTAATTGCACTTCCTCCTCCCCTCTCAGCTGTTTCTGCTTCTCTGGTCTCTTGGGTGAGTTGGCTAGTTTCCCTTACAATCCCACCTCACCTGCACTGAGTTCTAAACATGAGGGGCCAAGAAACTCCTATAAGGTAGGATCAGGAAAGTCAAAGGGGCTCTGGAAACTTAACTACAGACCTGTCAGTATAAAATATCTACTCTAGCTGAAATTGGAGGGCAGATGATCTTCCTTTGAGATTCAGAATATAAAGATAACTCTTCAAAATGGGAACGTTGCCATGAAATGTGAGTACTTAGGGGCTCTTGGAGGAATCTGGCCATCCCTTTACAAGTAAGCAGACTCCAGCATTTAACCTACCGAAGACCTTAAATTTCACAAAGTCACTGTGAGTCACCCTCACAAATGTCTCCGTGCCCCTCCCCAGATCCTACCTGCCCATTCACGGTCCCCAATGATGATTCGATCACAGAGGTCACACATGTGATGACTTCTCCTGTTCTCTGTTTCATTGCATGGCATCTTTACTGGAGCAGCTGCAGGCTGGTGGCCCTGAAAGAACAAGGAGGGGGAGGGGAGAGAAGCAATCAACTCAAAAGAGATTTGGATCTCATTCTCTGATATTAAGGGGAGTGGGATTTTCCCAAGATTCCTTTTTCTCATCCCTGTTCTGGTGGACTACGGACAGATTTTAGCAACAACCTTTCTAAATGTGAAAGCAGAAACACAGCCTCCAGGGATCTAAGGGCAGCCAGCTCTTCTGCTCTATTCCATGGAAAAGAAAGCTTGGTTCCCTGACATGCCAACAAAGGTGCCAGCTAAGGAAAACTCTCTGAAAGCCAGACAACACACAGCACTGTGATTAATAATCACCTGGATGAAACTTTGCACGATTTCAAGAGCAGGTTCAAGAACACACTCTTCCCACTTCGAGACATCAGACACTTCTAAGCCATATACTGGGGGGACTCTGGGACCAGGTCCTAATGATGACAAAGAGAAGTTGTGAGAGGTCAGCCTCAAAGACCCAATCCATTCTGCTCCCAGGAGTCCAAAATCCTCAACGGAAATATATGGGGCCAAAGAATAAACATTCTGATCATGCCATTCATTCTAACCAGAAACATGAACCAAACAACTACATACAATCCAAGAATGATCTAGAAGGTTCACTGATCTGTAGCAAACAAGTCTAGCTGTATAATCCAGAGACCTCCAGAGACAGGATCTTCCAGATCAGTCAAAAAAACAGAACAGAGTAACAGCTCTAGTGACTACTGCGTGCGCAACCATATGAAGACAGCATACCATAGGAGTAAATAAACTAACAGCTCTAAGTAAATGCCTATTCTAAGTTGCCTATGATCTTAACAGTGATACTGCTCTTCTGGCAAGAGAGTTCGCAGCTTTCTTTAGGAGCAGACACTAGTCTCAGGTTTGTATATATCCCTTCAGCAGCACGGCCCTCATGAAACTTGTTGATACCATACCCATGATCAGGGACTGGGAACAGAAGAGTATCAGTCAATGAGCCACTAAATCTGAGAACTTTTAGAAAGAAGCCATGAAATTAAACTAGTTGAGCCCCTTCTTTTAGGAACAAGATCTAGAGGAGTATTCAAGAAACATCTTTTGGTAAATACTTCTGAGTGGAGAGACGACTAGAGACAGCCTAGAATACAGCTACAGGCATTCTGTCCCCTGGATCCAACCCTGTTTTGTCTCTGTTGGTAGCCTCCCCTGTCTATGGACACACTAAATTGCCTTCCACAGCTAGGTCAAGTCAGTTGCCTAAAGGCAAAAAGCATCTCCCCATGGACAAAAACATCAAAGTCCTTAGGATGCCAACGGCTGGCAGGTGCTGGCCTTTTGATTGTGCCAACCACAAGTAAGATTTTTCATAAAATGGACTGGGCCGCACCTGCCACCACACGGAAAGGTGAGACCGGGAGGGTGCAGGCAGCATCCACAGCACACCTGGCCTTGGCTAAGCTCTGCACCTGTTTCCAGGCCACTCTATATTTTCCTTTCCCCTCTGAGTCCTTTGTTGGGCTTCTGTGCCCTGTCTAAGCACCTTTCAACAAGTTCTCGGCTCCCAGCTGCTATTTCTGGCTTGGGTCCAAGGCCAAGTTGGGGCGGGGAAGTCCCCCTGGCTTCTTGCCAGAACCATGTCCCAGCAGACTAGCCCTGGCCAATCACACACGGCTCCTGGTTTACAAGGCAGCTGTGCCTTTCACTCTAGCACCAGGACTGTGCCGGCATACACATGAATGAGGAATGGGCAGATGATGCACTGTGCCATCAATCCCTCCTGACTCAGAGATGGGGGAGTTATTGTGGCTTTACCACAGGAGGAAGTTTCAAATCATTACAAAAAACAGCTTTTGTTGCAGACTAATTGTTAGCCCTGGAGAGAAGAGAAGCTGCATTAGAAATCTATAGTGAATTTCAGTTGATGCAATTCAATTTTGATTTTAGCTGAAGTAGAGAATTCTCCTATTTGACAGGACATGCAGAGAAACCAGGGTGAGTAGAAAGAAGTATAAAGAGCCTCTTGGTGCCAGAACTACCCTGGAGAGGTCTGGCAGAGAGTGAGAGCAGGAGAGAGAAATGCAACAATCCGTGGTCACAACATGGATTGAGGTGTTTCTGTTCAGAGACCCTGAAGAGCAGACAGTGGAGGCCTCAGCTGTCCTGATCTATAACTGAAAGCAGAAGTCTAACAGCAAAAGGCAAACAGGAAGATTCAGAAACATATTTAAAGAGTGCCTATAAGATAAAGTTGGTGTTTCATTTAATCTCCTTTAAATTAATCTCCTTTTAGCTCATAACCAGAAAATTTCTTACCCAAGGCCCAATACCAATGCTGTCTAGCTGAAATTATAGCTACAGGAAACAAGAAGCATGCTATAGAATACATTGCGGGGGGCGGGGGGAGTGGGTAGGGGGACAGGCCTGCTTTCAATACTGCTTATTCAGCTGGCAGATATTTGGCAAGATTTTTAACGTCTTGAAGCCTCCGTTGCCTTATCTGCAAAAATGAAAGAATAGCACCTATCTCACAGGCTTAGTAATATATGTATGGCACCAAATTTACTGTCAAGGACACAGAACAGGGTCAAGTGAAGGAGAATTTCTTTCCCTGTTGCTTAAAAGTGCTGTTCAATTGAAGGCAAACCTGCAGCAACTCTAAAGCACCACATACCTAAATGTGAAGGCAACACTGAGAGAACTGGTGAAGGTTTGGCTTTTTATACTGCTCATGTATCCTAAGAACGATTTTCTTTCTTTAAGCTTTCTTTTGTTGTTAGAAATCTCTACACCCAACATGGGGCCCAAACTCACAACACTGAGATCAAGAGTCACATGCTCTTCTAACTGAGCCAGTCGGGTACCCCAGAACCACTTTAATTAGGAAAGCCTACCTACAGAAATCTGACTGCACTCAAGGTACAAAATTTGAAGCTAAAATCAACCTTGAACACCGACCCTACGACGATGTTGCTGTTATGTTCTTATGTGTTTGTAGCCAACACCCATGTGTTCAACTTCTCATTGGAAAGATTTCATTTGTTTTCTGACACATTACAAAAAAGCATGGTCATTTATGCAGTAGACCCTCTCCCAGATCAGGTCCTCAAAGCTCAGGACAGGTCCAGAAACTAAAGTTCCTTTTCGCGGTGAGTTGAGGACAATCTATACTCTACTGGAAACAAACCCAGGGGTAAGGAAAAACATGAGACTTACTGCTCAAAAACCGATTTTTAACCCATCGGTTTTGCTTCCGGGCATATCTCTTAGTCACTTGTTTCAAAGACTCGATACCTGAAAGACATAGTAGGTCTAGTAACCTCTAAGTTCTGACCCAGGCAAAATGCAAGCCCTCCCAGCCCAGGAAAAGAGAAAATCAGCCATAGCAGCACCCTGGAGTACACTTGGTAGACAAAAATCTCAATTCTGAGCTGAAGGCCACTTGGGACTCTTTGGCCTCAGCTCTTTCTCAGATCATACCAGTAGGTACTCTGCCACCCAAGGATGTCCAAGTCTAGGTAAGATGGAGGAATTCACACCTTTCTTTAGGAGCTGGTTACTAGTCTCTGGTGTGCATTTTCCCTCAGTGACCAGGTACTCGTGAAATTCCTTGAAGCCAATGGATTGGAAGATACCATGTTGATAGTCCTGGCTGGGAATAGGAGAGCATCAGCGATGAGCCACTGCATCTGAGAGCTAGCAGGGGCTTTAGAGAGGATCTAGCTAAGCCATTTCATCTCATAGATGAGAAACTGAGATCCAGAGCAACTACTGTCTCTCTAAATTCTTCCTCCACCCCCCACCCCAACAGTTCCCTGGTTAGTTCCCTTGAAAATGAACTCCTGGGAATGTCTGACATATTAGAAAAGTGCAACTGTAACAAGTACACCAGACCTCCTTGCAACAAGCCTTGCCAACGCCAAGGACAAAGGCTAATAAACAAGTAGGTCCAAAGCCAGTACTCTATTTATGGCCTTTGGGCCATATGCAAGGGAGGGAGAGTAGGTTGAAGAAACGGCCAAATCCTCACCTGTTTTCTGCAACTTTCTTCTGATTATAGCGTCGGTGAAAATCTCTTAGTTCATCCAAGAGCCCAGCAGCTAGCATGTCATCCACCCTCTTATCCAAGCGCTCATCTAGAACTTCAATCACATTAGCCCATCAACCATCTAGTCTGTCATAGGTGCCCACTAGACACTTACACAGTGAGTGAATGGACAGGCTGCCACAAAGAGGAGCATTTATTCAAATGGAAGAAGGCATTTAAAGTCCAAGGATTATAGAATAATTCATATTATATTTGTCATACTTAAGACCAAACTTCAATACAAAACAGCCAAAATGAAGCACATGTCTTATTACATAAAGAGAAAGCAACTACAATTATAGCAACTAAGAAGGACAAATATTTTATTATGGAACATATATTCATTGTTTACTTTAGAGGCAGCTGAGACCCCTGCTTTACCTTTATTTATTCCCATCATATTTGTTACTTTAACTTTGTGTTCTTTTACATTTAAGAACTGACAGATGACACCTTGGACAGGAATAAGAAACATTAATACAAAGCCACCCTAGGTATCTCTTGAACTACTGAGCCAAACAAAGGAGAAAAGCAGAGTCAGGGGTCATAATCATTCAGATGTGGTGGTCAAAAACTTTACTATGATCAAAGGTAGTGGTCAGCTTTATTATGAATCAGATTCCATTATTTTATGCTAAATTGCAATACATGTTTTTATTTACAGAAATTTCATTTAAAAAATTAACTTTTTCTATAAACTTGTACCTGAGATTAATTTAACAGTAATTTTTCACCATTTCAACCATATTCTACATTATCTGCCATTGCTACTTCTCAGCCTGCAGTAACAGTAACCTTTTTTCCTATCTTCCTAGAAAGTTTGTATTTATTAAGGACTCACCACGTGTAACGCACAACTGAGCACTTTGTATGTTCTAATTAATCTAATCCTCAATCCATATATATATATATTACTATTATTATCATTAATTCCATTTTATAGAAGAGAAAATTGGGGCACAGGAAGGTTAACTAATTTGTCTTAAGTGGGTCTCTGATTGCCCTCAAGAGAATGCTCATCATCCTTTCTCTGTGGCCTTACAGCACTTTTTGGCCCAGAATTTATCACAAAGTAGTATCTATCTTTGCTGCCCCACTAGACTGGGAGCTCCTAAAAAGCAGGCACTGTCTCATATTCATCTCTGAAATCCAAGGACTATGCAGCATATCTAGCACTTTATTAGAGATGCTTACTAAATGTTAGCTGGATGAAAAAGTTAGTACTATCACAGGGCATTACCATACTTTACAAAAAAAAAACCCAAAAAATATCATCAGGCTAGCTAATTAACCATCATATCCATTTCTGAGGCCTGCTGCTTCTAGAATAATCAGTGATACAGCCTCCATCTCATCAATCCAGGGAGGCAGACCTCCTTTCACAAAGCCTTCCTTCTCTTTCTCTTCAGACCTTCCCTGGATGGCAGTCTCTTACCCACCCTACCCATTTCATGTTATCCCACCCTTGGTATTTTATCCTAGTGCCAGGGCTACCCTTCTTCCCTTTCCAGACAGATACCTAGGGGAAGGGCACTGTGCCTTACTAAGTTAATGAAGAACAATAATTATAAAATTAATAGCTAACACTTGTTTAGTGCTTATTATGAGCCACTTGTGGTTCTGGGCATCTTATGCGTGTATATATACATATAATCACATATTATAACAAGCTCTATCTCAGATGGACTCTAAGGCATCAAAGGGCTTTTACCTGTCTGGTCAGCATGAAGCCAGAGGATGCAAAGATTAGGGAACTTCAGAGGGCCTCCGAGAGGACCACCACCTTCCTCCGCATGTTGACGATGAAGAAATTCACTATGAGAGATTCCTGTTTCTTCAAACACCTGCAAGCTCCTAAGCCATTTAAGGGGACAGCGGGGGGGAATACCCATAAAAACCATTAGAAAATATTCATTCTCAAATGAGACAAGGAGAAAGGTTATTTATTACAAACACCTCTTTCTCATTTTCACTGATAAGCCCCCAAAGCCATGAAGGCCTGGAGTCACTCCAATCCTATAGCTACCCAGAAAATAGTTCCAAAGAAAATTTTAGATAAAGTAAGACTAATACTATTCTTGTAAACATATATTAATTTTTCTGAACTCAGGTTCAGAAACAACAGGCTTCTTCTACACAAATAGAATGGGACACACTCACCTTCAGGTAAGCAATAAAAGAGCTTATTTGGAAGACTGTTACAAGCCAGCAAGTCCAGTCTTGCTGGAATGTCTTTCCCACAGTACAAAAGTATGTTGTATATCCAGCTCATCAACCTTTTTTTTTTTTTTTTTAACATAGGTCTAGAATTAATGAAGAGCACTTCTGACTGATTTGGTACTCTACTAGCACAAAGACCACTGAAGAAAGAACTCAGATACTTATTCTTCAGCCACCATCCACTCTGTCTGCCTCTATTAGATTATGCAGGTAATATAACTCTCATACCTACACTACACCACTCTGAGTGGTGGCAACTTATCAGCTTGAAAGTGATCTTTCCCTCCCTGACCCAATTCTACTTCCTGAATCCCTAACACGAGAGTAGAGACCCCCTGTTTCTGTACCAATGCTCACTCAAAGAGGACCTGTGAGGAAAAATTGTAATAGATAATCTCATTTATCTGGAGGTTAGAATATAGTCTCAAACTAAAAGAAAGATGAACAAAGTCCTCCAGTCCTCTCTAAAGAAGAGACTAGAGCTCTTGCTTAGAACCTATTGACTTGGGGTTCCTGGGTGGCTCAGCGGTTGATCATATGCCTTTGGTTGAGGGCGTGATCCAGATCCTGGATCCCAGGATCATGTCCCACATTGGGTTCCTTGCATCGAGCCTGCTTCTCCCTCTGCCTCTGTGTCTCTCATGAATAAACAGAATCTTAAAAAAAAAAAAAAAAAAAAAGAACCTATTGACTCTTACTAGGACACAATTCTTGGCTCTAGTTTAGAAATAGCAAAATGAGGAGAGGTGATAAAAAAGAACTCATTAATAAAAGGAGAAGATAATAAAGACCAAGCTCTAGAATCACATCATAAAACAATATAAAAATGAATGTTCATCATTAAGTTTCTGTTTTCTAAAAACTTTTGAAAGATCTCTATTAAAATGTTTTAAAATAAATGTTTAGATACTGAAGGTATAAACTTCATTTATCTAGAACATGCATTATCACCCGGGGTGATACTGCTCTCAAGGGGGCAAAAAAACTTAGATATTACAGTGGTATGACCCTCTGAGGGCAATCATACCCAAAGAAATATTATTCTTTAGTACTAAACTTCATGGAGAACAGGGAGGGAGGGAAGTACAATTAGGAAAAAATTTCTAAAAAGGCACTGGGTACATGTAGGGTGGTGGGGGATAATGAAAAAGGATTAAGAAACACTGATCTAAAACATTCATTTAAGTGGACTATTTCACAATCCCTATCAATACCAGGTGGTTCTATAATATTTAATCTGCATAATCAACCATCCTTCATTAGACCCTCTACTTTGCTAGATATGGTATCACTCCCAACACTGCAGAAAAATAAACCTAACACACAAGACTGCGATTTCAAAGCAACCTAAGAGGGATTGGCTCAGTGGTTGAGTGTCTGCCTTTGGCTCAAGGCATAATCCCCGAGTCCCGGGATTGAGTCCTGCATCAGGCTCCCCGCAGGAAGCCTGCTTCTCCCTCTGCCTGTGTCTCTGTGTCTCTCATGAATAAATAAATAAAATCTTAAAAAAAAAACACTAAGAAAACATGACCTTATGAGTTCATTCACCACCTCTTCAAGAAAACCTCCATATGTGAAGATGAGCAGGTCTACGAGACAGGTTCATAAAATCTACCTCCCACTGGGAAAGCTGCTGGGGCAGAACTCAGCATTACACCATCAATTATGAAACTCAAATCACAATGTAAACCAACTGCATGCCAGAAAAAATTTATATGAAAACTGTTATACAAGCAAAGATCAAATAGAAAATGAAGCACAATTACCTAGGCCCTAGGGAAAACTCTATTGTATTATACATTTTAAATTAACAACAAAGTTGGATGCAATTATTTATTGAGGGAGTTGGACTGAGGCAGTACCTCAGGGCCTCATGACCTGTGGGCTGGGAACACACCAATCTCCACTTCCTGCTATTACCAAACCCCTCTCATTACCCAGGTGCACTGAAGAACTGGCTCCCCAACTCCAGAGGGACTCGGCTCAGTAGGCCCAGGCTTTCTTACCTGGCTACTTTGCGCTTGTCATGCGGGTGCAGCTTGGCAGCCATTTCTGGGTCCACTTGGCTTAGGCGTTTGTGGAGTGCATGGCCATCCTCCTTTTCAAGCTCTACCTTCCGGTCAATCACTTTCTCAGTGCCCATCTCCTGGGGCTATTAAAAGAAGGTTTAGAAGTAAATTTAATTCAACGGTTCAACAAGCATTGCAACAGTATATATGCCAGGTGCTTTGCTGGGAGTTAGAAATACAGAACAGAGAGAAATCAGAAGGTCTTGCCATATAGTGAGAGACAGATCATAGAAAATTCCAATACACCGTGGTAGTGTTGTGAGACCACAGCACACAAAGGACTTACTGCTGAGCGAAGTACTCAGGTACCTGCTTCCTTGTCAGAAGTACAAACAGGAACCAGGGCTAACACATCTGTATGAACATATCTAGGAGCCCAGTCTTCTCAGTAAGTGACCAGAGTGGATCAGGATTGCCTGCACAATACAGTTTGCAAAGCCTCCCCCTAGGCAATAGCATCTCCATACGAAAGGTTAGTGTTGGGCATCTCACTGATGTACAGATTGTTACAGCCAGGAAATGCTGAGTCAGACTGATGTACTGTTAACTTACATGGAGATGCTAATTAATTCACAGAGGAGCATTTTTCCCACACACAGCCCCTGCCCTCAGGCCACCCTGCAGGAGCACACTTCACATATGGAGGTGGCATTTGCTTCAGAATATTAAGTAAGAAAATTACACTTGCTGAGTTTAAGAAATAGACAAGAGTCAACTTTCCTCCCACTAAAATTAGCTGGCAAGAAAGAGGACCCATTTCCTCAGTGACTTATAAAGGAACTAAACATACCTTAGTATTGACAAGAACTTTCCAGAGCAGAGACTCAATGTAGTAATTGGTTCCTCCCACGACAATAGGAATTTTGTCTCGGGCAAATATATCTTCAATGTGAATGTTAAGAAAGACATCACAATATTTAATATCAAGAAGAGCATCCTGACTCACTTGGGAAGGAGGATATTAGCAAGAAACCACACTCATTTATTCGTCTGGAGAACAGAGAAGAAAGGGTGGAAACCAAGATGAACTGATACCAGTCTTCACCCTCTCCCATGAGTTCCCAGAAGCATTTCCCATTAGTTCTGGAGGGACTTGCATAAACCAGATACAAACACATGATGGTAATTCCTTTCAGTTCTAGAAGTTTCTAGGCCTCGCTGCTACAATTCAAAGCTTGCTTGGTATTCCAAATCAGTTTAATGAGCACAAGCCCAAGGGCTCTCAGAGAAACAAGTGTCAGCTGCTCAGGAAGCCACCAAGGTGACATCCATTCTGTGACTGCCTTCTACAATAAAATACAAGCTGGTTTCCCTACACCACGGTTCCTAGACTCAGTCAGTCCCCACCATTACATAGTAATACTGCACATTTCAGCCCCACTTGAGACTCCACCAGTAAACTGGGAAGCACAGGTTCTGAAGACAAATAGATCTCAACTACCAGCTCCAACTCTGACAAGTTATTCAGCCTGAGCTTCAGTTTTCTCACCTGTAAAATTCTCTTGAAGTCTAAGGAGCATTAAATGTGATGAGGCATATAAATCCCCTACCATGATGCCCGAAATATTTGCTTTCAATTGAGTAAGCACTGAATTTACTTGAGCCACTATTGTTTTTATATCCCCACTACTTTAAATTCTTCTCTTTAGAATCTCTGTTGAACAGATAATTATCTGCTTTATGGAGGGCTTTGCTTCTGAGGATAATTGATAAAAAGAGACTTTCGACCTAGACAAAGACTGACTCATTTATACCTTTCTTCCCCTTGCCAGCCTGTCTGTGCACCCAGAGATAGATGACCTCTTTTCTATCAGAAGCCCACTAACCCCAGAGAGGCTGGGTGGGGTGGGAAGAAAGCTGTTACAAATCAAGGATCTTAAAGAAGAAACATTGTTTCTTTTGTTTTGTTTTGTTTTAAAAATTTTATTTATTTATTCATGAGAGACAGAGAAGACAGAGACATAGGCAGAGGAAGAAGCAGGCTCCATGCAAGGAGCCCAATGTGGGACTCCATCCCGGAACTCCAGTATCATGCCCTGGACCAAAGGCTCAACCTGGACTCAACTGCTGAGCCACCCAAGTATCCCTTTCTATTTGTTTTTTTAAAAAAGAAATACTGGGGTGTCTGGGTGGCTCAGTTGGTTGAGCATCTGCCTTCAGCTCAGGTCGTGATCCCTGGGTCCTGGGATTGGCCCCTTGTCAGGCTCCCTGCTCACTGGGGAGCCTGCTTCTCTCTCTCTCCCCCACACTTGTGCTCTCTCTGTCTCTCTCAAATAAATAAAATCTTTAAAAAAGAGAGAGAGGGACGCCTGGGTGGCTCAGCGGTTGAGCGTCTGCCTTTGGCTCAGGGCATGATCCCAGGATCTGGGATCAAGTCCCACATCAGGCTCCCTGCATGGAGCCTGCTTCTCCCTCTGCCTGTGTCTCTGCCTCTCTCTCTCTCTCATGAATAAATAAATAAATAAAATCTTTAAAAAAAATAAAAATAAAAAAATAAGAGAGAGAGAGAGAGGAAATACTATATTCCCCCTATTAAGTATAAGGAGCATACACAATTACAGTAATTATAATAAACATTCAAGTATATACTATGAGTGACAAAGGGAGAAGGACCAAAGAAAGTAAAAAGGGAAGGGGTAAATGGTGAGATGCCAAAGAGAGAGAGTGGAAAAGAGAGAAGGAGAATGGGATAGGAGATATTTGGTGGGAAAAGGTTTAACTTGTTTGCCCAAGCCATGAAACAACTGGACAAAATCCTTCTCTCTGGGCCTCAGTATCTAATACCTTACCTAGCCTGTCAAAACAAGGTTAATTGGATATTTCTTAAGGTACTTTCAGTTTTGACATTCTGATTTTAGATTCTTACCTAAGCTCAAAAATATCCGATCCTGTAAGTGATGATTAAGTCATTCCCTGCTGCCCTCTGAAAACTCCACTTTCTCTAAGTTCTTTCTGAATAACCAAACTGTCTTAAAGCAACAACATACATTCAGTGTTATGTTTTAATTTGTCAAGGGCATTCATATATATTATTTCATCTGATACAACTGTCTCGTATAGCAGGTAGGGCAAGAATTATCTACATTTTAATATCTGCCTATTTGATAGGCAAAAAAAATATGATCTCACTATTTTGATCTGCATGGCCTTAACAGCAAGGATAAAACCCTTTTCTCCATTTACCATCATTTCTATTTCTTCCTTTGTGAATTATTATTACTCAAGCCCTTTAAGAATTTTTCATATTGGGGATCCCTGGGTGGCGCAGCGGTTTGGCGCCTGCCTTTGGCCCAGGGCGCGATCCTGGAGACCCGGGATCGAATCCCACATCAGGCTCCCAGTGCATGGAGCCTGCTTCTCCCTCTGTCTGTGTCTCTGCCTCTCTCTCTCTCTCTCTCTGTGACTATCATAAATAAATAAAAAAAAAAATTAAAAAAAAAAAAAAGAATTTTTCATATTGATTCATATGAGTTCTTCATATATTAAGGATATGAACTATTCACTTTTCCTAGGTTACAAGTATTTTTCCTCTGGCTTATAGTCTGTTTTTTAATTTTGTTTATAGCAGGCTAATTTTTTAAAAATTATAAAATATTTAATATACACAAAAGAACATCCATACATTATGAAGCCTAATAATAAACACTCATGAACTCAAGGTAAGAAAAGGAATATTATTAATTCTTTTGAAGCTTCTTTTTTTTTAATTTTTTTTTTATTTATTTATGATAGTCACAGAGAGAGAGAGAGAGAGGCAGAGACATAGGCAGAGGGAGTAGCAGGCTCCATGCACCAGGAGCCTGATGTGGGATTCAATCCCAGGTCTCCAGGATCACGCCCTGGGCCAAAGGCAGGCACCAAACCGCTGTGCCACCCAGGGATCCCTCTTTTGAAGCTTCTTGTGTATTCATTCCCACTCCAACCCCCTACACTTCCCCTCTCTGCAGGGAAACCTGAGATTCGCTATCCTGAATTGTTTGGTTTTCTTGTTATCATTCCATTGCTTTTCTTTATGTTATTCCTTATGTATATATAACCCCCTAAAAAATACATTGGTTAGTTTTGCTTGCTTTTTAACTTTTATAATAAATGGTATGAGTGTATATGCATCCTTCTAGAATTTCTCATATTTTATAATGTTTCTGAAATTCTCCCACATTAATTGCTGCACGCAGCTACAATGTATTCACTTTCACTGCTGAAAAAGCACTTTTATGAACAAAGCAAATTTTACACATTCTTCTGTAAGTAAGAATCTAGGTGTTTGTTTTTGCCATTAAGAGCAATGCTGCTATGAATGAGATCTACCATCTATCTCCAGTTATACTCGTGGCAAGGTTACTCTAGGGTGGACACACATTCTTGCCAATACAAATTCTTAATTCGTACATACTCAAAGCTAGCTACTTTCCTTTAAAGAATCCTCTTTTTTTTTTTTTTAATTTATTTATGATAGTCACACACAGAGATAGAGAGGCAAAGACACAAGCAGAGGGAAAAGCAGGCTCCATGCACCGGGAGCCCGACGTGGGATTCGATCCCGGGTCTCCAGGATCATGCCCTGGGCCAAAGGCAGGAGCCAAACCGCTGCACCACCCAGGGATCCCTTCCTTTAAAAAAGGAGAAGGTGGTACCTGGGTGGTATAGTTGGTTGAGCACCTGACACTTGGTTTTGACTCAGGTCATGATCTCAGGGTCCTAGGATGGAGCCCCACATCAGGCAGGGAGTCTGCTTGAGATTCTTGCTATCTCTCCCTTTGCCCCTCCCACTTGTGCTCTAATAAATAAATCTTAAAAAAAAAAAAAAAGGTTATATGGAAGGATGGTGGTGATGGTTGCACTATAATGTGAATGTATTCAACACAACTGAAATGTACATTTTAAAATGGTTAAGTGGTAGGCAGCCTGGGTGGCTCAGCGGTTTAGCGCTGCCTTCGGCCCAGGGCCTGATCCTGGAGACCCAGGATCGAGTCCCACGTCGGGCTTCCTGCATGGAACCTGCTTCTCCCTCTGCCTGTGTCTCTGCCTCTCTCTCTCGCTGTCTCTCATGAATAAATAAATAAAATCTTGGAAAAATAGGGGATCCCTGGGTGATTCAGCGGTTTAGCACCTGCCTTTGGCCCAGGGCGTGATCCTGGAGTCCTAGGATTGAGTCCCGCGTCAGGCTCCCGGCGGAGAGCCTGCTTCTCCCTCTGCCTGTGTCTCTGCCTCTCTCTCTCTCTCTCTCTGTCTATCATGAATAAATAAATTAAATAAATTAATCTTAAAAAAAAAAAAGAAAATCTTGAAAAAATAAAATAATATAAAATAAAATAGTTAAGTGGTAAATTCTGTATTTTAACATAGTAAAATAGGGATCCCTGGGTGGCGCAGCGGTTTAGTGCCTGCCTTTGGCCCAGGGCACGATCCTGGAGACCCGGGATCGAATCCCACGTCGGGCTCCCAGTGCATGGAGCCTGCTTCTCCCTCTGCCTGTGTTTCTGCCTCTCTCTGCCTCTCTCTGTGACTATCATAAATAAATAAAAAAAAAAAAAAAAAAAAAAAAAAAAAAAAAATTTAACATAGTAAAATAAAGAAAAACTGAGTTTAAAAATCCATTTAAAAACCCTTTACCAAAAAAAAAAAAACTTTTCCCTACTCTAAATCATAGAACTACTCAATTCTATATTATCCCATTTGTTTCAAAGTTTCATTAAAAATACACGTATTTAACTCTGAGATCCATCTGCAATGTCATATATGAGATTGTGATTTTATTTTTTCCCAAAAAATTAGCTATTCCAGGAATAATTATTAACTACTATATTATTTCTCTACTGTTTCAAATGCCATCTTTTTAAAAAATATTTTATTTATTTATTCATGAGAGACACATAGAGAGAGAGAGGCAGAGACACAGGCAGAGGAAGAAGCAGGCTCCAAGCAGGAAGCCCAATGTGAGATTCGATCCCAGGACTTCAGGATCACGCCCTGAGCCAAACGCAGATGCTCAACCGCTGAGCCACCCCGGCGTTCCTCAAATGCCACCTTGATCATTAGGTAAATATATATATCCATTTGAATTTGTACCTGAGTTTTCTATTCTGTGTCATATATTTATCTAGTATAAGTTCCATGTTATTATAACTATTATGAATTTTCCTTATATTTTAATATCTGGCAGTCCAATTTTTTTTTTTTTTTTTAAGTAATCTCTAACCCAATGTGGGGCTTGGACTCACAACCTGGAAATTAAGAGTTGCATGCTCTACCAACAGAGCCAGCCAGGCACCCCACCTGGAAGTCTGGACAATTAAAATATAAGGACAGTCTCCCTTATAGTATTCTTTTTTCAAAATTTATTGGTGTTGAAACTAACACTATATGTTAACTGTACTGGAATTAATTTTAAAATAAACAAGGGGCACCTTGGGTGGCTCAGCTGGTTAAGCATCCGACTCTTGATCTTAGCTCAGGTCTTCAATACAGGGTTGTAAGTTCAAGTCTCATGTTGGGCTCCATGCTGGGTATAGAGCCTAATCAATCAATCAAAGATCACTGATCATAGGAAAAAAAATTTTTTTTTATTGTTTTGCAGTCCTCACCCAACAATCCCTATTCAATTCTAAATGTAAGTAACTCCATTATATCTATAAATTGATTTTGCATCCCCATTTAAAGGATGAGAAACTGGAACTGAGTGGGGTAAATGCTCTACTCAATAAAATTCACTTGGTCCAAAGGTTCTGGAACTAGAGAACAGATTTTCTAATTCCTAAATCAGTGCTGTCTTCACTAAAACTGCTTCTGAAATTGTAATATGTATATGAATCACCTGGGACTCTTGTGAAATGTAGATTCTGATTCAGTAGTTTTGGAGTGAGGCCCAAATTCAGCATTTCTAATAAGCACCTAAGGGATGGCTGATGCTGCAGTCTGATGACTCTGAGAAGCAAGAGCATTCTATTTTTGATCCATATAGTTCTGATGGGGGTGCTATCTATTGGTTGTTATGTCTTGGGTGCCCCTGGTTTTAAGAAACTCACTGAAAAGAAAACTTCTCTTGGCTTGGGCTGCCTTGTACCCACCAAATCTAGTTGCTCTTTCATAAGGATATTAGAGCTGTTGCTTTGTTCCTGAAGTCCACAACTGTGTAATTTGTCACGAGAGGATCCACAAAGCTGATCATGTGGTGCTGGCACATTCTCTGCTCTTGGGCAGTAACCTTGTTCGTGATGATGTCCAGGCCTTCATAAACCTAGGGAGGGGAAAGAAAATTAGCATGAGAAAGTAAGTCACCTGCCTCCATAAAACGCAAACTTCATAAGTAGCAATGGTGATCTGTTCCTCCCTCTAGCCAAACACGGGACTGACCCAAAGCACCAGAATAGATGTGTTTCTAAGCACATGTGTTGAGAGAATAGCAGACCTACAAACACCCAAGATAAAGGAAGCAAAAGAAAACAGAACACTGGCTTTCTTATCAAACAGTGGCTATTAGCTTAGACTTAAAGATAAAAAGTGTATGTAAATCAATGGTCAAGTAAGAACTAATTCCGCAGGATTAACTGGACGTTCTTTAGGTTCTGTAAGCATTTAAAAATGGGCAGGTTGTTTTATTTATTTTACTTATCACAAGTCTCCAGAAAGGTAACATTTGCATTGCTCATAGTTCTACTTCAAATGCTTAGATATTTCTTGGATTTAAATGGCTCTGAAAGATTTTTAGAATCTTGGCTCCATTTGTAGAGAAGTGGCCTATTTACAAAGATACATATAAAACACACACAGACACACTTTGAAGTCAGAACCCCTAATACTGCTGTACTCTAATGGAAACATTGTGATCTAACCAAATTACTGCTTCAGGGGGTCAGCACATACAGTCTAAATACTCAAAGGCAATATCCTGTCTGTAAGCTCTTGATCTGCCAATTCAACTAAAAAGTTCAAATGTACTTTTTCTAAATGCAAGGTCTCAGATGGAGAACAGATCTGAAAATACTAGTTTGAAAATAGGGATGAATGCTTTGAGATTAAATGTTCTCTCTGTAATCACTGATTCTACAGGGAGCATTGAATGAACAAATAATAAGTTCCATAGAGCCCACAAAGATGTTAAAAGCATTTTTTATCTCACATTTCCCTTTACTTACATGGGTGTCGATTAAGTACAGTACAGTATAATGGTTTAGGAGGAAGGACGCTGGCGCCAGGCTGCCTCAGATCAATTCCTAGCTCTGCCACTTACCAGTTATTTGTACTTGTGGAGTAGTCAGTTACTAACCTCTCTCTGCCTCAATCCCTCATCAGTAAAATGAGGATAACAGTATCTATCTCATGGGGTTGTTGTGTGGATTAAGTGAGTTAATACACGTAAAAGCACTTCGTTTTTCCCTAACACTTTGTATATGATATACAGGGTCATTATATTACTACCTATATTACAACCACTACTACTACTATCACAATGCAAGAGAAATGGGAAGTAAGTTTAGTGTCACTAGCACTCTGAAGCTTCTGTGCTCTTAACTACTGAGGTTGTTTACCCAACAAGGATATACGCTATCTTCAAGGAACAAAAAAAATGTTAATTAGTAACCCCCCCCCCCCCCCCCGCACAGAAGAAATATAAAGAGCCATAGGAAAGAACCAGCTCTGTCTTTAATTCACAACAGACATCCATTCTTACACCTGAATACTGATGGAATCTTAAATCATCGGGTGTGCTTTTCTGTGTATCTTGAACAAGATGGCCTTCTGACATCAGAAGGTGCCACAGCATATACTATACACAGCAGTCTTCTGCATGAATTAAGAAAACTATAGGAGGGACAGGAGTTAATAACTCTGTGTTCTGTGTTCTTCTCCCTCTTCCCCACAAACTTTAGAAAACTATAGGAGGGACAGGAGTTAATAACTCTGTGTTCTGTGTTCTTCTCCCTCTTCCCCACAACCCTGTAAATGGATTCTCATTTTTAACACTGAGATTAATGTTAAGGAAAGGCATAGTTGTACATGCACAATTATCACCCCCACCTCCAAAAAAGCCAAAATGTAAACATATATAGATAAATTTTCATCCTGAGTCCTGCCTTTATGTGTATGTTCTAGAACTCCTTTTTTAAAAAAAAATTTTAAGCTTTTATTTATTTATTTATTTATTTATTTATTTATTTATTTAAAGATTTTATTTATTTATTCATGAGACACACAGAGAGAGAGGCAGAGACACAGGCAGAGGTAGAAGCAGGCTCCATGCAGGGAGCCTGATGTGGGACTCGATCCTGGGACTCCAGGGTCACGAACTGGTCCAAAGGCAGGCATTCAACTGCTGAGCCACCCAGGCGTCCCTGTTCTAGAACTCCTTAAAATGGTAAGTTTATTTTATTTATTTTTTATTTTTATTTTTTGTTTAAACAAAAACATCAACAAATACTAAAGGCAACCCCAGAACGAGGCTCACCTTATTTATTAAAGGAAGTGGTCTGTTGTACTGTTTATGGTATATATAAATGTCAACAAATATCAGAAAGAAACGAGTATTAGTGATTTAAGGAAAGTAGATGTCTTGCTTATAGAGTTAACAAACTAAAAACTGTAAATCACACAAAAGTACATCTTGGTTACCAGTGTAAATTGTCATCTTTGAGTGATTTGTCAACTTTTCATTTCCTGTACCACTAGATTAAAAGAAACTGGGCATAAAGACATAGGTGATACTAACTGGATATCTGATGATAAAAGGATTATTTTTAGGTATCAGTTTTATGGTTATGTTTTTTTAAAAAAAAGGAGTCCTTAACTTTGAGGTATACAACATATTGAGGTACAAATGAATGAAAGTATACCTTTTTTAAAAAAAGAAATTAGAGCTGATCCAAAGTTACATCTATAACAACGTTGCTTCAGTCTTCCATTCTAATATGACTTCTTTCAACAATTACAGTTGAGCTTACAAATAACTGTGTAACTTGTGACCACAGCTACTGTGTATTTTTTCATTTTACCCATGAATAAATTTTTAACAAGCAAGAAGGCAAGGGTAGATGAAGGGCATATGTAAAGTACATCTATATGTGCATTGCATGAGAGAAAGAATGATGCTGAAAAGATATTTGTTAATAATGACATGAGAATTATGATCACTGGGGCACCTGGCTGGTTCAGCTAATTGAGTGACCGACTCTGAATTTTGGCTCAGGTCATCATGATCTCAGGGTCCTGGGATCGAGCCCTGCTTTGGGTTCTGGACTCTGTAGGGATTCTGCTTGAGGGTTTTTTAAAATTTTATTTTTTACATTTTTTAAAAGATTTTACTTATTATTTGAGAGAAAGCACGAGCAGGGGGAGGGGCAGAGGGAGAAGCAGGCTCACCACTGAGCAAGGAACCCAATGTGGCTCAATCCAAGGACCCTGGGATGATGACCTGAGCTAAAGGCAGACACTTAGCCAACTGAGCCACCCCAGTGCCCCTCTGCTTGAGGATTCTATCCTTCCCTCTTCCTTTGCCCCTCCCCTGCTTGCACATACTCTCTCTCGCTCTCACATAAATAAATAAATAAATTTAAAAAAAATTTTAAGTTTATTTGCTGCTTTTAACAACAGGAAAAAAAAAAGTATATCATGACTGGGATCTGGGTTCCAGTAACAGGGTAGGAGGGGCAGACTAATAACTGAAACAAGATTGGCCAAGTGTTCTTAACTGCTGAAGGGAGGTGAGACACACAGCAGTTCAACTGGTATTCACTCTACTTTTTTATATGTTGGAAAATTTCCCTAACAAAAAGTTTCTTTTAAAAAATGTGGATGCAGGCACCTGATCAGGTCACAATCTGAGCCCTCTCCCTTTGTCTGCTGTCCCTCCTGCTGTGCTCTGTCAAATAAATGAATAAAATCTTTAAAAAATAATAACAATAGTAATAATAAATAATAATAAAAAAATGGGTACAGAATTTCAGTTTGGGCTGAAAAAGTTCTGAAGATGGAGGGTGATGAAGTTTGCAGAACAATATGAATATGCTTAACATATGGCAAAACAGTAAATTTTATGTCATGTATATTTTACAATAACAAAAAACTTGGATGACAGATTTTTTGGTAGAATGACAAACCAGTGAATATTAGCAATGAAGTGAAATTTTCAAAAATTTGAAATTTTCAATTCTTTTAAATATGTACCTAGAAGTGGAATTGCTAGATCATACCATAACTTTTAAAATTATTGAGAAGACTGGTAATGTTCTATTTCTTGAACTGAGTTTTGGTTACACAGGGATTTTCACTTTTTTGATAACTTACTGAATTGTACAGTTATGAATTATGCATTTTTAAAGATTTTATTTTTAAGTAATCTCTACACCCAACATGGGGCTTGAACCTATATTTCCAAGATCGAGAGCTGTACCCTCCACCAACTGAACCAGCAAGAAGCCCCAAGAATTATGCATTTTAAGACATATATTATTTACCAATTAAAATCATACCACCCAGCCAAAAAGCAAAAACACAACACATTTTACACATTTGTACTAAGGATAAATATCTAATCAAATTTAGAAACCAATCAATTTTGTAAATGTCACATTTGGCCCATACAGATATTTATATTATAAATCCCACAACTGTGCTTATTTTATTACCTGCCCAGAAAACATCATCCTACCAGAGTAAGTTAGGTTTGTAGCTGATTGCCTTATATTTCACCTATTTTCCAGCTTCAATTATAGTTGCAGTGAGACTCTACCTATAGAATAGACAGCCCTGGGTGCTAGGAAGAACTTAAAGGATCTGTTACCTTCCAAAGGCAGCAGGTCACTCTGTTCCATTTCCTATTCTCCTAGAGGACACCTATGATCTGTGGACATAGAAATGACTGGATAAAATGCTTCTCTCTGTACAATTCAGATTTTGTCAATATTAAGGGAGTTCTGGTCTCTTTGTGAGGTCTGATAACTGAAATACTCTGAAAAATTACAAGTTTAACCTACTTAGCCAATTATCAACATAATTGACTGATCTTAGCAAACATTTATTGAGAGTCTACTATGTGCCAGGTATTCTGCAAGATGTTAGGGCATGCAAAGATTTAAAAAGGGTCCCTGTCCTCAAGGAGTCCAGGCTAGCAAGAGATACAGATACAAATAACTATACTACAAAGAGATAAACAGTATAAAACTTTCTGAGACATTAAAGTTTGACTGTAACCATCTTCTATAAATCTCATAAGCACTAACCATTTAATGAATGTTCTAGGTATTTATCTGTACTAGAAGGAAATATGCTTCTGTCTCACTTCTAATCAGAGTTTATTTCCAGATTGAAAATGTCTTGGGAAAAGGCCACAAAACTAAAATAACCCGAACTCTCCAAACCAACAAAGCTAAAGTGCCCAGAGGCGCTAATGAAGGTGAGTAAAATTTACAGCAGAGACCTAGAGGAAAACCAGCAGAATCGAGAGGTGTGTTATCAACTGAAAGTAAATTGTCCCCTAGGGGACATTTGGCAATGTCTAGAAATATTTTTGGCTGTCACAACTGCGGGAGTGGACGTGCTGCTGTTATCTAGTGGGTAGGTCAGGGATGCTGCTAAACATACTACAATGCAAGGACAACTCCCCCCTCTCCCCATACACACACACAACAAAAAAATTATCCAGCTCAAAAATGTCAATAATCCTGAGGATAAACCCTGATCCAAAGAAATTTTACCTTGGAGAAACTCCCCAAAATCTTTAAGTGTACTGCTAAAGATCCTACTCATTTAAGTCTCCATCCCTTTAGTCTGTTATTCTGTAGGGTAGTCCTACTGAGTATGTTCATCAGCAAGATCCTGAGCACTAGGCAGATCATGGAGCTCTGAGTGCAGATTGATTCCCCAACAGTGCTGTCTACAAGCATGAGGAAAAGCTGCCCCCCCTCCCTTGTTTGTTTTTCTTTCCTTCTTTCTTTGGACTTCATTTCCTTCCTAATCCAAATTAGATCCTGAAGTCCTTCAATCACTTTCTTGCCTCTATGGATTGCATATGCTTTGAAAACCACAATCATGGATTATGAATCAGTACAATCACCCTACCTTCTCTGCTGGCTGCCCCTGTACTGCTCCATGGATACCACTCTCTGAGATCACTAATGAACCCTGGCTGCCAAATCAACACTTTTCTACTAAACTTTCAAAACACATGATGGAAAAAGCAACAATCTGATACTACTAGTCTCTCTCCATAATCCATTCTCCTTTGGAGTTTCAATGGCAGCAATCTCTCCCACTTTTCTTCCAATCTCACTGGCCCTTCCTCAGTTTCCTTACTGAAGCCAACCCCTGATCTGTTAGCAATATCTTTCATGGTAACAATATTGAGAAATGGCTGTCTTTAGGGCATCTACCTGTCATTCCTATACTATGAACTGTCTGACACTCATGGCTTCTATAACCATTTTTGTGCTAACTCCTAAAATCCATATCTGCAATCTAGTTCTCTCTTGATGCCAGACCTGTATATTTAACTGCCTAGTGGACATTTTCATCATCAATGAGAGGCATATAATATAGTGAAGTTGTTAACAGTAAGGACTCTGGAGCCAGGTTGCCTGGATTTAAGTCCTGGCTCCACTATTACTGGCTATGTAACCTTGGACAAGTTATTTAACCTCTCTGTGCCTCAGATTTCTTACTTATAAAGTGAGGATAATCTTAAAGCTAACCTCAAAAGGTTATGGTTAGAATTAAATAATTAATATGAGCAAAGCATATGGAATAGGGCCTGCCTTTTGGAAGCAGTCAATAAATGTTAGCTATCATCCTTAGCAGCAGCAGCAACATCACCCCAGACACCTGTAACCTGATATATCCAAAACTGAACTCCTTATTGTCCCAGTCATACTTGAGTGAACCATGAGATAATCAAACCAAAACCCTCGAAGTGATCCTAGTACCTCTGTATCCATCTCTCTCCCCACATTTCCAATCTCTCACTTTTATCCAAACTAGTTCCTAAAATGCTCACTATCATCACACCAATTGAAGGCTTTATGACTTCCCAACCAGACTGCTCATTCCATCGGGTTCCTCACTGATCTTTCTATCCTCACAGTATAAGTCCTCCAATTTATGTCCACACCCAGGCAGCTCAGCAGGCTCCCTGCATGGAGGCTGCTTCTCCCTCTGCCTCTGTCTCTGCCTCTCTCTCTCTCTCTCTCTCTCATGAATAAATAAAATCTTAAAAAATTTCACACCCTATGAAATTATGTTGGCTTCCACTTTAACAATGAGGGAATGAAAACTTAGACATGTTAGGTAACCTGACCAAAGTCACACAGCAAGTTAGCAGCAGAGGCAAACTTTGAATCCACATCTTCTGACTTCGTATTGTTCTCTTCCCACCATGTTGCTAATCTCTGTTCTATACACATTAGCTCTGTGACTTTGGGGAAGTGAGCTTTCTTTCCTGGAACCTCAAGTTCCTCATTCCCAACATCCTCTTTAATTCTAACAGTCCAAACTTCAGAAAAAAAGACTTTTGGCATGGAAGCTAAAAGGAAAAAAAAATTTTAAAGGATGTTGACACACACCAGAAAGTTGATTTTCCTTTCTGATTAAAGGAGTTTGGATTTGATTATTCAACTGAAGAGAAAGGACAGAGTAGGGAAAAGGTCAACCTCTTGCCTAACTTTTCTTTCTTAATAAAAAGATGACTTTTTAAAAATTTTACACTTTATTAAGAAAGAATGAGCAAGCTACAGGAACATTGTATCAGGCAACTACTCCTTTTAGCTTTGTTTGGCAGACGTTCAACTGCAGGCATACTGACTAAATCAGATAGACTAAGATGCTCAGAAAGTGGGAGAAAGTCGGTCTGGTGAGAGGAGTGCTTTGGAATTTGCAGTGCAGATCATGACTTTTCTTCTTCCAATGGCTATCTGTATATAAGAAAAAAAGGTGGGTGGGGGGAACACCTGGCTGGCTTAGTCAATGGAGCATGGGACTCTTGATCCCAAGGTTGTAAGTTCGAGTCCCATGTAGGGTGTAGAGATTACTTAAAAATTAAATCTTAAAAAAAAAAAAAAAAAAAAGGGAAAGGGACTAGAATCTTAATATAAAGCCATGCTTCTCAAACTAAGAGGCGCATACATAGTAAGTATGCATTCCTGGAGAGCATCAATCTAACTAAATGGTAAAAAGAATTTGAAACATTTTTATATCTAAATAAATACAGACAGGGGATCCCTGGGTGGCTCAGCGGTTTCCCGCCTGCCTTTGGCCCAGGGCGCGATCCTGGAGTCCCGGGATCGAGTCCTGAGTCGGACTCCCAGCATGGAGCCTGCTTCTCCCTCTCCTCTGCCTGTGTCTCTGCCTCTCTCTCTCTTTCTCTATGTCTATCATAAATAAATAAAAATAAATTAAAATAAATAAATAAATAAATACAGACAGACAGATCAGGGTAGAGAATGCAAAACTGGCACATAATGGGGCAGCCAGGGTGGCTCAGCGGTTTAGCACTGCCTTCATCCCAGGGCCTGATCCTGGAGACCCGGGAACGAGGCCCATGTCCGGCTCCCTTCATGGAGCTTGCTTCTGCCTCTGCCTGTGTCTCTGCCTCTCTCTTTCTCTCTCCCTCTCTGTGTCTCTTATTAATAAATGAATAAAATCTTTTTAAAAAATGGCACATAACTTTTAAGTTAAAGCCTGAGAAACTCTGCAATGGAGAGCCTCTGCAGTGGCTGCTTAGAGGTCCACCTGTAAACTCTGGGGAAGCATGGATTTAAGGAAATTCAGAGATCATCCACCTAGTCCAATCACCTGAAATTTTATACTTGAGAATATGGAGGCTCAGAAAGCTTCCCTAGACATATAACTGACTGGCAGTAGAGATACAACTAAAGCCTGGATACTCTGCTTATAGCACAAGCTGTTTCTGCTGTCTCTTACCAGTAGAATTTTTATCCCCATTTGACTCTGATCTGTTTGCTTGCTTGAAGTAATAAACTCTTATTAAGGTGAAATTAAATTCCAGAAACCGAGGAGAAGACTGCTTCCATTCAGTGAACCCCCTCATGGTTCTGAAAAGTAAATGATAAGAATACTAAAAATAACTAAAAAGACAATGCCATGTGACTATAATGCTGGGACAGAAACAAGGGCTCTTTTAAGAAAATAAAATTATTAATAAAGTTCCTCTCATGGCCACTTTTATAGCCTCAATATTGGCCCACTTTTGAGGGTTTCAATAACATTTTACTTAAGATCCTTATGATAGGGGATCCCTGGGTGGCGCAGCGGTTTGGCGCCTGCCTTTGGCCCAGGGCGCGATCTTGGAGACCCGGGATCGAATCCCACATCGGGCTCCCGGTGCATGGAGCCTGCTTCTCCCTCTGCCTATGTCTCTGCCTCTCTCTCTCTCTCTCTCTCTCTGTGACTATCATAAATAAATAAAAAATAGAAAAAAAAGATCCTTATGATAGAGTATATATTATTTGGAGGTCTATGTCTAAGTTAGGGAGAGGCAATAAAGTATAATGGAGCTATGCCTGGGTTCAAATTCTGGCTTTACTATCCAACTTCATTTTGCAGTTAATTAAGTATTTAATTTTTCGTTGTGTCTCGTTTTCTAATCTATAAAATGGGGATGATAATAGCACCTACACTCCTCACTGGGTTATTCTGAAGATTAGAGTTAATATAGGTGAAATATTTAGAAGAGTAGCAGGCAAACTGTAAGCACTATATAAGGCTTGGTATTACCTATATTTAACTGGTGGTAGTTAAACAAGACTTTCCTTGGTTCTTCTAGGTGAGACCCCTTGCTAGGGTTTGAAAGAAGAGAACCACAAAATGCCAGAACTAAAAGGAGCTTTAGACACTGTGACAGACAGACACCATATGACCCACAGAGCCTATCTGGACCTTAATAGAAAAAAGCTGCCCATCCCTGATCTAATCTAATCAGTTCCCCTCCCTAATATACCCAAAGAGGAAACTAAAGCCCAGAGAGGACAGTACCTTGTCCCAGGTTATAGATACAGTGAGTTAGTGGCAAAGCTAGGACTAAAACCCAGTTTTCCCAGTAAATAAAACTGTCTACCAGGCTCAAGAGGCTAAATGAAGACCTCAGAATAAGACTGTAAATTATGAAGAATATCAGCACCTGAAAAGTTAGGCAAATCATCTAATTCTAATCAATAGACACTTACCAAATACTATAAATCTGTTTTTTTCATGCTCTCCAGGTGACTGGAATGTGCACTTGAGAGTGAGAACCAATGTTGTAAGTATTGTGTGAGGCACTAGCAAGATGTAAACCCCAGAAAAGGAGAGTAAAGTTGCTGATTGGGTAGCTGGGTAGCTACCAGCCTGGACAATGCAGAATCCCATACTTCAGCTGCAGTTACATTATGTATAGGGGACTGCAAGGGAAGAGCAACAGACACAGCAAAGGCAAAGAGGCCTTGGGTATACCTTCATTTACGCTAGAGCATCAACATTTTTTACACACATCTGTAAGTTCCAATAGTTCAATAAATTATAAATCTATTATATCATTCTCATCATTTTTTTTTTTACATTCTCATCTTTTAAAGCAAGTTCTACACCCAACGTGAGGCTCAAAGTCACAACCCAAGATCAAGAGTCACAGGCTTTACCAACTGAGACAGCCAGACACCGCTATAGCATTCTCTAAAAGAATATTAAATTTTTATACTCCTAAAACGTATATAAGAATATACAAATTTAAAACATTTATATTGGGACACCTGGATGGCTTGGTGGTTTAGTGTCTCAGAGTGTGATCCCTCTGACTCAGAGTGTGATCCCGGTGAGGGAATCTAGTCCATCTCGCTCCCTGTGGGGAGCCTGTTTCTCCCTCATTCTGTGACTCTGCCTCTTTCTGTGTTCCTATCATGAATAAATAAATAAAAATCTTCAAAAAAAATATAACATTTATATGACAAAAAAAGTCATATAAATCAAAAGACAGATGACCAACTGAAAAAATACTTCCAACACATGAGACTGCACCAAGGATTAAAACTTACAATACAGGGATCCCTGGGTGGCGCAGCGGTTTAGCACCTGCCGTTGGCCCAGGGCGCGATCCTGGAGACCCGGGAAAGAATCCCACCTCGGGCTCCTGGTGCATGGAGCCTGCTTCTCCCTCTGCCTGTGTCTCTGCCTCTCTCTCTCTGTGACTATCATAAAAAAAAAAAAAAAAAAAAAACTTACAATACATAAAACCTCTTAGAAATCAATAAACACAAAATGAAAAATTAAAAGGAGTATATAGGGGACACCTGGGTGGCTCAGCGGTTTAGTGCCTGCCTTTGGCCCAGGGCATGATCCTGGAGTCCCAGGATCAAGTCCCACATCGGGCTCCCTGCATGGAGCCTGCTTCTCTCCCTGCCTAGGTGTCTGCCTCTCTCATGAATAAATAAATAAAATCTTAAAAAAAAAAAAAAAAGAAAAGGATTATATAGAAGTAGACACAACACAGGACATTCAAAAAAGAAAAACACAAATAGCTAATGCACCCTTGAAAAGACAACCTAAGAAATGAAATTAAGATGAAATTCACTTCTCATTTACCAAACTGACAACAACAAAAAGATAGGTAATACATAGAATTGCAAGAGTGAAGGAAAACAGACTTACCACTGGTACAAACTTTCTTGAAAGCAGTCTGGCAATACATATCAAAATGTAATGTGCAGGGGCACCTTGGGTAGCTCAGTTGGTTAAGCATCTGACTTTGGCTCTGGTCCTGGGATAGAGCCCTTGTGGGGCTCCCTGCTCAGTGGGGAGTCTACTTGTCTCTTTTGCCCCTCCCCCTGTTTGTGTGCTCTCTTGCACTCTTCCTCAAATAAAATCTTTAAAAAAATAAAAATGAGCACAGGACTTAAATAGGTATTTCTCCAAAGATATACAAATGGCCACTAGGAAAACGTAAATCAAAACTCTAAAACCATACCATACCATTTTTACACCTACTAGGATGGCTATATTAAGGAAACAAAAACAAAAAAAAAGGAAAATGATAAACATTGGAGAAGAGGTAAAGAAATTGGTACCCTTATATATCACTGGTAAGAATGTAAAATAGGGGGCACCTGGGTGGCTCAGTAGTTGAATGTCTGCCTTCGGCTAAGGTCGGGATTCTGAGGTCCTAGGATAGAGTCCCACATTAGGCTCCCCACAGGGAGCCTGCTTCTCCCTCTGCTTGTGTCTCTGCCCCTCTCTCTCTGTCTCTCATGAATAAATAAATAAAATCTTTTAAAAAAGAAAGAATGTAAAATAGTATAGCCATTGTGTAAAAACAGTTTGGCAATTCCCTAAAAAGTTAGACACAGAATTATCATATGACCCAACAATTCTACTCCTATATATGCCCAAAATAAATGAAAACAGATAAACAAGTAGATGTACATGTTCAGAGCAACACTATTTATAACAGCCTAAGGTTCTAATGCCCATCAACAGATGGGACAAATTGTGATCTATACATACAATGGAAAATTACTCAACCATAAAAAGAAATAAAGTACCAATACATGCCTACAATAAATGTGAGAGAAGCCAGACACAAAGGTCACAAATTATATGATTCCATTTATATGAAATATCCAGAATAGGTACAATCCCTAGAGACAGAAAGCAAACTAGTGGTTGCCAGGGGCTTGGGATGGGGGGGGGGGGGGGCGGAGAATGGGGGGAATGAGGGGAATGAAGGAGTAAATGCTTAGAGAAATGCAGAATAAATGCTTAATGGGGATAGGGTTTTCTTTTGGGGTAGTGGAAATATTTTGGAACTAGAAAGAGGTAGTGGTTGTACCACCATGAACATACTAAATGCCACTGAATCACTTCGCCTTTTTTTTTTTTTTTTAAAGATTGTATTTATTCATTTGAGAGCGAGACAGAGTATAAGCAGGGGGTGCCGCAGGGTGGGTGGGTGGAGGGGAAGCAGGCTACCCCCTGAGCAGGGCCCCAATGCAGGGCTCCACACGACCCCGGGATCATGACCTGAGCTGAAGGCAGACACTTAACCAACTGAGCCATTCAGGTGCTCCTGGATTGTTCTACTTTAAAGATTTTAAGTAATCTCTACACCCAACATGGGGCTCAAACTAATAACCTTGAAATCAGCAGTCGCATGCACTACTGATCAAGCCAACCAGATACTCCTGAATCCTTCACCTTAAAATGGCCGATGCTGGAGCACCTGGGGGCTCACTCAGTTAAGCATCTGCCTTCAACTCAGGTCATGATCCTAGCATCCTGGAATTGAGCCCCTCATCAGGCTCCCTGCTCAGCTTGGAGTCTGCTTCTCCCTCTCCCTCGCTCTCTCTCAAATAAATAAATGAATCTTTATAAAAATAAAGTGGCTGATGTTATGTGAATTTCATCTCAGTAGGAAAAACAATATAAAATAAGTATAACCTCTAATAATCTTAGAAAATTGGAAGAAGGGAGAAAAAAAGGTGCTATGTGCATCTTTTTTATCCAGTGTTTCCATCCTACGAATTTAACTTTTTTTTTTTTTTAAGGCAGGGAGATTTCTTTTCTTTCTTTCTTTTTTTTTTTTTAAAGATTTTATTTATTCATGAGACACACACAAAGAGAGGCAGAGACACAGGCAAAGGGAGAAACAGGCTCCATGCAGGGAGCACAACATGGGACTCAATCCTGGGACTCCAGGATCACGCTCTGAGCCAAAGGCAGAGGCTCAACCACTGAGCAACCCAGGTGTCCCCCTAGGCATTTATCCTGGAGAGAGAATCACACAGTTCAAATAGATGTATGTGTGAAGATGTTCATCTCAGCATCATTTATTATAGCAAAAAACAACCCTCTAAATGTCCTTCAGTAGAAATCTAGCTAATTACGATATGCCTATAAAATAGACTACACAGGGATTAAAAACAACAAAGCAGAAAGTTGGAGAGCTTACACTATCCAATTCTAAGACTTATTATAAAGCCACAGTAATCAAGACAATGCAATATTGGCAAAAGACTAGACACAGATCAATGGAACAAAATGTAGCCCAGAAATAGACCTGCACAAACATAAACTAGCTTTTGACAAAAGTACGAATGCAATTTAATGGAGAAAGGATAGCCTCTCTAAAACAGTGTTGGCATAACTGGACATCTATATCTCATACCTTATACAAAAATTAATTCAAACCAGCTCACAGACCTAAATGTAAAATGCAACATAAATGTAAACTGCAGTATAAAACTTTTCTTTTTTGGGGCAGCCCCCGTGGCTCAGCGGTTTAGTGCCACCTTCAGTCCACGGCATGATCCTGGAGACCTGGGATCGAGTCTCACATCAGGCTCACTGCATGGAGCTTGCTTCTCCCTCTGCCTGTTTCTCTCTCTCTTTCTCTCTGATCCTAATAAATAAAAAATCTTAAAAAAAAAAAAAAAACAGAAAAAAAAACTTTTTAAAAATAAAACTTCTTTTAAAAAAATGGTGAAAAAATCTGCATGACCTTGGGTTTGGCAAATTTAGGATAGGAAACCAAAGACACAATCCATAAAAGAAAAAAACCGATAAATTGGACTTTATGAAAACTTAAAACTTTTGTTCCGTGAAAGACACTGTGAAGGAAATGAAGAAAAAAAAAAAAAAAAAAAAAACACAGAGCAGAAGATATTTGCAGGGGATCCCTGGGTGGCGCAGAGGTTTAGCGCCTGCCTTTGGCCCAGGGCGCGATCCTGGAGACCCGGGATTGAATCCCACGTCGGGCTCCCGGTGCATGGAGCCTGTTTCTCCCTCTGCCTGTGTCTCTGCCTCTCTCTCTCTCTCTCTCTCTGTGTGACCATCATAAATAAATAAAAATAAAAAAAAATTAAAAAAAAGAAGAAGATATTTGCAAATAACATATCTGAGGGCAGCCCGGGTGGCTCAGCAGTTTAGCGCCTGCCTTTGGCCCAGGGCATGATCCTGGAGACCTGGGATCGAGTCCCATGTTGGGCTCCCTGCATGGAGCCTGCTTCTCCGCCTCTCTCTATGTGTCTCTCATGAATAAATAAAATCTTAAAAAAATAATAATAATAACGTAACTGGTAAAGGATTTGTATCGAGGATATATAAAGAACTCTTAAAAGTCAAGAATGAGACAAACACACCCCCAAAAGATCCAACAGACACTTCAAAGATACACAGATGGCAAATAAGCATATGAAAAGATGCTCAACATCATTAGCCTTTAGAGAAATGTAAATTGACCACCATGAGATACCAGTACACACCTATCAGAATTGCTTTAAAAAAAAAAAAAAAAAAAAAAGAGTACCAAATCCTGGAGAGAATGCAGAGGAACAGAAATTCTCATTCACTGAATAGCCATTTTGGAAAAACTTTATAGTTTTTAAAGTTAAATCATCAGCACATGAATGTCTACAGCAGCAAAAAGTGCTAAAAACTGGAAACCCCCCCAAAAAAAATTAAAAAAAAAAAAAAAAAAACAACACTGGAAACCCCGATTGTCCTCTCATTGGTGAATGGGCATACTACAGTACATCCAAACAATGGCAGGACACTCAGCAATAAAGATTAATGGACTCATGCAACAACATGGGAGAATTTAAAATGTACTTTGCTAGTGAAAAAGTCAGTTCCCAACGGGTGCATATTGTATGACTCCATGTACATTACATTCTGGAAAAGGCAAAACCATGGGGATGGAAAACAGTGGTTGCTGAAAGTTGAGGCAGGTAGAAAAGAGCTGACTACAGAGGCCACACAAGGCAATTTTTAGAGTGATGGAGCTGTTCACTTTGGTACTGTACTGGTAGACACCTGACTCTGTATTTGTCAAAACCCATAAAAACATACTCAACAAAGAATGCACTTTACTGTATGCAATTCTTAAAAAAATAACCAGAATGTCTGGGGAACCCAGGATAGAATGCAGACTGCAACAAATGAATCTACCTGTATTACAAATGTATATGGCATAACCTCACCAAAGGTCAGTGGAGGGGAAAAAAGCTTACCTAAGTAACTGTAATTGTTACATTGTTATGACTGGATACTCTAAGGCTAATATGAACAAAATGACTGCACACAATTATACCTAGTTGGTAAATCTGTTTCTCACACAAGTAACTAATGAAACTACAATACAGGTTGCACATATAAGTAAATATACACAATGAGAGCCAAACTTCTTACTCTCTGAGAAAGAAGTCACAAATAGGCAAGGAAGGGAACACTAAAATGAGAATAATTTTCTGAAATGCCAGAATAGAGTCAGAGATATTATAAGCCCATGGATGCCAGAAATGCCAGAATAGAGTCAGAGATATCCATATAAGCCCATGTTTATTTTCACATATATGCAGATACAGATATAAACATAGATACTATGTATACATGGAATAAGTGTGCATATTCATGTCCTAGCTTTTTCCACTGAAGGGACAAGAAGCAATGATATCCCAGTTGCAACAAGCATACCCAGCATCCAGATTTTGGTTCCTAAATACCATTCACCAAAACCCAAAATAAAGCAAAATAAACAAACAAAAAGACATTCACCAATTAAAAACAAAACAAAACAAAAACCAGGGCTCCTTGGAGAAATGGCTGATTCTGGGGTGGGGCAGGACAAATACAAGCTGAGAGCGTCTTGTAGTTCCAGAAAGAAAGTGCTAAAAAACAAAGATGGGAGCATGCCAAAAGGACACAAGAGTTAATGTGAAAGAGCACCCAATAATCAAAGTTTGAAATAATTTGAGCAATAAAATAAATAACATAGTATTGAACTATAACCCAAAGAATATCCATATGGATATAAGTAAATGATGTAAATAGTGAAGAAAGGACAAATTATTCCAGAATAATTATAATTCATAAATGTAGAAGGAATAAAGGAAATTATCATAGTAATTGCAGCAGGAATAATGCACTGATAAATGCTAAAATTAGTGAGTGAAACTTTAAGACACTGGATATCTACACTGTCTCAAAGTATCTCCCCTAAAATACTTATTAATCATTGGAGATGCTTTTAATGTTTGTCCACACATTCTTTGATATCCCTCCCTCCAGGATATAAAGGTTAAATCCCCTCCCCTTCAAAATTGGCTGGACTTAGCAACTCATTTTTTTTTTTCCTCTCAAAGATTTTGTTTATTCATTTGACAGAGACAAAGAGAGCACAAGCAGGGGGAGCTGCAGGCAGAGGGAGAAGCCGGCTCCCCTCAGAGCAGGGAGCCCGATGTGAAGCTCAATTCTGGGATCCTGGGATCCTGCCTGACCTGAGCCAAAGGCAGACATTTAACTGACTGAGCCACCCAGGGCCCCTAACAACTCATTTCTAACAAACAGAGTATAGAAAAGGACTTTACAGTGGCAAAATCTGGCAGACACAACCCAAATCAAATGATCAAGATTAATTAACATCACCAGAATTAAGTCATGTTGACATCATACCCTGATACAATGTAATGAAAAGGGTACTTCACCTCTGTGCTGTGCTTTCCTAAAATCTGTAATGCCAGTGTAATAATGAGAAACCATTAGACAAACTCAAATTAAGTAACATTCTACAGAATATCTGACCAGTACCCTTCAAAAGTATCAAAGTCATATACTGGAAAAGCCTGAGAAACTTACAGATTGGAGAAGCCCAAGGATACAAGATGACTAAAGGCAATGTGGGACCCTAGATGGGATCCTGAAACAGAAGATATTAGTAGAAAAACTGATGAAATCCAAACAAATCTACAGTTAACAATACTATACCTATGTCAATTTATTAATTTTGACAAACGTACCAAGATGATAGAAGCTGCTAATTTTATTTTATTTTTTTTAATTTTTATTTATTTATGATAGTCACACAGAGAGAGAGAGACACAGGCAGAGGGAGAAGCAGGCTCCATGCACCGGGAGCCCGACGTGGGATTCGATCCCGGGTCTCCAGGATCGCGCCCTGGGCCAAAGGCAGGCGCCAAACCACTGTGCCACCCAGGGATCCCTAATTTTATTTTTTTTAAAGATCTTATTTATTTATTTATTATTTATTCATGAGAGATAAAGAGAGAAGCAGAGGGAGAAGCAGACTCCACACAATGAACCCAATGTGGGACTCAATCCCGAGACTCCGGGATCATGCCCTGAGGCAAACAAAGGCAAACACTCAACCGCTGAGCCACCCAGGCATCCCTAAGATGCTAATTTTAGAAGCTAGGTGAAGGATATACAAGAACTTTCTGTACTATCTTTGAAACTCTTGTATAAATCTATAATACTTCAACAATTACTATTACAATTACCTCCTCCCCAGTTTTTACAACCAAAAATGTCTCCAGAAATTGCAAATGTGCCCTGGGGGGGGGCAAAATGACCCCAGATTGAGACCACTGATGTACATACATTAACACATAAAGATATCCATAACATATTGTTGGGGGGGGAGCGGATACAGAATAATATGAAATGTAAACAAATAATAATAATATGAAATATGAGTCAATTTATGTAAAAACATACACACGTGGATGAACCTTGAGGACATTATGCTAAGTAAAATAAGCCAGTCACAAAAGAGACAGATATTGTATGATTCTACTTATGTGCGGTACTTAAGAACAGTCAAAATCATAGACATAGAAAGTAGAATGGTGGTTACCAAGGGCTGGGAAAAAGGAGGAACGGGGAGGTATTGTTTAATGAGTATAGAGTTTCAATTTTACAAGACGAAAAGAATTACGGACATAAAAAAAAAAGAATTATGGACGTAGATGGTGATGATGGTTACAACGGCATTACAAATGTATTTAATACCACTGAACTGTACACTTAAAAATGGTTAAGATAGAAGTGCCTGGCTGGCTCAGTCAGTACAGCATGTAACTCTTGATTTCAGGGTCTGAATTTGAGCCTAACATCAGCTGTAGAGTTCACTTTAAAAAATGGTTAAGGTGGTAAATTTTATGTGTATTTTACCAAAATAAAATCGGAGGAAAAAAAACACGTAAACAGATGTTCATAAATACACAGACAAATGTGTGAAAGAATGTACACCAACATGTTAAAATGTTTATCTCTGGATGCTAAGACTATGGTGATATTTCCTTTGTACTTTTCTGTGTTAATTTGCATTTTTTTCAGGAAGCATGTCTTTCTTTCTAAACATCAAAAGGCTTTGTTCTCTATCATTTTTTCTCATAAAAACTTCCATTTCGGGATCCCTGGGTGGCGCAGCGGTTTAGCGCCTGCCTTTGGCCCAGGGCGCGATCCTGGAGACCCGGGATCGAGTCCCACGTCGGGCTCCCGGTGCATGGAGCCTGCTTCTCCCTCTGCCTGTGTCTCTGCCTCTCTCTCTCTCTCTCTCTGTGTGTGTGTGTGACTATCATAAATAAAAATAAATAAATAAATAAATAAAAATTAAAAAAATAAAAATGTTAAAAAAATAAAAAAACTTCCATTTCAATAACCAAAATCCTATTGATTCTGTCTCCAAAATGTCAAAATGGTTCCTCTTCTTCTCAGCCACAGTTCAACTCCAGCCCCTCTCACCCAGGCCAATGTAACTGAATCCTAAGCTGTTTATCCCTCTCTAACCCATTCTCTAACCAGAGTTACCCAATGAAACACATTTACTAACACTCCCATAGTTAACACACACACACACACACCCGCATTCCTTTCAAAGGCCTCTACAGTTTGTTCACAGGGTCCTTTATTTTTAGTTTCACCTCCTACTACTGTCCCTCAAGTATCCTCTATACCAGATAATTGCTGGTCACTCCTTGAAAACACACCATACACTTTTATTTTTCCATTACTTTGTTCATGCTATTCTTTTGTCAGGCAGGAATAGTCTTCCTCCTCTGCCAAATAAAATGTATACAGTGGTACAGAGGAAAAACTGGGATGCAGAATGAATGGACAAATAAGTAAGAGGAGGTGGAGGAAAAAAGCATAGAATAGTACAGAGGTGAGGGTTCAAGAAAGTAATTTTCTGTAGGGCTGAGATAATAGTGCCTACCTCACAAGGCGGTGGTGAAGGGATTAAATGAGATAATACGTGTCAAACTTTTAGAACAGTACCTGGCATATATACTATTATTGTTTTCTATGCTGTTATTATGATGACGAGGATTATTCATGGTATAATGGTTAACAGCTTGAACTCTGGATGCCACAATGAGGAAGGGGCAGAACCAGTGCCCCAAAGGTAAGTAATGAGGCAAACAGGACTCCAGTTTGATTCAAATTTATCTAAAAAATTCAAACTACACAAGAAAACAAAACCAATTTGGTTAAGCCACATACAAGTACATACAAATCACATAGGGCAATTCCTGTATATCCCAAATAACATTTACCCCTTGAACGTATATTCCCTTTATTTTTTAAAGATTATTTATTTATTTATTCATGAGACACAGAGAGAGAGAGAGAGAGGCAGAGAGAGAAGCAGGCTCCATGCAGGGAGCCTGGTGTGGGACTCGATCCCGGAACTCCAGGATCACGCCCTGGGCTGAAGGCAGTGCTAAACCACTGAGCCACCTGGGCTCCCCCAAATATATTCCTTTTAAAGAAGAGCTGTGGGATCCCTGGGTGGCGCAGCGGTTTAGTGCCTGCCTTTGGCCCAGGGCATGATCCTGGAGACCCGGGATCGAATCCCACGTCGGGCTCCCGGTGCATGGAGCCTGCTTCTCCCTCTGCCTGTGTCTCTGCCTCTCTCTCTCTCTCACTGTGTGGCTATCATAAATAAATAAAATAAAATAAAAAATTTAAAAAAAATAATAAAATAAAAAATAAAGAAGAGCTGTTTCAACACCCTGCCCCAGGCACTGAAGCATCAGAGCACCATCTTCTCCTCACACATGTGAACCTACAAGTCCCATCTGTGCTCTCCTATGGTTTCTCATTTGGCCAGTAGTGACTTCTCTTTCCTCACATAACATAGGATGTTTGATTCCACAGTTCTTTCCACAGCTGCGAGAAAGTGAATATACACATATATGAATAACCCACCCAGGCTTATTACCATAGCCTAAGGAAAACTAAACTCAGTGACAATGGAGGTGAACTAAGAGATCTAGAAATTCATAGTTTTTTTAAATATTTTATTTATTCATGAGAAACACAGAGAGAGAGGCAAGGCAGAGACACAGGCAGAGGGAGAAGCAGGCTCCATGGAGGAAGCCTGATGTAGGACTCAATCCCCGGACTCCAGAATCACACGCTGAGCCAAAGGCAGATGCTCAACCACTGAGCCACCCAGGCGTCCCGAAACCCATAGATTTTTTAGATGAGTCAAAAATTTTGAGATTTCCTTCTTAGCCTCTTGTCGGCCTCAGTCTTTTTTTTTTTTTTTTTTTTTAAGATCTCCTCTGTCAGTCATGGCAAATAGCCTCCAGATAGCTCCCATCTCTCCTGGTTAACAAGGTTTTTATGACTTTTATTTCATGTCCTAGTAAGCCACTGTGATCCACTCTCCCATCTCTCCTTTCATATCCCTCCCCCAAGCATCCCAGATCTCCCTTGAGCACTATCAGACAAACAAACAGTCCTTTGGTTTATATATTAATTAATTAATTAGATACTGCTGCTAAATTATATCCCAAAGCAGACAAAAAGAACCCAGAACTCCACATCTATTAGATGACACATAGCCTGCTCATAGCCAGACTGCCAAAAATCATTTGCTTCTCCTCTTGTAGGTTTAGACAAACACAAAGGGAACTGTGCTCCTATGTATGACTACTGCTTCTCCACAGGACTTGAAGAACTAAGGCATTAGAGATACTTCCTCTCTATAAACCCAAATAGAACACTTTGTTTATTTTTCTCTTGGCATATAGTTGGCAGTCTGTATTTCCAGGCAGTCATTGTACATCTTTTGGCAAGTGCCTTCATGTTTCTCAGTACAATGTTTCATCCAATGACTGAAGGCAATGCATTGTACCTTGAATTTACATGCCAAGAAAAAGACTCAGACTGAAAAGAAGACCTTCAGTATCATCTTCCTGCAATATATCAGACACTACACAGGAGTCACAAGACCCAGATCCAATTCCCAGGTGTACCAGTGTCTTGCATTGCGATCTCTAGCTTGCTCTTTAATCTTCTGGGCCTCAGTTTTTCCATCCTGGAAAACAGGGATTGCATTACCTGTCCCTCCTTAAATTTAGACTCTTACTGCTAACAATAGTTTCTATAATTTGTGAAATTGGGGTTTGGAAAAACTCAGAAAATTATTATTTTTTTAAAGATTGTATTTATTTATTCATGAGACACACACACAGAGGCAGAGACATAGGCAGAGGGAGAAGTAGGCTTCCTCTGGGGAGCCCATGTGGGACTCAATTCCAGGACCCCGGGATCATGACCTCAGCTGAAGGCAGACGCTCAACCACTGAGCCACCCAGGTGCCCCAAACTCAAATTAAATATTTGTATTTAATTTCTCACATTTGTCACAACTGCCATGCAGAAATTCAAAGCAGAATCCAGCAAGAGTCCCTAAACAAGTAATTCCTCAGAAAGTGTTTCTGATATCCCACTCAACAAATTAAGTGCTTGAGAATGGGAAGCAAGAAGCCAGGCAGGACCTTCGGATGCCACATGGCTACAAGAGCAAGTCATTATCTATCAGGCTCCATGACAATGTATTCACCCTAGACATCCTACCCTTAATACTCCACTGTGATTTTCCCTCAAAGAAGCTACCTCAATATTTAAAGCACTTACTTATTCAATGTTTACAAAAATAATCACTTTCCCTGGATGGGAACTGCCTCAACAGGGCTTGCCTTGAAATCACCCTACAGTCAAGGTAAGACAAAGATATAACAAAACAAGTACAAAGTGCAAGACAATTTAAGATTTAAAACAGTGTTTTATGAACTAGGGGTGGTGGAAGGGGAGGAGGGCAGGGGGTGGGGGTGAATGGGTGACAGGCACTGAGGGGGGCACTTGATGGGATGAGCACTGGGTGTTATTCTGTATGTTGGTAAACTGAACACCAATAAAAAATAAATTTATTTAAAAAATAATAATAAAACAGTGTTTTAGAATCCCTTTTGAGTTACTAATACACTTATGAAATACAAAATTCTGGACATCACCCAAAAGGGATTATTAAAATGCAAATACTTTTTTTAAAAGATCGACCTGGAACCTTGAAAGAACTAATTATCACACTTTGCATTTGGTCACTCCTTGTGTGGCTGTACAACAAAGTTTACTGCTCCAAGTAGGCTCTCCACAAGGCCAAGTTTCCCCTTTGTTTCAGTACACATTCTCTCCAGGTATCATTAAATTACTGACATTAAATATTTCTCTTAGCTGCAGCAAGTTTTATTCTCCTAAGCAATGCATCATGTAGCCACATTCACACTATGAATATTCACACTATGATTCACAATATGAATCCTAAAATACATTTTATATCCTACTCAAAATGTAGCACTCCTGTGAAAGAAGAGTCATACATATTAAATTAAGAAATACTCTCTAATGCCTGAACACTACTGCTCCTGCCCCATCTAAAGGGCAAGGCTTTGTGGGGATAAGGCAGCAAGCATGGAAAGTAAACACATATATTCAACTCCAGGTTTGCTACTTACTGGAAGACCTTACTGCAAAGCCTGTTTCCTTACCTGTGAAATGACAATATCTACCTTACAAGGTTGTTGTGAAAATAAAAAGCATCTGTAACTATTTTATAAACAAATTTGCTCTACAAATTTATTATTATCATTCTGCCTCTGTATTTATTCGAAATGGTTTCAAGGAGCTGGTAATACAACATTAAGAATGTCATTTTGTACACGTGAAACTAATATAACGCGTGTCATCCACTATACTTCAATTCTTTTTTTAAATGTCATTTTGTTCACATGGTTACCAAAAATTTTGAGTTAACCTCAAGTCAATGAAAAGCACCATCTCGCTCCTTCGGATAAAAAACAAGCAAAGCAGGTTAACAGGCATGTAAGCAAAGGTAGAAATGAAGAACTGTGTACAACCACATAAATGGGGCATAAGTACTTTATATCATTATTTGGACTGAAAACTAAAATCAAAGGTCAAAGTTTTCCAATGGAGACCAAGAGGTCAAATAGCCATGGTATAATCAAAACTAAACACAATCCATAGCCAGTTCAGAAAGCTCAATGATCTTCAAAGTGTTTTCCTACATTAATTCTCAAGGCATCCCTAAGATGAAAGAAATTTAAGTCTCTGAGTGCCTGGGTAGCTCACTGGTTGAGCCTCTGCCTTGGGCCCAGGGTGTGATCCTGGAGTCCTGGGATCGAGTCCCAAGTCAGGCTCCCCTGCTTCTCCCTCTGCCTGTGTGTCTGCCTCTCTCTCTCTGTCTCTCATGAATAAATAAATAAAAACTTAAAAAAAAAAATTAAGTCTCATATTCCAGTTACTTACATAACCACAGGAAAAATCTGAATGGATCAAGATCTTTCTTCCTTCCTTTCCTTCCTTCCTTTCCTTCCTTCCTTCTTTCCTTTCCTTTCCTTTCCTTTCCTTCCTTCCTTCCTTCCTTCCTTCCTTCCTTCCTTCCTTCCTTCCTTCCTTCCTTCCTTTCCTTCCTTCCCTTCCTTCTTTCCTTCCTTCTTTCCTTCTTTCTTTCCTTCTTTCCTTCTTTCTTTCTTTCTTTCTTTCTTTCTTTCTTTCTTTCTTTCTTTCTTTCTTTCTTTCTTTCTTTTTTTTTTTTTTTTAGATTTTAAAGCAGAGAGAGAAGCAGGCTCCATGCAGGGAGCCCAATGTGGGACTCGATCCCAGGACTGGGATCATGCCCTGGGCTGAAGGCGGCGCTAAACCGCTGAGGCACCCAGGCTACCCTGGATCAAGATTTCAATAAGGCAAGTCAACAAATCTTTCATCAAATGTTAAGTAAGGTCCACCATATCACCAGTATGGCACAGTGTCCCACTGCCATGACCTATTTTACAGCCAACAAAACCTCTAGCAACCTCAACCTTATAGTACACAAACTACAAGTAAAGAAACACTTCTGAGAAATGAATAATAGCTATTACAACACTGTATACAACACTCATGATCAGAACCCACTAACTTACTTAAAAATAAATGTAAAACTAAGATGATTTACTGAGAACACTCTCCTGACATGGACGATATTTGGTATATGAGGAAAATGGGGAACAGGGAATAGTGGTGTGTTATTTTAAATAGGATGATCGGAGAAGGCCTCAGTAAGGTGACATGTGAATAAAGAAAGTGAGCCACATGGTTAAACAAGTTCCACCAGGCAAAGGTAGTAAGTGCAAGAATCCTGAAGCAGGGTCACATCTGTGGCACTCTCCACCCACCCAGTAGACTTTCCCCTTGAATGTCCTGCTGCCACTCCCACTGTGCTCTACAAAATCTTCCTGATGTCCAGGCTCACTATACTCTCCCAGGCATGTAAACCTGAATCCCAAGTCACATTGTGTGTATTCTTTCAGGAATCAGTGACCAACTCACTTTAACATAATAATACCTTCGAAAATATTACATCTTGGGGCGCCTGGGTGGCTCAGTCACTTAAGTGTCTGACTCTTGATTTCACCTCAGGTCATGATCTCAGGGTCCTGGGATCAAGCACCACAGTGGGCTCCGCACTCAGTGAGCAGTCTACTTGAGATTCTCTCTCTCCCTCCCACCCCCACTCAAGAGTGTGTGCTCTCTTTCTCAAATAAATAAGTCTTTAAAAAAAAAAAGTTACGGGGACAGCCCAGGTAGCTCAGCGGTTTAGCGCCGCCTTCAGTCCAGGCGGGATCCTGGAGACCCGGGATCGAGTCCCACATCAGGCTCCCTGCATGGAGCCTGCTTCTCCCTCTGCCTCTCTCTCTCTCTCTCTCATAAATAAATAAAAATCTTAAAAAAAAAAGTTACATCTTTCCCTTCCCCTGCATTCCTAACACCCACTCCCAAATCCAATTCATTATGCATACTGTTCACAAAGGAATGCTTCTTACAGTCTTCATCACATTACTCATCCCCGATTCCATCCACAGTATCTACAATACCTAATGAACACCCTTCTTTTACTACCCTACATACACACTATGCCCACTTCACCTTCTAAATCTTCATTTGTGTTCCTTTCACATAACGCCTTTTCCTTCTCTCTTATCCGTCCAAACTTCTCACCCATCTTTCAAGTCCCTTTTCAGAGAGCTTTCCATGACTGACTACACCAGTCTTCACTGATTTCTCCCATCTCAGAAATTGTATGGCTTGCTATAAAATCTGACTTGTAGGGCAGCCTGGGTGGCTCAGCGGTTTAGTGCCTGCCTTCGGCCCAGGGCATAATCCTGGAGTCCCAGGATCGAGTCCCACGTCGGGCTCCCTGCATGGAGCCTGCTTCTCCCTCTGCCTGTGTCTCTGCCTCTCTCTCTCTCTCTCTCTCTGTGTGTCTCATTAATAAGTAAGTAAAATCTTAAAAAAAAAAAAAAAAAAGAGGGATCCCTGGGTGGCTCAGTGGTTTAGCACCCGCCTTTGGGCCTGGGCATGATCCTGGAGTCCTGGGATCAAATCCCACATCGGGCTTCCTGCATGGAGCCTGCTTCTCCCTCTGTCTTTGTCTCTGCCTCTCAATCTCTCACTCTCTGTCTCTCATGAATAAATAAAATCTTTTAAAAATTTTAAAAATTAAAAAAAAAAAAAAAAACTAATAAAGGTAGAAACCATGCCGCGGAGGTTTACAGGGTGTATAGCGTGAGGGGAAGGAATGCCCCTCCTCGCTTTAATACCCATCAGGTAGGTGCCGGACTCAGGGTCAGGCATTTCATATCAAGCACCTATATACTCTGTAAAAACCCATTAACTGAAAACTATCTTTAACAAATAGGGTTCCTCCATCAACGAGTTACCCAAAATGTCACCCACTCTCACCGCGAGCACAAATGCACCCAGGTGCTGCGGGTACTACACTCCCTTCTCGGCTTCCCTCTAACTCAAGGAAGAGGACAAAGCGGCCTGACTCCCAGCGGCCAACAGGTTAAACATCTCAATAAACCATTTACCAAGTGCCTGGCCCTGGCCTTCCTCAGGACCCTGCTCTTCATTTGAAAACTCCTGCTCTCACCTATCGAGCCCCAAGCCCTGTGAAGGAGGTGGCATTCCCCTTCCCACTTTACAGAGGCGCTTAAGCTCACGTGGCCGGCGGCAGATTCGGAACTAGAACGCAGGTCTCCTGAACATCCATGCACCCTGTTCCATTTCCCGCACGAGTCACTCACAGATGGGCCCCGACTGACACCCGCGTCGCCGAGTACCCTAAACAGCAAAAGCTCTGCAATGATTTTCATTCAACAGGTTACTTCCTGGACGCCCGTCAGCCTTGTAGGTTCAAGCGCCACCTCCTCGCGTACTCGCTCTGCGCCACGGGGAACGCCGGTCCCTCTCCCTAGGCGAATTCCCTCAAGCCGTCAACGGAGACAGTTACCTTCCAACAGCAACGTCGTGAGGCGTGAGGGGGAGGAGGGCTGACTCGATCGCCGGGCACTACGTCTGGCACATGGTGGGCATCTCCAGTCATGACGGGTTCCCTTCACTTAACCACTCCGCCCCACAAGCCTCGGGGTTCACCCACTCCCACCAGGCGACAGGGCATCCGCTCGACCTGAGGCGCCCGCAAATGGCCTCCGGGTTCCTCAGGCCCGGCGCTCGCCGCACCGTCATACCTGCATGGAGTCGGCGCTGACGATTTCGCCGCCGAGCCGCTGGCCTAGCTGCAACGCCAGGGTGGATTTGCCGGTGCCGGTGGCCCCGAGAATCACTACGAGAGGCAGCGTCCGCGGCAAGCCCCGGAGCCCAGAGCCCACAGAAACCGCTCGTGCAGCCGCCGCCGCCGCCATCTTGAAGACATCTGCGCTTGCGCGGAGCAGCTGTCCCCATGGCAACCGATAGTGCGCCGGCGCATCCCTAAGGCTCTGTGGGGGAGGGGAGGAGAGGCGAGGTGGGGGGAGCGAGACCTAGGTTTCCAAACTTGAGAGATTCCCGACTAGCTGGTGTCAGAGCCTCAGCTGTCACCTCTCTCTCTCTCTCTCTCTCTCTGTGAAGCAACTAATAATCAATGTATTCAAAAGATTGATTTTTTTCTTAAGATTTTATTTATTTATTCATGAGAGACAGAGAGAGAGAGAGAGGTAGAGACCCAGGCAGAGGGAGAAGCAGGCTCCATGCAGGGAGCCCGATGCGGGACTCGATCCCAGGTCTCCAGGATCACGCCCTGGGCTGAAGGCAGGGGCTACACCGCTGAGCCACCTGGGCTGCCCGAAAAGATTTTTAAGCTATGTCCTCTTAAATGCGGAACGGCAATTCTATCTCAAATCACTCTCAGTTCTTTTCTTCATGCCATTAATTACAATATAAAATTATATACTGATTTCTTGTGCATTGTCTGACTTCCGCCCCAGGCTGGTAGTTCCATAAAGGCAAGGAACAGGTTCTACCCAGCCATTGCTGAATCTCCAGTGCCTAGCAGAGCGTCTGATGGGGAAAAGACACCCAATAATTGTTAAACGGAGAGGAGAATGGTTTCCCTACCTAGCGCTGGAGCCAGTGAGCTAGAGGCGTGGTGTTTTCCAGGATCAGATCTGCCCAGTTCTCAGGCAAGGGCAGCCGCTCTAATGTTTTTATCCCAAAACGCAAACCCAGACATAATCAGAAGGCAGGACAAAATCTTCCATCTCTTTAGTGAAAGGATGCAAGAGATGGGTTGAGAACAGAGAAAAGTAAACAACCCTCAAAATAAGAGGGAAAATAAGGAAGGCAGAAAGGATAAAGGAGTGGTAACCCTCAGATTAAAGTACAGATCAGAGGCCTGAAATTCAGGAAACCCCACAACCTTTAAGAAAGGGCTTTGAAATCAGAGACCTGGGTTCAAATCCTAGATCTGCTACTTATCAGCTGCTGCATGACCTCACATAATTAACTTTACCTCTTAGCCTCACTTTTATCATTAATACCTCTCAGGATCGTCATAAGGATAAAATTCAAAAAAAGTACCTGTAGGGCACCTGGGTGGCTCAGTGGTTGAGCATCTGCCTTTGGCTCAGGGCGTGATCCCGGGATCCCACATCAGGTTCCCTGCATGGAGCCTGCTTCTCCCTCTGCCTATGTCTCTGCCTTTCTCTGTGTCTCTCATGAATAAATAAAATCTTAAAAAAAAAAAAAAATAGTACCTGCTACAATACACTAGCACAGAACGACTACCATTTGTTGAACACGTATTATTATAATGGTAACACCCCATCTGCCTCCCTAAAGAGGTAAGAACAGCAGCCTAAGGGCAGAGAAATCTTCAGTACTGTGTAAAAGTACCCAAACATCTATTCTAGTAACCCCTTGTTAGCCAATTTAAGGGTTAATTTATTTCTCCCTGAGATTACTTGGCTGTGCCCAGCTCTCAGGTCATATCACCAGGATCCCTTGGGCCAGAGGAATTACCGCTGGAAGTTTAGAGCATATGTAGGCCTGCCTGGAATAACTGCCAATACATTTCTCAATCGCTTGGATCACTGCTGGCATAATGGCCACTTCTGCAGCCTGAACCTTGTAGCCACATGTATTGTTTGGAGTACATCAGAACCCAGAGTACCCTGTACCTCCTTTTCTCAATCCAGTCTGCTTTGATCAAAAGCCTGTTCTCGCCAATTTGTGGTACCCGCCTGGGGCTGGTTTTAAAATCAAGATGTGTGGCCATATATTGGCAGACACTCTCACATGATGGTTGTTAACTGTAGAGCCTTTGCCTGGAGACTTTCAGAGGGTACGGTTACCATGACAACCACTAGAAAGATGGCAGGCAGGAGAAATGATGCAAATAAAGCAAAAGGGAGCTAATTTCATGATGACAATCTGACCATGACAGAGTATGCTCACTCACAGATAGGAAAGCACTGTCCAAGTCATGACCAGGTGACTGTTACTAGAGAGAGCAAAAAAGAGGGGAGTGGAATTTACCACTGAGAGACCCAAAGAGGGAGAAGCTGGTTACCAAGGCAACTGGGGAGAAAGGAATGAAAAAATGGGGCTTCACCACAGCAGCAGAAAATTGCTTCTAGCCAAGCAACACGGGACTGTTGCTATAGAAACAAAGAGAACAGGGATCCTATAGACCATGGGGAGAATTATCACTGAAATGCTGAGCAGGAAAGACTCCTAAATCAGAATGGAGCCCATGGTCCAAAACAAGTCGGAGAAGTGAGAAAAACATCGTACCATTTCCATTTGTTTTAATTCTACCAATCCTGCCAAAAGAGAATGGGACCATATTTTTTAAATACCTTTAGGCTATTTCATTTGTACCTGTTTGTCTCCTAATGGTCTTCTGAACTCTAAATTATACTAATAGTTCCATTCAAGATAATTTGTAACTTGAAATCCTAATTGGTGAGTTTAAATTCAAGGGAAAATTGGGAAATGGAAGACTATGATCAAGAATTAATAAGAATTTATTTTAAAACAATATAAAACTCTCAGATGGGAAGCTTTTCAGGGCAATAAGGAGACAAAAGTTGAAAAAAATTGTTGAGAAAGATATTTGGAGGCACCTGGGTGGCTCAGTTGGTTGAGTGTCCCACTCTTGATTTCAGCTTATGTGATGATCTCAGGGTTGTGGGTTCAAGCCCCAGATCAGGTTCCTTGTTCAGCAGGGAGTCTGCTGGAGATTCTCCGTGACCCTCCCACCTTCCCTCCCTCTCTCTCTCTCTCAAATAAATAAATAAATCATAAGAAAAAAAAGAAAAGAAAGCTATTTGTAGTCATGCCCAGATATTAGCCCTGACCTCACTTCCCGCCCGCTTTTTAAGATTTTATTTATTTATTCATTCGTGAAACAAACACACACACACACACACACACACACACACACACACAGAGGCAGAGACACAGGCAGAGGCAGAAGCAGGCTCCATGCAGGGAGCCCGATGTGAGACTTGATCCCGGGTCTTCGGGATCATGCCCTGAGCCAAAGGCAGGCGCCAAACCGCTGAGCCACCCAGGGATCCCCCCACTTCCCCTTTTGTGAAGCCAAATAGCAAACAGCTTTCAGTTATTCTGAAAGATAACTCAAGAAGAAAGGGAGTCTTTTACTTAAATTGTATATCTAGAGGTGGAAGATGAAGAAGCCCATTTCCCATACTCCACTGCTTATAGATTATTCGGGGTAAAGAAATTCTAATTGAAAAGGCAAAAATGCTGAGACAACTTCAGTTTCAGAAGAACATATCTAAAATGTAAGAATAAGGAACTAGGGATATTCAAATTACTTGGAGGGTAATAATCCTTGGTCTCCCCTACTAAAGTCCCCAGCCAGCCACCTCATCATTATCCCCCGTGTGTGCATGTGTTGTACGGTGTCTGTCTGTAGGACGGATGTATAGTCAGGCTGGACAACCTCTGCACCTGCCTCACCTTCTTTAGAAAATTGAGAGCAAAAAAAGAAAAAGAAAAAGAAAAGAAAATTGAGAGCATGGGACACCTGGGGGGCTCAGCAGTTAAGCATCTGCCTTCAGCCCAGGGCATGATCCTGGAATCCTGGGCTCGAGTCCTGCATCAGGCTCTCTGCATGGAGCCTGCTTCTCCCTCTGCCTGTGTCTTTGCCTCTCTGTGTCTCACATGAATAAATAAATAAAATCTTAAAAAAAAATTGAGAGCAATACAGGGGGTGAAATAGGCATGGGAGCACGTCAAAAAAAGAGAAAGAGGGAAGTGCAGAGAGGCAAAGGTGATATCTGGGTGATAACCCAGTGTTCATTCTATTATTTCCTGTCCTCTATTTTAAATAATTTATATTTAAAAATTTTAGGGGCGCCTGGGTGGCTCAGTGGTTGAACGTCTGCCTTTGGCTCAAGTTGTGATTCCGGGGTCCTGGAATCGAGTCCCGCAGGATTCCCTGCAGGGAGTCTGCTTCTTCCTCTCCTGCTCCCCCAACTTGTGCTCTCTCTATCAAATAAATAAATCTCTGTCAAATAAATAAATAAAATCTTTTTTTTTTTAGATTTTATTTATTCATGAGAGACACACAGAGAGAGGCAGAGACAGACAGAGGGAGAAGCAGGGCCCCTGTGGGGAGCCCGATCCGGGACTCGATCCCAGGATCCCAGGATCATGACCTGAGCCAAAAGCAGATGCTCAACCACTGAGCCACCCAGGTGCCCCAGTAAATAAAATCTTTTTTAAAATGTTTAAAATATTTTTAGAAAAAAGGAGTATAGGGAGAAGGCTAAAGGTGAAGCCATTAGAGTGGAAGGGCCATCCACAGTGAAGCATCCAGAAAGCTCAAATGTTCAACATGGAAATCTAGAGGATGTTTTGATAGGACAGGAGGAGGAACATGCCACGGGAGGTCTGAAGCATGTTTCCCAGGCAAGAGAAGAAAGTTGAATTGAAGACAAACACTAGCTTTTTATGCAACCCTAGGTGCCTTTGCAGCCTGACCCCCATACTAATTACATATTCCAAATAGAATATATCCTGTGGGATTATCTCATGGTAAACTCGGAGCCTGCATCGATCTCCTAGGGCTGCCATAACACATTACCACAAACTGTGGGGCTTAAAACAACAGAAGTTTATTCTCCCACAGTTCTGGACCTCAGAAGCCCCAAATCCAGGGCTTGGCAGGGCCCCAGTCCCAAGCTTCCCTCTATGGAAGGATGCTTCGAGTGCCTCTTCTGGCTTCGAGTGGTTGCTGGCATCCCTTGGTTTGTGGCAGCATGACTCCAGTTCTGTCTCTGTCTTCAAATGGCCGTCTTCTCTGTGTGTGCCTCTGTCCAAATTTTTCCCTCCCTGGGACACCAGTCACTGGATTAGAATCCACCTTAATCCAGTATGACATCATCTTGATGACATCTGCAAATATCCTATTTCCAAATAAGGTCACATTCATGGGTTCTGGATAGACATGAGTTGGGTGAGGGACAAAATATGACCCAGCAGAGTGCCTGGGAGTAATCAGAATACTTTTTCATTGGTTGCTGTTTCCATTGGCGATTTGTCGATTCAAATTTGGGAGCTCAGAATTGCTCAAAACAAGTGAAGCTCCCCTCTCAAGGGAGTGGAGCTCATCATGTTATATGGTTTGTGTTACGCCCAAAGTAAAGTTATAGGGTTTTCTCCAGAGTCCATCAGAATGTTCTCAGAGGGAGCTCACTTCCCGTCTTCTCAGCTGTCTAAGAGGGCCTGCACACCCACAGCGAAGCCCTGAAGGCTATAAGGTCAGAGTGGGGGTCCTCTGTGTCCCTGTCCCTTCCCTTTCTCATGGCATGGCATGGCTGGTTGGGCCTTCATCATCTTTATATCCTCATGAGTCTCAAATCTGTACCTTCACTGCAAACCCCTTCCTAAAGCTTTAGTATCACATCCTCAACTTCCTGTTGGGTGCTCTGTTTTGTATGACCCCATCACCTCAAACCTCACGGTGTCCCAAACCACAGCCAGTTTCCTCCCCTGACTTCCCTATTTCAAAGGATCTCTGAGGATGTTTGCCAACCCAAGGGTCCTCTTAGAAATCCAGCTCAACTCCTGTTTTGCAAAAAATGAGACACCCAGAAGACAGCACATCAAACTGGATTCTTCCCCATTCCCAGATTCCATACAAACCTTCCCAGTTCCCCCATCCCGCACCCAAACTATTCCCTCAGCCTAGAATACCTTCCTCTTCTCCACTTAGCTAGATGCTGCAGGGACTTCTAGTTCCAGTTACAGTCACACTATCCCCAACAAGAACTTTCTTAATGACTCCAAACAAAGTGCTCTCTTCCCCTTTGAGGCTTGTAGCCCTTGCCTGAGACATATAGTGTCTTATCTCGTGATTGTGTTCACACGCTTATAAACTTCCACGAGGAACCTAGCTTCATATATCACTGCTCTCACGCTGTGGCGGGCACCATGCTAAGTGTTTTACATATAATTACCTGCTTAATCTTTACAACAGTGCTATGTGGTAGGTATTAATATTATACCCATTTCAGGGAAGGAAACTACTAGGACTCAGGGAGGTTGAGTGATTTGCCCAACGTCACACAGGTAGTAACTCCAAGTCCCCATTCTTTTTTTTTTTTTAATTAATGAGAGACACACAGAGAGAGGCAGAGACACAGGCAGAGGGAGAAGCAGGCTCCATGCAGGGAGCCCGACTTGGGACTCGATCCCAGGACTCCAGGATCACACCCTGGGCCAAAGGTAGACACTCAACTGCTGAGCCACCCAAGGATCCCCAAAATCCCCGTTCTTAACCATTATACTATGCCATCAAACCACCTTCTGTGGCTATTCTTCTTTAATCTCCAAAGGACCTGGCCCCAACTTCTCATTCCAAAGTTCTTCTAAGTGTGACCTCAGGATTCCCCTCCCTGCTTGCTTGTAGATTCCTGGCTCTGACCTACTGTATCAGGTTGGGGCGGGTAGATTCTCAATGCACACTCATGTTTAAGAGTCACTGCCTGAACAAAACAGGCATTTGAAAAAAAAAACAAAAACAAACAAACAAAAAAAAAAACCAGGCATTTGAGGGTTTAACTGGCTAAATGGGATCAGTTGACTCTGGCTCAGTTTGACGTTACCACACTGCCCAGTAAGGACACATGGAAGGCCCATCCATGCAACACCATCACAGACTCATGGCTCCTGCCTGCTGTGGGTCATGGGATGCTGTGGGCCAGCCAGAAGCTCAGGTCGTGCCCACCATTCCCCCTGTGCCCTAGCTCGGGCTCCCCAGATGACTAAGTACTCATGCTCAGAAGATTCCTTATTTCACCAACCACTTCTATCACTTTTCAAATATGACTAATCTGTATTAGCAAGGTGTGGCTTGCTACATGGTTTGAATTACACTAATCATTTACTGAGCACTTACTATTGCTCATAACAACCCCACAACACCCCAGCTATTATTTAGAGCTGTTTTACAGAGAAGGTAATAATTTGCCCAAGGTGGTGGCAAAGGTGCAGCTGGGAAATGTGGAGCCAGATTTGGAACTCAGATCTGCTGGGTGTGGGAGACCAGTTATCCATACCACCTCTCACAAGTTTAAAGGCAATCCAACACTTCCTGGGCACCTACCGGGCCCCTGGCACTGGGGCTAATTATTTAATAATAACTCATCTGATTAGTGACTTTAAGAACATATTTACATTTCCCGGTCCAAAGAATGGAAACGTGAATACAGTTGATCCCTTTGGCAGTAGTTCCAAATAAAGACATTAATAAGAGCTGCCCACCAGGCTTAAAGTAGAAATGCTCACACCCCGCTGGAGCTTCGCTGACACATTTAGACACCTCGCCTCTCCTCCCCAGTCACCCACTCATCAATCATCTTCCAACTTGCTAGCTTATCCTCAGAAAGGAACTTCTTTCTCACTCCCTCCTATCACCTTCCAGAGCAATAAAGTCATCCCCATCCTCTCCTCCTCCTTCCAAAAGTGAGTATTCTGGAATATCCTCATCCCGGGAGCACTTTAGACAAATTCAGCACATCTAAAATAGTTCAACCTGTCTCAGTGCCCCCAAAATAGCTTCCCACAGGGGTGGGAATTAGCACACGCATTGGTCTTTTATTGTTTAACCTTTCTTTCCTACACTAAGGGTGGCTTTGCAGCTGACCCTTATTGTCCATACGTGTGTCCTGGAGTCGGGTTCGTGGTTCCTTAGGTGTACTCTTCCGAGTCAAATCTAATTTGTAGGAATTGTTCTCCGAAATCCAGGAATAAACTCCCTGACTATTTTCAGACAAAGATAGAGGTAGGAGTCTGTAAGAAATGAGCTAGGAAGGAGCTTAAAATACTTCACATTCCAGAAACACCCTCCCTTCCCCCCAGGAGATGGCTTTATTCCCACTCCTTTCTCAGCAGAGTTGGACGAGGAGGAGCTGAAGCTTGGAGACAGCCGGCTGGCACTAGCAGGTGTGGGCTTAGACAAATGATTTCAATGTCTCTGAGCTTCAGTTTGCTCATCTGTGAAATGGGGCCGATGCCACCCGGTTCTCTAGGTTATCATGAGAATTAAGATACGTAAAACAATTAACACCAGTACCCCTACCTAGGAGTCCCTACTATTTTACCGAGGGCCTAGGGATTCATCCCAGACTAGGAAAGGGAGAGAAGTCCTACGTGTTCATCTCTTGATAAATGGCTGGGGATGGGGATGACTTTATTGCTCTGGAAGGTGATAGGAGGGAGTGAGAAAGAAGAAGGAGGAGTATCCTGGGCACAGAGTGACTAGCACTAGAAGAGGGAATTGGGAGTTTTCAGATTCCCAGCAATGCACATCTCTACACTAGGTTTGGTGACTGAGAGAGGTAGTGGGGATGGAGTGGAAAGCTTACCTGCCGGGAGAATGGGTTTGGGACTCTGATTTTGTTCTGGGACCTTGAGCAAAAATCCGCTCTGGTCCCTGTGGCAGAGGTGGTGTACTTACACAGTGTGATGAGGCTCCCTCTGCCAACGTGAGGGCTTTAGGGTAGCTTTTGGACTCTACTCAGGCTCCCCGATGACAGAGGGAGAACAGGCAGGCGTTACCAACCAAGTCTGAGCTGTAAGGAAGAATTGGCTGAGGCAAAGTGGCCTCCCTCCGCCATGATGCTCATGGCCTTTCCCAACAGCAACTGTTGGCCTGTCCCAGTCCCAGAGGGGCCTCTCTGGCCTAACCAGGACTGACCCACCCAGCCCACAGACGTGGCCCAGTGACTGGTCATGGAACATTGGCTCCACTTCATCCCAATAAGTGGCCGGCACCATGGTCCCGAGGAGGGACGATTGCAACAGGCAGTTAAGTGCTGGAATTTCATGCTTACCTCCTCCACACACCCCATGCTAACAAAGGCTGGCATTACTAGGCCGTGATGAAGACCTGTGGCTGTGGAGATAGGCAAAAGGGGGTTTCAATCCTAACTCATTTACTAGTGGAGTAACTTTGGGCTGTTTTGTTTTCACTCTTAGAACCTCAGTCTCGGGGAACCTGGATGGTTCAGCATCTGCCTTCGGCTCAGGGCATGATCCTGGGGTCCTATGATGAAGCCCCATGTCAAGGTCCCTGCTCAGTAGGGAGTCTGCTTCTCCCTTTCCCCTTGCCCCTCCTCACTGCTATGCTCACACTCTCTCTTTCTCTCTCTCAAATAAATAAATATCTAAAAAAAAAAAAAGAGGTCTACTACTTCATTAATACCTGCCAACCTCCTGTGTAGTAGTGTTTATCCCCATTTTATGACAAGGAAACTAGGGGTCAGAGAGGTAAAGCTAAAAGGCACAGAAGAAGTTAAGTAGTGGAACTGGGATTTCAAACCTTCTGAAGTACAAATTCAGCACTCTGTGCAATTCACAAAAGAATTTCATGTTCACCAAGTACACAACCTACATTGTTTAGACATGTCTGAAATGGCATTTCAGGAACCCAAAGTGGAATGACCTGGTTGGCAACATGGTTAGAAAAATGCAACCCTCCGGATCACTGGTGGTTACCCTGAAATAGTTTTCCTTGGCTTAGGGGGACTTGGCATAAGGTGCCCCCACTCTGACATGTTTGAGGAATCTTTTATTAGAAGTCCCAGAAGGCAACATTTTAAAATCAGGCAATTGATAATCACAACAAATTCAAAATTTCAGGTAAACTTGCCTTTCAAAATAAATCAGACTCTTGCAACATGAGAATTGCCCAAGAGTTTTTTTCTTGTACAAAAACAACACCACTTTGCAAAAGGCATACAAAAATACAGTATTAAAAAAAAAAAAACCCACAAATAAAACAAACCATTGCTCCCAATCTAAGACCCAACAGCAGCTTATAAAACACAAGCTATTCGGGTGATACATCAGTAACCTACATCCCACCTGTTCTCCAAAGACAGTTCCAGAAGTCAGTTGGCTCCCGAAAACCATACTCCAGAAGGTAGAGAGGTTTTTTCCAAACTTCCGCTGGGGTTCTCCGAGGCGAGGAAGCAACCTCAGAAACAGACCATTGTGCCTAAGTTTGGAAGTAGCAGCTGGCTCTCCAGACCCCCCAAGAGTGCTCCACCATCCTCCCCTCCTCCACTTATAAAACCACAGCCAGTAGGCACCTGCTGCCCTGGGCAGAGTTCTGGAGGGGCTGATCTTTCTTCCAGGCCAGGCTTAGGGGCTGCTGAGCTTGGCCCATAGGACACCTGTTGGGTTGGATGCCTTTCCAGACTGGAGGCGGCACCTGGAATCCACTTGGAGGTACCAGGTTCACCTGGGGCAAAATCCATGGTCAGCTAAGCAGAGCTTCTGGAAGCTCCTTTAAAACCCACCAGGAAACCAGTCCACCTTCTGGAGCCCTGGATGAGTCCCAGCAACTCTCCTAGCAAGAACTCCAGTAAGGCCCAGACTCTGGGAAAGAGATCTGACTCATGTCAGGCTGGCAAGGGGCCAGAGGGTGGCTGCAAAGCCAGCAAGCAAGCTCCTTGGAGTTGCCCTAGAAGGACAGCCTGCATGGTTCTAGTAGAACTTCAAACTTACCAGTCAGGTTCTGAGATGAGAGGGAAGTGGGAAAGAGGAAGTGGTATAGTTCTCCCTCTGAGGTGCCTGACATCTGCCTGGAGGAAAGATTCCAAACTGGAAAACACCTGGGCAGATAACAAGTTCACAGCCAGGACTCCAAGCCTTCCCCAGGCCACAGTCTAGTAGGACCCATTTCCCAGTGTCTTGGGGAAATATTTCTGACCTTGGGAAAGGGGTGCTGGAGAGCCCATTGCATAACAAAGGCAGAAGGAAACAAAAAAGTCCCTTGTGAGGACAGAATGCTTTCTCCCTCAGAGGAAAGGGCCCAGAGGGCTTCAGGAGACAAAGAATTTAGAGGTCAAGCTCTTTTAAATGTTCTCAAGGTCGCAGCATTGAGAGTGGGAGGAGGGGTGTTGGCTAACATCATTATATATATATTAAAGGTTTCCAACTCCTCAGCTACTGTAAAGTGTCTGTCAGTGAGGTAACGGTCCATGTTGATCAAGTCTGTGAGCTTGTCTTCACCCCAGATAGCTCGTGTGTCTCCTGGAAAGAAGAGCCTCAGGGAGGACGTCCGGGCCCAGCTGTCCTAGCGTCACCCCAGAGACACCAGCGGGAGCATCCTTTCCCAGCCTCAAGCTCATCCGGAGTGTGAGATTTCATGCAGGCTGGAGCCCCCCGACAACGTCCACCACCTGTTGCATAGCATCTGTCAGGCTTTTCTTCCGAGCTAGTGAGCTAGGCCGACCCCAAGTCTCCTCGGTCAGCTGCCTGCCTGAGAAGCCAAAGGCGCCAGAGAAGACCCAGTGCTCCTGGGAGTCAGGGAGGAGGGAGAGCTGGGTTTCAGGGTTCCCAAGAACGCGAGCCCTGCCTTGGAGGGCATGCCCTGCCTCCCCTAAGGCCGCACCACCTTCTGGAATGTACAGTTCCGACTGTCCCTCCATAATCCAAATGTGCAAATTACTAAGGGGGAGAAGGAAGGTTAGAAAATAAACTCAGGTCTCTGTAAGACAGAGCAGTCAGGCTTTTTGGTCACCTAGTAGCCACTGAGGTAGGCAATTCTCTTCTGCAGTTGCTGCTGCCGGCATCGGAGCTGCCTTTTTTCCGTGGCCATCCTCTTCTCGGCCCCCACCAGGGCTTGCAAGTACTCCAAGGCCTTGCTCAGGATCACCACCTTGGGGGCCTTGGAGCAGCTGGCCAGGGTGGGGACCTGGTCCCTCAAGGCCAGGAACCTAGAACGGAGGTCATTCCGCCTTTTGCGCTCCAGGAAGTTGTGGTTCTTCCTCTTGGTCACATCCTCGGTGTCAGAACTGCCAGGTTTGGGGTGGCAGGACTGGGGAGCCTCGCTTTCTACGGGGGGGCGACTCACAGTCTCTTCATCCACTTCTTCCTTTTCCTCTGGGGCGTCTCTCTCCAGAGCCTCTTCTTGGGGACCTCTCTCTGGAGCCCCCCCTTGGGAACAGCTTTCTGGAGGAAAGCGGGCGGCGTAGTTGTGCTGTTGCTGGTGGATGGAGATGTGGAAGTGCTTCATGCAGGGGTCCAAAGGGTCCGCCCGCACCGTGATGGTGACCGGCTTCCGTACACCCAGGGACTGTCTCTTCTCCACTGTCACGACGTCTATTTCTTCACCCTCTGTCCAAGAAGAGAGATCCAGAGAAGAAACACACCCCATGAGAAACACACACCCGCACACGCACACACACACACCCTATGCTGGGGCTTGGGAAAGGAGATGACATTTCGCTCACTTAGTTATAAACGGATCCAAGTGAGGAGCAAGACAACGGATTCATTTGTAACGGGGTAAGGGCAGCGGGAAGGAAAGAAGGGGGAAGAAGCAAGAAGGAAAATATTCTCCAATTTCCTTTTGCACAGCAAGGCTTAGATAAGAACAAAAGGCAGACCCAAGCCAACAGCCCCCAGTCCGCCCAGGAGCTCCCCTCCCCCACGGAGGGGATGGAGAGAAAGAGCTACCGGCCTGGGACAAAGTTTAGCTGTAAAGATCTTCCCCCGTCGGGCTCTTTCATGCCCCATCAGAATTGTAAATGAGGGGTCTGTGGGCAGAGCTGCCCTTTGTTCCGGCCCAGCACAGTCTGCACTTGGGGAATTGTTACTTTTCACAAGTTATAAATCCTATTATTCCCCTACCTCTCTATTCTGCTATCCTTTCAGCTGAGGACTCCGAGAAGGGAGGGCAACAAGCCATCCCTCCTCACCCACGGGGGTGGGGGACGGGTCTCCCTCAGGAGCATTTTGCTCCTGGTTTCAATGGGTTTCTAGTCATCCATCATTTATAGGTCGCCTGCCCCACCCCCTTCCCTGGACCAGAAGGGGGTTGGATTTTGCAATCGCCTGTCTGCAAAAGCTGCTGGAACTTCACAAAGATACAAGCGACCATTTCCTAGCGACCTGTGCCGGGGGAGGGGGAGGGGCAGGGAACTGAGCAGCAACAGAACGTCCTGGTGGGAGGGCCAAGACACCAGAGGCCTGGGGACGCCTGGAAATGCCCCCCGTCATCCCTTGGCTCAAAGGTGTCTCAGGCTACTCAACCCCGGAGAGGGGCGGTTAGGGGAAAGCCTTCCTGATTCGCACATATTGCAGCCCCCACATAGAAGGAGGCCACCCGAATGCATCGCGGCCTGACCACAGAAGCGCCCAGTTCTGGGCCTCTTTTGCATATCAGGATGGTTGAGCCCCTTTGTCAGGAAGGCTTCCATTGTGTGGACAATCGCATTATTTCTCCATTAATAAAACCTGACCATTCAGCCCTCCTGACCACGAGGCCCGGGATTGGCTGGCTGAGCTGTGTTTGGAATGCCGTCTCACCCGGCCCCTGGCCCCCATTGGCTGAGCCCCGCCGTCAGTCACTCTCCCCGCCCCCCCCCTCATTGTTTGCAATCTGTTGCATTTTGTTCTGGGCCATGTGGCCTGTGAGTGAACCAGGAGCTTGCGAACAGGTTCAGGTTAAAGGGCAAGTCAGAAAATGATTCAGGAGGCTTCCCCACATCCCAAACCTTTTAATAGTTCAGTGTTAAAACCTCATAGCCCGTAAGGTTCTGCCTAAGGAAGCAATAACGGAAGATACCATTCTTTTCAGAGATGGTCTAACTCTACCCAGACAAGGAAATGGCCTCAGCTGGATAATCAAGTTCAACCCTCTCGTGTGCAGAAGGGGAAACTGAGATCCAGATCAGCCATGTCCGCATATCACCTTTGTAATGTTCTGGATCTCAAACTAAAGATCTCCAAACTCCCCCAAACAATGCTCTTTGCACTCTACCACTCCACCAAGCTTTTGTAGAGATACATCTTTATTGGTTTCTTGATCTCAAAACTCCCGTTGCAGCCATTAAACAAACACAAGCTCTTGGTGTTGAAAGCAGGCAGGTTAAAAATGACCTTAACACAGTGGACCGAAAAAATTGACTTTTAATTTCTTGTTATCCTTATTTTTCCCCTCAAGTGTATGACAACTTCCATACCCACTCCCAGTTCCCTCTCAAACAGTCACGTAAAAGTGATTCTTAAAAGCTACGGTGAGTTTTCTAGGTCCTGATTTACCTGATGCTAGTCAGTGGCACGCTATTAAAGCACCCTCTCCGGTCTCTCTCATGGGTAGAGATTTAAGAGGCTAGGCTAAGAACGACATAGTTTGGTGGCACAGGATGCTCAAAGTCGGCCCTTAGGTTTAAATTTGCATCCAAGGGTGGAGGAGGAGGCTGGAGTTTCAGATCTGGGACCCCAGCATCTGGCTCAGAGCTTGGTACCAAGTAGGGACCAGTGAACATTTGTTGAATGCAAGGAAGCCGCTACACAGAACCACAGGTCAAATTAGGAAGGTACTAGAGGTTGCTCTTCCTACTCGGGCCAAAGCAACAAAGCAAGATGTAGCCCTTTTCGGATAAGCTACCATGAAGACCCTGGAAACATGGAGGAAATGCCTGGTTGCAAATGGACCCTTGGGCCAAAGAAGATGGGGCTCACTTCTGGTGATTTCCCGTTTCTAAGCCTCAGTTTTTCCAGCTGTTAATGGGGAGCGTTCGTTGCTCTGCTGCCTGTCTGGTGGGTGATTGTGTGGGGCACTGGTGGTAAAGGGTGGGAGGTGCAAGTGTGTGTGTGTGGGGGGGCATTATTGTAATTTTAAAGCAAAGCAGACAGGAAACTAGATTTTTCAGAGGGCGAAGGCTCTGGTTTTGCACAAAAGGCTCCTCAGCTTCCTCTCTCCCTGGGGGAGTGTGAGCTTCCCCCCGGAAAGTGGCAGCAACAAAAAACTTCAAGCTTGGAATGACCCTTAAGGGACCCCTTCCAGCCTCCGAAGGCCAGAAATCCCCTACAGTCCAATCCTAGGATCGTCCTCTCTAAGCGCTAAGCCTCACCCCGTCTCCCTTGTCCCCTGGGGCTCCGATCATCATCCAAAGGACGCTGGCTCCCACGCCACTTCTTCAAACTGTTTACTAACACACCCACGTGCCAGACAGACACCGCTGGGGGCTACACCGGCAGCTTCAGCCAGAGAAAAGGGGAGGTGGCCGAAGGGCTTGCGAAGACCCAATGCCAGACCTCAGACAGCGGCAGAGTTTTGGCCACCCTTGGGGTGCCCCCCTCTTGGATGGCCCGGGGCGGTCCTTACCCGAGTCGCTTGGGCTCTCGGACCCCGAGCAGGCCTGGGTCTTGGGCTCGCCCAGCGGGCAGGGGGCAGCGGGAGCCGGGTTGCCGGCTTCGAGGCTGGGAGCGCAGTCCGGGGCGGCGGGCGCCTTGGGCGGGTTCCCCCGGGGGGCGCCGGCGGCGAGCCGGTCGCTCACCGCTCTCTCCAGCCGCTCCCGGGCGGAGAAGCCGCTCCACATGCAGTCACGACGGATGATGGAGGCGTAGTTCCTGCCCCAAGCTTTCGAATGGCCCCGGGACTCCGCCTCTTCCCCGGCGCCCCCTCCGGGCCACGGCTCCGGGGGACCAACGCCAGGGGCTGCGTCCCCGGCGCCTGGACCCGAGCCCCAGGGCGGCGACGTGGGGGGCGACGGCACCAGCTCGAATTTCTTCCAGATGTCCTCACTGGGCGCCGTGGAGCGGTAGAAATCCTCCCCGCAGTCATAGTCGTAGAAATAGTGCTGGTACGAGTCGAAGTCCATGTCCGCTCCCTGCGGGAGGGAAGGGGGACCGGCTGACGGGGGTGCGGGCCGGCCCGGGAGGCGCCCCCGGGTCCCCCGGCACGGCCGGCCGCGCTCTCGTCCCTCCCCGACCTCCCGGCGGGCAGCCCGCGCCCTTCCCTCGCGTCCGGGGCGGCGTGCCCGGGGCAGCGGCTCGCGGCGCGCGGACGGGGCTGCGGGGAGCGAGTTCAAAGCAAACTTTGCCAGCGCCGCCCGGAGCGCAGCTCCCAGGGCCCGGCCGGGCCGGGCGGGGGCGCTCGGAGCCCGGGACGCAGCCCGCAGCCCGCCCCGGGGCCGCCCGCCACCTGGAGCGGACCGGCTCCCCGCCGGCTCGGGGCAGCCCGGCAGCCCGCACACAGGCACATGCGCGCCCCCGAGCGCGCGGCCCGCACCCTAGAGCGCGCCCCCCCGCGCGCGCCCCCGCCCTCGCCCGCGCACCGCGGCCCGGACGCTCCCGGGATCGGCGCGGGAGCGCGAGATGCAGGCGCATTGTTTCCGGCCGCCTTATATCTGGTCGTGCGCCGCGGGCTCGGGAGCGGGGGCGGGGCCTACGGGACAGGCCACGCCCCCGACCCGCCCCCGCCACGCCCCCCGCCAGACCCGCGCCCGACAGGTGGGGGCGGTCGAGGGTCGGTCCAGCCGGCTGCTCGGTTCCCTGGACCCCCAGCCCGGAGGGGGTGCACGCTGGGTGGCGCGGGGCAGGCCGCGAGCTGACACAGTTCAGGGTCGTCTAGCGAAGGCGTGACTCTTAGCTGGGCCGGGACGGTCCCAGCACGCAACCTAAAACCTCACCCTTTGCCCACCCCGGGCTGGGGAATGGGGCTACTCCCTGCCCCGCCCCTCGAGCCCGTGGGCGGGCTTATTTCAGGTGCTCCTGCAGGGCGGTCGGCGTGAAGGTGGGGGGCCCGGTGCACCTTCACCGCGCCACCTGGCGGCCCGCCGCCCTGAACTGGCGCTGGTCCCGGGTATCCATCCTCTTTATCACCTGTTGGCCCGTTAATTCACTGCGGTTGGTGCAAACCCGGACCTCGGAGAAGCGAGGTAGGAAGATGCTGGACTTCGGAGCGTCAGATTTAACCTTCCTGAACTTCAGTTTCATCTATAAAATAAAGGGATGGTAATACTTACCTTATAGGGTTGCTGCGAGCGTTTCTTTAACAAGATAGCGAAGGTACTAGGCCAAGAAGAGAGGCAAGTAAAACTAACTTAGCCCCTGGTGTGCTGGTGGTAAGGAGAATTTTTCCCCGGAATCTACGTGTGGGCTACTCTCCCCTCACACCACACACACACAAAATAGCTCTGTAGGAACTGTAGTACTAGAGGAAAGAAAATGGGGTTTGGAGTCAAGAAACTTCATTGCAGCCTTCGTTTTGCTATTTGCTAGCTATAGGGCCAAGTCGCCCAAAGCTTCTGTTTGCTTATCTGTAAAATGGGACCATTGCTTGCAGTTGCATGTGTGGCCAAGATAATAGACATAGAAGCCCTTTGCGTCATCCATCTTCTATGTCTTCAGTGGGAGAAGAAAAGCCAAACTATATGGTCATTCTGTTTAGGCCAAGTAATTTGGGATAGCAGCCAATACATATAGAATGTTCTACATGGCATTCAAAGTCTGGTCGCTGTCTACAGTCAGCAACCAGATTGCCTGCTCTCTTTTCCTCCCACTCCTGTGGTCTAAGAACACCCAAGTACTCACTGTTGGCATCCAGGCATAGGGAAATGAGAAGTGCAAGCGGTTCATTGTGGTTGGAGCATCCAAAAGTGTGAGTTGGGAGAAAAGGCAGGGAGGATGACACCATCAGTCTTGAATATATTGGGTCTAAAATGCATGTGGGACATCTTTGAAGGCAGCAAGTCGTTCTCACTAGCTTGGGAACCTCAGTGCCTAGAACAGCTTCTGGCAGATATTTGTGGACTCAGTGAGTGATTCAGCCAACCAGAGTTTACTGAGACAGGCTGTGTGCTCTGCTTTGTGCTGAATGAAGGTGCAGGTCAGAAAGGTTCTAGGTTTGGTTGCAGTCCTAAAGCAGAAGGCTTGGAACTGCCTTTTGGTAACTTCCTCTCTGGTCCACAGATGTCTGAGATGGTTGCAGTACCAGTCAGGATGCTTGGTTATACATGACAGAAACCAAACCTAGATAAATTTAAGCATGAAATAACATTATTGGAAGGATTTGGGATATAGAAACCACAAGGGGCTGGGATTCTATGCTTGGAAAATGGATCTTTTTTCTCTTTTTAGATGAAAGTTCTTACTCAACAGCCCTTCCCCATGATTCATTTTTCTTTTTAACTTTAAGACTTTTATTTTTTTCTAAGATGTTATCTATTTATTCATGAGAGACACAGAAGAGAGAGAGAGAGAGAGAGAGAGAGAGAGAAGCAGACACAGGCAGAGGGAGAAGCAGGCTCCATGCAAGGAGCCTGATATGGGACTCGATCCTGGATCCCGGGATCATGCTCTGAGCCAAAGGCAGATGCTCACCCACTGAGCGTCCCTCCATGATTCACTGTAGTTGGTGATATCTAGGGGCACCCATGAGGTGACCCCACCTCAAGAACTAAGATAAAGGAAATTGTCTCTGAGAGTTGGGTTGCTCCTTCACTTTGCACACTTCTTTTGTGGGGGGAGGAATCAAACCATTTTATTGAGGGGCTTTGGGGAAAGGTCAAAGGGAAGGAGGGCAAGGAGATCCGATGTCCCCAGCCCAGCTGAGATCTTACCTTTCCAGCTTCATGGTGGCTGAAAGATGTACACTTTGGTTAATGTCTGTCTTCCTTACTAGACTTTAAGCTTAATGAGGGCAGGGACAAATGTCAGTCTTATTGGCCACTGTAACTCCAGGGCTTAGAGCCTAGCACATCATGGGTGCTTTATAAAGGTGTTGCCTGTTTGACTGGATATAAGCTTCTAATGCTGTGAGGTAGAGATGTGCCAACCTACCTGATGGAGAGAGAGTAACTGTCAGGCCCAGTCTAGACTGTAACCTGAATAAAAGGTACTGTTTTTTAAAGATTTTATTTATTTATTTGACAGGGAGAGGGAGAGCAAGCACAAGCAGATGGAGTGGCAGATGGAGAGGGAGAAGCAGACTCCCCGCTGAGCAGGGAGCCCGACATGGGGCTTGATCCCAGGACCCTGGGATCATTGACCTGAGCCAAAGGCAGACACTTAACCGACTGAGCCACCCAGGCACCTCAAAGGTGTTTTTAAAAATATTTTATTTATTTGAAAGAGAGAGAGAGCGAGCAAGCCGGAGTGGGGGCATTGACAGAGGGAGAGGGAGAAACAGACTCTCCGCTGAGCATAGAGCCCAATATGGGGCTTGATACGGGGGGTTTCCATCCAGAACCCCAAGATCATGACGTGGGCTGAAGGCAGACTCTTAATCGATTGAGCCACCCAGGCACCTCCTGAGTAAAGGTATTAAAGCAGCTGAAGAAAGAAGGTGCCAGTGAGGAGCAGTGTGGATAGCCAATGAAGCAGAGAGCAATGAGTTGTCAAGGCAAGCACCAGAGTGTCTATCTGGGGACAAAGATGCTGGTCCAGGAACAAGGGAGATGGAGGCCTCATTCTTTGAAATCTTACCCAGTTCACCCCCCCCCCCCGCCCCGCCCCACCTCACTTGTGCTTTGGATCACCAAGCAACCTGCTAAAAATCACTCTATTCCCTATGTAGATCCGCCCACTGGGAGAGAATGCACTCACCAGTGAACAAGAAGATCTATCTAGTTGGCTTCGAAGCCCTGCTTCCCCTTATAAATTAATGAATTGGCATCTGATTTGAAATATTGGTCTCATGAGCCTGGTTAATGTGTGTCTGTTCCATAGAGATGCTCCTGCTTTTAGGGCTAACAGCTTTGTTTTCTGAGGTGATATCCGGACCCAGGCTGGTGATATGAATTCTCCAAGATAACAAATGCTACCCTAGGGACATTCAATTTTTTACTTTATTTTTCTTAAAACATTTTAAATCAAACTAGTACGTGTACACGGTCTTAAAAAAATCAAATAGGTGGGTGATAAGGTTAAAAAAAAAAAAGGCAGTCTTCTGCCCTGCCCTCACCACCCCTGATTCGCAGTCTCCAAAGGCAACTACTCTTTTAGCTGTTTTTTATTCCTAATATTTACTTCCATATTTTGACCAATATGATCTATTTTTTCCTGATTTTTAAATTCCTATTGACATTCTACAATAGAAGATGTAGCTCTTGTATTTCCCCTCCCACCTCCACATACTTGGCCTTCCCTTATTCTCCAGTTAGATTTTTAAATATTAAATATTTACAGTATTTTGACTATGTGACTATGGAGCACCTATGACTACATTTCCTTTCTTGCACATTTTTTTTCAGAGTTAAATTGTTTCATTTTTTTCTTTTGTGCAGATTTCTCTTTACATATTATGAATTCGACCCTACACATTTTTTACTTGAGCTACAAAGATCACTTCATGTGGTCAAACCCATCCAGTAATCAATCTATCAGTTCCATTTTTTTCTTGGAAACTTACCTCTTAGAACCCTTTAGCTTCCTGTTCTAATCTGAATTTACTGGTTGAGTCTAGGCCTACTTCACAATTTTTATTCAGCAACTTCCCTTCACCATTATCCTGGAAATCCCCTTTGCTTCTCTCCTGTGTTGGCTTCCCTGTTTTCTGGTACTCATTGCTTTCTCTCTCTCTTTTTTTTTTTTTTAATTTTTATTTATTTATGATAGTCACAGAGAGAGAGAGAGAGAGAGAGAGAGAGAGAGATGCAGAGACATAGGCAGAGGGAGAAGCAGGCTCCATGCACCGGGAGCCCGACGTGGGATTCGATCCCGGGTCTCCAGGATCGCGCCCTGGGCCAAAGGCAGGCGCTAAACCGCTGTGCCACCCAGGGATCCCTGCTTTTTCTTTCTTGATTTACTTCCTCACGTTGTTGGAACACACCCTACTGCAGCTGCCTGAGAAAAGGTCCTTGGGAAGTAAAATTTTTGAGACTTTGCATTTCTGAAATTGTCTTCACTATACCTTCGTCTTTGGTTTTGATAGTATGGTTGGGTATAGAATACCAAACTAGAAATAATTTTCCCTCAAAAATTTAAATGTACTGCTTTCCTGTTTCTTAGCAACCAGTGTTGCCATCGAGGTTGAGATCATTCGAAATTTATTTTTACGTAATTTCTACACGCAATGTGGGGCTTGAACTCACAAACCCAAGATCAAGAATCACATACATGCTCTTCTGACTGAGCCACTAGGCACCCAAGGTTGATATCATTTGAAATGTAAACCTTTACAGATGGCTTGTTTCTCTCTCTGGAGGCTTTTAGGGTACACTCTTCGTCTCTGACAGTCTAAATTTTTTCACTGATATGCCTTGGTGTGGGTCTGTCGTATAATAAACCGGTTGATTGGCCCTTGTCTCCAGTCCCTGGAAAGTAGCCTCTAAATCCTTGGAATTTGCCAAGCAATAGGACTTTGTTTATTATTCATAATGGGCCCTGATAGTTTTTGCTAATGGATTACTCATGGTGGGCCTCCAGATAGTTTAAGATATGTTAAATTAGATAAGTTGGATAGCCAGATAGTTAAGAGACCCAAGATAGTAATTGACAAGCAAGAAAGGCCAACCATGTAATTAAAGGGTTGGGGCTTTGGGTCAAGTGATATCAGTCTGACCTCTGGGAAGGGGAAAGGGGGCTGGAGACCAAGTTCAATCACATTCAACCAGTCTTATTTACCTAATGGAAGCCCAATAAAAACTAGACACTGAAGTTCAGGTGAACTTTCCTGGTTAACAATGCTTTGTATATGTTATTACACACACATGCATTGGGAGGGTGACTCATTCTGACTCCACAGGAAGAAGACATTGGAAGTTTCACGTTTGGGACCCTCCAAGACCTTGTCTCTTCTTTTTGCTAGTCCTGATTTGTATCCTGTTGCTACAATAAATCTATAACCATTAGTATACCATTTTCCTAAGATCTATGAGTTGTTCTAGTGAGTTATCAAACCTGAAACGGTAGTGGGAACCCATAAATTTGTAGCCAGTTGCTCACGAGTGTTGGTGGCCTGGGAAACCCTGAGCTTGCAGCTGCTGTCTCAAATGAGGGCAGTCTTATGGAGAACCGTGCCTGTGAAGTTTGGCCTAACTCTGAAAGTTAGTGTCAGAATTGCATTGCAGGATCTTTTTGCATTTTTTGCCATAAGCTTTTTAATCTGAAAACCCATTTGCTCTGTAATTACATATATTTTTTCTATAATTATATATATAACATATATAATTATATATAATTTATAGTATATATTTATATATTTTATTACATATAATATATATTTAATTATATATATATTTAGATTTCATTTATTTATTTGACAGAAAGATAGAGACCACAAGCAGGGTGAGCAGCAGACAGAGGGAGAGGAAGAAGCAGGCTCCCTGAGGAGCAGGAAGCCCTATGCAGGGCTTGATCCCAGGGCGCCAGGATTAAGAACTGAGCCAAAGGCAGATGCTCAACCGACTGAGCCACCCAGGCACCTCTTTAATTATATTTTTGAAAAATTTCCCCCTTCCACTTTTTCCTTCTCTTTCTGAAACTCCTGCTACCGTTTTCTTATCTTGTCTCTCATTTCTATCTCTGTGTGTTTCATTTCACCTTTTGGGAGATTTCCTAAACTTCCAATCCTTCTATTGATTTAAAAAAAAAAAAAAAACAAAAAACCTTGATGTCATGCCTGGGTGGCTCAGTGGTTGAGCGTCTGCTTTTAGATCAGGGTGTGATCCTAGAGTCCCAGGATCTAGTCCCACGTCGGGCTCCCTGCATGGAGCCTGCTTCTCCCTCTGCCTGTGTTTCTGCCTCTCTCTCTTTCTCTCTGCCTCTCATGAATAAATAAATAAAAACTTAAATAAATAAATAAAATCTTTTTAAAAATCTAAAAAATTTGACTATTACATATTTTTAAATTTTTTTGTTAAAGATTTATTTATTTATTTATTTATTTATTTATTTATTTATTTAGAGGGGCAGAGGGTGAGAATCCCAAGCAGACTCCCCTGAGCATAGAGCCCAATGCAGGGCTCCATCCCATGACCCTGAGATCATGATCTGAGCCAAAATCAAGAGTTGGACACAACCAACTGAGCCACCCAGGTGCCCCTCTTGGGCATATTCCAGTAGCAGAATTGCTGGGTCATATGGCAACTTTATGTTTAACTTTTTGAGGAACTGCCAAACTGTTTTCCACGGTGGCTGCACCATTTTACCTTCTTATCTGGTAAAGCATAAGGTGACAATTTTTCCTCATTCTTACCAACACTTGTTATTTTCAGTTATTATTATTATAGCCATCTTCATGGGTGTGAAGTAGTATTTCATTGTGGTTTTGATTTACATTCCTCTAACAACTAATAATATTGAGCATCTTTTTCATGTGTTTATTGGCCATTAGTATATCTTCTTTCCAGAATGTCTATTCAAATCCTTTACCTATTTTTTCTTTTCTTTTTTCTTTAAGATTTTATTTATTTATTCATGAGAGATACACAGAGAGAGAAAGAGAGAGAGAGAGAGAGGCAGAGACACAGGCAGAGGGAGAAGCAGGCTTCATGCAGGGAGCCCGACGTGGGACTTGACCCCAGGTGTCTAGGATCACACCCTGGGCTGAAGGCAGCACTAAACCGCTGAGCCACCCGGGCTGCCCCCATTTTTTTCTTTTAAAGAGAGAGAGAGAATGAGGGATGGGGGACAGAGAGAATTTCAAGCAGGTTCCACACCCAAGCACAGAGCCCAACAAAGGGCTTCATCTCATGACCCTGAGATCATGACCTGAACTGAAATCAAGAGCTAGATACTTAATCAATTAAGCCACCCAGGAGCCCCCCACCCTTGGCCCATTTTTAAAATCAGGTTATCTTTTTTGTCATTGAGTGTAAGAGGTCCTTAGAGTGTCTTGGATTCTAGACCATTATCAGATACATGATTTGCAAATATTTTCTCCCATTCTGTGAATTGTGTTTTCACTGTCTTCACAATGTCCTTTAAAGCACAAGTTTTTAATTTGATGAAATTAATCTATTTTCTCTTTTGCTGCTGTACTTTTTGGCATCATACCTAAGAATCCATTGCTAAATCCAAGGTTATGTAGATTTACTCCTGTTTTCTCCCAAGAGTTTTATAGTTTTAGCTCTTACATTTAGGTCTGTGATCCATTTGAGTTCATTTTGTTTATGGTGTGAGGCAGGGGTCCAGATTCTCCCATTTCTTTATTTCTTTTCTTTTATATGCAACCATCACCACTAATTGTAGAACATTTTCATCATCCCCAAAGGAAACCCTGTGATCATTAAAATACAGTCATTCCCTTCCTTGGTGAGTTTATACTTTTTCCCCCCAATCCACTTACTACTATTTTAATGAAGTTTCAGGACTGAGTCAAGATAAACACGTGTGATCAATCCTCATGTTTAGCCAGAAATCTCCTCTTCCTTACAAGCTGCAACAACTCTCACTTTCATTAGGCAGATTCCTGAGCCAGATGCTCTGAGAGAGTTTTCTGGAGAAAGGAAATTGGATCTGAACCTTAGAGATGTCTAGAATTCCAGGTGAAGTTAAGGAGATAAAGGTGAGAGAGGTTGAGAAGGGAGAGTTGGGGAGAAGGTAGGGGAAGGAAGGAGAGGAAAGACCTTGGCACCAGCACCAGGAAGAATTTAATCAGATAAAAATCTGGTTTCTTATCCCTTGTCTGTGGCTCTATTACCTCTGCTTGAGTTTCAATGAAAAGCAGTCCTTTTCTTAGAACCCTAAGGAATGTGGCCTTATTTTGAGTGTGGTGAGAAAATGGTTCTGGAGATTTGGGACCTCACTCTGCAAGCCATCCTGGGGAGCGGGCCAGGCCTAAAATGACAAGAGCAGCTTTCAAGTAGAAAGAGAAGTAGGCTGAATATAAAATTTCTCTGTTTGCAAGCTGTGTCACACCAAGTCAGCTGGTACTGACACTCAGTTTTCTCATCCATAAGATGCCCTATCTAGCAGCATTACTGGAGAAATAAGATACTACAAGGTATCCCTCACTTTTTGAAAGTATATTTGTATTTGTTTTTGCTAACAGAAAGAAATCAGAAGAGGATTTAGTTTTTTTTTAAGTCTCTACTGTACTAATATAAATTTTTGATAAAAGCAAAGAGTATAATGTGAACTTTCAGAACATGGGGATTATTTTCACTTTATGCTAGTTGGGCTTATGAAGGATTTCATAGCTACCCTCAACTTTCAGATAGCAGGAGAAACCTGTATTTACAGTGTTTAGCAAAGTGCATGGCCCAGAGGAGAATTTTTAAAAGATCAGCTTTCTTCTCTTTCCTTCTTTGGCAATTTAAGGTAAACAACACAGATGAGTTCTCAACCAAGGGCTTGAGTGCCTGAGCTTGGGCTGAAGATATGAGCAATGAAAATTATAGGAGATTTGTGAGTGGAAAAGTGACAGATACAGCTATGCTTTGGAAAGATCACTTCGGGAAGAAGAGAGACCAAGCATAATGCAAGAGAGGGAGTCCTGAGCCCCAGCTCTATATCTAAGTGACTCTATTTTCTCATGTGCCCAACACATATGTTTCCCTGTCGGCTATGAGTTATGTGAAAGCTTACTTCCTCATGCAAACAGAAAAAGCAGTTCGCCTCCTTAGAGATAGACCTGATGGAGGGTGTTCTCCAAACTTGAATGAAGCGCTAGTGTACTAGCTGCCACCTGGGGGATGAGCTGGGACTTGGGAAAAACTCTAGAGACTGTGATAATGGCTGAAGCCCAAAGGGCCTCCCTGGTGCTACCTCTCAGAGAAGAGGGATGCCAAGTGTCTAGTGCTTGAGGACAATTTTGAAACCATATGGACCCCCATTAGGAAACTTTTCCCATGAGGGACGATCAGCCTCATCCACACCCTTTGGGCCATGAACTCTGGATACAGGTAGGAGAGAATCACCTAGAATGACTCTTCTGTCCACTAGAGGGAAACCCAGGCTAGAGATGGGGAATCCTGTGTGTAGGAGCCCTGAGGCTGGAGGAAGGCCTGGAGCTGCTGGCGTGGGGACCTGGGTGACCTTGGCTCAATGTTGCACTGGAGTCAGCAAGTATCCGCTCTTGAGATCCAATTGTTGCACTTACGGGAATCCTGTGAGCTGGTTGTTAAACACGGTCATTAAATTAAATTCTGGGCAGCCTGGGTGGCTCAGCGGTTTGGCGCCACCTTCAGCCCAGGGCGTGACCCTGGAGTCCAGGGATCGAGTCCCATGTGGGGCTTCCTGTGTGGAGCCTGCTTCTCCCTCTCCCTGTGTCTCTGCCTCTCTGTCTCAATCTGTGTCTCTCAGGAATAAATAAAATCTTAAAAAAAAAAAAAAGAATTAAAGTCTATAAATTGACACTTATATTAAAAACAAAAGTAGTAAAGACTCCAAACTCATCATTGCTTACTGGTTTTCCTATCATCTATCAGATCTGTTATGGTGTGTTACTGTCCAGTTTCAACTGCAGTAGCTTGATATTGACCATGGTGGAATATTTGCTCCATGGAAACTCGCAAATGCTACAAATCGGGGTACCCACCCCCCATCGTGTGCCAGTTGCTAAATATTTGCCAGGACATCACTGCCCAGCCTCTCCCACATCAGGCCTTGTGGGGAGGAGATGGGCTTTTCCGGTGGGCTTGCCAACACAGATACACTCAGAGGTGTCCCCATGAATGAAACACCTGATTTCAGCAGGCAGAGAAGGGGTACAGTGGCAGAAAGTTGTGTTGTGGTGGCTGCTGGGCCCGGAGCTCCTCACCCAGTCTCAGCCCAGTCTTTGTGCAGGGTTCCCCCTCCACCTAAAACCTGTTTATGCTTTAGTGCTCAGGCTGGCCTTTCTGTCTGCAGAGAAACAAAGTGAGTTTCTTTCTTCTTTTTATTTTTTTTTAAGATTTTATTTATTTATTCATGATAGAGAGAGAGGCAGAGACACAGGTAGAGGGAGAAGCAGGCTCCATGCAGGGAGCCCGATGTCACCTCGATCCTGGGTCTCCAAGATCATGCCCTGGGCCTGAAGGCAGGGGCTCAACGGCTGAGCCACCCAGGGATCCCGACGAAGTGAGTTTCTAGATCATCCAGCACTAGAAAGCATTCCCCATCAGATGGGGAGCTGCCTGAGGGCCAGGGAAACACCCACCCTGGTTGGTGTCCCCAGGACAGGTGCAGGTCCCTGGGCCGGAACCTTGGAGCGGTTTCGCGCAGCCCCGCAGCAGCACCAAGTCTAGACCCGCTGGAGTCCAATAGATCCGGGCTCCGCTACCCCGTCGCCAGGCGGCCTGAGGACAGAGGCCTTTGACCAACCTGGTCTGCAGGCTCCTCACCTGTGAAATAGGGATGAGAGCAATCATCCCGCTGGGCTCCCGTGAAGATCGCATGAGACTATCCATGCAAAGGCCTCCGCCCCTGACTCAGTCACCTGGAAGGTGCTCCGCGGCGCAGGAGCTATTGTTCCCACCGGACTTGCAGAGGGACGGCGTGGGGGGCAGGATTTAAATTGGCTCCGAGCGTGTCAAGGAGGGAGGGCGGGCCAAGGCCGGACCAGGAGGCACCAAACCCGTGGTGGCGCGGGGGGTGGACTGGGGGCCTGCAAACCGGCCCTGCGGCCTGGACGCCAAGCCCTGGCTGCGGGGCAAGGGGGGCAAGGGCGCCTCCTCCGTGCCCCCATCCCCCCGGCTCCCGGGCTGGGACTTCGGGGGCGGGAGGGCCGGCAGCCGGACGTCGAAGGCCCGGGCTGTGCGCAGGAAGCGGCGGCCCGGCTGTCCCGGAGCCTCAAAGCGGCGGAAGGGAGGGGGCGGCGGCACCTGCATTGTGCGAGCCCCGCTCCCCGCTGGCCCGCCCGGCCCCCCGGCGCGCGGTCCCGGCGTGGGCGCAGGGCCAGGGGGTAACCCGGCACACACGAGAGCTGCGCCTGCCTTCATGTCTCTATGCATCCTCGGTTATTAAGCTGGGGCAGGAGCTGGGGCGCAAAAACAGGCCAGGGTCCCAAGCAGCCGGAGGACTGGGCTGGAATCCTGGCTCCTTCCCTCCCTAGCTGTGTAACTGGGGCAAATTACTCGACCCAGCACGGGCCTCAGCATGCAGACGGTGGCATTAAGTGAGTTGCATGTGATGCATTTGGTGTATTAAGTGTAGGAATTTTTTTTTTTTTTTTTAAGATTTTACTTTTAAGTAATCTCTCTGCCCAGTGTGGGGTTTGAACTGAGCTCAAGAGTCGCATCATCTTCCTATGAAGCCAGCCAGGTGCCCCCAAGTGTAGGATTTTTTTTTTAAAGATAATTTTTATTATTGCAGAAGATCATTTCAAGAGCAGTGTGGAGGACACACTTGGAGGGGCCCAGAGTTGCATGCTGGAGGCTGAACGCTGGTTTCAAAATTTTTTAAAAACTGATTGCTAACATTTAAACTTGTGAGATTTTTACTGAAACTCAGATTTTTGGCTTCTTTAAAAAAGACTGAAGGTCTGGAGAGCTTGTGTGTTTCCTTCTTTCTTTTCTTTTCTTTTTTTTTTTTTTGAAACTTGTGTTTCATAAGCTGTTATTGTATTATGCTAGAGGCAGTCTCGTTTTTTTTATAGTGTATTTTTGTATTCCTTTTGCAAAGTGGTGTTAATTATTGCACCAGAAGGGGGAAAAAAAACCTCTTGGGCAATCCCCCTGTTGCAAAGGTCTGCAAGACAAGTTTATTTTGAAAGGCAGATATTGTATTTAAGCTGTGATTATTGATTGTCAGATTTTAAAATGCTGCCTCCCGGAACATGTTCTTCTAAAAGAGTTCTCAGGGACACCTGGGTGGCTCATCGGTTGAGCGTCTGCCTTTGGCTTAGGGTGTGATCTGGGGGTCTGGGATTGAGTCCCACATCGGGCTCCTTGTGGAGAGCCTGCTTCTCCCTCTGCCTATGTCTCTGCCTCTCTCTCTCTCTCTCTCTCTCTCTCTCTGTGTGTGTGTGTGTGTCTCATGAGTAAATAAATAAATCAATCTTAAAAAAAAATTCTCAAACATATCGGAATGAGGCAGTTTATGCCTTTGGAGTCCCCTGAAGCAAGGAAAAGATCTGACTTTCCCCAGCTGGGCTAGAGGCCAGAAGTGATGGGGTGCAAGATGTGGAGACCTCAGCAGGAAGTAGGGTATAGATGGAGAGGAGGTGCAGAAATGATGGGATGTGGGGTGCAGAGGAGGAAAAGGAGACAAAGCCTGGGCGAATGGGTAGGAGGAAGACCCATTCATTGACCTGAGGGTCCAGAGGAGAAGAATGAGCTCCGTTTAGCCATGTGGGGTCTGAGAGTCTGGGTCAGTGATGAGAGTGGGATATAGGGGGTCTGGTGCTCAGGAGAAAGAGTTGCCTTCGGAGGCACAGTTGGTGACACAAGAGGCCTGTATGTGGAGAGAGTGAGAGGCCCAGGATGGCCCCTGAGGACCTGTTAACATAAGGGATTCAGGATGCTTAAGGGACTAGAAGGATGTTAAAGGAAAAGGAGAGGAGCCTGGAAGACTCTGCAAATGCCTCCCCAGGTGGCCTTGGCCTCTGTCCTGCAGGACTGGCCCCCTCCTCAAGACCTCCTTGCACAGGTAGACTGAGGAATAGGTGGGGAGGGGGTTTCTGACTGGAGCCTGTGATAGGCCCCCATAGTGGGCAAGGGGGGGGGGGCCAGACTCCAGTCTGGTTCAGGACATCTAAGCATCCCTCATAAGTTCCCTCCTTCCCCCAGGGTCACTTGATGGGCCTCTGGGGCACTATTGGGAAGATTTGCTCAGAGGAGGAGGGCACCTGGGCCTCACTGGCCAGAGAATAAGCAAACAGGGCACCCAGAACATTCTCCTCAGCTACAGGGCCATTGGAAGACAGGAGGTACCTGGAGCTGCCTGCCACATGGTAGGATACTTGCAAGTCACGCTAGGTCACCCCTTGTGACCAGCAGGTATTATGATGGTCACTGATAGAGGCCAGCAATCTTTCTTGGAAGCCTGAGGTCTGGGCTGGGGCACATGGCTGAACTTGGAACAATGAACAGACTCTTAACATGTGCCAGATACCATCATACACGTTTTGTCTAGTCTTCATAAAAACTCCATGAAGGAAATAAACATTTCCCCATTCTGCAGAAGGAAAAAACCCGAGGCTCAGAAGCCCTCATAAATAACATGCCAGGGACACGCTGCTCGTGAGAGGCCAAGTTGGGAGGACAGGCTGGAGCACGGGCTCTGTCCCTGTAGTTTCTCCGGGGGTGACCCCACCTCTGCAATGGCCTCTCAACCTCCCTGGTGTTCGAGCTCTGCCCTGGGTGTCCTCTTAGGCTTTACCCTTGCCCTCACACTCAAACAAAAAGTGATCACCAAATCCTGTCGATCATACCCCCTCTATAGATCTGGCATCCGTCCCCTTCCCTCCGGTCCTGGGTGACTGCCCAGCATCAGCCTCACAATCTCCCACCCTATGACATCAGCCTCCTCCTAGGTCCCCCTGACTTCCAGCTCCCCTTCCCACCCTGAGCTCCTCACCCACACCAGCAGCCCAAGGGCTTTTGTCATCGTCCTTCTTAAAACTTGCCAATGATGTCCTGTTGCCCTCTAGATAAAGTCCAAATTCCCAAGCAGGACATCAAGTCCTGTGGGCTCTGGTCACCAACCTTGCCAGCCTGATGCTTACTGTTCCCTGGTCTGTTCCAGTGAAATAAGATGCTAGCTCACTTGCCTCCGGGCCTCTGTTCCCAGTGCCAACCTGGCCTACCCCAATCTCCCTCATCTATCTCTGGATCCTGGTGCTTGAAGTCCTGGCCACCCTTGAAGGCCTAGATGCATGGAGAGTCTGTTAGCAAAGTCTAGTGTGCCTTGGATTAAAGTTCTTTGTGTCCCTGTCTCTCTTTCCTGAGCGATGTGAGCTTCTGTGCATCCCATCTCAGGGCCCAGCAATTACCTGAGCCAGTGGGGGAGATTCTGTAAGCATGAGGTGGGAGCACCTTAGCCTCCATCTCCCGTCCCTCTGTTCTGGCTCAGGGCTGACCTGGATCCACTCCAGTGACAGTAGCAGCTCCAGGTCTAGCCTCCTGGCTCAGACTCATATCTGATTCTCATTCTGACCTGCTTCAAGCTGTAGCTCCGGCTCATGTCTAACACCAGCTTTGGCTCAATATCCAGGACTAATATGGGCTTAGTCTATGGCATTGGGTCCAAACTCACAACCCATTCATCTGTTTCCTACCCCACCCCCTTTAAAATTTTTTCTTTCTTTTTTTAAAAAAAAACTATTATTTTTAAAAATTTTTTTAAGTAAACTCTATCCCCAATGTGGGGCTCAAACTCATGACCCTGAGATCAAGAGCTGCATGCTCTACCAACTGAGCCAGGCAGGTGCCCCATGTTTCCTACCTTCCCAATCCCCAGCTCCACTTTTCTGGGCTGAGGTCTCCTACCTCAGTTACAGGTTTGCCCTGCATTCCTATGAAACCTCTCATAAGCTGAAATGGCATAAAGAAGCAAGTGCCATTAATTTATATGGAAAAAAATCTTCAGCATTCCCAGACCCCGAAAGTAGCCTCTGTTAGGCTTTTCTGATATGCTTTTCGATACGTTATGACACGTCTTGCTAATGGGTGTGCAAGATAAATCGAGAGAAAGCACAGATGCCTACAGACACAGTTCAGATCTCTGGTGGCTTGATGCTGGGATGCTGAGCGTGGTTCCCGGGGAAGGAGTCTGGCAATGCCACTCTCACTGTCAGGGGTGCGTACTCCTTCTATGACAGCTTGACGCAAAACAAGCACTGGGTGCTCTTTTTGCCATTCGCTATCTTTTTTAAAAAAGCGAAAATCCTCTTCAGATTTCTTCAGTTAGCAAAAAAAGGTACTAATATAGGTCTTTTGTAAAAGCAAAAATCGTGTTTAATGCAAACTTTTGAAAAGCAGGGGGTATCTGTACCTCCAGTGAGAAGGGAGAGAGATGGCAAAAAGACCAGAATAGAGCCCCACGTGGCCTATCTGCTGCTGGGATCACTCCTGCCCTGGAGCTGCCTCGCTGTGGCACCCCAACCTAAGCTGGGGGCCCTGGCGCTGTAGGGACAGAGTCCCAGGTTCAGTGTAAGACCTTACCACTTACTGGCTGTGAGGCTTTGAGCACCAACGTGGGCCCCAATTCTCTTTATCTATAAACTGGGATGACAGATGATGTGCAGATGATAGGAGACAATGCTGTGGAGGTCTAGACATGGCACCTGGCACCGAGTAGATGTCAATAACCGCCAGGGCCTTTCCTCTCCACTGGTTCCCCAGGTCCACTGGATCAGCTCCCACAGGCACCCTGCACATTCCACAGTGCCCATTGCATAAGGGCTATCCTGCCACTATGACATTCGTGGGCCTGGCACAGCCTTGCTTCCAGGCTTCTGGCTAGGGCTGTTGTCCCTAGGGCATCTTGGACAGTGGGGGCAGAGCCAGGGCACCATACTGGATCCCCTGCCCAGAACTCCATGTCCCTGACGTCAGGGGCAAACATGGGTCCATAGGGTACTGGGGGAAAGGCTAGTCTTCCTTCTTTGCTGTGGACTGAATATATGTATTTGGGTTGGGGAGGTAGGGGCACTCCCTTCTCCTCTCTGATTGCCTCCTGAGCTCTGTCCATCAAAGCTCAGAAGGCAAGGGTTCCTATGGATGAAGGAACCTGGGGGGTCCTATACCTCAAACACAGGAACCAACATCAAAGGGGGTCTGGGTATGATGTGTAAATAGGTAAGTGAATGTGTAGGGATGGATGTATTTGTGGCATGCTGTATGGTAAGAATAGGTGTGTTAGCGTATCATGTGTAACATGTATATGTCTGTGTGTGATATGTGCAGGTCTGTAAGTGATGTGGGTAGTTGGAGGGCTGTATCTACACGTAGCATGTGTGTCGTGTGTACATGTGACTTTTGTGTGTGAATTCCTGTATGCGGGGCAATAGATGTAGATCTGGGTACCTGGTGTGAGCAACGTGTGTTGGTGGGTCTATTTGACGTGTGTGTCAAATAGAATAGAATAGGGGGAGTGTGAACTGGAGAGCTCTGTTAGGGAGTGGGGGGGTGCTGGTGCATTTAGGATTCCCTGCTGAACTCTCTGAGGTGGCCCGGCCAAGGTCACTTGTCTACTTGCTGCAAGAGCAGAGAAGGGCAACAAGGTCAGCGTCAAGGGGGTTGGGTCTATTCTCTAGAGAGCCAGACGCTCCTCTCCCAGCTGATTATCTTGCCCTGATGTCTGAAAAAAAAAAAAAAAAAAAAAAAAAAAAAAAAAAAAAAGCCAGAGAAATAAACACAACCTTTGGAAGTCCTGGTGATGTGTCTGGGGAGGATGCTACAGCTGGTAGTTCATGTGGCAATATCCTGCCTTTGACCAGCAGTGGAGGCTCGTGAGGCCAATGGCCTTGTGGCCACTGCTGGCTCCTCAATGATTACTTCAGTACTGCAGCCCCACTCCAGAACTTCCAGAGTCTTCCTGCCAAATCTCTGTCCATCGAAGCTTACAAGGCACAGGTTCCTAAGGCTAAAACAACCTCTGCCCTCCAAACACAGGAACCACACAACCTGGGTGTGATGTATAAGTGAGTGACCGTGAGTATCTGTGGCATGGTGTGCCACAGTTGCAAATTGGCATCTCTTGGAACTCCAGGCCTGGGAAGGAAAGTCAAAGGACTTCTAAAGCCAAGCCACACCTAGGCTGTTAATCTCTGGAGAAAACTAATTTTAACACAGGTTGGCTCCTCCCCACCACACCTCCAGGTGTGTCTCTTTCCTCAGAATGAGCCACAACTCCCCCCACCCCCCAAAAATGACTTAGATGATGTGATCTTGTCTGTATTTTTCCATTACTCCCCAAGGTGCACTCCATGCTGGAGACACCTTGAACCGCTTGCATTTCCAAGAATACGCTCTGCAGCCTGGCTAACTGATTCATCCCCCAAAATTCAAGTGAAGTGTTGGGTCCTTTGGGTACTTTCTGAGGTTGAAACGACTAGTGGACCCCTAATATCCATTATTCTGCTTGCCCTCAGTCATACAACCCTGATTTTCAGCTGGGCCCATGGGCTGGCTCAGAGCAAAAACGGTATTTGTCAGAATTCTTTATGGCTAGGTGTGACTCTGTGACGAAGTGCTTGGTCAATAGCTTCTGGGCAGAAGTATTTTGTACAATTTCCAGGAACTATTTATAAAGGGAGAGTGTGCTCTTTTTCACATCTTCCTTCTTCCAACTGACTGGAACGCAAATGCGATGACCAGAGCTTCAGCAGCTATGCCGGCCAATGAGAAGCAAGCACCATGTTCAGGATGACAGGACAGTGGAACGGAAAGCACCGGGCTCTGCTCTGATGATCACGGAGCTACCACACCAGCTCTGGACTGAGTATTTCCAGGTGACGTGGTCGTGATTTGTGGCTTTTGTACCAACAGCCAAACCCAGACCTAACTGATCCACTTTCCTGGTATCAGCTCTCTCTGCCAACACACTCCATTCCACTCGCCTAGCTCTATCTGCTCGCCTGACTCTGAGCTCACGAGGGCAGGGTCCACATCATCTATCAAGCCCGGTGCCGAACAAACTAGAAAATATCGGTTGTGTTAAGGACGGTGTGAAATACACAGGCAGGCATTCAGACTGGGTGAAGCTGCAGACCGGGAAGTTGTTGGTACAGAGTCACTGATGGGGTGGGAGAAGATGGGGTAAGGAGAACAGAAGGTCAAGGGAAGAGGTCCTCAGAGCTCTGACATCTAAGGTCATACCAAGGAGGAGAAGCCCTGGGACGAGGCTGAGAAGAGCTGACCTGGGTCGGTACCAGATGACCTGGGTCACCTCTGCCCAAAGTTAAGGGCGCCGGTGTTGTAGGAAAAGCAGTGATCAAGGGCTCAGGGTTCCAGAGTCCAGGACAGGGTTCCGCCCTGGCTCTGCCATTCTCTCTGCCCTTGAGCAAGTCAACTAACTTTTCCTGGGCCTCAGTTTCCTTATCTGTAGACAGCAGGATAATAAAGAACTTCCCTCATGGGGCTGTTGTAAAGTTAAAATTAGAGAATTCACATAAACCACCCCGCACAGTGCTTGGCGTAGAGTGAGTAGCTAACAAATGTGGGTGATTATGATTTTTGTTATTATAGTCTTTCTTGCATTCATTAACTCACTTTAACAAACAAGCTTTAGGCATTCCTCCACATGTGCCCAGGGCTTCAGCCAAAATGTATTTCCTGCTATTTCCTAACACTTCGCATGTTCCCTCACCCCCTTTGGCTTCACACATGCTGTTTGCTCTGCCTCAAGTGCCCTTCACTCCTCATCTACCTGGTAAACTTGCCCTTCGGGCCTCTGCTAATAGCTCATATCCTTAAGGGACTTGTTGAGACCGCCAACGCCGGGTTAGATGCCTCCTCTGGGCTTGCACATGACCAGGGCCATCTCGTTGCATTATCTCTAGTGAGCGACCAGTTATGACTGGCAGGCCCCTGGCGTTGTGCAACGTGGCAGCTGTGCCCATATCACTCCTCTGTTTACCTTTAGCATAATTTTTTTCTTTATCAGACTTCTACTGTAATGATTTATTTACCTGTTGATCTCTCCCTCTAGACTCTGAACTCCTCGAGGACTGCCCGACACCGAGTCAGGGCTCAGAGAATGGTCATCCTGTATCCTGGGGTTCCCAATCTGGCTGGGGAGACAGAATGAACAAACATGAAACGTGTCAAGAACTGAGCATGCCCCTGTGCGTTTCAGATAGGGGCTTTCCCGGGGTGGGCGAACAGAGCCCTGAGAATGCAGTGGTCAGAGCAGGGGACAGGAGCTCAGATGGAAAGCATGAGTATATACTGGGAAACCAAATGCCCTACATTTCTGGATTGTTCTTCTCGGGCATGGGAAGAATTCTAGGGCTCCCCCTCCCACGATTTGGGAGGACAAATGTAATGTCTTACAAGGACATTACATATCCAAGAGGGACTAGGATAGGCTGATGCTCTTGGCCAGGCCCTTTGTTATGCTGGGTCACAGCCCGAAGCAAGATGAGGTACCCAGAGGGTCTGACATTGCCCCAAAACACAATATGAGCTACCTCCACCATGCACAGGGACCAGATTATGGGGCTTTTAGGAAAGTGTTTCTCCTCCTCAACATGGATTTAGACTAAGTTGCTGCTGAGAAGAAACACTTGTGTTTTGTAGGAGTGTGTATGTGTTTGATCTGCATTTAACCACTCTCCTGCCGTTCCCACTCACCTCAAAAGGCCAAATCTGAACAATGAGGAGGAGGCATAGCTCGTCACTTCTCACCGGTGGCAAGATTTTAAAGAGACGGGAGACTGAGGGTCAAAATTTCCAAGCCCATCCTGGGCTGTTTGGTGAAGGCTATTTGCCTGAGCCCTTCCATGTTTCTGCTGAAATATTTTTTTTTTTTTAAAGATTTTATTTATTTGACAGAGAGAGAGAGCGAGAGAGAGAAAGAGAGCACAAGCAGGGGGAGCTTGCGGGCAGAGGCAGAAGCAGGCTCCCAGTCGGGCAAGCTCTATACTTTATTCCCCTTCAGGGAAGGTCCTCTTCCTCCCATGACTGCTCCGGAGCCTCCCACCCTGCAGGACTCCTCCCTAGCCCTGGGATCATGACCTGAGCCAAAGGCAGATGCTTAACCAACTGAGCCACCCAGGTGCCCCTGTAATATTCTTTTAGACTGAATAACTCAGACTTTGGGAAGTGTTCTGCTAAGTGTTTCTTATCCTGTTGATCCTGTCCCATGTGGCTTAGGGGGTGAGGTTTCCTGAACAGAGCCTAATGGAGATTTTTGTCCAGGAGAGAATTGAAAAGGTGGTCTCTTTCAGTGGGTGTAAGGGAAGGAAGATCTGAGACAAGAGAATAAAGTTAGGAACTCAGTGTACTCACGAGGGGACATCCTGTTAACAGGTTTTGGTTGTTTTTCCCTTGGGCAGTCATGTGACATGCAGAATTTAAAATGATCTCTTCTAGTTGTATTTCCCCACAGGAATTCCTGCCCCTTCAGTGAAGTCTGTCACATGTATGTGGACCTTGCCTTCATGGCAGCCCTTGGAGTGAGCATATCCAGCAGGGGGCTAGGGAGGAGTCCTGCAGGGTGGGAGGCTCCGGAGCAGTCATGGGAGGAAGAGGACCTTCCCTGAAGGGGAATAAAGTATAGAGCAGCCCATCATAAAGGACAATGCAGTCAGGGTACAGGTCAGGGCTTTGAGTAAAGGCTTAGGGTGAACCCTTGGAATGACTTCTGGGGACTGAGGGAGCTTCAAGCCCAACTCCTGGCCAGGGCAGAGGGTGGGGTGAAGTCTCGGGAGTGAGGTGGGGAAAGGTGAGGGTGGAAGCCCCTCAGTCAGTCCCAGCCCGTTGTGGCCGGTTTTCCCACAAGGTGCTGGGCTATGAGCTGCGCCTGTGTGTTGTCACTGCTCTCTGCTCCTTGGGAACGTCCTTGAGAGTGAGCAGGATGGTTTGTGGCCAGGTGAGGACACTTCCACATGCTCCCATCCCCATCCTTCACCTCTCATTTCTTACTGATGGGGAGAGAAGTCCTTAGAAAGCTCAGGGAAAGCCACTACCACCTTCACTTTGGCCCTATTAGAAGGAGGGAGCAAAGCTGAAAGTCTCCAGAAAGGAGTGGGGTGAGGAGAGAGGCTTAAGAACTTGCTACTTTCCCTTCTAAGGTCTCTTGCTCCCACCCAACATAAACCCCAGCGCCTGGAGTTCAGAGGAGAAATCAGTTTCCTGCCTGGGGTTTAGAATACAGTCTAGGGGCACCTGGGTGGGTCAGTGGTTGAGCATCTGCCTTTGGCTCAGGGCGTGATCCTGAAGTCCTGGGATTGAGTTCTGCATTGGGCTCCCCGCAGGGAGCCTGCTTCTCCCTCTTCCTGTGTCTCTGCTTCTCTCTGTATCTCTCATGAATAAATAAATAAAATCTGAAAAAAAAAAAAAAAAAAGATTACAGTCCAGCCCAGCCCCAAAGTCCAGCTCAAAGCCTAGAACCCAGAGCCCAAACAAGCCCAGCCCAGTTCCAAAGTCCCACACTAAAGCCCAGAACCCAGAACTCAGACCACAGAGATCAGAACTCACTCAGTTCAGGCCCAAAATCTAGCCAGAGCTATAAAGACCAGAGCTCAGAACTTAGAACCAAGTCTTGGACCAGGAACCCAGTTCACAGCCTAGAACCCAGAGCCAGAGGGCTGGAAGCCCAGAAACTAGAATTCAGAGTAAAGCTAGGTCCAAAGTCTGGAGCACAGAGCAGCCCGGAGTCCAGTGAGAAGCTACCCAAAAGGGGCACCTGGGTGGCTCAGTCGGTTGAGTGTCTGCCTTTGACTCAGATCATGATCCCAGGATCCTGGGATCGAGCCCTGCATTGAGCTCCCTGCTCAGTGGGGGCCTTCTTCTCCCTCTCCCTAGGCTGCTCCCCCTGCTTATACTCTGTCAAATAAATTTAAAAAAATATTTTTTTTTTTAAAGAAGTAGGACATCTGGTGGCTCAGCGGTTGAGTGTCTGCCTTGGGTCAGGGTGTGATCCCAGGATCCAGGATCGAGTCCCTCATTGGGCTCCCTGCATGGAGCCTGCTTCTCCCTCTGCCTTTGTCTCTGCCTCTCTCTCTCTCTCTCTCTCTCTCTCTCTCTCTGTGTGTCTCTCATGAATAAATAAACAAAATCTTAAAAAAAAAAAAAAAAAAAAGGAAGCAGCAGCAGCTACCCAAAAGCCTAGAACCCAACACAGACCCATCTTAGCTCCAGGACACAGACCCCAGCCTAACGGGGGGCTTAGAACCCCACACCCAGCCCAGATCCTAGCAGACCCTGATGTTCTTCCTAGTGGCAGCACCAAAGGGAGAGATCAAGATTGCAAGGTGAGAAGGAGGAATTCCGGATTCCAACCCTACTCCTGGCAGGAGAGGACGAGGAGATGCTGTTGCGTGGTGACAGGTGGAGTGTTCTGTGGGCTAAGAGGCCCTGCGCTGGGAGGTCCATCCTGGGGACTCAGATACCAGGCAAAACAGGGCCCGGGGCTTTCTCGGCAAGGATAACCCTTCAGAATCCCAATGGGATAGGAAGCAGAGCCACTGCTGCTGACTTGCTGTGTGACTTTGAGCAAGTCCCTTCCCTCCTCTGATCTTACTGTCCCAGAAAGGAAGTCAGGAAGTGTTTAACTTAGACCCACAGACCCAGAAACATAGAAGAAGGGCCATTACAGATACCCCTTTCATTCATTTCATCTTTCATTCATCAAATATTTATTGAACACGTATAAAAAGTTGATGTTAAACAGGGGGATGAAATGGTCAGATTTGTTTTTATCTGTCATTGAAGATTGGATTAGAGAGGGCCCATTAGGGCATTGTTGCGACAGTCCAGGAGTTGGCAAGTGGCAATGCCATCCTTATAAAGTACAGACCTGGTCGTTTTACTCCTCTGCTCAGAATCCTTGTAATGGTTCCCCACTGTCTTCAGGATGAGGATCCAAGGCCTCTTCCCATCTTTTCAGTTTCAGGCCTTATCAATTTCCCATCCAGCAAATGCCCAGCCCCGGCTCATTTCTTCTACAACCACCATCCTCCATCACTCTTCCATCTGTGGTGTTCCCTTTGCCTGGCATGCCCTTTCCTATCTCAGGAACTCTTATTTATCCTTCAGGATTTGGCTCCATCATCACCTCCTCTGTGAAGCCTTCCCGGACTTTCATCCCTCAATCTGGTATTTTCAAGTCTGTGCCTTCTGACAGATGTCCATTAAGGCCCTTGGCCCATTTTGTAACTTAGTCTGCTTATGTTTGTCCCCATGACTAGATGTGACTCCCTCAAATGACAAGATCATCCATGCCTCATCCACCTCTGTGTTGCCGGGGGTGGGGGGCCCAGAATAGGCTCAGTGAACCACTGACAAGCCTACTCTAATACTACCTCCAAGTAGCTTTCATTTAAAAAAAAACAAAAAACTTTTTAAAAATTTTAAGTAAACTCTACACTACACATGGGGCTTTAACTCATGACCCTGAGACCAAGAGTTGCCATTCTACCAACTAACCCAGCCAGGCACCCCTAAATAATTTTTAAAATTTAAGGCCCTGGGGTGCCTGGGTGGCTCAACTGGTTGAGTGACCACTCTTGATTTTGGCTTGGACCATGATCTCAGGGTTGTGGGATTGAGCCCTGTGTTGGGCTCCATGCTCAGCATGGAGTCTTCTGGAGATTCTCTTTCTCTCCCTCTCCCTCTGCTCCTCTCCCTGTGCTTTCTCTCTCTCTCTCAAATAAATAAAGTCTTTTAAAAAAATTAAGGCCCTCATGCTTTAAGTATTTATATTTATTTATTTATTTATTTATTCATTTATTTATTATTAATTATTCATGATTGAGGGAAGGAGCAGAGGGAGAGTGATAAACAGACTCTCTCCAATGAGTGGGGAGTCCTACCTGACCGAGGTCTCGATCCCAGGACCCCGGGATCACTACTCGAGCCGAAGTCAGTCAGACAGGTTACCATGAGTCTGAAGGTAGCCACCAAAAGCCAGTTCTCCATATGCCATAGTGAAAGCAGAAACAGCCATTACTTGGTGTTAGGTTGTCCAATCTGCTTTTTTGTGCAGATGGTAAAAGAAGGCCTAGAGGTGGGGCAGGACCTAGGGCTTCCCAAGGCAGGCTCTGCTTCTGCCGTGCTGGCCTTAGTCCGGCAAGTTACTTACTCTGAGAATCTTACTGAGAGAGTCAAAGCCAGCAAACCAAAGCAGGGCCTCCACGCAGGAACGTGGTGTGAGCATAAGGAGAGCCAGAGCAGAGTCCTAACCAGCCAGGAAGGGCAAGGTATTGCTCTGTCTTCAGCCCCTACCCCATCTTTGGAGGCCAGACTCTAAGCTTCTGCTCAGAGAGCACTTTGCTTGATTTGCAAATCCTGAGGTTACCTGGTAGGTGGGTCCAACCACTGGGGCCATCTCAGCACTATGCCATGCCCTCAGATGGTATAGCTCTCAGCTCAGAAAGGCTCTCTGGCCTACTCAACTTCTTCTACTCCTTCATACCTCTCCTTGCCAGAGTCCTCTTGAAGAGTAGGGATGTCTCTTCTGGGAAGAATCTTCAAGTGACGGGAGTCCAGGATGAGAAGATCCAGGGATGCTGGCTGGTTGGTTGGGAGAGGCACTGGGGGTCCCAGGGAATCTCTGGGCCCTCTCCAGTGCCCCTCACCTTCTGACACCTGAGGCTCAGAAGTCAGACCCATCACCTAGCCTGGTCTGAAAGTGCAGGATAGGGGGCCTCCCCATGGAGTAGTCTGGAGCCTCTTGTGGTCAGATGGATCGGTCTTGAGGCCTCTCTTCTCCTACAATTGCCCAAACAACATCCAGGCAGGAACTAGCAGCCTCCCTGGTGCCTTCAAGGGCCCTCAGACACTTCCTACCCAAAGGACTCTCCTGGGACTATCAAGAGTCCCTCCTTCCTACTCTCTGCCCTGCCTCCTCCCCACAAGACAAACAATAGGGGCTACATGGAGAGCGGCCTGGGACATCCCCATCAGCTGCTGTTTTAGGGAACACTTGCTCCAGGGCCCGCTCAGTCCTTACCTCTAGCTATTCCCTGGCCTCAGAGCACCACCCCCCAGAATGTAAACTTACTAGTGGCTCTTGAGCTAAGTATATTTTAAAGTCCGGGCTGATCTCTTTTTTCCAGAAGTCAGGGTGGTGAGTCTGCTGAGTAGCCACTGAAGAGATCTTCCATTGTAGAAGTAGAAGCTATCATACTTGACAACTCCTTCCCTTGGCACCACAACCTCAACAGCTCCACCTGGCAATCATGGCCTGATAGCATCCAGTAGTGGTAGAAACACCACCTTGTATAACCAGACAGAAACCTAGCCTCTAGCTACAAACGGCAAAATCTCTCCCCTCTGACTGAAGTGGTCTTGCTTAGTGAGGTTTTGCCAAGGGTACTAATAAGGGTAATCACCACCACCATCACCATCCTTTTAAAAGTGCTCGCTCTGTGCCAAGCACTATTTTAAACACCCCACTTAATCCTCATTCCAACCCTATAAGATAGGTACGATTATTATTCCTATTTGACAGTTGGGGAAGGTGAGGTCTAGAGATTTGGTAATTTGCCTAAGAGTAAACTGTCATGGTAGAGATACGAAGCCAGGTAACCTGTCCCTGGGATCTCTGCACTTAACTCTGCTGCTCTGCCTTCCAAGAAACTCTGGGGACCTGCTGGCCTCCCCCAAACATTCTCAGGGGATTATGCTAGGGCATACAAGAAGCCGATTGGGCTGGACATGATGCCCATGAGGGCACAGACAGGTGGAGAGCCACAAGGAGGGGGATGCTCTGAAATTCAGTTGCCCTAGCCTGTGAGGTCGGGCTAGACTCAAAAGTGGTCAAGGACAGCTGGGAGGGTAGTCCTACCAGAATGGGGAGCTGTCTGTCTGCCCTTTAGGGAGAAGCGCTTGTCCTCACTGCTGTCCTAGATGGAAAGAATGTTGCTATGATCAATGGGCCCAGGCCTCTGCTCCAGGCTCCTGAGGCTAGTAAAGCCCTCTGCTCATCATGGACAAGAGCCTCAGCACAGCCCCTTGGACTCCAGGCCTGGTGGTGTGGGGGCAGAGGGGAAAGGAGAGTGGCCAAGAGGGCCAATGGAGACACGTGGTCAAGATTGGAGGACATCTCTAAGTGACAAGTCTATAACCACACTCCTCACCATCAGAAGGGGCCTCACTCTGGGTTTATAAAACTAGTCCTTCCCCTCTCTTGGCCTCAGGTTCATCATCTATAAAATGGGGAGGGATAAAAACTACCTCAACTACCCCCCCGCCCAGTGGTGTTGTGAGGAGTAAATGAGATGGTGTTACACAAAGCACTTAGCATGGTGCTTGCCTGGCATACAGTGGGTGCTCAATAATTGGGAGCTTTTGTATTAAGGGTGCTCTGCTTCTATTGCTGGTGAATGTCTCTGGAGGAATGTTGTGGGGCTCTGTTCCCATCGACAGTATGGATGGTGGAGTTGAAGTTGCAAGGAGCAGCCTGCATCTAAACTTAGGGAGAGAAAGCAGCGAGCAACAGAAACAGCATTCAAAATAATTTCTACAGGCTGGAATGAGCAAGATGACATTGTCCTTCTGGGAGCTTCAAGACATTCACACAAAGCCGAGGATGGGAGAGACCTGACTTGACCCCAGCTCTGGTGAAAGGGTCTGAATGATTTAGTTGATCACAACCTGATGGGAACTAATCATGGGAGAGAAAGGCTCTGGAGCCCTGCAGTCTTAGGCTGCATTAACAGTGTGTCACGTCCAGACTGGGGGAAATAATAGGCCTATTGTGCTGGCGTGGTCAGGCCATATCTGGAATCTTGCATTGCTACACTGACAGGCTGGAATCAGGCCAGGAGGGGGACCAGCCCAGCTTCGGCTCCCAGGTACTTGTCCTAAGCACTTCCTGTGCATTTTTTTGGTTTCATACCCCAAGCAACCCTACTAGGTAGTCACCATTAATATCTCCACTTTACATATGGGGAGGGTAACTGAGCTGCTCAGGACCCGCCACACAACTAGTAAATGAAGGAGCCTGGGGCTTTTCCAAATGGGCTCCTCTTGTGCTTGTACCGGAGGAAGACAGAGCATGCATCACTGAACACATATTTATTAGGTTCCTACTAGGAGTCAGGTCCCAGCTAGTCTGTGGGGACAGCAGTGAAATAGATGTGGTCCTGTCTTCCTGGAGTTCATGGTGGTAGGGGAGAGGGGGGGGGATGGAAATCACTGGCGTGGTGATATGGGAGTAAAGGATTTAGGGCTGGAGGGATCACAGACTAATACAGCCGACTCAAGCCCAGAGAAGGGAAGAGACAGAAGGGCAACACACCGCTTGCGTGGAGCCATGGGGGCCAGTATGCAGCTGCTGCACCCTGGCCTTCTCTGCTCAGCAGTGACCAAGAGCTGTGTGCCAAAATGGGAGCAGCTAGGGCACGTGAGGAGGCTTGGTGTGGCCATCCTGGGGTAGCCAGATCTCATCTCTCCTCCCTGAGATCGGAAATCTTAAGAAAGAAAAAAGGAGCCGGAAGCTGAGCAATCACAGGAACAGGGCTGAGTGGCCTTTGAGAATCCCAGCAGCCCCTTCGCTAATTAGAACAAAAGGGCCCCCACCTGGCCTCTTGAGTGTCTGGGAAGCCCGGGATGATGCTGGCATGAGGGACCCCCGGGGTGGTAGAAAAGCATATTTTAAGGATCTGGGTCTGGCGTCTGTTCCAGACTAATGCCCACCTTCTTTCAAGGGTTAGATTGCTCAGTCCTCTCTTTTTCAAATCTTTCCTTGATTGTTGCAAACCAGAGGGCCCCCGCAGCTCTGGGTCTCCCTGGGCTTTTAGTTGGGGAGATACATATAACCCCATTTAGCCTTCTGGTCTTTTTTTTTTTTCTGAGAGGGACAGAGCAGGGCTGTTAAGAGAAAGAAGGCTCTGGAAACGGGCAAAACCTGCCAGGCCTGGCTCTGCTGCATAACAGCTGGTTCACTTCTCTTAAGTTTGCATTTCCTCAGCTATAAAATGGGGATGATGGTCCCACACTCAGGTCGTTGCCGGGAGGACCGAATGAGATCACGTCAAGCATGGAGGAAAGCATAAAGCCCCCCCATAACAGGCCACTGTGATTACCACGGTGTACAGTGGCTGTGGCCCCGTCTCCTCCCCACACCTGGGAGCACCCCTGCCAGCAGGGGCAGCCTGCCTCGTCGGTCCCCCCATCGCCCAGAGGAGCCAGTGTTGGAAAGGGGGACGGGGGTCTCGGGGGACGACAGAGGGCCAGGGGCACTGGGAGTGCCGGCCTGCATCCTCCCTGCAGGCCTGGAGGCCAGGGGGGCTCCCGCTCCCCAAGGGGGCGTGTGGAGGGGTGGAGGGGGCGGTCAGGGCCTGGGCTGCAGGCCAGCCTCGGGGAGAACTCACTCCGGGGGACCTCGGGCAGCTCCCCTCCAGCCTTAGGCCTCAGTTTCCTCGCGCGCGTCAGATGAGCGTCCGGGTCTCCTCCCGGGGCCGCGGGGAGCAAGCTCAGCCGGATGCGGCTTTTGAGAACGTGGCCGTAGCGGCGGAGCTGCCGGGAGCTCGGCGGGCGGAGGGCGGCGCGGGGCTCAGAGATTGGCTGCGGGCGGGGCGGCGCGGGATTGGCCTGGGAGGCCCGGGCGAGCCTTTAAGAGGCGCGAGGGGCGCGCCGGGGAGCGTGCGCCTCGCCCGCCCGCCGGGGTAGCAGCGCGCGGCCGAGCGGCGGCCACGACGGGAGCCCGGGCGGCGCGGAGGCCGGCGGAGCGGAGGAGCGACCCGGCGTCCCGGTCCCGGTCCCGGTCCCGGGCGGCGGGGCCCGCGGGTCATGGCCAAGGGAGAGGGCGCCGAGAGCGGCTCCGCGGCGGGGCTGCTGCCCACCGGCATCCTCCCAGCCGCCGAACGGCCGGCGCAGGTCAAGGTGAGCCCCCCCGGCCCCCCCGGCCCCCCCGGCCCCGGGCGGAGGGCTGGGGGTGAGGGCGAGCCGAGGCGGGGACGTCTGGGGTACAGGCTCGGTTCCGGGACGCCCGGGGCGGGCGGGGTGGGGGGCGGTGTCCTGGGGACGGGGGCTGATGCTGATGGAGGTTTGGGGGCCCCGCGCCCCCTTTTGCGCACCCCCTACCCCGCCCCTCCGCCGGGCGGCCCAGCCAGAAGCTTCACGTGGTGTCTGGCTCTTTGAATCGTTTTTGCGTTCTTCCGTGATGAGTGGCTTAGGTTTGCTGCCCTGGAAGCCAGAAAGACCTCCGAGCCCCGGGGAAATCCCGTTAGTTCCCCAACTCGCAGCCCCTGCTCCCCACCCCCACAGGCCCACGCTCGCGGCTCGGCTCTGCGGTGAGCCGTGAGCGCCGCTCAAGTTCATTCATAAGAACCGGAGCCACTTCCGAGGCATTCCGAGGTGGGAGTGTGGGTGTTGGCGCTTGCGCGGGTACTTTGTGCCTCCTGACCTTAGACCCCGTCCCCAGCTCCCTTGGAACTCATGAAGGACCACACGAAGCCTGGCGGCTCCAGGGGGTGTGGGTCTCAGGCAGGAGAGAACTGCCTTTTCCTTTTGGTTTTATTAACTGATCCTTGCAAAGAGCCAGGGTGAGCAGTTAGGCTCCTACCTCATCTGAGTAATCTCCACTTTCCCTGGGCAACCTCAGTCTTCCTAGTGCCCCACCCAGATAGGGACCGGCACCCAGAGGCCGCTCCTCCCCTCTCCAAGGTTCCCTAGGAGCTGGAGATGGGGGACAGACAGCAAGAGGGAGGGTAGGACAGCTCCTGGGTTTGCCTGAAGCTCTGGCTGTCTACAGGGGCCACGGTGGCTCAGGGACAGATGAAGGAACAGCTGTGCCCGCAGCCAGCTGGGCTGGGCCCCTACAGCTCTCTAGAGTCCTCACCCAGTAGGCAGGTGGGTCTCGGCCTCTGAACTAGGGCGGGAGCAAGGGCTGGGCTTAGGCGGCTCTTGGCAAGAGGATTTTCAGGTTGTGGCGGTTGGTGCTGGGTGGGGACGAGTCCACTGCTGGCGCATGCTCCCCCCTGCAACTTGACAGGAGCATGGCTGAGACCCTGGGGGAGTCTTTTAGGGATGGCGGGCTGCTAAATTAACTCAGAATCTGGGAGTGGGGTGGCTTAGGGGCAACTTCCTCAGTATGGAAGTTTCCTAAGACAGAGAATACCTTTCTTTTCTTGTGGGAAGTGAGATCTCTGGGTGGGAACAGGGCAAGGCAGTCTTGTTCCTCCTGGCAGAGTTGGCTGGAGGGATGGTCCCGCCTTTAGAACATTCTAGGTTGGAAGCCAGGATCTTGGGTCTTTTTTCATCCTTTCCTCTTCTTCCCAGAAGGAACCGAAGAAGAAACAACAGTTGTCCATTTGTAACAAGCTTTGCTATGCAGTTGGAGGAGCCCCCTACCAGGTGACGGGCTGTGCCCTGGGGTTCTTCCTGCAGATCTACCTGTTGGATGTGGCTCAGGTAAGTTGGCTGAGCCTGCCAGGGCTCCTCCACCATCCTGAGGTGGGAAGGACTAGGGACTTGGGGTAGGTTCATTCAGTTTTCCTCATCTGTGAAATGGGACTGGAACCCTTACTTTGCTGCCTCTCAGAGTCAGCAGTGGGTGAGAAATAAGAAGGCTTTGGAAAGTATCCAGCAGAGAAATCTGTCTGCCCCAGGAATCTTAGGTGGTGAGGTCAGGCAACTTCTCCTTGCCTGGCAGGAGCAACAGAGCCTGGAGGGGTAGGTGGTGGCGTGAGGGAGAATGGAGCCTGCTGGTGACACTGTTCTAAGAAGAGACTGGTACACCATGGTACACCATGTCTCCATTTGGACAACAGTCAGATGGCCCAACTCAGGGGTTGCTAGATGTCACCAGGCTTAACTCACCTTCACCTAAGAAGCAGAAGCATAGCAGGGGGCAGAGGGGCCCCCCAGGGCTGGGCTCAGGCAAGGTGCACAGTACACAGGGTCTTTGACTGGGAGAGGTACTTAGGGTGAAGCAGGGCTCCTCTGTGTTTTGAGAAGCTTTGGCCAGGAGTATAGCATCCTGAGAATTCATCTTGCTTGGATGGGAGAGAGGGAAGCTCCCCAGCGGTGGATCTTAGGGCCGCACGCCGCACTGGCTGGCTTTTCTGTGTAGCATCTGACTCTGCAAGCAAAGCACCTTAGTTGTATCCATTTCCAGGTGGGGACCGCTGAGCCGCAGCAAGGGCAAGTAGCCTCATTCAAGCAGCTTGTTTTTGAGCAGATCCCACGGGCTGGGGTCCTAAGTGGGGTACAAACACGAGGAAGCTGCAAAGTGTAGAGCTGTTGTCAGGAGTGGGAGGGTAGGGAAAGTCAGATGGGGAAGCTACGGTGTGGGGAGGCCGCTAGCTTCCTGACTTCCTGGGGCAAAAGCAGTAAGAGCTGTGATGGATATAAGGAAGAGTGTTCTCCTTTGGAGAAGCTGTCTCTTTGGGCCTAAAAGTTTGAGTGGATAGTGACCGGCCACTTTTTAAAAGCATCTAAAGATTCCTCTTTGCACAGCCAAGACAGACCTTAACCCGTAAGACAGGGATTTGAACTCCAGTCCTATAAGCTAGAGATCCTAACTCCCATTGTACAGATGGGGAAATTGAGGCCCACTGTGGTCACCCAGCATATGCCCATTCTGACAGCAGGTGGCTGGAGCTTGGGGCTGTGAGAGCGAAGCATGGAAAGGATTCTGGATTCATTCGAATGGGTGGGAGTGTTTTCAAGGGCAGTGGAAGGGAGGACATATGGGAGCAGATCTGGGAAAACTTCTGAGGCACACAGTGCTACTGACTGCTATCAGAGAACTGTTATTATCGCTATTAACAGGCAAGTGAGGATGCTTAAGGCCTGGGTGAGAGCAGCACAGAGGCCCAAGGGCCTGGCTGAGACGGGGAGGGGGCCCCCCTGCTTTTGCCTACCTTTGAGGGTTGAGATGAGTAGAAGGATGAAGGGGTCATCTTGTACCTGTTCCCCATTCCAGGTGGAACCTTTCTTTGCCTCCATCATCCTATTTGTGGGCCGAGCGTGGGATGCCTTCACAGACCCCCTGGTGGGCTTCTGCATTAGCAAATCTTCCTGGACCCGCCTGGGCCGCCTCATGCCCTGGTGAGTAGAAGAGACGCCTTCCAGGTGGCAGAAGGCAGGGCTTCCAGCACGTCTACTAATTCTCGATTCTTCCATCTGGCTTGTCACAGACTGGGGGGTGAGGAGAAGAAATGATGCAAAAACCAGTGTTGAAACCCTGGCTGAGGCCTCAGTTGCCCCAGGCCCGGGCACTGGGATGCCCTGCCAATTCATTCCCAGGCTGGCCAAACCACTCACCCGAGCAGCCTCCCCTCCACCAGGCCCCATTGCTCCCCGAGGTCCGTTCCCTTCGGTGAAGCTGGCATTCTAACTTCTCCCATTCAGTCATTTCCCATGGTGGCAGAGACAGTGCTGCATAGTGGTGGAGGGGTTGCCCTCTGCAGCCAGCCTGCCTCAGTCTCACCAGCCGCAGCTGTGCAACCTTGGGCAAGTCACTTAACATCTCTGAGCCTCAAGTTTCTTCATCTGCGAAATGGAGCTAATAATTATGCCTATCACATGGGTTTAAGGTGAGGATTACATTTTTTTTTTGACACGTAAAGGACTTAGAACAGTGCTTGGCATGTAGTAAGTAGTATGTAATCGGACGCTGTTTCAGAGTGGCTCCCGGTAGGGCAGGGGCGGAGGGCAATGCCCAGAATGGGACAGCAGACCATAACCTCTGGCCCATCGGATGATGTAAACTACCCTTTCCCTTGATGCGGAGCCTACGCTCCCTCTGCAGCCTCAGGCTATAGGGCAAGGTGGGGGGAGGTCGCACCACAGAAGAGACAGCCGAGGGAGACACAGGGGCAGGCTGACAGGCTGGAGCTCTGGTTCCCTCCAGGACATCCTGCCTGCTGGGGGGAGGGGGTGGACATGCCCCTTTCATCTCCAGCCCATCCAGGCTCAAGTGGGCGCCTTCCTGCCCCAGGGGTGCCCATACCTGGTCTCCGGCCTTCAAAGCTCTTCCCACAGCCCCCCTCTACCCCCACAACTTCCTTTCCCACGAGGCCCCCCTCCCACCACAATCCCGCCAGCTTCTGGCTAAGGCCCAAAGTGGGGCCTTTGATCCAGGCTTCACTGCAGGGGGGGGCAGTGGGAAGGTGGCAGGCGGGGCATGGGGGGTGCGGTGACAGGAAGGCAGGGAAGCCTGCCTTACCTGGCCAGGCTGCCCAGGTAGGAGCCAGCGGCAAGTCTCTGGCCAGGGCCTGAGGCCCTGGCAGCCGGTGGGAGGTGGGGCCAGGCTGCCACATCTCCTCATGAGGCCCAGCCAATGGGAGGCGGCTACCCTAGACAGCCCCTTGCGGTGGCGGCAGCCGCTGGGTTACTTCCAGTCACATTCAGTTTCTCAGCCCAGAGGAGAGAAGGAGTGACGAAGGCTGACGGAAGGAGCCCTTGTTCTCTGAGGAGACACGTGGAGTCAAGAGGGAGGAGGAGGGCGGGGAGGGAGAGCGGAGGAGGCCCTCGCTGTGGAAAGTAGGGTCTGAGGGCCTCACGCTAGGCAGGTGTGGCAGCCAGCTTGGTGCAGCTGCTGGGGGCCCTCCAGGCTAGTTTTGGACTTTGCAACAATGTCTGTGTGCATGTCTTCACCTGTCTGGGTGGTAAGTCCCACTGGTACCTCCTGACTGGTACCTCCACCCCGGTGTCTGAGTGCACGCTGGGTCTCCCGTGGATGGAGGGGCTGCCGTGTAGGGTGTGGGGCCTCTGCCTGCGCATGCCACAATAAGGGCCTAGGTCCCTCAGGCCTGGGACCCGGCACCTTCTTTGAGCATAGGAAGAGGCTGGGCCTCTCAGGGTTTATCAGCCCCCATGGCCCGCTTTCCTTCCAGGCCTCAGAGCAGCCTCTGCCCCCAGCGAGCATTTAAATCTACGCTTCAGACCAGGAAGACTTTGACAGACACTTTCCCTGGAGTTCCCAAAGCCACCTGGCGAGAGGCAGGGTGTCCCCAGGCTCCCGTGGGCAGGCAAGTGGGGATGGCGCAGGGCTGGGCCTGAGGTCTGATTCCCTGGCTGTGGACCTGTGCTCTCCTGCTGAGCTTTCCTGGCGCGATCATCACAGCAAGTACTTACTGTGTCCCAAGCACTGTTCTACACTTTAATATCAACTCAAAAGTACTTCCACTCTAGGAAATAGAACCAGAGTCCTTCCAGCGGCTGGTAAGGCCTTCCATGACCGGGTACCCTGTGTCCTCCAACCCCGGGCCCTAATCCCATCTCCTATGCTCACTCCACTCCAGCCCCAGTGGCCTCCCTGCTACTCCTCAGACCTGCCTGAGCACCTCTGTGCTGACTCTTCTTGCACGGCACACTTCGGCCTCAGACAACTGCAAGGCCAACTGTCTCCTCTCAGTCAAGTCTTGGCACAGATGTCGGCTCCTCAGAGCTCCCCCGTCTACCCTGTTATCAATTGTAGCCTCATACTCCTAATCCCCTTGAGCCTGCTTTCTTTTCTTTGTAGCCCTTAATCACCTTCTAATGTGTTAAAGAACTTTAAAAAAAATTGTGGTAAAATATACATAACATAAATTTTGCCATTTCAACCATTTTTTTTTTAAAAGATGCATTTGTTTATTTGAGAGAGAGTGCGGGGGAGGGACAGAGGGAGAGGCTGAGCACAGAGCCTGTTGCAGGGGCTCCATCCCAGGATCCTAAGATCATCACCTGAACCGAAATCAAGAATCGGCCACTTAACCAACTGAGCCACCCAGGCACCCTGCCATTTTTTGTAACCATTTTTTTTTTAAGATTTTATTTTTATTTATGTGTGTGTGTGAGAGAGAGTACGAGTGAGGCAAGTGAGAGGTAGAGAGAGAGGGAGACCAACGCAGGGCTTCATCCCAGTATGGACAGAGATCGTGACCTGAGCCAAAGGCAGACACTTAACCGACTGAGCCACCCAGGCGCCCCGATCATTTTTAACTTACTATTTAGAGTCATTGAGTATATTCTCATTGTTGTGCAGCCATCACCACCATCCATCTCCACACCTTCTTCATCTTCCCAAACTGAAACTCTGTACCCGGAAAAAATACCTCCCCACACCTCCTTCCGCACAGTGCCTGGAAACCACCATTCTACTCTCGGTTTCTGAATTCAACTGATGTAGGTATCCTGTAGGTGGGATCATGTAATACTGGTCCCTCCATGACTGGCTTATTTCACTTAGCGTAATGCCTCAAGGTTCATCTGTGTTGTAAAATGTGTCAGCCTTTCATTCCTTTTTAAGGCTGAACCATTTATAGATAACTTTTTAGTTATGTCTATTTTTCATTTGCCAACTAGAATATGAGTTCCACTGGAGCGATAACTTCTGTTTCATTCACTGATCCATCCTGAGTCATAAGAATATCGTTAAGAATAGTGCTTAGCACATAGCCAGCACTTGAATATTTCTTGAGTACATATTGAATATAATTAGGTGCTATTACTATTCTCTCACTCTGTTTTAAGAATCTTATTTATTTATTTGGGAGAAAGAGAAAGGGAGAGGGAGAGCACAGAGGGAGAAGCCGGCTCCCCATTGAGCAGGGAGCCCAATGTAGGGCTTGATCCCAGGACCGATCATGACCTGAGCTGAAGACAGATACCTAGGCGACTGAGCCACCCAGGCACCCCTACTATTACCCCCCCCCCTTTTTAAGTTGTATTTATTTATTCATGAGAGACACACAGAGAGAGGCAGAGACAAGGGCAGAAGGAGAAACAGGCTCCCTGAGGGAAGCCTGATGCAGGACTTGATCCCAGGACACTGGGACCAAGCCCTGAGCCAAAGGCAGACGCTCAACCACGGAGCCACCCAGGTGTCCCCCTACTATTCTCTATTTACAGATGAGAAAATGAGCCTCAGAGAAGTTAAATAACTTGCTCAAGACCAAGTTATCTATAGTTATTGGTAGAGCCAGAATTGGATTCCTGAACTATGGCTCCGAAGGCCTTTCTTTTAGCGACTGCTCTCTGCTGCCTTTCTATGCTGATGACCTGAAGTCAGTCCATCCTGATGTCTAACCACATTTGCAATGGTGTGAGATGCACCAGTGGGAAGGCAGACATTCCCCCTCCCTTATGTGATTTCATTAGGCCTGGTCCTTCACCTGGAGTTGGCCTCTGCTACCCATGTGTGTGCCACGGTATGTGTGTGTGTGTGTGTGTGTGTGCGCACGCGTGCGCGCGCACACACATATAAGAATACCAGTGTTGGGGTTGCTCCTGCTTCCTGCCTCCCTGCCCTGCCACCTGAGGTTTAGCTGTCATCCTCCAGTCCCCCAGCCCATAGGAAGCTCCCGCCCATGGAGCCCTCTCCATGGAGGCAGACGTAGGCAAGACTCAGTGTCTGACCTCATGCTCCATGCTCAGGATTTCGGTCCAGGGGCCCTGTTGCTGTCTGGGCTCCAGGCTTGGCCATCAGCCTCCACCCAGAGACCCTGGGGTGGGTGTATTGGAGTGGAGGGTGGGGGGAGGAATCTCCTTCCTCGGCAGGCACCCTGTGGGAATACAGAGCAGTCCAGGCTAACCCCAGATCCTGGGGTTTGGCCTCCAGCCCCCACTCAGACCCTCCCTTTCCCCAGGATCATCTTCTCCACACCCCTGGCCATCATTGCTTACTTCCTCATCTGGTTCGTGCCTGATTTCCCACGGGGCCAGGCCCTGTGGTACCTGCTTTTCTACTGCCTGTTTGAAACGCTGGTCACGGTGAGTGTGGGCCCCTCCCCTGGGTGCCAGTGGGGAGGCATGAGGGTGGTCCCAGGGCCTGTAGGGTTGGTGCAGGAAGCCACATGGGCTTGTCCATCATCTGACTGGCTGACGGCCTCTCTTCCATGCCAGTGTTTCCACGTTCCCTACTCAGCTCTCACGATGTTCATCAGCACAGAGCAGAGTGAGCGGGATTCCGCTACTGCATATCGTAAGTCTCCCTCCAGTCCCGCTGGCCCCTCCGCCAGGGACCCTGACCTTCGTGCCACATTTCTTCCCTTGCTGGGAGTGGGTTTGAAGCCATCTCAAATATAACTTGATCCCTTTATCACTCTGGTGAGAACAGGGAGGCGCAGGGATGCCAGAGGTCAGGCCAAGTCTAGGCCAAGGTGCTGGGTGCCCCACCATGTACCACCACCATGTACCTACCCTCCTGGAGTGGCTCCCATCACCGGGGGCCACACCTGGGTATCTGTCCACCTGACCTTCCTCCCTGGAGGCCTACAAGCCACGAAGCCCCTCCAAAGGACCTCTTTACTGTTCAGGGATGACTGTGGAGGTGCTGGGCACAGTGTTGGGCACAGCGATCCAGGGGCAAATCGTGGGCCAAGCAGACACGCCTTGCCTCCAGGACCCCAGTGACTCTGCACTGGCCATGGAAGGTGCCAATCACACACAGAGCACCACATCACTCAAAGAAACGGTGAGGCCCTTGGTTGTGCGGGGATTTGGGGAGATGACGCACAGAGGGGTGGTTTGTCATCATCCTCAACCTTGTAAATGTTTATTTAATGTTGGGCCGTTGATCTACAAACTATTAATACGCCCACTTTCCAGATGAGGAACCTGTAGCATAGAAAGTCTAAATAATTTGGCCAGGGTCATAAAACTAGTTATTTACAGAACCCAGATTTGGGGGAATTTGAGTGGTGGCCTCTCACACTCCACAGCCTGGCTTCTTAACATTCTGTTCCTCTGGACTTTGCTGTCGGAACAGCAGCCGGCCCAGGATGATTCTCCCGTTTCATGGGTGGAGACAGTGAGGCTCCACAGAAGGGACTGGCCTGTGGAACTGCCGAGAGCTGGGATGAGATCACGCTGACTGTCTGTCACCTTTATCCTCTTTGTAGCAAAACGCATACCTGCTGGCAGCAGGGGTCATTGCCTCCATCTATGTCATCTGTGCTGTCATCCTAACCCTGGGTGTGCGGGAGCAGAGAGGTGAGGGGCCCCTGGGGAGCGGTGTAGGCCCTAGCACCGCATGCCTTTTCCCTCTGCCTGGGCCTCAGGCTTTGAGAGGGGCCTCTGCTCCTTCCTCACTGTCCCCTCTGGCCTCTAGAACCCTATGAGACTCAGCAGGCTGAGCCGATGTCCTTTTTTCGGGGCCTGCGGCTGGTCATGAGCCATGGCCCATACGTCAAGCTTATTGCTGGCTTCCTCTTCACCTCCCTGGCTTTTATGGTGAGTGGGGGGGGGGGGGGGGGCTCCGACATGCTCAGCCTGAGAGTAGGGCGGGTACAAGAGGGGTGGGCTAAAACATGGACTCGGGATGTGACAACGCCTGAGGGACAGATGGAACGGGGTTGGGGTGAGCAGAGGTCCCAGGAGCATGGGGAAACATGGGCACTGACATCACCTCTTTCCTTGCATTTCCTTCCCCCCTACCCTGCCCGTCTCCCAGCTGGTGGAGGGGAACTTCGCCTTGTTTTGCACCTACACCTTGGGCTTCCGAAATGAATTCCAGAATCTGCTCCTGGCCATCATGGTGTGTGTGGGACCCTGAGGGTGGGTAGGCAGCCTGGGCTTCCAGATGGTTCTTTGGATAGTCAGAGGATGTTTCCCAGACTGGCTACGGTGAGGAGGGAGGAGTCTCAGAATCACTGGTTGGATCTGACCTCCAATTGCTTAGGCAAGACTGAAAGATATTCCAGTAGGAAACATAGCAAAAGCTAAGGCATGGAGGCCAGGAACTTAGAGATTTTGTGCTCGGTCGTGCTCAGAGAAAGTAGGAGAAGCGACTGGAACTAGCTCTCAGCTCCCCTGGGGAGCCATCAAAGGTGACACTGCCTAGATGGTGTCATCTGGCGGCTCTCAGGCAAGGCTAGGGGTATCTTTGAGTGCCTGGGAAGGGCAGCAGGGGTTCATGACTAATCCCGTTCCCTCACCCCACTGTGTATCCACAGCTCTCGGCCACATTCACCATTCCCATCTGGCAGTGGTTTCTAACCCGATTTGGCAAGAAGACGGCTGTATACGTTGGGATCTCAGTGAGTGGGGCTGAAGGGGTACGGCCCCGGCTGGGTTGCGTGTCGCTGGTGGGCGTCTCCAGGCTGACTCATCTCCCGTACCCACCCCTTCCACTAGTCAGCAGTGCCATTTCTCATCTTGGTGGCCTTCATGGAGAGTAACCTGATTGTCACCTATGTGGTAGCTGTGGCAGCTGGCATCAGTGTAGCAGCGGCCTTCTTACTACCCTGGTGAGTATACAGGCCCACCTGGCTATGTTCCCCAGCCCCCTGCCTCCTCCCTACTTCTGAAGCTCCTTGCAGGGAATTCTGCAAGGAGCAGAATTCACAGGCTTCTCCTGCAGACCATTCTGTGGGTCCGTGTAGGGGGCAGGATAGGTCTTTCCTATACAGTTCTACAGGTTGTGAACTGTGCAAAAAGACCTGATTAATCAAGGTGTGACATGGGGGGCTTAAGTCTGGTCTGTGCTCTGTTCACCAAGCTGCAAACCTAGAGTGGGGCTCTACCTTGGAGGAAGCGGCCTTCTTATTACCATGAAGTTGCCGTGTCTTCACAGAGCTGTGCACCCTGGGGCTACAGAGTCCCAGAGGGCTACCTCTTCTAACTGACACAGAGATGCCACACGGGCTAGTGGGGGCCCCGGGGTGGGGGTGGGGGGTCCTCATGGCTGCCACCACTCTGCAGGTCCATGCTGCCTGATGTCATTGACGACTTCCACTTGAAGCAGCCCCAGTCTCACGGCACTGAGCCCATCTTCTTCTCCTTCTATGTCTTTTTCACCAAGTTTGCTTCCGGAGTCTCACTGGGCATCTCCACCCTGAGTCTTGAGTGAGTGGGGGGGGGGGGGTCCTGGGGCAGCGCGGGGCGGGGCGAGCCCTGGGTGTCCTGCCCTCACCACTCCCCTGACCACTGGGTCCCACAGCTTCGCCGGGTACCAGACCCGTGGCTGCTCACAGCCGGCACGTGTCAAGTTCACCCTGAAGTTGCTGGTGACCATAGCTCCCATAGTCCTCATCCTGCTAGGCCTGCTGCTCTTCAAGCTGTACCCCATTGACGAGGAGAAGCGGCGGCAGAACAAGAAGGCCCTGCAGGCTCTGAGGTGAGAGCGGGGAGACAGAGGAGGGGGCTTCGTCCAGCCTAAGCCCTCCACTACTGCCTCTTGGGGCCAAGTCCTGGCTTACCTCCTGCACACCTTCCCTCGAGGGCCCCTCCTCACTCCCCTGCCCACTGCTGATCCATGGTAATGGCAGCTGACCTCTCTCGGATACTCAGCTGCATGCCAGGCAGTGTGCTGGGTGGTCTTACATTTATTCATTCAACAAACACTTACTGGAAACCTACTATGTGCCAGGCACTGCTCCAGTGAGACCAACAGAATCCCTGCCCTCATGGAATTTACATTTTGGGGAATGTGCACTCACGTTCTCTTACAGTCCTTCCACAACCCGAGGTGTCAGGAGGGTCCTACGATTCCCACTCTGCAGATAAAGAAATCGAGCCTTAGCCCAGAAGAGTGACTGGCCCAGCTGATAGGGAGGAGAACTGGGCTTTGAGCCCTGGCATTGTCACTCCAGAGCTTGTATTCTTCACAGCTCTCTTGGCATGCAGGACCTCAGGTGTGGCCTGAGTCTGCCTTTCTGGAGACCGGGAGGCATGGTGAAGTGAATCATGCCAGACCATCAGCCAGCCCAGGTCAAAGCATAGTCTTGGGGCTTGTGGTGCAGACAAACCAACTGGCAGTTTCTGAGTGAGAGAGGGAGTGAGCAAACTGAATACATCCTATAGGTTAGACTCCCCTGACAGCCGGCTAAGACTGTTGGGCCAGGGGCCTGTGAGGAACAAGGCAGCAGGGGACAGGGGAGGGGTAAGGATGCTTTTTCCAACCCATCTCCTCTGGTTCTTGCAGGGAAGAGGCCAGCAGCTCCGGCTGCTCTGACACAGACTCTACAGAGCTGGCCAGCATCCTCTAGGGCCTGCTGTGTTGCCCGAAGCCACTACCCACAGGGCCTGGGTACCAGACCACAGGAGAAATCAGGGCCTGCTTGCCTGTTTGCTGATTAGCTGGTCTCCAGGTGCCAGAAAGGGAGCCAAAAGACTCGAGAGTAAGTGGCCCAGGATACCTCCTGTGCCTACCATGGGGAGGGCTGTTCATACAGCCACCTGCCTCATGTCTGCCTGCCCACGGGGCCAAGCCCAGGGGCTGCTACTGTGAATATGCCAAGGACTGATGGGGCCTAGCCCAGAACACTAATGTAGAAACGTTTTATACAGAGACTAATTAATAACTTAATGACCATGTACATAGCAATGTGTGTGTATGTATGTGTCTGTGAGCTATTAATGTTATTAATTTTCATAAAAGCTGAAAACCAGAGGTGCTTGCTTCTGTCTTTGCCCTGAGAACCCTGTGTGCCAAGACAGGAAAGTAAGCGGCAGGTGCCCTGGGGAGCAAGAGTGTGTCTGGAGGTGTGATAAGAGCATCAGCTAACATTTACTAAACACCTATCTGTATCAGGCACAGTGCGGAGGCTTTATAGTTCCCTCTGCTAGTGTTCAAATTTAATCATTGAAACCGTCTTGGTCTGTCAGGACTACTCCACTTTTTTTTTTTTTTTTTTAATTCTTCTTATTTTTTTAAGGAGGCTCCACACCTAGCACAGGGCTTGAACTCATGACCCTGAGATCAAGACCTGAGCTGAGATCATGAGTTGGGTGATCAACCCACTGAGCCCCTCCCCTCCACCCCAGGCGCCCCAGGACTATTCCACTTTAAAGTTGAGGAAACCGAGCTCCAGTGTAGAGGGGGACCTGGCTAAGGTCGCACGGCTAAGAGCTGCCGAACTGGAATCCCCACCCCAGGTCTGTGACACTCCACCCTTCTGCTCCCCTGAATCTGAGTGACCCACTGACTGGCAGACGGCCGCTCTGCCCAGGCCTGCGTGCTGTTTCCTGGCCCATGCATGCTCAAGCGTGTGGAGCTGGCACATCCTCTATGTGACTGGGGCTGGGTGAGGTCCTAGAGACCTGTGATTCTTTGCCCACAGCTGTTAATGATGGTGTTGGAAGCTGAGAATGTACCTGGCTGGGTGGGTGGGTGTGGGCTGAGGAGGGAGTCTTGCCACTGGTGTGCTGGTGAAAACCCAGCGCTGGCGGGGAGGAGGTTGCTGGGGAAGACCTTTGTGTATAGCACTTGTCCATCTGCATGGTGTAATTGCTTCCACTATAGCCAATTTCAAGTTACCAGTGGTTGTACTCGGGCCAAATTCCTGAAAATTTGACAGTTGGCTCTCACAAGCTGGTAGGAGCTTGCCCCGGCACATTACTGGGTCTCACACACTTAGGCCAAGCTCCAAATATTGGGAAAGCGAAGCTGGCAGGATCAGGGGCTATGGGTCCAACTTCCCTATTTTACAGCTGGATAAATGGAGGGCAGAGAAGAGAAGTGCATAGACTATTCAGCCGTGGTTTTTACTCTGGGTATAGGGCTCCATTTTCGCTCTAAAGTTCTACCAAAGTATTTTCATAAATTTATCAAGTGTCACCAACAGGCACGGTTTAGGCATAATTCCCCTATGAGGTAAGTACATCATCATCCCTGTTTCACAGATAAAGAAACTGAGGCACAGAAAAGGAACTTGTCCAAGGTCATCAGGCAGTAAGTGGAGGAGCTGATGTTTGAACCTGAGCTGTCTGGCTACAGGACCGGTGGTCTTACTCACTACTTTAGGCCATTATGTGAACCAGTAGTCTGTCACCACCAAGCCAGGTTCTGTTGCCTTTACAGCTGCCATCTCAGGGTCAGGCTGCCTGGGCTGGGCAGGAGCCCTGGGCTCTGGGCTGGCCTTTGTAGCTGGAATACTCAGGAGCTCAGATAATGTTTGCAGAGGCCCACTCCTACCTCCCCCTCCCTCTACTCCAATAACCATGCAATCCTGTCTTTAAAAAATAAAAATTTTAAATTTCCTAAGCCACTCAGTCTTGCTTCTTTCCCATCCCTATAGTCACTTACTAGGTCTCTCACCGGATGATCATACCAGCATCCTTGCTGGTCTCTATCTCTGATTTGATCTCCTGACATTCCTCTGCAAACTCTCCAAGATAACCAAAGTAGCCCTATTTAGAAACCCTTCGATGAGTCCCCATTACCTTCAGGAGGAAGTCTCAGACCCCTGCCAATCTCCCTATTCCCACAGGTCACCTGCCCAGCCCTGGAATATACCTCTGGCCCCTGGTCCATCTGGCAGACACTGCTCCAATGTGCCTTGTTTCCAGAATGCCTCTCTAAAGCCATTCCTGCCCCTGTGTTCTTTGGGGATAGCTCTTGAGAGGCCATGCTTCCTCCACTGTAGTTTCCTATACTGAGCCCAGGGCCAGGCACAGTGGGCTGGGATAGGGTGGGGCTCATGCTGCAGAGTTTTTAAACATGAGCTAGAACAAGAAGGCTTTGTGAGCCACTCCCAACTGGCACTGACCCACCATGAAGCTTCTCTCTCCTCAGTTTCCCCCAACTGTACAATGGGGATTTGTAATGGAACACCCTCTCTTCAGTTTCATACTCACAGAAAATTGTTCTCCTCAAAGATCCCCTGCCTATTTCTGGGGGGAAGATATGGTAGGGGGTGGGATGGGTAGGAATACAACCTGGGATCCCAGAAACTCCTTGGGTTGCTGGTGACTCCATGTGCCTTCTGGGCAGCTCATACCTATTCCTCCTTTGGGAGAAGTGCCATCCTGACCTCCTCTATGCTTGAATCCAGCATTACTACAAAAACCCCGCCTCCCTCTTGAATCTGACCTGCTGTCCCCAGCCGCCAATCGCACCCTCCACCGGGACTCCTGCTAAAGAACAGGTGTGGCTTTGGCTCCACCTGCTGGAAGAAGGGAGCAATACCTTTCAACGTTGCAAAGAAGGAACTCCCGACCTGTCATTGACATTGACTCTAGGAGGTTGGCTATCCACTTGGGAAACAAATATTTATTTGTATTGGGCCTTTTTTTTTTTTAATTTTTATTTATCTATGATAGTCACATCAGAGAGAGAGAGACAGAGGCAGAGACACAGGCAGATGGAGAAGCAGGCAGGCTCCATGCACCGGGAGCCCGACGTGGGATTCAATCCCAGGTCTCCAGGATCGCGCCCTGGGCCAAAGGCAGGTGCTAAACCGCTGAGCCACCCAGGGATCCCATGTATTGGGCCTTCTCTATGTCATGTATTAGCTAGGCTCTGAGGATAGAGGGGTGGATAAAATAGAACTTACATGCTCAGTGAGGACCAACGACAAATATATGGGCAAATAAATAAGATAGTTTGGGATTGTAATAAGCACCATGAAAGAAGCAGGGTGATAATGTGGAGAATTGGTGTGGAGACTATTTTTTTAAAAAGATTTTAATTTATCATTTTTTAAAGATTGTATTTATTTATTTATTTGAGAGAGAAGAATGAGAGAGGGAGAGCACGAAAGGGAGGAGTCTCAGAGGGAGAAGAAGGGCTCCATCCTGGAACTCCAGGATCATGACCTGAGTTGAAGGCAGACACTCAACTGACTGAGCTACCCAGATGCCCCTAAAGATTTTATTTTTATTTCGTTTATTTATTTTTAAAGATTGTATTTATTTATTCAGGAGAGGCACAGAGAGAGAGGCAGAGACACAAGCAGAGGGAGAAGCAGGTTCCATGCAGGGAGCCCGATGTGGGACTCCATCCCAGGACTCCGGGATCACACTCAACCGCTGAGCCACCCAGGGACGTTCAACCACTCCTTGTGTGGAGCCTGCTTCTCCCTCTGCCTGTGTCTCTGCCTCTCTCTCTCTCTCTCTGTCTGTCATGAATAAATAAATAAAATCTTTAAAATAAATAAATAAACTCTGTACCCAACATAGGGCTTGAATTTATAATCCCAAGATCCAGAGTCACATGCTCTACCAACTAAGCCAGGCACCCCTGTGGAAACTATTTTAAATTGAGTGCTCAGGAAATAATATTCTGAAAAAAATGTCTTTTGACTTGAATCACAAAGGAGGAGAATTAGCAGATTCAAAGAGCTTGGGGGGAAATACTGTAGATAGAGGAATCAGCTAGTGCAAAGACTCCAGGATAGGAAAGAGCTTCATGTATTTGGAATATTGAAAGGAACAAAGTGTAGCGAATGAGCGGGCAGGTGGTATGAGGTGAGTTTGGAGAGGTCTACAGGAACTAAACCATCCAGGGCCCTGTAGTAGCCCACAGTAAAAGTTTGAGTTTTATTTTGAGAAAAGCCAAAAAGCCAATTGACAAGTTTTAAGTAGGGAAGCCATATGATAGATCAAGAGTTTAGAAAGACCATATCATCTGCTTTGTGGAGAAAATACTGAAGAAAGTGAAAGTGGAAACAGGGTGACCAACATAGTGGGTGCTCTCAAAACATTTCTTTCTTTCTCCTTCCTTACTACCTTCCTACCCTCCCTCCCTCCCTTCATTTTCTTTTTCTTTCTCTTTCTTTCTTTTTTCCTTTTTTCCTTTCTTCCTTTCTTTCTTTCTCTTGAGAGAAAGAGAACACATGCATGTGTGTGCATGTGTGTGCATGTGTGCACGCAGGGGAGGGACAGAGGGAGAGGGAGAGGGAGAAGAGAAGCAGACTTCCTGCCGACCACGGAGCCTGATCCAGTGACCCTGAGATCACGATCTGAGCTGAAATCAAGAGTCTAACACTCAACTGACTGAGCCACCCAGGCACCTCTCTTCTAATGTTTCTAGGCAATGAAAAGTACCAGATGGGTAAGTGGCAGTGCAAATGGAAAGAATATGGATTTGACAGCTGGCTGGCCTGGATAATAGAGAGAAGGAAGGAGGGAGAAGGAGAGAAAAAAGGAAGGGAGAGGAGGAGACGGAAATGAAAATGATGCCGAGATTTCTAACTTAGAAAACTGGTACCTCAACTCAGTAGCACAGGGAGCAGGGGAGGAGGAGCAAGCTAGAGGGACAGAACAATTCATTTGTTACCTGTTGGTATCATTTTTACATAAATAAAGCACTTAGAAATTCCATTAAGTCAAGAACAAGAATACACACTTTCTCCAATATCATTATATAACCTTTATTTGGAGGTATTAGCTGATGGAATTAGATAAGAAAAAGAAATAAGGGGCAGCCCGGGTGGCTCAGCGGTTTAGCTCCTGCCTTTGGCCCAGGGCGTGATCCTGGAGACCCAGGATTGAGTCCCACATCGGGCTCCCTGTGTGGAGCCTGCTTCTCCCTCTGCCTGTGTCTCTGCCCCTCTCTCTCTTTCTGTGTCTCTCATGAATAAAAAAATAAAACCTTTTAAAAATAATAAAAATAAAATAGCTAAAAGTATGTAAAATTTAAAATTCTCTTTCTTAATCATACTAGTCACACTTTAAGTCCTTAATAGCTACATCTGATTAGTGGCTACTGTATTAGTGTTGTTATAGAACAAGTAGATCATTACAGAAAGTTCTATTGTTCAGTACTGAGTTAGAAGGTATGGTGAAAGAGAAGACCACATTTACGAGAGCAACAAAATACCTATGAATGAATAGGAAAGAAATAATTCTTTGTCAAACCACATGAATTAGTTTGTGGTCATGAGCCCCCTGTCTGGACCTCTCTGTATTACAGGAATAGCCAAAGTAACATCTCTTTGCAAATCTTCCCCGACTCTTCTGAGTCAGAGTTTCCTCCAGTCTCCCCCGGGGAAAAATATAGTTGATCTTCACTATTTGAAGGTTCTGTATCTGCAAATTTTCCTACTTGCTAAAATTTATTTTTAACTCCAGGGAGGGAGGCAGGACAGGGAGGGGGGAAGAAAGAAGTAGTATGCCAGAGGAGGCAGAGAGCGAGGGAAAGCTTAGGTCTGGGTGTTTTGAATTAGATTCAGACCTTCCCCTTTCCTTCAGGGCAGCTGGGCAGAGCTGAGTGTGCCTCACATCTCCAGGGCAATCAAGGAAGTCCCTGATTGCTGTGGCCTAAGGCCCTTTCCGGGGTGAGGCCCAAGCCCTAAAGAGGCCAAGCCCAGAATGAACTCTGATTGCTCATCATCCATGAAATTGCCTTCTGTCTGGCAGAGATCCTGCTGAAACTGGCCTAGAGGGGGTAGACTGGGCACCCACTTCTGGGTGATCTAACAGTGGGCTGGATGGCTTGTGGGGGAGGCTGGAATGTCCTGCAGGTGACCTAGGGCCAATGAAGCAGGGAGGGGGCAGGACTATCTGCTTTAACAGTAGTTTAAGAGATGGGGAATGAGACCTAGAATCTCTCTGATTCTTGTTTCCCACTATAGTCACAGCAGTCTCTCACCAGTACCTTCCCCTTTAGGACTCCCATGTAGCCTCAAATGAGGTCTATACTGGGGATGGCAGGGGAATCGCCTAGCCTGGCCCCCAGGCTCAGAGATGGCAAAGAAGTTGCATAAGGTCACATAGCCAGCCAGAAGCAGAAGCAAGATGGACTTATTAGAAGGGGTGGGAATTTTACTCTATCCTTTGGGGTTCTTCTGGCTGGTCTAAGAATTAAATTGACATGAGAGATTAACAGGAGAAAAACAAATATAATTCATACTTATGGGATCTCATAGAAATATGAATCTCAGAGAATTGACCAAAGCAGGCAGCTTTTATACTTTTTAGACAAAGAAACATAAACCTGTGAAGAATTGGCAGGACAAAGAAAACTTATGTTTGGGAGCTTCAGTTAGTAAGGAATTCTAAACAGAATTTGGGCTGGGTAGTAAAATAGTAAAAGTAACAAGGTGTGTTTATATAGGCTGTGGCCCTGAATTCCCATCTCTGGTGATAAGAATGTCTCTTTACTTCCTGGTAATCTTTCACATAAGAGATTTATTTCCTGCCCTTATGAGTACAAAGGAGGGTCAGAGTGTCCTTTTTGCACTGACTGTTTCTTAAATAAATTTAATTCAAAATAATCAGTATGCCAAAGTAGCATATTTTGGGGCAGGCCTGCTCAGAGTTATTTTTGTTTTCCCACCAAATTGTCAGTTTCTTGAGGACCAACACTAAAAAAAAAAAAAAAAAAAAAAAGATTTAATTTATTTGAGAGAGAGAGAGAAAGCGTGCTTGCAAGTGGAAGGAAGGGCAAAGGGAGAGGGAAAAGAAAAGAATCTCGAACAGACCCCACTGAGCATGGAATCCTCAGTTGTGTTCAATCTCACAACCCTGAGACCATGACCTGAGCTGAAACTAAGAGCTGGGCACTTAACTGACTGCACCACCAAGGCGCCCTAACAACCAATATTCTTGCTCTGTGTCCTTGCCTGCCCTTCCATTTCCAACAGGGCCCAGACTCCAGAGCTAGTTCCCCAGCGGTCTAGGGCTGCCAGCAGACAGGCTAGGTCATCTCTAATAACAGTAGGGGCAATTCAGTGTGTGGGAGGAGCTGTTCCACTCACTGCTATTTCTTAAAGGGGCCCAGCAACAGAGGCCACAAGAGACCTAGGTTGTCTAATCCAACCCCCACCTGTTGGATGCCCTCTACAATATCCCTGCCTTGTGGCCCGCTGGCAGCCTTCTGTTTTCACACATTACCATTGGCTTACTGTTTCAAATCTGCCTGTTTCATTTCTGGAGTAAGTTGTAAAAAAGATCTTCATCTCCAATGGAAACTATGTCCCTGTGGCTTGCCCCCACAGATTCTGGATCTGCCCTTTGTCATTTGCACAAAACATGCCCTCCCTCTATTCCAACTTAGACCTGCAGGGAGTTGAAGATAGACTCGTGTCCCCAGAAATGGATTCAAGTCTTGGTTTCATTCTAGTTATATTTGATTTAATTTCCTGTAAAAAGTGTGTATCTATTTTGCTTTTCTTTTTTTTTCTATTTTGCTTTTCTAATTAAAAAAGAAACTCCTTAAATTAAAGCTTTGTATTAAAGTATAATTTCATATAGGAAAATGGACAAATTCTAATTGTATTGCTCAATTTTCCCATACACTCATATAACCTCTACCCAGTTCAAGATATAAAACATTTCTATCTCCCTGGAAGGTTCCCTCTGCCCTGTTCAATCAAAATCCAATCCCTCAGAAGTAACTGCTATTTTTATTTCTATCATCATAGATTAGTTTTGCTTATTCTTAAACTTCTTATGAAGGGAATCATATAGTATGTATTCTTTTGTTTCTGGATTCTTTGTCTTAGCACAATGTTTTTGAGATTCATCTAGGTTGTTCTGTGTATTACCTTTTTTTTTTCATTTTGACTATTGCTGGTAAAATTCCATTTTATGAATATCTCACAAATTGTTGTATTCTCCTTTTGTATATTTGGATTTTGCCCAATTGTTGGCTGTTATGAATAAAGTTGCTTGTACAAGTATTCTGACCACCATTTGAACTAATCTTTCTCGGGTACATGTCTGGATTCTGGATGTAGAATTGGTAGATCACAGTATAGGTTTATATTTGAAACTGCCAAATAGCAACATGTGAGAGTTCCAATTACTCCACATCTTCAGCAATCCTTGATAATGACAGTACTTTAAAAAGTCATTCTGCTGAATATATTAACTATATTCTGGTTTTAGTTTGCATATTTTAGATGAGATACTATTTTAGGCACTCTTTCATATATTTATTGGCCACTTGAATGTGTTCTTTTGTGAAATACTTGTTTATATCTTTTGTTCATTTTTTAATTGAATGGGGTTTTTTTGTATTGGTTTGTGGGAGATCTTTGTATGTTCTGGATACTTTGTCAGTCTATACCTTTCCTAGTTGTTTTCTTTTTTTTCTTAACATTTTATCTATTCATGAGAGACACACAGAGAGAGGCAGAGACACAGGCAGAGGGAGAAGCAGGCTCCCCACAAGGAGCCTGATGTGGGACTTGATCCCAGGACCCCGGGATAACAACCCAAGCCAAAGGCAGCCACACAGGGATCCCCCTCCTAGTGCTTTCTTAGTGAAAGCTTTTGATGATCAGATATTTTAAAATTTTAATTAAGAAAAATTTATGAGTTTTTTAATGGTTTCATGCATTTTGTGGTCCGATTAAGAAATCTTATCTACCCTAATTTATTTATTTATTTACTTATTTATTTTAAAGATTTTATTTATTTATTCATGAGAGACACAGAGAGAGAGGCAGAGACACAGGCAGAGGGAGAATCAGGCTCCACTCAGGGAGCCTGATGCAGGACTCGATCCCGGGTCTGCAGGATCACGCCCTGGGCCGAAGGCAGGGGCTAAACCGCTGAGCCACCCAGGGATCCCCTTATCTACCTTAATTTAAAAGAAATTCTCCTATGTTTTTATTTCGAAGTTTGTTGAAATTTTAATGTTTCAGTCTATGATCCACCTAAAATTAATTTTTGTTATAGTTTTTTTTAAAGATTTATTTATTTATTTATGATAGACAGAGAGAGAGAGAGAGAGAGAGAGAGAGAGAGAGAGAGGCAGAGACACAAGCAGAGGGAGAAGCAGGCTCCATGTCTGGAGCCTGATGCGGGACTCGATCCCGGGACTCCAGGATCGCGCCCTGGGCCAAAGGCAGGCGCCAAACCGCTGAGCCACCCAGGGATTCCCCAATTGTTTTTTTTTTATAAGATTTATTTATTTATTTATTCAGAGAGAGCGAAGAGAGAGGCAGAGACACAGGCAGAGGGAGAAGCAGGCTCCATGCAGGAAGCCGGATGTGGGACTCGATCCTGGGTCTCCAGGATCACACCCCGGGCTGCAGGCGGCGCTAAACCGCTGCACCACCAGGGCTGCCCAATTTTTGTTAAGTTTTAAGTCAAGGGCCCAAGTTCTTTTCTCTCCACAAAATCTAATTGTTCCAGCATTGTTTATTAAAAGATCATTCTAAAAAATAAAAGATCAAAAAAAAAAGAAAAAAAATAAAAAAATAAAAAATAAAAAATAAAAGATCATTCTTCCCCTATTTAATTAGAGTGACACTTCTGATATATATCAAAGAGAGTATATATACTCTCTTTGTCTATGGTTGATCCCAAAATGCCTTATATTAATTAATTACTATAGCTTTATAGTAAATCTTGAAATCTGATAATGTAAGTTCTCCAACTTTCTTCATCAAGAACTGTGGATACTCTAGATCCTTTGATTATCATGTAAATCTTAGAATTAGCTTACATGCACACACACACACATGCACACACACAGCTTGTTGGAATTTTGATTGGATTGCATTGAACCCATAGTCCAATTTTGAAAAAATTGACATCTTAACAGTACTGAGTCTTTCAATTCATGAACACGGAATATCTATTTACTGAGGTCACCTTTAATTTCTCAAGAATGTTTTGTAGTGGGCAGCCCTGGTGGCCCAGGGTTTAACGCTGCCTTCAGTCCAGGGCCTGATCCTGGGGACCCAGGATCCAGTCCTGCATTGGGCTCCCTGCATGGAGCCTGCTTCTTCTGCCTGTGTCTCTGCCTCTCTGTGTGTGTGTCTGTCATGAATAAATAAATAAAATCTTTTAAAAAAAGAATATTTTGTAGTTTTCAGTGTCTAGGTCTTAAGCATCTTTCAATAGATTTATCCCTAGGTATTTGATATTTTCCATGCAGTTATACATGGTATCATTTTGTAACAATTGTCCAATTGTATCTTGCCAGTATATAGAAATACATTTTTTAAAATATTTTATTTATTTATTCATAAGAGACACACACAGAGAGAGGCAGAGGCACAGGCAGTGGGAGAAGCAGGCTCCACTCAGGGAGCCTGATTCGGGACTCGATCCTGGGACTCCGGGACCACACCCTGGGCCGAAGGTAGGCACTAAACCGCTGAGCCACTCAGGGATCCCTAGAAATACATTTTTAAAAACATTTTATTTATTCATTTGAGAGAGAGACAGAGAGACTGCATACATGAGCATGAGTAGGGGGAGGGGCAGAGGGAGGAGAAGCAGACTCCCTGCTGAGTGGGGAGCCTGACTAGCAGCTGGATCCCAGGACCCTGACACTTAACCAACTAAGCCACCCAGGCGTCCCTAGAAATACATTTGTTTGTATGTTGACCTTGTATCCAGTAGTCTCATCAAATTCATTAATTCTATGAAACTTCTACATATGTATTTTTTTAAAACCTTTTTAAAGAAAGATTTTACTAATTTATTTGAAAGAGAGAGAGAGCACGAGCAGGAGGAGGGACAGAAAAAATAAATAAATAAATAAATAAATAAATAAATAAATAAATAAATAAATAAATAAATAAAATAAAATAAAATAAAATAAAATAAAATAAAGGAGGAGGGGCAGAGGGAGAAGACTCCTGCCGAGCAGAGAGCCTGATTTGGGGTTTGATCCCAGGGCTCTGAGATCATGACCTGAGCAGAAGGCAGATGCTCAAATGACTGAGCCACCCAGGCACCCTGAGATTTCTACATATTTAACTTAAAAACATTTTCATTGATCTTAAAGTTAAAGCTAGTATTTTGGGGCACCTGGGTGGCTCAATCAGTTAATAAGCTCTCCTATCCCCTACCCTCCCACCCTCAAGATCTCTCTCTCTCTCTCTCTCTCAAAAAAAAGTTAAAGCTAGTATTTTGATTATTAGTAATTTTTTTTTGTAGACAGGAATGGGGAAGTGAGGTTTTATTTTTATTTATTTTTTTAAGTGGGGGAGAGGGAGAGAGAGAATGTTAAACAGGCTCCACACCCAGCACAGAGCCAGACATGAGGCTTGAGTGCACAATCCTGAGATCATAACCTGAGCCAAAATCAAAAGTCAGATGCTTAACTGACTGAGCCACCCAGGAGCCCCAGTATTTTTATTATTTTTAAGTATTCCATTCTTTGACCATTACCACTTTTCTTTGTGGCTCACTCTATTTGGTATTCAGAATCTAGTAACTTTTCAACTTCTTCAGGATCCAGCCCATTGACCCTACTACCTTTTTGTTACCCTTTACCTTGTCTATTTATCTACCTTAGGGTCCATGGTCTCATTATTATCATTTTCCTGCCCCCTTTCTACTGTATAGAACTTGCCTATTTCAATCCAAATCTCTTCTTGTCTTTACTTCCTGCTTTGGTTGATGCCCCCTATTAGACAAAATGTCCCTTTTTTTAAAATTAATTTTTAAAGATTTTATTTATTTATTTGAGAGAAAGAGAGAGCACAAGAGGAGTGAGGAGCAGAAAGAGAAGCAGACTCCCAGCTGAGCAGGGAGCCTGAGGTTGGGCCCAATCATGACCTGAGCTGAAGGCAGGCGTTTAACTGACTGAACCACCCAGGTGTCCCAAAATGTCCCTTTTCAATTTAATCTAATTTAGTATTGAAATGGTTTACCATAAAGAATGTCAAATATAGGGATCCCTGGATGGCGCAGCGGTTTGGCGCCTGCCTTTGGCCCAGGGCGCGATCCTGGAGACCCCGGATCGAATCCCACGTCGGGCTCCCGGTGCATGGAGCCTGCTTCTCCCTCTGCCTGTGTCTCTGCCTCTCTCTCTCTCTGTGACTATCACAAATAAATAAATAAATACCTTAAAAAAAAATTTAAGAATGTCAAATATACAAACAAATAGAGAGAACAGTACAATGCATCCCCATATATCTATTACCTGGATGCAGCATTTAATAATATTGAATTTGGTTTATCTATCCCCTTTCCCCCAAGTGCTTTATCCCTCTTTCTCTTTTTCATCTTTCCTTGCAGGAGTATTTTATTTATCTTTTTTAAAGATCTTGTTTATTTATTAATGAAAGACAGAGAGAGAGAGAGAGAGAGAGAGAGAGACAGAGACATAGGTAGAGAGAGAAGCAGGCTCCATGCAGGGAGCCCGATGTGGGACTCGATCCTCGGTGTCCAGGATCACACCCCGGGCTGAAGGCGGCGCTAAACCGCTAAGCCACTGGGGCTGCCCTCAAAAGTATTTTAAAACAAATCACAGGGGCAACCCCGGTGGCTTAGCGGTTTAGCGCCGCCTTCAGCCCGGGGTGTGATGCTGGACACCTAGGATAGAATCCCACATCGGGCTCCCTGCATGGAGCCTGCTTCTACCTCTGCCACTCCCCTCTGCCACTCTCTCTCTCTCATTCTCAATCTCTGTGTCTCTAAAAAAAATAATAAGTAAAAATAAATATATATATATATTTAAAAAGAATAATCAACTGTTTAAAAATAAATAAATAAAACAAATCACAGATACCGTGTCATTTCACTCCTACATACTTCAGTGCATCTCTTAAAGACATGGGCCATTTTCTCACATAATCATGATGCCATGACCATACTTAACAAAATTTAAAATCATTGTTTGGTGTCATTTAAAATCCAGTCCATAATTAAACTTTCTCTCATGTCTCCAATATGCCTTATTACACTGGGTTGGTCCAAATTTGGATCCACACAAGGTCCACACATTACATTTTGTTGTTGTGCCCTTTCAATCTTTTTAATCTCTAGCAATCCTCCCCCTCCCTTTATTTTTCATTCTGCTGACTTATTCCAGAAACCAGCTCAATTGTCCTCAAAAATGTTTCACATTCTGGATTTACTCTCTTTTATAACAAATCTTTTGTAATTTGCCCTTTACTGTCCTGAAATGAAATTCAGAAATAATGTAACTAGTGTATTAGTTAGGGCCTGGCAGGAAACAGATGGCACACTCAAGCTGAGTCCAATTGAAGCCAGTTTAATGAAGGGATTATTGGAAAAGATGTGGACAAAGTTAAGGGAACCAACAAGGAATGAGGAGAGATCTGTCTGTTATCCATAGGTCTGAAGGGCTAAGACGAGGGAGTAGTATTTCCCTTTGGCTGAACTCAACAGGAAGCCACTGGGCAACAGAGCTGATTGATACCATTCATTAAAGTCTGCCTCCTGGGGCAGGATTGCTTGCTTCCAGAAGAGCAGAGAGTGGATCAGGTCTGGAGTGGCAAATGGAGAATATCCTTCACACCAATCTACACACATCATTTCAAAATAATGAATTTAATTCCCTGTATTATAGGGAGAAATAATAGGAAACTGGTGCAAAAAAGTATTATATATTTGAACATGTACAAATTATGCACAACTTCACCAGAAGCCCTAATGTAATCATCAGATGCTTGCAGCCATTCCTAGAATCACTATGCCTGCCAAAGCTGCAAATGCAGACGGATCCAAGAGAACTGGACTGGAATCTCGAATACAGAGAGCAGCTGTGTGGTTGATTTTTTTGAACAAGACAAAGCACCCTCTTCCATCAATTAATTACATGGAAGTGGTGTTCCTGGGGAACTCAGTATATATTAAAACCATACAAAAAAATAAAAAAAATAAAAAAATAAAACCATACAAAAAATACTCTGGGTTTACATGGACAATAGAGTTAGGCTCTAGGTTGAGATAAATAATAAATATATTTTCCATCAAATGAGTGTCTGATAGGACATTTGATAACTGTGTTGAATGTGGGACAATTTCTGATGTGCGGGATTGTCTTGTGCATTGCAGGATGCCTAGGGGCCCTGGTCCCATACACTAAAGCCTTGTAGTGGTTCCCACCCTAACCATCATGCCACCAGCAATTTTCCAAATTATCCTCTACTGGGTGGATCATCCCAGTGGAAAATCATTGGCTTATGTAATCTGCTCTGGTCTCTCAGATTTAAATATACTGATACCTTCCAAACTATTCATTCAGCCTCATCCTCTCGCCTGAATGCACACTTGTAAATTCAATTTCTCTTTGATGTCTCTATTTACATCAGTAACTGATATCTCAAAATTTACATGTTGAAACCAAAATCTTGAATCTACTCCCCAACACAGGTACCCCCACCTTCTTCCTCTCCCAGATTTACTTCAGTTTTGTAAGTGACAATTTAATTCTCCTAGTTGTTCGGACCCAAAATATTCAAATCATCCCTGACACTTCTTTTTTTCTCATGCTCCATCCACCAGTCAAGTCAGTTGGCTCTGCCCTCAAATTATATTCCAATCTGATCACTTTTTACCACTGCTACCAGCACCATCAACACCACCTTGGTCCAAGCCATCATCATCTCTCTGAACCATTACAACAGCCTCCAAAATGGTCTCCCTGCTTCCACCCTACTATTTTCTATCTGTAACACGGCAGCCAGTGGGATCGTTTTAAAAATATGAATTAGATTGTCTCTTGCCTCTACTCAAAACCCTGCAAGATTGTTAGGGAAATTGGGATATCCAGTGTCTCTGTGTGTCCAAATTTCCTTTTATAAGGACACCAGTCACATTGGATGAAGGCCCACACTTTCCACTCATTTTAACTTAATCATCTCTTTTTTTCTCCAAATACAGTCACATTCTGTGGTACTGGGAGTTGGGCTTCAATATATAAATTTTGGAGGAACACAATTCAGCTCATAACAACATCTTTATTTATATGAGAGATATTTGTATCATGTTAAGGGGAACAGTAATGTTATTCGAAAGTTAAATATGTGTAGAAGAACATATATGAATTGCAAAAAGGTGGCCGCTACCAGATTGTCAGCTCAGCACCATTCTCACTACCTTCTATGATTTCCTCTATATTTTGGGAGCTAGAAGCCTCAAAACTACATTTCCCAGTTTCCCTTGATGGCAGGGTTCTAGGTTATGTCCTGAAAATAAAAAGTGCTCATGTGAGTTTGGAAGGCAAAAGGAAAGGAGAAGCCATTATTATCCTATCAGTGGTGAACAGTCCCAGGCTTTGGCAGACAGAAGACAGGTTTGGGGTGCAGCTTTAGGAATCAACCACTTTGGTGTCTCTGGTAGTTGAGATCATTGATGTTGCTTCCTTGTGATTCTACATTTCCTGATTTCCTAAATATTAGCAGACATTTTCGGCTCCAGGATTCTTTGGAAAATATGTCTCAAAGTCTTACATTATCATAACTAAACTCTCCTTCTCTCCCTCAGGCACGGAGGCCCACCTGGGCAGGCCAAGTTGGAGTAGACTTGTTCCCCAACCAGGAGCAGAGGCAGGGAGCTCCTTCCTCATTAGATTTCATAATATCAAAAAAAAAAAAAATTTCATAATATCCTCAGGGCTTTGGTTCTAACACATTCTCCAAGGAAACTCTGTAATAGGTGGTTGGTTGCGCGACGTTTAGGGTGATGGACCAAACATTGAACTTAGGATCAGAAGACATTAGCTCTAGGCCCAGCCTTACTGTGTAATTGCAACACGGCCTTGGGCAATACCCTTGACTTCTTGGATCTTAGTTTCCCCACATATAAAATAGGAGAAAGGAGAAGAAGAAAACAAAGATGAATAATAGGTAATATTTGCATACTGCTTTCTGTGTTCCGGTCATTATTGCTGAGGATTTTTCTTATAATCACTTGTTTAATCATCACAAAAATCATACGAGAAAGGTACTATTTCTATCTTACAATTGGGAAAAAGGATATGAATAAACTTGCCCCGGTCACCCAGGAAGTCTGTGTCCTTGTTGGGGTTTTGGCCATTAAACTATTGGCCTCTTGTTACATGGAAATATGTGATAAATCATAATTGATTTATAGTTTTTGTTGTTTGAAAATGCCTGGTTTGGGATGTGGGGCCCTCTCTCCAAAGTTCTCTGGACGCCTTAAATAAAGTATGAATTTGCTGGATCCAGGAACTAAAGACTTCAGCAATCTCTATTTCTTCTTCACATATGTCATTCGTCCTCTCTCTCAACATCATTGCTCAGCTTTCTATTCCACATAGCAGGCAGAAGAAGGCCAGGACGCAGCTCAAGCACACTTCTCCTCTGTTCAAGAGATCTTCCCAGACTGAATACAATACCTCCTGATTCTAATTACAGATTTCCCTGAGAAAGAGGGGAGAGAGAGAGAGAGAGAAAGAGAGAGAGAGAGAGAGAGATCCTACTAGCCCAGCTACAATCAGGATGTGACTGAGCACAAACTTGGTTATATCGGGCTGCCCACTCAGGGGCAGGTGGCAGCACCGCAGGGGGTGGTACTTCAGCTCTCTTGACCACAGAGATATTTACATCCTATATCATATTTTTCACTGGCTGAGAGACAGTAATGTGTCTCTCTCCTATGAGAAAACCTCTTCCTACTCCAGGCTTGGCAGCCAGCCTCAACCTTCCAGGGACAGCTTGGCTGTGGTGGAAAGAGCCCTATATGCAATCGGAAGTCCTGGGACAGGATTGACTTCCAGGCCACCATTACTAGCTGTGTGACTTCAGGCAAGTTATATAACCTCCCTAAGCCTCTGTGTATTCATTTCAGAAAAATCAGAAAATGCAAACAATTGTTAACTAGAAAAAGAAAACCACACTCTTTGTCCCTTCTTTCTTTCACCAGACTCCTTTTTATGTAACGGGCACAAGCACAGACTGGAGAAGTCTAAGGGTTTAGTTTCAAAGCTTTGGCAGGGCCTTTGTGTTTTTGTGTAGAAAAGGGAGAAGCTATTAAGAGGTACCTGATTCTTCAATAGGCCTGCTCATTATTCCCAGCAGGCTTAAGAGAACATAGTTTGGAAGGCAAGGATCAAAGAAAGAAACAAAACTGTTCTGCATTGCAAATAGAAGTCCTCACTTCATTGTGAGAGAGGCAGTTTCACAAATTATGGGAGTAGAGGGAGTGAGGTAGCCAAGGCAGGAACGATTAGTGAAACCCAAGAGTGGAGAATTGTATAAACCTCCAGGGGAAGGTAGGTGAGGAAATGTTATATAGGGCAGGTACAAGAAGGGTGGGTTTCTCCTTCCTGTTCTGACACAGCTAGTGGCAGCAGGGTTGTCTCTATCCCACAGGACCTCTTAGGGGAAGTTAAGAAATGGTGTGCCTCTCTGAGCGGATGTAGCCCTGCGCCAGTGTGCAGCGTTTGGTGAGTGGGGCACGGGCTGGGTCCCTTATGTCCTAAATGATCTCTAAGTCTACGTACGCTCAGTGGCCCTGAGTGCCAGCCCTCATTGTAGACCTGGCTGTGAGGAATAGCTACTGAGAGGAATAGACCCAAACAGAGACAGAACAAAGATGAGTCACACCTGATATAGGATGAGAGGAGGAAAGGCCAAGCACACAGGTTTTATATGTAGCCCAGATCCCTACCTTCTGAAATTACTTAGAATTGCCTCTAACCTCCAATTCCAAACCCTCTGGACGAAATCCACAGACTCCTTGATTTACTCCTGTGAATTCCCAGGGATTATGTTCTCATGTTATCCCTCTGTGTTCCAAGCTTCACCAAAACTACTCATACCAAGCATTTGTTTGAGTAGTAGGTGTTACAGAAGATTAGGGTGCTGGGGAGCGAGAAGATGAAGGAAGTGTTTACACTGAAGTGACATACACTTAACTTTGCATAAGGAAAATTCCAATGTTGATTTTCTTTTCAGTCATTTCTTTACTTAGTGTTAAAAAGAAATCAATTTAATGACTAAAGAGGTTTCTTTCTTTTACAGATTTATTTATTTATTTATTTATTTATTTATTTATTTATTTATTTATTAAGAAAGAGAGAGAGAGAGAGCAGGGGAGGGGCAGAGGGAGAAGGAGAGAGAATCTGAAGCTGACTCCTCTCTGAGTGAAGAGCCAGACTCAAGGCTCCATCTCAGGAACTTGACTCTGAGATGAGATCATGAACTGAGCCAAAACCAAGAGACCAATGCTCACTAACTGAGCCACCCAGGCACCCCCAGCTTCCAAGTTTTTCATTGTTTCTGTTTAAGATATTATCTCACACAACACTGGAATCTCTGAGACCCAATCCAGATTCCTGAGGGAGGGACCGTGTCCCAGCTCAGGTCAGATCTCCATCATTGGCTGCAGCCAGAAAAGTGAGATCACACGGTACCAACCATACCAGCCCTTCTGTAATCAGAAGGGGGGCCCAGGAAGGGTGCAGTTCTCAGACAAGGGAAAATTAATTGAGCCACTCAGGTGCCCAGGACTAAGGAGTTTTAATTGTTTGTTTGTTTGCTTTGCTTTTAATCTTTGACCAAATATATGTTTGCAGCTACATTAAGAAGTTAAAAATTAATTGGTTGATTAGTAAATTATACTACTGGATAAATATAAAGATTGCAAAGTGGAAAAAAAATAAACTCATGAAAAAAATTATTTTCAGTTAATCTGCCATTCTCACTGACATCTTTTTTTTTTTTTTTTTTTAAGATTTTATTTATTTATTCATGAGAGACACAAGCACAGGGAGAAGCAGGCTCCATGCAGGGAGCCCAACGTGGGACTCGATTCTAGGTCTCCAGGGTCACAGCCTGGGCTGAAGGCAGTGCTAAACCGCTGAGCCACCCGGGCTGTCCAGAAGCATAGAATTTTAAGTAAAGTTAGAAGGAAAGTGATTTTTTAGTCAGATTGAAAACTTGAGTTGTTACCTTGACAACCACATTGCTGGGAAGTGTGGAATATTCTCATATCTAGTAGTCAGGAATATATTGATCTTAAATTAACTTGATCTTTATTTTTTTTTAATTTTTTTTAAATTTATTCATGAAAACAGAGAGAGAGAGAGACAGAGACAGAGACACAGGCAGAGGGAGAAGCCAGCTCCATGCAGGGAGCCCGATGTGGAACTCGATCCCTGGACTCCAGGATCACATCCTGGGCCAACAGAGGTGCTAAACCGCTGAGCATCCCTAGCTTGATCTTTAAATAGAAAGTAATGAGGGATGCCTGGGGGGCTCAGTCAGTTAAGTGTCTGCCTTCAGCTCAGGTCGTGATCCCAGGGCTCTGAGATCAAGCCCGGAGTGAAGGAGTTCCCTGCTCAGCAGGAGTCTGCCCCTCCCTTCCCCTTCATGCTCTCTCTCTCTCTCTCTCTCTCTCTCTCTCTCTCACACACACACACACACACACATTCTCTCTCTCTCAAATAAATAAATAAAATCTTTAAAAATAAATAAATAAATAGAAAGTAATGAAATTTTTTTTATTTGCCACTCCCTGAAGTATGGAAGAGAGACAGTTGGGATTTGTAGGGTCTGAGGATCATATAGTTTTATGGGGGCTTTTTTTATGGGGTGCTTTTTATTTTTTTTATTTTTTTTAAATATACATGGTAATTTCACAGGACTTGATTTGTTGCTTTTTTTTCCTTAATTTTTATTTATTTATGATAGTCACAGAGAGAGAGAGAGAGGCAGAGACACAGGCAGAGGGAGAAGCAGGCTCCATGCACCGGGAGCCCGACGTGGGATTCGATCCTGGGTCTCCAGGATCGCGCCCTGGGCCAAAGGCAGGCGCTAAACCGCTGCGCCACCTAGGGATCCCTATGGGGTACTTTTTAAATGGTGGTTCTTAAACACTTAAAAATTATTATTATTAAAGATGTAACTCAGTAAGACTTCACTGTCCTGCTTTGGAGATGATGAAGCAGAAAGGTGCAACACATGAGAAGTACTAACACTCTTTTACTTTCTGCAATTTTGTCTCAAGATACAGCTACCTAAGTCAATGCATATCCAGAGTGTTTTGATCATCCATGACTTGCAGGCAGAGAGCAAAGCAAAGGGTCTCACTTTTAGTTCAGTTTATTTAGTAAGAGAGAGAATCTCTCTCTTACTAGAGTCAGAGAGTGAGTCTCTCTCTTACTAGAGTCAGAGAGTGTACTATGTTCCAAGAAGTTCAAATACATCCTGCCAGGACTTTTGTGAATCTCAGTTCTTATGTTAGATGGTAAAGAGGCTGGCCAAGTAGAGCTAACTTCTACAAACTGGTCTGTTGCTGTTCTGTGGAGAAGAGATGATTAGGCTGATATATAATAGTTTCATAGTTAAGATATTTTAGGATTACCTTTTTGGGTGGGATCTCATGGAGGTCCACACAGATGGCAATTTCCCAGGATTCTTCAGTAGGGCAAAAAGCAGTTAAAGCTAAGTTAAAGGTGTGGCTGTTGAGTGACTTAGAATGAGTAGGAGAAGGTTTCTCAGGGGGTAAGCAAAAGAGGTCCCAAGGACACAGCATTTATTGCTCTTTTCTCCCAGCTCCTCATGTTACATCTCCTACATCTCCTTTTTTTGGGAGCTGTCACAAAGCTTGGGAAAAGGGGTCATAACCTTGTTTGCAAAAGGTGTGGTTCCTTTTAAGAAAAAGAGTATGTAAGTATGAATACAAAATTAGACCCTTGGAAGGGTCTCATGAAAGGAAGGGGGTCCTAAATCTTAAGCTTTATTAGCTTCATGGTAAGTGTGCCTCTCTACCTGAGATTTATTTTTTAAATTTTTTTTTTTTAATTTATTTATGATAGGCACACAGTGAGAGAGAGAGAGGCAGAGACACAGGCAGAGGGAGAAGCAGGCTCCATACACCGGGAGCCTGACGTGGGATTTGATCCTGGGTCTCCAGGATCGCGCCCTGGGCCAAAGGCAGGCGCTAAACCGCTGCGCCACACAGGGATCCCTCTACCTGAGATTTAGAAAATCTTTTTCTGCTCACTCTATTTCTGGCCATTGGTCTGTCTGAAAGGCATCATGGAAAAGGATCAAAATCCACCATATTCATTCCTGCTGCGTGATGGTGTAGCATCAGGGCAGCAACCCTGGGTCATCACAGGTATCAGCCTTTCACTAGCTCATCAAAGGTCAGGTTTGTAATGAGAGAAGCAAGTAGAACAGCAGGAATCTATCTGGAAAACATCAGGTTATTATGACTATTTTTCCAACATTATCATGCTGATTGCTCAGAGGTTGTTTTTACTGGCTGCTCAATGAAGTATGGGCAAGAGCCAAGATGATTAGGCCAAACTTTGCTATTTATAACTTCCTGTAGCAGCAACACCTCCCTTCTTCTTCTTCTTTTTTTTTTTTTAATTTGTTAGGAATGGAACATCACATCATTTTTATGAAATGGGCCCTGGCTTTCTACAGTGTGGCCAGGGATGACACAAGAGGCTAAGTTTTCCAGATGTCTTTTACATTAGCCCATAACTATATATCTAATGGGATCCGATTTATATTTTGGAAAATTTCCCTCTGGCTATTGAGTGGAGAACTGATAATGGGGGCAAGAGTGAAAACAGGCAGATGAGTTAGGGGGATATTACAGTAGGCTAGGCAACAGATGATGGGAAGTTTAGACTTGGTAGGGCTTCAGTGAAGAGGTTGGATTCTTGAAAAAAAAATTTTTTTTTAAGTAGGCTCCACAGGCATGTAGCTCAACGAGGGGCTTGAACTCACAACCCTGAGATGAAGACCTGCGGTGAGATCAAGAGTTGGATACTTAACTGACTAAGCTACCTGGGCTCCCCTTGAAATCTTTTGAAAGGAGAGTCAACAAGACTCCACAGGCATGTAGCTCAACGAGGGGCTTGAACTCACAACCCTGAGATGAAGACCTGCGGTGAGATCAAGAGTTGGATACTTAACTGACTAAGCTACCTGGGCTCCCCTTGAAATCTTTTGAAAGGAGAGTCAACAAGACTGCTAATGAATTGGAGTGGGATGAGGGCTGGGGGATGGGAAGAAAAAGAGGATTTACAGTTGTTTCTTAAGGTTTTGGCCTGAATACTAGATAAAATTTCAGAAAAGGGAAAGATGGGGTAAGTGCAGGTTTCGAAAAAAAAGAATCAATTCTCTTTTGATCATGAAATTGACCAAATCAAACTCCATAGACCAGGGGATACATATTCTAAACAATGCAAAGTTTCTTTTCTTTTTTTAATTTTTTAATTTTTATTTATTTATGATAGTCACACACACACACACACACACAGAGAGAGAGAGAGAGAGAGAGGCAGAGACATAGGCAGAGGGAGAAGCAGGCTCCATGCACCGGGAGCCCGACGTGGGATTCGATCCCAGGTCTCCAGGATCGCGCCCTGGGCCAAAGGCAGGCGCTAAACCGCTGCGCCACCCAGGGATCCCCAATGCAAATTTTCAATCACTGAAATATCCATCCATTAAAACACAACTCTACAAATACCAATGCAAAATTTATATTTATATAAATAATTGTTGTTTCTTTTAGCCTGACATGGAGAAGTCAGTATTATCGCCAGGTCAGCATAACCAAATTCCACTTCCTCTAGGGACTTTCAAGATTAAAAAAAAAATAAATATAAGAAGTAAAACTCAAATGACAACCATGTTTGCAGGGCAAACACTGGTAATCTAAAAGGCAAGTCTCAAGGTCTAATTATCAGCAACAAATACTTCTGAAAGAGAATCTTGTTAAAGGAGGAAAGTCTTCTATGTGCCTTCTCATTAATTAATTAACTAGTTAATGAATGTAATAATCTCACGTGCAAATAAAAAATGTACACAACTTCTTCCAAAAGGAGAAACCCATGTCCAGTTATGGCATTCATTCCTTCCCTGCTTGCATTCATGCATTTAACAAACATATAATAAATGTCTATTATATACCAGGTACAGTGCTAGGTTGTGGGAACATAATTATGAACAAAACATCCTCCCTGTCCCTATGGAGTTTGCAGTCTAGTCTAGTGAAGGAGATGGAAAAGTAAACACACAGGGACTCCCAACTTCAGCTATCTGAAACATTACAAAAACTGAAAGCATTCGTGTAATAAACACCTAGAAACCTGACTAAAATTTAAGGAAACTCATAACTGAATTGGTAAGATGAAAGAGAAATCTCCAGGGTCCAAAGTAGAAAGAGAGCTGAAAACCAGAGTGGTAAGAAGAGCAGATGATGTAGCTACCCTAGGGAGGAGTTAATCCCAATAATCAAAAGTAGTCTAGGATCGGGATCCCTGGATGGCGCAGAGGTTTAGCGCCTGCCTTTGGCCCAGGGCGTGATCCTGGAGACCTGGGATCGAGTCCCACGTCGGGCTCCCGGTGCATGGAGCCTGCTTCTCCCTCTGCCTATGTCTCTGCCTCTCTCTCTCTGTGTGACTATCATAAATAATAAAAATTAAAAAAAAAAGTAGTCTAGGATCTATTCAGTGTGGCAGGGCACTATACAAGGGCATGAACACCTGGAGTTGAGAATCACTGGGTGATACCTTGAAGGCTGCCTACCACAACCCACCTAGCAAAGCACTAGATCAACTGACTGCTGTCCAATGACAAAAGAATGTGGATGGGTAGGGGAGGAGAGAAGTCATAAATGTCATAATCGGCTCCATAAGTGAGGACTGTTGTCTCTATTTGTATTTCCTTCCTTGCTGTGTCATGTATATTTTTTCTCTTTATTGAGGTATAACTTTGTGAGATAACAGAATATATGTATATATATTTATTCATATTTATATATATTCATATACCCCTGGTTCCTGGCACAGAGCTCTTAAAACCCTCCTAATTTCCTCAGTGATAAGAACACTAGGAACATCTTTTGTTCTAGCATTTTGTCTTTAACCCAAGTCCTGACACAAAGTTCCCAAATCCCCTGGAATTTCCTGGGTAATAGCAGTGTATTTTGTTCCAGTGAGGTAACTCTGATGGGCTCCTGGCTGGCAGCTGGTCATCAGAAAAACCAAGTCATGATTAGAAGCTTGGAATTTTCACCAGTAAGGAGAGAGGGACTAGGAATGGAGTTTCTAATTGATCATGCCTATGCCAGAAAGCCTCCATAAAAATCCCAATAGTTTAGGGTTCAGAGAGCTTCCAGGATGGTGAACTTGTGGAGGTGTGGGAAGAATGGTGTGCCCAGAGAGGGCATGGAAGCTCCATACTCCTTCCCATATAACTTACCCCACACATCTCTTCCATCTGGATGTTCATCTGTGTCCTTTACCATGCATTTTATAATAAACTATTGCACACTAAGAAATACTTTTCCCTGAGGCCTGTGAGCTGCTCTAGGAAAAAATTTTAAAGATTTTATTTATATATTCTGAGAGACACAGAGAGAGAAAGAAGCAGAGACATAGAGGGAGAAGCAAGCTCCCTACAGGGAGCCTGATGGAGGACTCCATCCCAGGATCCTGGGATCATGACTCCAGCCAAAGGCAGACGCTCAACAGCTGAGCTCCACAGGTTCCTGAACTGCTCTAAAAAATTAATCGGACCTGAGGATAGGGTCATGGGAACCTTTGATTTACAGCCAGTTGATTAGAAGCACAAGTGACAGCCTGGGTTTTGCAATTGGCATCTGAAATAAGGGTGTAAGAGGTCGTGCTATAGGACTGAGCCCTTTATCTGTGGGACCTGACACTATTTTCAGGTAGAGAGCATCAAAATGGAGTTAAATTGTAGGATGCTCAGCTAGTGTTACAAACAACAATAACAACAACAACAACTAAAACAACAACAACAACAAATACCCATCTGATGTCAGAAGTGCTATGAGTGTGCTAATCATGTGAGAGTAAAGGGGAAACACAGGAGGAAGATGGGGTTTTTCCTTCTTTTTTTTTTTTTTAATTTTTATTTATTTATGATAGTCACACACACACATAGAGAGAGAGAGAGAGAGAGGCAGGCAGAGACACAGGCAGAGGGAGAAGCAGGCTCCATGCACCGGGAGCCCGATGTGGGATTCGATCCAGGGTCTCCAGAATCATGCCCTGAGCCAAAGGCAGGCGCTAAACCGCTGCGCACCCAGGGATCCCGGGTTTTTCCTTCTTTAACTTACATACAGTAATATACAGAACGTTGGATATATTTAAAAGTAGTTATCCTTCTCTTCCCTATTCCCTTCCTCTAGAATTATGTATGGTGTTGGTTGGCAATGTTTAAATCTGTCATTTTGTCCACAAGTTTCAAAGTACAGAGGGGGCTCTTGATGGAACCAGGGAAGGAATGGATGCCATAACTGGACATGGGTTGTATCCTTTTGGAAGGAGTTGAGTGTGTTTTTTTGCTTACATGTGAGATAATTATATTATGTTAGGCAGAAGCATTTAAAAAATTGTGTACGGTATGAAAAAAAGTGGGAGGACGTTGCTTGGCAACCCATGGTTGGAATGCAAGGACATCTGTTGTTTTTCTCTATCAGCATTCTAGCTCCTTCTTTTGGAGAGTGTCTCCTCCCCCACTACTTGATCGGTTGGTGGGCTGTCAGTCATGGTTCTCTACCCTTCCCTAGACAGAGGATGGCATCAAATCCCAACTAGGCCACTGGGAAGTCTTTCTCTGGAAGAATATTTTAGTGAGAGGCAGGAGGACAGAAAACTCTTAGAGCTGATTCCTTCTGGGGCAGCACCTTCAATAGGCTATTACCTACATATCCAGAACTGACCTGATTCCTGAATATCTTGATACTCGGTTCCCCAGATTGTCTTTTGATTTTGTGAATTTTCATATCTTCTTTCAATAAGTTCCTTTATGTTCCCCCTTAAGTTAACCAGAGTTAGTCTCTGTTGTTTGTAGACAAAAACTTTAATTAGAAGTTGATGCCTTAGCATTAAGTTCAATTAGGAGGGACCCATAGCAAAAGGACACTAAACTCTAAAAGAATCGTATAGATTGAAAGAGAACCCCCAACTGAGATATTTAGTGATCTTTTTCAACACATACAAAGAGCAATTTTCTCCCCAGACTACCTCCATAATATCTGGATAGGAATGGCTCCAGGAAGAGTACCAGTAATTACTGATACATTGTATTCAGAACCACTACCTAGGGAACAGCCTTATAGGTTTTGCACTACAAAAATCTGCAGGGAGTGCCATTCACATAGACTATGAAATGAATGGTGCCCTTGGTGCAGTGACCTGGTACTCCCCTCTCATGGTCCTTGTTGTTGGACTTGGCTTTTGTGCCAGCTTCATGCTGGCCCCTTCTCGAATTTTCCCTCAAGTGCACAACTGAGCTTCCTTGCAATCAGTCGGGCCCTACCAATCCATCGGATGGCATTCAGATGTGTCTGAATCAAATAGTGGACAGAAATCAATACTTTGTTTCTCAGAAGGTTCCTAAGAAATCAATGGATATACTGAATATTCGAGCCCCCTCCCTCTCACTCATATATTGAAGCCCTAACCCTCCTCACTCCACCCCGCCCGCCCCCCCCCCCCATGGCTATATTTGGACATAGAGCCTTTAAGAAAGTAATTAAGGTTAAATGAGGTCAGGAGGATGGGTTTCTGACCTGTTAGGATTAGTGTCCTTATCAGAAGAGTACTAGCATTCTCTCTCTCTCTCTCTCTCTCTCTTCCTCTCTAAGAGCGTGCACTGAGGAAAGGCCATGTGAGGACGTAGCAAAAAGGTGGCTGTCTGCAAGCCAAGAAGAGAGTCTCAACGGAAACCGAATCAGTTGGCACCTTCAACTTAGACATTTCAGCCTCCAGAACTGTGAGAAAATTAATTTGTTTTTCAAGCCACCCGATCTATGGTATTTTGTTAAGGCAGCCTGAGTTGACTAAGCTTTAAATAGATATGTGGAGGAGCACCTGGGTGGCTCAGTGGTTGAGTGTCTGCCTTAGGCTCTGGTCATGGACCCGGAGTCCTGGGATCAAGTCCCACATCAGGCTCCCTGTAGGGAGCCTGCTTCTCCCTCTGCCTGTGTCTCTGCCTCTGTGTGTGTGTGTGTCTCTCATGAATAAATAAATAAAATCTTTACAAAAATAAATAAGTAGATATGTGGAGGTGGAGAGAAGAGCATTAATGAACTTCACTCATGAGAAGCACTGACTCACAACCGTATCCCACCTAGCCACCTTGCTATATAAAGAAGTTAAAATGAATTGTCTTTTTTGTTATGGGGGAGAACAGATGAATGAAAACCATGGGAGAGAATAAATAGAACTAACTCTTTCTACGTTTTATGTTTTCTTTAACATATCCATAAATGCCTTATCACTTATAGAAAAGTAATTTCTCATCACCATCATCAACATACACACACACGTGCGCGTGCATTAAAATAGAAATAAATTAATGATTAGGGAAATACAAATTGAAACCACAATGAAATACCACTTCATACCTACTAGGATTGCCATAATAAAAAAGACAGACAGTAACAAGCATTAGAGAGAATGTTGGAAATTGGAACCCTGATACATTGTTGGTAGGACTACAAAATGATACAGCTTCTGCTGAAAATAGTTTAGCAGTTGCTCAAAACATTAAATATAGAGTTGCCATATGACCCAGAAATTTTACTCACAGGTATATACCCAGAAAATTGAGAACGTACATTCATGCAAAAACTTGTACACAAATATTCTTAGTAGCACTATTCATAGTAGTCAGAAAGTGGAAACTCAAATGTCCATCACTTGATGAATACATAAAACACAATATATCCATAAATGAAATAGTATTCATGCATAAAATGAGTGAAGTAATGATATATGATGCAACATGGATAAATCTTAAAAACATTGTGCTTAGTGAAAGAAGCCAGACACAAAAGGCCATGTACTGTAGATTGTAGATTCCATTTATATGAAATGCACAGAACATAAAAATCTATAGAGACAGAGAATAGATCAATGGCTGTCAGCTGCTGAGTGGGGGCCATGGGGAATAATAACTGCTAAAAGGTATGGAGCTTCTTTTTGAGGCGATGGAAATGTTCTGGAATTAATGGTGAAGGTTGCAAGACCTGATAAATATATTTAAAACTACTGAATTGTGTATATTTAGAAGAGTGAATTTTATAGCATGTGAATTATATCTTAATTAAGAAAATGAAAAAGAGGGGCACATGGGTGATACAGTCAATTGAGCATCCAACTATTGGTTTCGGCTTGGGTTGTGATCTCAGGGATGTGGGATCCAGCCCTGACCGGAGCTGGGCTCCAGGCTCAGCATGGAGTCTGCTTGGGATTCTCTCTCCCTCGCTCTCTGCCCCTCCCCCTATGTGCTCACTTGCTCTCTCTCAAATAAATAAGTCTTAAAAAAAAAGAATGAAAGAAAACCAAAAGGGATAGCAAGTTGACTTCTATGGTATACCTTAGACAATCAGCCATCTGGTAACACCATTCAACTTTGCATTTCCTACAAAAATGTTAAGAAGAAATTACTCAGGGAACAAGGAAAAAGAGTTTATTATAAATTATGAAACATTAATTTTTTTTAAACTTTTATTTATTTATGATAGTCACACAGGGAGAGAGAGAGAGAGGCAGAGACATAGGCAGAGGGAGAAGCAGGCTCCGTGCACCGGGAGCCTGACGTGGGATTCGATCCTGGGTCTCCAGGATCACGCCCTGGGCCAAAGGCAGGCGCCAAACCGCTGCGCCACCCAGGGATCCTGAAACATTAGTTTAAAAAATCTATATTGGATAGAAGGCTAATTGTAAATGCAATATATGAAGCTGCCTATGATTTTTGCTGTAGCTTTCTTGTCCTGGATTGCAATTCTCTTCTATTCCCAAATAAATCCTCATTGATACTGGTTAAAAAAAAAAAGAAAAGAAAAGAAAAAAAAAAGAGAAAGCTTTACAAAATGCAAACCATACCTAAATATATAATACAGAAAGTTAAAGATTCCTATATCCTGCTGTATGAGTTAATGTATGCTAGCCTTTTTTTTTAAAGATTTTACTTATTTATTCATAGAGACAGAGAGAGGGGCAGAGACACAGGCAGAGGGAGAAGCAGGCATCATACAGAGAGCCCAACGCGGGACCCGATCCCGGGTCTCCAGGATCATGCCCTGGACTGTAGGCGGCGCTAAACCGCTGCGCCACCGGGGCTGCCCTATGCTAGCCTTTTGACAAACCCTGACATCTCAGATGCCTAATAAAATAAGTTATTTTTTCCTTCTGATCACTAAACTGCTCTCTTCTAAACAATGATTCAGGGGCCTAAACTCTTATCATCTTGAGTCTCCATGTTGAACACAGACCTTTCAAAGTTGCCATAGAAGGAGAAAGAGCATGGAGAATTGCCAATTCTATTGGCCAGATCTTAGGCATATGGCCATTCCTTTCTGCAAGGGTGGCTGAATGATGTAAGCTAATGAATGCCCACGAGGAAGAGGTAAGATATTTGTTGAATTATTTACCAATCTCTGACACATGCCCCCATGGATACCTCTGTCAACAGTTTAGAGCAAAGTCCTCCAATTTCTTTTGTATGTATGTATATAGGTATTAATATACAATAGTAGTTTTTTTTTTTAAAGATTTTATTCTTTTAAATAATCTCTACCCCCAATGCGGGGCTTGACTTGTAACCCTGAGATAAAGAGTCTCATGCTCTACTGACTGAGCCAACCAGATGCCCCTATAATGGTACTTCTAAATGAAAATGGAATCATACTATGCATATTGGATATTATGCATGGGTAGGTGCATTCAGATATAACTTACACTTACTTCACTGCCATCCATATACATTCAGAATTTGAATACACAGATTCAAATGTTGGTAACCTCAAACAAACATCACACACTATTATTCAGATGTTTTTCAAGTTGTCTCAGATGCTACCCGGCATACTCTTTCAACATGCTAGCCTGTGTGGATGGCTAATCCCAAGTAAGACTTGAATGAGGGGTTCACAGTTTTTATTGAGGTTCATTTCCTATGCAATTGCCTTATTTACTGCTTTAAAAGAAAACTAGCATGCTGGTTTTTTATATTATCTGTTATTTTTATTTTAACCTCAGATGCAGTTTATCATTTTCCTCATTTCATGGCACATTATCATCATTGGTCCATGCAATGTTCCTCATATATATTAATATCCCCTTTCATTCCACAATCCACACTTCCTTGCCTACTCCATAGACAACCACTATAATATGTTTGATACGTATCTTCGTGTTTGTGTTCTCACAAAAAAGATACTGTTTTGTGCCCATATATTTTACATTTGAATAAGTGGTTTGTATTTATAACTTATTCTGACTTGCTAAAACCAAAACTGTATATCTGATCCATTGCTCCCAACTGCTATATAGTACTCTTTGGTGTACATTCACTACATTTTATGTATTTACTTTTCAGATGACAGAAATTCAGATTGTCTCCACTCCTCTGCACCACAAATAATGCTTCAATGAATATTCTAGTTCATGATCCCTTATGGACTTGTGTGGGAATCTCATTGAGATACAGACTTGGGAGCAGATTTGCTGGGTCAACATACACTATTGAACTATGTGCCACCATATTACACTCTAGAATAGTTGCATTTTTCTTTATTTTCATCATAAAGAGTCCCTATTTCGTCAACAAACCTCACCATTATGTCCCTAATTTTTGCTATCTGATTAAATGTAAAGCAATATCTCATTATTAATTTATATTTCTCTGATTATAATTTAGTGGTTTTTTTTAAAGATTTTATTTATTTATTCACGAGACAGAGAGAGAGAGAGAGAGAGAGGCAGAGACACAGGCAGAGGGAGAAGCAGGCTCCATGCACCGGGGGCCCGACGTGGGATTCGATCCCGGGTCTCCAGGATCGCGCCCTGGGCCAAAGGTAGGCGCCAAACGGTTGCACCAACCAGGGATCCCTAGATAAAAATATCTTATTGGCATTAGACATTGATAGTACCTTTTCTCATTCTGTCGTCTGTCTTTTCACTTGCCCACATAGTCCTTCAGTAAACCAAAGGTTTTAATTTTAATATAATGTAATCCATTCAAGTTATACTTTTTGGAGTAAAATTTTTTCTCCCTGCCCTTAGGTTACAAAATATCTTCCCACTTTTTTCCTATTAAATTCATAATTTTACCTTTTATGTTTAGGTCTTTTTAAAAAAGATTTTATTTATTTATTTATTCATGAGAGACACAGAGAGAGAGAGGCAGAGACAGACAGAGGGAGAAGTTGGCTCCCTGGGACTCCAGGATCACACCCTAGGCCAAAGGCCGAGCTAAACCACTGAGCCACCCAGGCGTCCCTTACGTTTAGGTCTTTAACCCATTGGGAGCTCACTGTTTTATGTAGTAGTGTTTTCTCTGCATAAGGAGCCAATTTATCAAACACTATCTACTAAACAATCCAATTAGTCTTTGAGCCAATTTTGATGTATTGCCTCACGGTTCCAAGTATATCCTTTATTGCCTGTTCAACTAAAATTAAGATGATCCCTTTAAATATTTCTCCCTTGCCACCTGGCATGATGTTAAGCTTTGTCATTAGAGGATGCTGGAGGGACATTGGAGGAAATGGAGGTTTTTCTTCTTTCTGATTCATCCTCTTGACAGGCTCCTGCAGTATGCAGTCTCTGTGGTGCTGGGCTTGCAGGACATGGTTCCTATGGTGTGCAGTGGTCTGCAGTATCCAATATCTAGCAGCTTCCTCTGGCAACCTCTTGGGTACATTTCCAGCAAATTTCACTGGTGTGGCACCTTAGCATCCAGTAAAGAGGCTCCCTCTTCAACCTATTCTGGGTCTCAGGCTGGAGGGTAAGGAAGACTTCTTTGGTTATCCTCTCTTGCCCTAGAGGTAATAGCTGCTCCTTGCATCTGAGATTCTTGTATTCTTTAGAGCTCTCTTTATTTCTTATTATTCAATGTCCTGTTACTTTCGTCCCCTGTTATAGTTAATAGTTCTTTACACTAAATTTTTCCTGTTTGTGCTCATTTCAGCAGCATATATACTAAACTTTTCCAGTTCAAATTATTATGTGGTTTCTGTCCCTTGGTTGGACTGATACAGTCATCTCGTTGATTTGTGCTATATTTTTGTCATATATTCAATTTCTATATTTATACATGGGTCTATCTCTGAGATCTCTCTTTTGTTTTTTTTTCTCTCTTTTTTTTTTCTCTTTTGTTATATTGGCTTATTGGTCTAACTTAATCTTAAATGAGATAATAGTTGCAAAGTACCTGGCCATTACCTAGCACATAGTAGGTATTCATTAAATAGTAGCTTTATTGATCATGGTAGAGACTGTCCATCTTTGCTCTCAGAGAGTACCTGCTTAAGATCAATAATCTGCTGTTAGTTTAATTATATGGGCTCGATAAGGGAGGCAACCCTAGTAGGGGAGAAGAGCCTGTTTCTTAGTTCAATCAATTTATGAATGAATAAAAATCCAGAAACCACTGAATTTTTCTAACTTTAAGCCACTGCTTTAGTCACCATCCATAGCTTACATTCACACAAGCATGCATTCTTGGTTAGGTTTACCCTATAATTTAAAACAATTTTGGACATAATTGGGTCACCTGGCTGGCTCAGTCTGCAGAGCACATGACTCTTGATGTTTGGGTTATAAGTTCAAGTCCCATGTTGGGTGTAGAAATTAGTTAAAAATAAAATATTAGGGGCACCTGATGGCTCAGTCAGTTAAATATCTGCCTTTGGTTCAGGTCCTGGGATTGAGCCCTGCTCAGTAGGGTATCTGCTTCTTCCTCTGCCTCTCCTGCTCATGCTCACTCACTCTCTCTCTCTCTCAAATAAATAAATAAATAAATAAACTTTAAAAAAATTGTACATATATAAATATTACATATAAACTTATTTTTGAAAGAAAACTTATTTTTGAAAAATAAAATAAAATCTTTGAATTTTTATGGACATAATTAATAAGCATAAACCTCTACAATGCAGCCTTATATAGGAATTCCAGTAAACGTTCCAAGTATACACATCACTTTTTTTTTTTTAAACAGGCTCCGTGCCCAGTTGCAGCCCAGTGTGGGGCTTGAACTCAAAACCCTGATATTAAGACCTGAGCTGAGATCAAGAGTCAGATGTTTAACCAACTGAGCCGCTCAGGCACCCCAGTACTTTGTTTCTTTTATATTTTTGTTTCAAAAGGGATGGTTCTCTCACCAATTAAATATAACTGAGTTATAAAAAAATCTAGACAACAGAAAAACATCTCCTATTCTTGGAAGGGAATACTTAAAATGTCCAGTCTCCCAAAACAAATACATTTTTTAAAAGATTTTATTTATTTATTCGTGAGAGACACAGAGAGAGGCAGACATAGGCAAAGGGGGAAGCAGGCTCCCCACAAGAAGCCTGATACGGGACTTGATCCCAGACCCCGAGATCATATCCTGAGCCAAAGGCAGATGCTCAACACTAAGCCACCCAGGCATCCCAAGATAAATGCATTTAGTACAATTTTAATTATAAGCTTAATAACTTTTTAAAAAGATTTTATTCTTAAATAATCTTTACACTCAACATGGAGCTCAAACTTACAACCCTGAGATCAAGAGTCACCCGCTCCACCAATTGAGCCAATCAGGAGCCCCAGTAACTTTTTTTAAATGCACAAATAATCTTTAAGTTGATTTTGTAGATAGTCTCTAGGGATGAACATGATTAATTCCTTCTCTCTCTAGTGTTATCCTTCCCCTTGAATCTAGAATGGATTTAATGACTCACTTAATCAACATAAAGCTGACTTGATTAATCAGTAGAATGCAGAGGAAATATTGTTCTGGGACTTCCTCCTATCATAAGAAACATTATAGCTTTCATTTGGAATCTTAGAATGTTTTTTCCTAAGATAGTCCCTCCCAGAACCCCAGACATCATAGTGTGAGAATCCCAAGCCCTGTGTATGGGCTAACTGTAGGCACTCTGATTGACAGTCTCAACTAAGCTCCCAGCAGAGAGCCAGCAATCATTTCCAGTTAAGGTGAATTAATCAGCTTGGATATCCAGCCCAGTCAAGCCTTCATATGGCTCCGGTCTCAGCTACCGTCTGATAGTAATCACATGAGACCCCTCAAGTGAGGACTGCACAGCTAAGCCCAGTTAGCCCACCAAAGTATAAAAGATAATAAATTACTGTCTTAATTAATAAGTTTTGGTGTGGTTTTCTATTAATTAATAGATAACTAGAACAGAAACTGATACCAGAAGTATTAAGCTACTGTGACAAAAACCTAAGCCACGTGGCAGTGGTTTGGAACTAGAAGTGGAAGGACTTCAAGGAGGCTGTTAGTGACAATTTGAAGGAAAGAAAGGAAACTGTCACTGAAGGCTGGAGAAAGGCAACTCCCCTTATGCAGTAGTAAAGTATTCAGAAGAATGTCACTTGGGGGCTCCTGGGTGGCTCAGTAGGTTAAGCACCTGACTCAGTTTCAGCTCTAGTCATTATATCAGGGTTGTGAGATCAAGCTCCACATACAGTTCTGCACTGAGCGTGGAGCCTACCTGAAATTCTCTCTCTCCCTCTCCCCCTCTGCTCATCCCCCACCCTGCTCTCAGACGTGCTCACTCTCTCACTCTCAAAATAAATAAGTAGATAAATAAATAAGAATGTCACCTGTGATAAAACACAAAATAGAAAACACATTTAATGTATGGGTGAATTTGGCTAAGGAGATCTCTAGGTAGAATGTTCTAAGTGCTAACTGCTTTCTTTTAGCTGTTTAAGATAAGGTACAGGAAGAGAGAAGCTAAAAAGGGGACTGTTTATAGCTTTGAAGAATTCAGAGGGTATGTGAAAATCTCAGGACAGCCTTTCTAGTCATCAAAAGTTTCTCAAAGGAAGAATATTTTTAAGATAAAGATGGAGTTGGGACACCTGGGTGGCTCAGCGGTTGAGCACCTGCCTTTGGCCCAGGGTGTGATCCTGGAGTCCCAGTATCGAGTCCCACATTGGGCTCTCTGTATGGAGCCTGCTTCTCTCTCTGCTTCTCTCTCTGCTTCTCTCTCTGTGTCTCTCATTAATAAATAAATAAAATCTTAAAAAAAAAAGATAAAGATGGAGTTGAGAGTGTAGTTTTAAGACTTTTTGTTAAGACTTTAGAAAGTTTTAAGTGCATGTTTCATAGATTCTCTCAAGTAAATGAAGTGGCTTCTAAGAATGGTAAAATACCTCTTACTGGGGGCACCTGGCTGGCTCAGTCAGGAGCACACAATTCTTGGTCTTGAAGTTGTGAGTTTGAGTCTCACATTGGGCATAGAGATAACATAAATAAATATTAAATTAAAAAAATCAATCAATCAAATGCCCCTTACTCTTTTTCTTACCAGACAAGAGAACTTTTAAGAATCTCAAGGTTGTTGAGGCACCTGGATGGTTCAATTGGTTGAAACTCTGACTCTTGATTTCATCTCAGGTCATGATCTCCAGGTCATGGGATCTGGCCCCCAATGGTCTCTGAGCTCATTGCAGTCTGCTTGAGATCCTCTCCCTCTACCCCACCTACAGAGTGCACACGCACTCTCTCTAAAATAAATAAAATAAATCCTAAAAAAAACTCAAGGGTGTTTTTCTTCTAGTATACTGAATCTCAGACCAAGGTAGAAAAGGGCCTTTCTTTCTTTCTTTTAAAAATTCTATTTATTTATTTGACAGAGAGAGAAAGAAAGAGAGAGAGAGCACAAGCAAGGGGAGCAGGAGAGGAGACACAGGCTCCCCACTGAGCAGGGAGCCCAATGCAGGTCTCCATCCCAGGCTACAGGATCATGACCGGAGCCAAAGGCAGACACCTAACTGACTGAGCCACCCAGAAGCCCCAGAAAGGGGCCTTTCTTGAAGAAATCTTAAGTGTGGCTTTTGAGAACCCAAATAAAATTCACAGAAAACATAAAAAATTAAGACAACTACACTGTAGAAGCACCATCAGCTTCAAGAGAAAAAGGCAATTCAACTGAAGAGAGCCCTGGAAACTCCCAACTTTCTATGGGCAACAAGCAGTCTGTGAAGGCTACACAGCAGCAAATATGAGTCACTTCCTTTTTAAAATTTTGATTCCAGTATAATTAGCATACAGTGTTATATTAATGTCAGGTATACAATATAGTGATTCAACAATTCCATATATCACCCAGTAGAATATGAGCCACTGCTTATGAGAAAGTAAGATGAGAGGTGCCTGAGTGGCTCAGTCAGTTAAGTATCTACCTTTGGTTCAGTTCATGATCCTAGGATCCTGGGATTGAGCCTTGAGTCAGCTCCCTGTTTAGCTGGGAGTCTGTTTCTCCCTCTTCCTCTGCCCTTCCCCACTGCTCACACTCCCTCTCTCTTTCAAATGAATAAAGTCTTAAAAAAAAAAAAAAAAAGAAGAAGAAGAAGAAAGGAAGGATGACTCAAAGTAAAGAATCACGAGTCCACAAAGCAGAGCTCAGAGCCACAAAGAATCATTCCAGGGAGCAAGACTGGGTCACAATCAAGGACATAGAAACATGCTCATGGCTGGGGTTTTAGAATTGCTATGAAACACTGACTGTATACTATCCACCCCCTCACCTCTTTTAACCAGGAATGTTTATTGCAATTATCCTAACCCCATAACACTAATGTATACTGTTTGTATTGCAGGCAACCAGATTATTCATTTCACAGGTCTCCAGATCAAAAGGAACCACATCCAAGGAGCCACATCTAAAGAGTCTCATCTATAACTAGACCTCATTTAGATGACGAAGTCCTGTACTTTAAGCTGACACTCATAATGTGATGAGACTGTGGGAGTCCTGGCAAGAGGTTGGATATATTTTGCATACTCGATGGATGTGAATTATGTTGGCTAGAGGAGGAGCTGTGGTAAATAGTCTTTACATATGTTACATCATCAGTCTCTGTTGTATCTGTAGTATGTCTTCTTTTTCACTTCAAAATTATTTGTGCCTTTTCTTCATCATTTTACCAGAGTTTTTTCTATTTTATTACTTTTCTCAAAGAATCAACTTTTGGCTATGCCAATCTTTTTTTAATCACACGTATTTTTTTTCTGCTTTACATTTAGTTTCTCCTCTTATTTTTATATTCCATTATTTCTACTTCTTTGGATAAGTTCTGTCGTTCTTTGTCTAACTTCTTGAATTTAACACTTAGCTTTTTATTTATTTATTTAAAAAATTAGGGGGACACTTGGGTGGCTCAGCGGTTGAACGCATCTGCCTTTGGCTCAGGTCATGATCCCGGGGCCCAGAGATCAAGTCCCGCATCGGGCTCCCCATAGGGAACCTGCTTCTTCCTCAGCCTATGTCTCTGTTTTTCTCGGTGTCTCTCACGAATACATAAATAAAACCTTTAAAAAAAACTTTATTTTTTATTTTTTTTAAAGAGTTTATTTATGTATTCGTGAGAGACACCGAGAGAGGCAGAGACATAGGCAGAGGGAGAAGCAGGCTCCATGCAGGGAGCCCAACGTGGGACTTGATCCCAGGACTCCAGGGTCACGCCCTGAGCCAAAGGCAGATGCTCAATCGCTGAGCCACCCAGGTGTACCTAAAAAAACTTTTTAAAGAGATTTTATTTTTAAGCAATCTCTACACCCCGTATGGGGCTTGAGCTCACAACCCCAAGATCAAGAGTCAGTTGTGTGTTCTATAGACTGAGCCAGCCAAGCACCCCAACACTCTGCTTTTTAAATAATTGATTTATCTTCTAATATGAGCACTCAAGGTTATGCATTAAGCACACCTCACAAGTTTTAATATATCATATTTTTAAGTCAGTTCTAAGTATTTTCTGATTTCCTACATACTGCCTTATTCGACTAGTTTAGTAGTATGTTTTATATTTCCAAACATACAGAATATTTTAAGGTGTTGCTATTATTGTCCTCCAATTATGAGGTAGACACACAATATGGTAAGTAAAATACTGATTCTTTGGTATTTGAGATTTGTCTTCAACAAAGGTAGAGAGCATGGTCTAGGGTATGGACAATATTTGTAAAAGCTCCATGGAAATGCTTGATGAAAACATATACTCTCTAATATTGTGTAAATATTCCTAAATAAAAATGTACTAAATAAAACCTTAAAAAAACCCAAACTACTGTTTCTTAGTCTGGGATCCCTGTCATAATTATATGCCATCTGTGATGTCTCTTGCACAGTGTAATCTAGTTTTTTTATTCTTTGTTAATAGGATTTGAAGTATTTGCAAATTTTATGGAATAGACAGTATGCTTGATTTTTAACTATAAATCTATGGAGTTTTACACCTAATAGTTCATCAGTATTTTAAGATGCTGGTATTTGATATCCTCTTTTTTTTTATATCCTCTTTATATGCACAAATTGGTTACAATTTTTTAAGCTAGAAAGTCATTGCAAAGTTGTTGAGAAAATTATTACAGCCATAAAATTATTATAGCCATGTAACTTTTAGAGATTTTTAAAACTTAGAATTATATACAAATTGTTCATAGTGTCTATGTTCTGATTATCAAAAAATAATAAAATACTAATTATGAAAAAGTAAATGTTAGCATAAAAACAGACTGAGTTCAGACATGTGTACATGAAGATTTTGGGAATGACAAATTGGTATTTTATTTTATTTTTAAAAAGATTTTATTTATTTATTCATGAGAGACACACACAGAGAGAGAGAGAGGCAGAGACACAGGCAGAGGGAGAAGCAGGCTCCATGCAGGGAGCCCAATGTGGGACTCCATCCTGGGTCTCCAAGATCAGGCCCTGGGCTGAAGGTGGCGCTAAACTGCTAAGCCACCGGGGCTGCCCACAAATTGGTATTTTAATTCAGTGGGGAAGGTGTGGTTTATTTAATAAATTTAATAAATAGGCAGAAGACATGAACAGACATTTCTCCAAAGAAGACATACACATGGCCAACAATCACATGAAAAAAATTCTCCACATCACTTGGCATTGGGGAAATACAAATCAAAACCGCAATGAGATACCACCTCACACCAGTGAGAATGGCTAAAATGAACAAGACAGGAAACAACAAAATGTTAGAGAGGATGTAGAGAAAGGGGAACCCTCTTGCACTGTTGATAGGAATGCAAGCTGGTACAGCCACTCTGAAAAACAGTGTGGAAGTTCTTAAAGAAGTTAAAAATAGAGATACCCTATGACCCAGCAATTGCACTACTGGATATTTACCCCAAAGATACTCATGTACTGGGCAGCCCGGGAGGCTCAGTGGTTTAGTGCCGCCTTCAGCGCAGGGTGTGACCTGGAGACCCGGGATCGAGTCCCACGTCAGGCTCCCTGCATGGAGCCTGCTTCTCCCTCTGCCTGTGTCTCTGCCTCTCTCTGTCTCTCATGAATAAATAAATAAAATCTTTAAAAAAAAAAAAAAGATACTGATGTACTGAAATGCTGGGACACCTGCACCCCTATGTTCATAGCAGCAATGTCCACAATAGCCCAACTATGGAAGAAGCTACAATGTCCTTTGACAGATGAATGAATAAAGAAGATGTGGTGTGGGCAGCCCGGGTGGCTCAGCGGTTTAGCGCCACCTTCAGCCTAGGGTCTGATCCTGGAGACCTGGATCGAGTCCCACGTCAGTTTCCCTGCATGGAGCCTGCTTCTGCCTGTGTCTCTGCCTCTCTCTCTGTGTCTCTCATGAATAAATAAATAAAATCTTAAAAAAAGAAAGATGTGATGTATATACACAATGAAATATTACTCAGCCATCAGAAAAGATGAATACCCGCCATTTGCTTCAATGTGGATGGGCTGGAGGGTATTATGCTAAGTGAAATAAGTCAGTTGGAGAAGGACAATCATCATATGGTTTAATGCATATGTGGAACATAAATAGTGTAAGGGATTATAAGGGAAAGGAGAGAAACTGAGTGGGAAAAATTGGAGATGGAGACAAACCATGAGATACTCCTAACTCTGGGAAACAAACAAAGGATTGCGGAAGGGGAGGTGGGTGAGGGGATGCAGTAATGGGTGACGGGCACTGAGGAGGGCACATGATGGGATGAGCACTGGGTGTTACACTATATGTCAGCAAATTGAATTTAAATTAAAAAAAAGAGAAATTGACCTAGCTACCTCAAATACTTTGGAAAAAATTAAAAGGCAAACAAAAACCTTCACATTAAAAAAAGGAAAAAAATAAATTTAATAAATGGCACTAACACAATTAACTATCCACCAGAAAGAAAATAAGATGGGACTCCCAAACTCACTACTGTCAGAAATAAATTCTGGGTGCATTAAAGTTTAAAGGTTAAAAAGTTAAAATTTTAAAATAATATTTTGGAGTCTAAACATATAATTTAAGATTTAGAAAGACCTTTTAAATAAGAGAAAAGCTCAGAAGATCAAGGAAAAGTTAGGTTTATTTGACCTCATAGAAATCCATTTTTTTATAAGGAAAAAGACAATGAACTCAAAGAATGAATTGGAAAAATGTTTGCAATGCATGGAATTGAAAAGGGATTAATACCTGTAATATACAACAAGTCTCTAACTTTTAAAAAGACAATTCAACTATCTGCAGCAATGGGGGCTATAGTTCATCCCATTCACCTTTCTCTTCTAAGTTTTCCTTTAATAAGAGAGGCCTGGAAGAACCATAGAAGAGGAGCTGCTTTCCAAGATGTGTGGAAGTCCTGAGCAGTCCAAGGGATGGACTGTATGCATGATCTCTTAGATTTACCTTCAGAAAAGAATTGCTGTGAAGAGTATAGGTGCGGACATCTGCCAACTGTCATACTGTTGGGATTTGCTACAGCATTCATGCCAAGGCACACTCTCCCTGGATCAGTCCCAGCTGATGACTAAGCCCAGAGAGCATACTGAAGCTGGTCTATTTCTCCCTCGTGTGGGGCTGTAATGGGAAATTAGCCTGACAAGTCTTTGTCAGAGCTGCCCTGCACTCTGAAGCATTTTCTTCCCAATCTTTCTGTTATACTTCTCAGTCCTCCATCATGGTCTGAAGATTCTCCCTATTTATTCCTGCTTCCTCTCATCTTTATCTTTCACAGGAATTGCCTCCTTGAACTTCTGATTCCATCCTTGGTTTGTGAGAGGACTCAAATTTATACTGCTCCTAAATTTGGGGGTGATTCACTATGTAGCAATAGATAATGAAACAGCTTTGTATGGGTGTTGCCATAACAAAAGCCTAAAACATTGGCATTAGCTTTGGAACTGCATGGCAGAGGGCTAGAAGGGCCTTGAGGCTACCCGGTTGCTAACTAAATTTTCTTATGAGAAAAGAAGGATGATTCAGAGGGTGGAACCAAGAGCCCAGATACTGGAGCCAAAAACCACAGTGAACAAGAATGTGTCTCAGGCAATTGGACTACTAAGCTCTAATCAACATATATCAACATATGCTTATTGGATGAAATCCATTTTCCCTCTTTTTTTTTTTTTTTTGAGAGAGTGTGTGTGTGTGCTCACACATGAGCAAGGAGGGGAAGAAGGAGAAGGAAAGAGAGAATCTTAAGCAGTTTCCACCCTCAGTGTGAAGCTGGACATGGAACTGAATCTCACAACCCTGAGATCATGACCAGAGCCAAAATTATGAGTTGGCTGCTTAACCAACTGAGCTATCCAGGCGCCCCCTGGCTTCTCTTCCAACTGACTAAGAATGTAGCTCCTCAGGAGCTCTGGCTAACCCTTTTCTTGTCTCATTCTATATTTCTTCAATCCTAACATTCCTAAATCTATACCTTCTGGCCAGAATTGGGTCTTCTAAACTCTAGTTCTGTGTGTCTAGTTGCATATTCAGGAAATCCTAGATCCCTCAAACTAAGCATGTCCAAAACAGAATTCATCACTTTTCCCCATCAAATTTACTCTTCACCAGTGTTCCCAGTCTCTACTGGGAAATACCATCTACTCAACTGCTCAAGCTTGAAAACCAACAGCCTACTTGGCTACTCATTCTCTCTTACACACACTCCCATAGACAATCAATCAGTAGCTTCTGTAATTTCTACCTTTTAGATCACTTACTTTCAAATATGTTCATTTCTTTCCTTTTTAAAGATTTTATTTGAGAGAGAGAGAGAGAGAGCATGAGCAGGGAGGAGAGGGAGAAGCAGTCTCCCCGCTGAGCAGGGAGCCCAACGTGGAGCTCAATCCCAGGACTGCAATCATGACCAGAGCCAAAGGCAGACGCTTAACCAACTGAGCCACCCAGGTGCACCTGTCCATTTCTTTTCATCTACTGCCGCCATTGTGGTCTAAGTCATCATTATCCCCTTGCCTGGATTTCTGTATCAGTCCCCCAACTAACTCTATCTCACTAGCCTCCTTGCATCTGCTTTGGCTCTCCATGCTATGGCCAGCATGTTCCTGTTCAAAACCAAATAGGACCACACACGTCCGTAGTTTAAAGGCTTTCAATGATCTCCTGTGCTCTTGGAAGATATTACAAAACCCTTAATTTAGCTCGTATGACTTTGCATGATCTGGACCCTGCTATCTCTTTCACCTCAATCTCATATCACTTCCCTTTATTTTCTGTGGTCAGTCACACTGATCTTTTCTCCATTATTTGAACCTGCCAAGATTATCCCACCTTTGGGCCTTCACACTTTCTCTCTGCTCAAACAGGTCTTCTCTATTCTCTCTGTCTTGCTAACTCTTACTCATCCTTCAAGTCTCAGATTAAACAACATTTCCTCAGGGCAGCCTGCCCTAATACGCCCAGATTAGGTCAGCTCACAGTCTTGTACATTTCCTTAACCTTCTGAACTTCTCTTATGCAGCACTTTGCTTCTGATTCTTGTAATTATTTAGTAGATTGTTTCATGTCTTCCCTACTAGGCTCCATGATGACAGACTGTACCTGTTTTATTCACCATTGTGTCCACAGTGCTCAGTAGCACCTGGCACGTAGTTAGATGTGCACTAAATATCTCTGGACTGGCTGACATCAAGGAAGGCCGAAGTAGCACTGGCCTTTGGGCACAGGCTAATATTGCCTAAGGCTACGCTCCCTAGCCCTTTCCTCTCTTAAAGGAAATTGTAAGGGCTAGGAGAAATGAAGTTCTAGGTGGCTTCATGCACTGTCTAGTACAAATATGAAATTGTGATACGCATCACAATTTTACTTACTAGAGTGGAAAATTAGGAAAAATTCAACAGCCCTAAACATCCAACAATATGGGGCAGCCCGGGGGGCTCAGCGGTATAGCGCCACCTTCAGCCCAGGGTGTGTGTGATCCTGGAGTCCAGGGATTGAATCCCAAATCAGGCTCCCTGCATGGAGCCTGCTTCTCCCTATGCCTGTCTCTGAGCCTCTCTCTCTCTCTGTGTCTCTCATGCATAAATAAATAAAATCTTTAAAAAAATATATGGGAATGGCTTCGTACATTACACCAGTGTTTTCAAAATATTGTCTAATATACCTAATCCTTATTTTTCAAATAGAACCTGACATGGGGGGGTCCCAATATGTAAAATGCATTAAAAAATGAGACTATTCTAGTTGAATGGGGAACAGGGCAGAGTTTAATTACTCTCTTAGGCCACCCTAGCTTTACCTGTCTCTTCCCCTCCATTTTTGTTCTTCCTCCCCTAAGTCTTGAAGGCTTTCCAATTCCTGGTTCTATTCTCTTTTAAAGCCAGGACATCGTTTCCTTTTAGGCTTCCATGAGGCACTCCCAAATGCTTTATTGTGTTGTTGTTAGGCTGGCTCAAGTTGGTTCTCAGTTACTTGTAATTAAAACAAAAACAAAAATAAAAACCCTTAAATAATACTGTTTCAGCTTGAGATTCACTTATGTAATGGAAAGAATTGGATTTGGAGTCATAAACATTTCAAATCTAGGTCCTGACCTTGAGCAAGTTAGCTATATTCAATTCAGTTTTATCATCTGCAAAGGGGAGTATACTTAACTTTTGCAAATTGTTTTTAAAACCCAATACTAATATATTAAAAGATCATTCGTTGAGCAGACTTTCAACAAATGTTAAATAAATAAGATTAAAGTCTTTAGAAGTCGCTCCTACTCTGTCCAGCTTGAAGGAGTGGATAACTATTCAATGCAGCCTAAATTAGCAAGGCTGCCATCTTGTGGCGATTTGCTGACACACTGTCCAATGTTATTTAGCACATTTGAAGCAAAATGTTCAAGAACCTAAAGCTAAATAAAAGGATGGCAGACACACCAGAGAAACACTGAAATGAAGATAATAATTAAAGACATGAGACAAGGGTAACTTGTCAGTGGAAAGAACAAGAAATAAGAACCTAAGAATGAACTTTAAGGAACTGTCACACGCAGCAGAGAAGTTAGAGAAAGGGACAGAAAGAAACGACTGATGAAGGAAAAGAAGTAAGTTTAGTTCCGTGTAACACTCAAGCTAGGGTTGAAAGACATAGATATATATCTATAGATATAGATATTTATGTGGATATCTAACCTGTTATCTTTTTTCCCCCAAACTTCAAAAGCCTTTTTTTTTTTTTTTTTTTTTATGATAGTCACACACAGAGAGAGCGAGAGAGAGAGAGAGGCAGAGACACAGGCAGAGGGAGAAGCAGGCTCCATGCACTGGGAGCCCGACGTGGGACTCGATCCTGGGTCTCCAGGATCGCGCCCTGGGCCAAAGGCAGGCGCCAAACCGCTGCGCCACCCAGGGATCCCAAAAGCCATTAACTAAAGCCAGCTGACACCATAATTTTTTTTGACACCATAATTTTTATAATACCATTACCGCAGGCCATACAAATGTTACCTCTGTCTCTTAAGTCAATGCTTCACTTTTCTTATACACCTTATTACAGTATGCTACTAATAAAAGTTTTAAAAACTTTTTAGAAATTATGAGGCTATTGCATTGTTAGGGGTTATCACTACTGCACATATCACCAGGAATGTGGTGCTCTTTGAGCCCTGATCCAGTTCCAGAATCTTATGCTGAGAATCTGCCTTCTAGGGTCACTTCTACTACCAAATCTTTTAGATTTAATTTCCCCCAAAAAAGAGAAGTCTGAGACAAGGGCTTGCAAACAGATAGTTTATTTTCAGGGGTGATCCCAAGGAACAGAAGTCAGAGACTAGGAAGGGTAAAACAGGCAAAACAGGAAAGCCAAGCCAAGGATGATTGATCCAGAAGGTCGTTGCTTGGTTCTACTAGAGATATTCTGAAGCACTGTAGAACGTGTCTCATAATTGTCCAACCAGGGAGGGAAGAGGGAATATTTATTCACCAGCTCCTGTCCTTCATTGATCAAAGGTCTCCCAATTGCTGGTTAACTCCTTTGCACTCTCAAGTTGGCACTTTCAGGTTGATGAATGTATCTAAATAACTGTGCAAGTTCCCACGGACATCCCATGAGGTCAATTCCATGAAAGAAGCCCTGGGGCAGAAAGTGAGATACCTGGAGAAAGCAGTGGAAGCTGTGGATTGTCAGGTCACACCTGCAAGCACTTGGCAGCCACAGTAGTGGCTGGAGTAGAGATACAACATTGGGCACAAAAGGTGCCCAATACATGGCATGGCCATAAGTGAGAGACAATACCTTGTGAGATTGAAGCTCTATAGGAAGCATTGTAAATTGTAAACTGGTAAGCAAGCATGCAATAGCATTTTACTTAGAACCAAAATAGATGGAACCCAAGAAGAAAGGGTAAACATGGAGTGGTAATTCTGTTCTACCTGACTATTAAATGTTGATCTTCAGGTCTCTGTAATTTTGAGCATGGCTCTTCACAAGTACTATTACCCAAGGGAGGAATGCTTCCACCAGAGGACATAAAAATAGTTCCACTGGATTGTAAACTAAGGCTGCCATTTGCCAATTTGGGCTTGGCTAGGTAAGAGATTACCCCCAAAATGTTAATTCAATAGTGTTCTAGAGCCAGTTCATACAGGTTTGCAGAAGTTGACCGTGTATATGTGTTAGTTTCCTCCTGTTGCTATAACAAATTACCACAAGTTTAGTGGCTTAACACAAATTTATCATAGTTCTGAAGACCAAAAATCTGAAGTGGGTCTTATAAGGCTAAAATCAAGGTATTAGCACAGATGTGTTCCTACCAGAAGCTCTGAGAAAAATTGATTGCACACCTTTTCCAGCTTCTAGAGGCTGCCTATATTCCTTGGTTGTATCACTAAGACTGTTTTCATTCATTTCATTCACATCTCTTTTTCTAATGCTGACATCCTGCTTCCTTCTTTCCTTATAAGGTTCCATGTTGATTGTATTGGGCCTACCGGGATAATCTCCCTATCTGAATATCCTTAATTTCATCACATCTGCAAATCCCTTTGTCATATAAGATAGTATATTCACAGATTTCAGAGATTAGGATGTGGTCATCTTTGGACAGCCATTATTCCATATACCACAGTGCCTTTTTCTCAACTCTACATTCAGTGACATTGTTAGTTTAAAATTGGCCACAGTGGGAGTATTTACACTACAGAAATTGGCAAATGCTACAAATCAGGGCTCGGAGAGTCTATTGTTAAACTTTATTTGCAGATCTTGGATTATGATGGTTGGCTGGGGTGAATGAGCCTATTATCAAGGCAAAAGAGAACTGTCACTATGCAATAGGAAGACAGGATTATGGATATAACCCAAGGAGTACTTAGAGGTCCTCCTACTCCTGCCATATTTAGCGCAGAAAGTTATGGTAATATTTTACAAGCAGGACAGGTAAGATCTCCCATCCCTCAAGGGAAAAGTTTTGGTCACTTACAGAAAACTCATAGTCCTAGGGCACTTGGGTGGCTCAGTTGGTTAAGCATGTGACTCTTGATTGCAGCTCAGGTCTTGATATCAGAGTAATGAATTCAACCCCTGTAGTGGGTTTAACTTAAAAAAAAGAAAGAAAGGGACACCTGTGTGCCTCAGCAGTTGACCATCTACCCTTTGGCTCAGGGCATGATCCTGGGATCTGGGATTGAGTCCCATATCTGGCTCCCTGCATGGAGCCTGCTTCTCCCTCTGCTTGTGTCTCTGTTTCTGTGTGTGTGTGTGTGTGTGTGTGTGTGTCACAAATAAATAAAATCTTAAAAAAAAAAAGAAAGAAAAATTCAGCCCCAACTACAAGCTATATAATTATATTCTAGTTCATGCAATGTAGTGGAAGTGATACATACCACTTCTTGATCAGATCCCCCCCCTTTTTTTTTATCATCACATCTGCATGTGGGCCGAAGGCAGTCACTCAACCGCTGAGCTACCCAGGGATCCCTGATCAGATCCTTTTAAGACAGTAGCATGCTCCCTTCATGCCTTCTTTCTTTTCCAATCACTGTGACCCTGATGAACTGAGGTGCTGGTTGAAGACAGATAATATGTAATGGATATGTAGTCATGAAGTCAAAAGTATCAATTAAGGCCTTGTGATTAGTATAGGAAGATTCCTTGCCATGTCAGTTCAATAGTTACACATTGTTTTTTTGTTTTTTAAAGATTTTATTTATTTATTCATGAGAGACACACACAGAGAGAGAGGCAGAGACACAGGCAGAGGGAGAAGCAGGATCCATGCAGGGAGCCCGATGTGGGACTCCATCCGGGGACTCGATCCTGAGACTCCAGGATCATGCCCTGGGCCAAAGGCAGGTGCTAAACCAATAGTTACATACTGTATCTAATTTTCTTCTCCTTCCCCAGCAACATATACCAGCAACATATACAGGATGTGGTATGTTGTGTTGGTTGGCTTTAAAGATCAGCCCAGGCTGAGGAATACTGAGGAAGCATCATTATGGAACTGGTAGAGACATTATTTGGAAATCTTGGACTTGGATGAAGTAACTGATGAGAGTTTTGTCAATTTATTTTTCTGGGTAGGGGGGTGAGTACAGTGATGACAATTTAGGTTATTAGAGGGGTTTTAGTTTTGTTTTAGTGAGGAGTTTTGTTTTGTTTCATTTTTTGAAGTGTAAGCATAGAAAGAAGGGTATAGGGACGCCTGGGTGGCTCAGCGGTTGAGGGCCTGCCTTTGGCTCAGAGCGTGATCCCAGAGTCCCTGGATCGAGTCCTGCATCAGGCTCCCTGCATGGAGCCTGCTTCTCCCTCTGCCTGTGTCCCTGCCTCTCTCTGTGTCTCTCATGAATAAATAAATCTTAAAAAAAAAAAAAAGAAAGAAAGAAGGGTATATGTTGATATTGAGCCATTCCAGGGATTATTATGGATTATTATCTATCATTCCTATTGGACACTCAGCATCTGCAACCCCTTTACATATTTGGGTAACATCCTAAACAAAGAGAGAGTGCACCATACAGTAGCTTACATCAAATCCGACAATGCTCACTATCATTTTCCTAGGGTTGCAGATCCAGCCGATCCCACTCTCTTTAGTTTGGATTCCCTGAGATAGGTGACTTGGGGTAGGGAGAAAAGCCAGTAAAGTGTTCATTAATGAGTGGGTTACTGCTGTGTGCAACTGGGGTTTGGCCCTTCTGGGTAACCTCAGAAATACTGTGAAATGTGCACCTTGAAAATGTCCCTTTGAGGGATAAGGAGGCTGAAATACTCGTTGATCATTAGTTCTGGCTATGAAACAGAAAGCTGGGTATCCTCAGAAAACCAGCTTTCCAATTTCAGATGCTGTACCTCCTCTTCCTCTTTCCTTAAACATGACGTGATGGCTTGGACTACAACAGCCAACTTGCTACTCTAAAGATAAGTCTAACTGAATCACAGAGATATCAGCTGATTTTACTGAGCCAGGAAAACTGCCTACCTCCATTCTTCTTGGGAAAAATATGCTCTATCTAGTCTTACTTGCACCGAAGGGCACAGACCCAGACTTTGAATCAAAAGGTAACAACGTAAAGAAGCAAACACTGTGGGCAGTAGCAGCAGTGGCTTGGTAGAACCATCCAATATGATGACACTTCAGACCTTATTTTGCTTTCTGGTGGCCTTCACCAGTAACAAAGACAATAGACTCTATGTATTGAATAATAATTGTCACTACTCAATTGTATGACCTGTTTTACAAATTCTCTCCTTCATATGGGATATGCATCTTCAAGACGGGTGTTAATATCCTTCTTTGAGGTTAACTGACTTGACTCCGATCACACAGTAAGTGGCAGAATGGGACTCAAGTTCAGGTCCAAGTGACATCAAAACCAGATGTGAACCACTATGTTATATTGCCAATATTTCCTTTGCTGACTTGTAATTTTTGGACTGAGACCCTAGATCAGGCTGGAGCCTGCGGCCCTACTGTAGGAGAGGAAGAAATATGGGCTCACAGAGATTGTTGTGTCATCAGCCCCTTCTGGCAGGGGGATACAGGATCTGCTCAAATGCAGACAGGCTTTGAGCCAGGCTGCACAGATACAGGCGATCCTCTGAGCCAGGCTGGGAAACGCTCCAGATGAATCGCCAGACTTCTGTGTCTGAAACTCAGAGAGATAAGGAAGAATTTTGGGTGGCACCCTCAGAGACAAAGCGATTCTGCAGGTTTAGAATGTGCCGAAATCTAGGCAAAATACAAAAGTGGCAAAATACAAGAAGGGAATTGTGTGAGAATCAATCAACTCTCTGTTGGCGATTCTGGTTGCAAAATGATTCCTGCACTCCTTTCTCTTCCCGAGCTGGATTCTGAAGTCCAAGGTGCAAAATCCTCAAACCCTGACCCCGTCTTCTTGCCACCTTCCACAGACCCATGCTCCAAGTCTCAGAGCCATCTTGGCCCCTCTTACTCTTTTCATTTCGTCACATTTTCCCCTAAATATCTACTGAGAATCAATTTTGTGCCAGGGAGGCAAAGACTCTAACCTCAAGTTACTTACAGGGAAAGAAAACATTAAGACAAGTGTACAGATGATTATTTAATTAGGACTGTGATACCTGCCACAAAGGGAAAAGTAGTATTCAGTGGGAGTGTATAATTGGGGAACTAGATCTAATCTGAAAGATCATATTCAGATCATCCCTCTGCCATTTGTCTTTCTCCTGTCATCTTCCTCTTTATAACAATGGCATCTCTGCTGCATCCTCATGTTATAGACTTGATTCAGACCCTTGCTACCTCTGTACCCGTTTTCTAAGAGAAACCCCTGCCTCTTTCCCCCCAACCCCACTCAAGCCCATGCTCTACCCTGCAGTTAGAGTTATATTTCTAAAATGTAATCTGACCAGCTCCTCCTTGATTTCACATTAAGGTTTTACGTCTCTTGTCTGGCACTGCTTACTCAACCTCTTTCTCTTCAGCCTTATCTCCTATTCTTCTCCTATAGGATCCTCTCACCGCAGTTAGTCAGATTGTACCTCCACTACTGTTCACTCATGTTTGCCTTTCAAAGTTCTCCCTACCCATCACAGCCCAGGAAATGACTATTCTGAATTCAAGGTACTCATTGGGCATGTGTCTGATGAGAGCCCACCACGGATGAGAAACTGGGCAAGATCAGAGGAAAAGGGTGGAAGCCAAGAGTCAGAGTTCCAATGACTGCCCCAGATGGCAACACCTGTTTCCATGACAGATTGTAAGCTCCATGAGGACAGTGACAGAGTTTGACTTGTCCACTCATATACTATTTGTACAAAGTAGAATGGGGCCTAGCACAGAGGAAGAACTCAGTATTTTTTTCTCAGTGTATAAATAAATGAATGAAAAATAAAAATGAATAAGTAAAAGGCTCTTAAACTGCCTCCCACTGGAGTTAGATTCCTTAAGAGATCAGAAGTTCCTTAGGGGTGGGGACTGTGACTTACTCATATGTGCACTCTATAAAGAAGCACTTTACAATGTGGTTTCATATAGGTTACTGCTTCTGTTTCTCAGTCCAACCCCACAAGTTATTTTTTTTTAAAGATTTTATTTATTTATTCATGAAAGACACAGAAAGAGACGGGCAGAGACACAGGCAGAGGGAGAAGCAGGCTCCCTGCAGGGAGCCTGATGTGGGACTCGATCCCAGGTCTCCAGGATCACGCCCTGGGCCAAAGGCAGGCATTAAACTGCTGAGCCACCCAGGGATCCCCTAACTCCACAAGTCTTATCCCTATTTTCTTCCTTTCTTTCTTCTCTTTCCTATTTCCTCCTCTCTTTCCCCTTTCTCTGGGATACATGTCTAGGCACTTCCTGTCTCTAAATTCTTTTTTTTAAAGATTTTATTTATTTATTCATGAGACACACACAGAGAGAGAGAGAAGCAGAGACACAGGCAGAGGGAGAAGCAGGCTCCATGCAGGGAGTCTGATGTGGGACTCGATCCCAGAACGCCAGGATCACACCCTGGGCTGAAGGCAGGTGTTCAACCGCTGAGCCACCCAGAGATTCCCCCTTGTCTCTAAATTCAAAAAGATACTTAGGACTAAATGTATAACTGATTACAGTGAGGGTCAAGAAGGACACTTTGCCATAGGCTTCACATACATGAAGCACTCAAATATAACCATTTGATGTTATGTGTGAGCGAAGTTAAAGTTTTTGTGCTGCACATGTGTGTGAGAGACATAGAGTTTTTGTTAAATGTAAATATTTAAAATATACATTTTTTTGTACCATATTTTATTGCGGTCATTTTTCTTTTAACACGAAAGCCATAAAATTAAAAAGTGGCCCAGGTTCAGCCAAGTCAGGTAACCTGGCCAGTCTAACCCCCAGTAAAGTGCCCAAGGCAGGAATGGAACCCAGGATGTCTCCCCATCCAGAGGCATCACTGTGCGCAAAGTGTAGCAAACGTTATTTTGGTATGGCCTACGGCAGGGGTTAAATTCATGGGGTTTCATCAGGCAGGTGTGTTCCCTTCAAAGTCCCAAGTTGCTCTGTAACTCTGGCAAGTAATTCAGCTTCCTCGTTTGAAAACTGGAGGCCCCACTGGTACCTACCACAGAGAGTTCCTATTAAGGATCACATGAACATGTTCTTGAAGCGTCAGCACAGGCCTGGCACGTTGTCAACACGCAGTAAATGGTAGCTGTCATTATAAGAACCGTATTTGTTGAACGAGTGACTTTGGCACGTAACGCCTGCATTCAACGCGAAGCTTGGAGCTGTCATAGAAGCTCAGCTGAAGGAGTGGGAACACTGGCACTCGCCAATTTTTTTTCTGGAAATAAATCTTTGTGGGAGGCTAATCGCCGGTTGGAAAGTGTGAGCCTTGAGGGAACAAAGCTCTGATCCGAGGCCCCGGCGGCACGGAAGCGAAGTCTCTCTCCCCCGCGGGCCGGACTGAGTGCCAGGCGGCAGGGCACCCCCCCTCCCCGCGCCACCCCAGCCCCCCGCCTCGGCGAGGAGGCCCCACAAACTGGGTTTTAGCGGAGTGGAGGTGGAGCGGGATCTTCTCTAATTCCGCTCATCTTATTCTCGGGGACCACACCCAGCGCGCGGCGAGGAAGGGCTCCGAAACCGCGGGGCGGAGGCTTCCGAGCGGCCCCAGACCTGACCATCTATGGTCACAGCGCGCACGGAACAAACAGGAAGTGGGGCGAGCCTCCACCTTCCCGACCCGGGGGGCCCGGCGCGCGGCGCGAAGGCGGCCACGCCCGGAAACCCAGGGCTGGGCCCCCACGCCAGCCTCGGCAGGTACCGCCAGAACACGGTCCGGAACAACGGCCGCCCCAGGTCCCAACCGGGAAACTGAGGCACGCACGCCCAACGAGGCGGAGCTGCGCCCCTATCTCCTCGGCGAGTAGACGACTGCCCGGGATCCCCGCCCCCCGGGAATCGGCCTCCTCGTCCCTCCAATACCCCTTCCAGTCGGCTGGGCGAAGGCACCGGCCTCGGCCACGGCCACGGCCACCGCGACCACAGCGATAGGAGCGCTAATTAGCCACTCACCTGTCCTCCCTCCGCGGAGGTGGAGCCTCGCCGGCGACTCCGGCCCTTCATTGGCCCGGGCGACTGGGCCCCGCCAGGCGGCGGAGAGGCGTGGCCTATCCTGGAGCGCGCTCCCCGGCCGCTCGCGCCCTGGGGGCGGGGCTCTCCGCCAAGGGCCCCCGGGCGGGCGAGGATTCTCCCTTCCGGGCGTGGAGAATAGGGGGCGGAGCCGCGAGCGGGGCGGCCAGACTTCCTCCCGGGTCTCTCCTCCACCTCGGCGTCTCGGCGGCCGGCCGTTTCCGGTGGGGGCGCCGCGCCCAGTGAGGGCCCGGAAGTGGGTCGCGCGAAGATTGCTGGGCGGTTCTTGCCGGAAGTGGAGAGCGGCTGCTCGCAGTCGGGAGGTGAGGCGGAACTCTGAGGTGAGGGGACGCGGCCGGGTGGGGACTGGGGTCCGCTCCGCGGCCCACCGGCCCGTGGCTTTGTTGACGGCCCGTCCGGCCTGTGCGCGTGTGGTGGGCCCTACTGAAGGGGCCGGAGAGGAGGCCCTCGGGCCGACCCGGGATCCTGGGCGCGGTCTCTTGAGGTGGGGCCAGGGTGACCAACTGAGCCGGGCTCTTCTGGGGAGGCTCCTCCGCTGTGAAATCCTGTCAGCCTCGGCGGGGCCCGATTCCTAACGTGCCCAGACGTAGGCATTCCTGAGGAACCCGCGATACCTTAGAGTCTTCCCTGTCCCCCCCCCCCCCCATCTCATCCCCATTGCACGGAGGGGTAAATTGATCCCCCGGAGCGTAGAAGCTGGTCTGGGATCTTAACAGCGAGTAGGGACACAGTTGGAATCCAGACCTCAATTCCTTAGATCATTAGTTCCAGATCCTCCCCACGACTATTTCCCAGGAACCTCTCTCTCCACCTCTGAGTGGTCTTCCGGTCGGTGTCGTCTCGCTGGCAGCTGCAGGTTAAAGACCTCCCGCTGCGTGGTTTGAGGGTGGTGGTGGTGGTGTTTGTTTTGTTTTCTGTTTACTGCAACCTGTTTGGGATCCCTGGGGAGTTTTTCAAAAGAGAGTGGGACAGGTCTTTGTATTTGCAGCCAGGTAGCCTCTCCTTCCTCCAGGTCTGTCGCTCCAGTTCGGAAAGGCTTAGTTAACTTTTTGGAAGGTGTTGCTGCGTGCTTCTAGACCTGAAATCCGCTGGCTCAGGTTTGGGCTGGCCCCACTGCTAAGTACCTGTAGCCCTAGATGCATTATTTAGCTTCCTTGAGCCTCATTTTTTTCCTCGTCTTTTAAGCGGAGATCTCTGCTTACCCCCCGCAGGATTAAATTCAGTGTAACAAATTCTGTTTATTCCGTCAGGCGCCGCCATACCCAGGGAATGCAGTTTTGAAACCAAACAGGCCAGCCCCTGCCCCCATGGAGCTAACAGTTGTTGCAGGGCCGTTTGAGAAGTAATGATAAATGTGATGAGTGTTCGGAAGAACAGGGTACTATGGAAATATATGACGGGGGGCGGGGGTGGGGTGGGGGGAGCCTCAGGAAAATCCCTTCTGCGGAGCAGAATTTAAGATGGATTTTGAAGGATAAATAACAATAAGCTTGATGAGAAGAGGAGAAGCTTTTAAGGCAGAGGTTAGTATTAGAACTTAGTAGGGAAGCTCTTTGTAGGGTTCCTTGTTCAAGTGAAAAACGGGACAGCTCAGCACATTATTTTCTCATTCACCCACTCGTTCCCAGCGCCCTTCATATGTTTGAGGCACATATTGAATGAGGCACTTGGCCCTGGTGGCAAGGAATACAATTGTTACCGTGGGGGGGGGGGGTGTTGCGGGTAGACAAGTGAATCAGGGACAGCTAACCCTGTCATAATGCCCTGTATGAGCCCCGCGCTGTGTGAGAAGAGAGGAGGAGCACCTGAGCCAGGTGTCTAAGCTTTGAGGAGGAAATGGAGGATAAGTCTTGCAGGACTGACTTAACCATACGGTGAATCTGGAAAAGGTATTTACAGGCAAAGAGTGCAAGGGCCTGGGGACCTGGTGGTGGGGAAGCCCATGGCTAGCTCAGCATGTGACTGAAATTCCAGTAATGCGTGGAGAAGTGGAGGAAGTGGCAAGTGGTGGGTCAAATATGAAGGCCCTTGTAAATCATGCTGAGTAATGCGGCTCTTATGCCGAACGCTATGAGGGTGCTTTGAAGGGTTTTATGTAGGAACATGATGTGGTCAGATGTATGTGTTAGAACCTTCAGTTTGTCCATTGAGAAGCGATGTGATGGTGAAGTGGACCAGGGTTGGGAAGCTTTTGCCGCAGTCGTGGCTTGAACTAAGACCATGATAGTGGGGAGGAGAGGAGGGATCAGATTTGAACAGTATTTAAAAGATGGAATAAAAAAAAAAAAAAAGATGGAATCCATAGAATTGGGAGGCTAATTATTTGTGGAAATGAAGAAATAGGAATACTCTAGGATGAATGCCTGGTTTTCTGGCTTAGGGAACTGGATGGTAGCATTCACTAAGGTAGGTAATGTGAGAGGAGAGGGGTAAGTTGGGGAGGTGGCATGGAAAGAAAATGAATTTGGGGCATATTTAATATGAGGTGTTTGCAGCACACCCAGGTGAAGATGTCTGGTAAGGTATCCCAGCTAGAGGAAACAGCACGAGCAAAGGTGTGGAGGCCAGAAAGGGCTTATATTCTGTGAAGTACCTGGAGTATTATTAGAGTTTGCCTGGAGTTTGCAGCAGAAGTTAAGACCAGAAAAAATGATAGATGGCTGCCAACTTGGGAAGGGCTTTTGATACCTTGTTTGAATGTGTTTGGATTTTATTCTGTGTTTGGCAGTTTGCTTATTGTTTGAGTTGTGTTGGTCTAGCTCAAAGAAATTTCTGGGGACGCCTGGGTGGCTCAGCGGTTGAGCATCTGCCTTTGGCTCAGGGCGTGATCCCAGAGTCCCTGGATCGAGTCCCACCTCGGGCTCCCTGCATGGAGCCTGCTTCTCCCTCTGCCTATGTCTCTGCCTCTCTCTCTCTCTCTCTGTCTGTCTCTCTCATGAATAAATAAATAAAATCTTTAAAAAAAGAAAAAGACATTTCTGTGAAATTTCCCACCTTTTTTCTTCTCAAGAGATACTTCATCAATCAGGTGGACATAATTTATGTCTGAGAATAGTTTTAATAAAACGGTAGCGGTGAAAGTACTTTGTCAAGTACAGCCTGTCATGCAAACCAAAACTGGTGGTACTGTTAAATTTCAGTGAGTGTATTTTTGCTCTGAGAAGGTTAGCTGTGTGTGTGTGTGTGTGTGTGTGTGTGTGTTTTAAGTATTTATTTATTCATGAGAGGGCTGGGGCAGAGGGAGAAGCAGGCTCCATGCAGGAAGCTCAATGTGGGACTTGATCCCGGGACTCCAGGATCACGCCCTGAGCCAAAGGCAGATGCTCAACCGCTGGCTGAGCCACCCAGGTGTCCGGAAGGTTAGCTGTTAATTTGTAAAATGCTTTGTTTCCGATTTGAGGAGTGATTTTTTTTCTCACCCCCTTTTCTTCATTATACATACATATGTTTAGTTGCAATTATTTTTTTTAACCAGGAACTAAGCCTTCAAAAAGGGACTTTCTCCTTTCAGTTTTCTCTGAAGAATTGTGAGTCAAAGATGCATTTTACTTAAGTGAGCAAATGCAAAGTGTTATTGGAGGTTGGACCCTCAGGTTGGAAATTTAATCCTGAGATATGAAATTGGAGGATCCTCAAGCCATATCTTACCCAGTCCTTTTTTTTTTTTTTTACTTTCTATTAACCTGGCTTTCATACTTAAACTTCACTTTCTCTACCATAACCAGGCTAATCTTTTAAAGAGAACCATTTTTGTCTTCTTATCCTAATCTGGCTTCGTATTCCCAAAGAATCAAGTCTAAACTCCATTGTCCAGTTTACAAAACTCTCCACAATCGGACTCTTAACCTTAATTTTCATTAGATGATGCAGAGTGACATTCTAATTTAGACAGTCTTAAACTATTACATTAGCATTTTATTTATACCTCATGCACTTCCCTTTTGTTCCGTATTATACTAGAACACGGTTTCTTAACCTTGGCACAACTAACATTTAGGCTGGATGATTCTTCACTGTAGCGTTGTCCTACCTGTACATTGTAGGATTATAGCAGTATCTCTGGCCTCTTACCCATCAGATGTCAGTAGTACTCGCTCAGTTGTACCTACCAAAAATGTCTCCAGACATTGCCCAGTGTGTCTCCTGGAGGGCAGAATTGCCTCTGATTAAGAACCACTGCATTAGAAAGTATTGTAACTATGATTGTGCAGTGTCTTCTCTCTCCAAAGAAATTTTTTAGGGGAGGCTTCATGGACATGCTTAGCACACGGTATGCACATGATAAGCACTGGGTATCCTGTAGTGAGTGAATCATTTTTTATTGAGGCATCATGAATGATCGTTTATTCAAGGAACTTCTGGGTGGTACTTGAAGGACTTGCCTTTTTGGTTTTCCTCAGAGGATGTGATCTTGATAGAGAAATGCCTCTGATAGGCACTCACTACAAGAAAGCTTTGGGTTAGTTAACAGTGCAAGTCAGCAGATATATATCCCTTATACTGGGGATATAGAAATTCCTATTATGTTCAGGTTGCCTGCATTTAGACAGCTTGGTTTAATGAATAGGAGTTACCATTTATTTCAAATTGCTTATAGTTTATGATGTTGGTACTCAGTGTTCATTTTTATCAAGTTGTTAGAGTTGAATCGTCTTCAAATTAATGCAACTACAACATTCACCATGGAATTATTTTTTTTTGATATACCATTATGTAAACTTAATAAAGAGAATCCGAACTCTCAAAATATTTCTTAGCTATTATAAAGCTTTGTTTGCCTGTATTACCAGACCTGTAGTGTTAAACTTTTCCATTTGACTGGAAAATATAGTTGAGAGGTTTCATGGAAGGAGTGAGCTTGTTTTTTTTTGTTTTGTTTTGTTTTGTTTGTTCTTGGGTTTTTTTGGATTTTGTTTATTTTGTTTTGTTTTGTTTTTTGGTTTTTTCCTGCAGAGATCATTTAAAATTCCTATACTTAAGTTTAATTATAGACCCACAGTCACATATCTTTTCATATCTCTAGCTGTAGCTGAATCATGGATAGGGACAACCAGCATCCTTGGATCTATCTTTATGCAGCTACCCAGCTGAAATCAGCCAGTGCACTTTTTCCTTATACAATGTAAAAGGTGCCTGCTTTTATCCAGTTAATCTTCATAACATTCCTTAAATATGAGAGGAGAACTCATGGTCACGCAAAGTTGTTTACTTGCCCTGACCATCGAAACAGCTAGTTCCTGAGTCTGACTTCAGTTTACAAACCCTAACTAGCTTTACTCACTCCTGGAATTTCAGATAGGAGACAGAACTGGAGACAAGTGCTGATACTGGATTGGATTCTCTCTACAAGATAGGCCTTTCTCTTTTAATCTAAACCTCAGATGGCAGTGACTCAGACACTAAATGTCATTGGTTCCCTCAGTGAAACCAAATGCGTGGGGAAGAACAGTGGCTCCTGATTTGGGTTAGATTTAGATGACATCTTTACTGAGGCAAAGTGGTATCTATTCTTTGGTTTCTGGGTTAAAACAGCCAATTCGTGTCTCCTGTTAGCATGCCTAGGTTTTGTTTTGTGGCATATTAGAGCCTCGTGATGAGAACTTGGCTCTAATTCTATATTGTTAGGAGTAGAACTAACCAATGCCTTATAACTTAGTGGTGCCTTAGGAGAGAGATCCAGGTCAAGCTGTTTTTTGTTTTGTTTCATTAGAAAGAAACTATCTATGTTAAAGAAAATTTGGGAAAAAAAAAAAAAAAGAAAGAAAATTTGGAAAATGGGTCAATTGTCCAAAACCCCATGTGACAAATACTGTAAATTTTATGTTCTCTTCGAGTCTTTTTCCATGGTGCATTTAGCTATTCCCCTATACGTAGATGTCTAAGTTTGTTTTGTTGTTTGTTAAGTAGGCTCCACTGGGCACCTGCGTGGCTCAGTCAGTTGGGCATCTATCTGACTCTTGATTTCAGCTCAGGTCATGATCTCTAGCTAATGAGATGGAGCCCTATGTTGGGTTCCACGCTCAGCAGAGTCTGCTTAAGATTCTCTCTCCCTTTCCCTCTGCCCCTCGTCCAGTGTGTATTCTCAAATAAGTAAATAAATAAAATATTTTAAAAAATAAATAAAGTAGGCTCCACACCCAGCATGGAGCCCAACAACACAGGGCTTGAACTCAAGACCTCAGCTGAAATCAGGAGTCGGACGCTTAACTGAGCCACCCAGGAGCCCCAGAAGAAGTCTAAGTTAACATTGCAGTGAACCTCTGCCTATAACTTTTCCCACATTTTATTATTTTCTTAGGATAACATCTCAGGAACTGAATTACAAAGTCAAGGCCAAATAAAGTATTCTGAAGCAGACCAGTTGGGCTATCATAGTTTCACTATCATAGTGTATGAGCTGACTTGTATAGCTGCTTTTCAGTTTTAGTTAAGTGTATGACTTAGAGGAAAAACTACCAGACAAAGTAGAAGACATTTTAAGCATAGCAACTTCCAACTCAAGTAGACACTCATACTCCTGGCTTCAGTGCCTGGTGAGATGAGACAAGAACTGCAGGAGTAACCTGGTTCCATTTACTTCTGAACAACTTCCTTGAATAAGCAGAAGGAATTGGATTGTATGAATTGTTAGAATGATGAGACTTTGATGCAACTTTGGCAGGAATCACTAACCATTTCTTGATTTTTCTTGGTTTCAGACCACAAAAAAATTGCTGGGGAATCAACCTCATAGTTTTTTGTTTTTTTTTTTTTTTGCTCTGTGTGATATCCCTCCAAGAAGCCTATCCATTCTTATGACTTGATATATTTCTTTGCCAATAACTTGCAGACATTGAGCTCCAGCCTTGCTCTTTCCCCAAGCTTTATTTCTGAATACTTACACTTAGAAGTTTCATCTCCTCTTCAGACTCTGCTTATCCAAAACTGACCTCATCTTCTTGTCTTAATACGTGCCAGAAACCTGTTTCTGCCTATAGTGTCATCATTCTGTAACGCCCCTGGGTTTGCATTTCGAGTCATCTTTGACTCCCTTCTCTGAGTGCCACAGTACTCAATAGTCAGTACCACACAGTTAGTACTTGTTCTGTGTTTAATGCACACTTGTTTTGTATGACCTTCAAGGGCAGTACCAGGATCAGTGGGTGGAAGTTGCAGGGAAGCAGATTTTGCCTCCATATAAGGAAGAACTTTTAAATACTTAGAGCTGTCTGAATGGAATGGGCTGCCTCCAGAAGTCTCTGATTCTCTACACTGAAGGTGTTTGAACAGCGGTTACCTGACTAATTGCTGAGAATGTTGAAAAGATTGTTCTGGCATCAGATGGTGTTTTTACAAGGTGATTTCTAGAATCCTCTTAATCCTGAGAGCCAGTGATTCGATGAAAAGTAGCTTTGTTTTTCCTACTAGATTCCCCTGGGACAGGAAAATTATTTTACCATTCTTTTATATTCCTACTTAATTCAGGTGCTGGTCACTTACTTAAAACTGATTATTTGTAGGTTAATTGATTCTTTTCCTTTGGTTTCTTCATCTGGCTGGACACTAAATGTTGTGGATTTTTTTTCCTTTGAAATATAAAAAATATTTTTTCAGCAGCCCTCTTATTTTACAGCTGAACAGCAGCATTTCAACCTTAGACCCTAATAGCTTCCTACTTCATGTTCTGTTTATCAGATAGTACCTGTAAAAATTTTGCTTTCATCATATAATTCGTTTACTCAGAATGCTTAAACGGCTTCACATTTATCATAACATCAGATTCTAATACTGCCTGGCCTTCCGTGCCTTTAATAACCTAGTCTGGCTTGCTTATCCAACCTTATTTTCATGATACTCGATGCTCTCTGCAGATTAATTTACAGTTTATGTACGTAGCCTCCTTATTCTCTCCTCCTTGCTTCTGATTGCTCTGGAGTATCTTCCCTTTTTTCTTTACTTTCCCATCAAGATGCCCACGTTCCTCCTAAAACCAGACTGTCTCAACTGATTTCTTCTCAACCCTCAGAGCATATAGTCATTTATATTGTATCATTCAGAACCATACAACATTCTTCAAAGGAAAGACTCCAGGATATAGGCTGATACTATAACTTTTCCTAATCTAAGTGGAATTAGGAAAAGTTCTCTTCCAAATCTCTAACAGAACTTTTAAAAAATGTAGTCATTGGTGTTTTTACTCCATTGACATTTTCATTTGTGTTGGCCTTCCAATAAGAATGAAAATTTTTGGAGGGCAGGGGCCATGTGTCTTCTATGTCTTCAGTAGCTGCTAAGTATAATGGTAAGCACTTTGATTTTATGAGCATCTTCTGTGTGCCAGCTTGTTCTAGGTGCTGTGAATTGGTGGGGCTGGATGTGGGGAGAAGAATGGATAAATTTCCATCCTCTTGGAGCCTGTCTTCTAGCACATCACAGGCAGTGATAACATTTTACATTTGAACTGCATGTTAAGGCACCCAGAGTAACTCATCTCCTTTGATCCTTCCACCTCTGTGTGCTAGAAGGAGAGGCTTTTTAAAGGTCCTGAGTTAATAACAGTGAATACATGGCAGAGTTGAGACTCAAAGTGTGGCCTCCTAAATCCTTGTTTTTTCCTTAGACTTCTGTAGTTAGGACTGCCTCTCTTTCTGAAAGGTTTATGATGAATGCTTAAATAGTTAGGAATCTGTACATACATTTATGAAGGCTTACCCTTGGTTCTTGGTTATTGTCGATCAGAAATGACAAAGAACAAGTTCAAGCAGAGTTACAGTTTTCTACTCCGGCATTCTAAATTCTTGTGGAAAAGCCTTACTTTAAACATTTGCCTTCCAAATATGTGTCATTTAGCCTATGAAAAATATTGGCCTCCAAGGAGGAAATTGAAAGCAGGGAAATTAAAAGCTGCTAAAAATGTAACTAAAGACACCATGAAGAGGCCTTGAACCCACAGCACTATGCTCAGCAAGTAGTCAGGGCTAGATGCTGTGATGAACCACATAGTCACTTAATTGCTTAAAACTAAGACATGTGGAGTGGTGGGAAGAGCCTCAGTCCAGGATTCAGAAAATTTGTGCCTGTAGCCTAGGTTCTCCACTCAGTGGTTGTTCCATATCTGGCAGGCTTTTTAACTTCTGTGAGTTTCTTCATTTTAACATGGGGATCGGTATCTTCATAGATCCCATAGAATTATTATATTATATAATCTAGTAAGCCAAGGCTATTTTCTTTATGGTACTTGGTTTGAAGATCTCTATATCAGTGTGTGTTGTGCCCAAGAAGGTAGCATGCATTTGACAGATGGGGATATTTGTAAGATCCTGCAGACAGACAAAGAGGAAAAAAAGAAAGAAAGGAAAAAAAATCTCCCCAGATTTGTCAGGGAGAGGAGACAGCCAGACTTGAGGAAAGAGAGGGCAATAGACCCTTACTAGCCTACTGTATTTATAGTACCTACTACATTTATAGTACTAGAAATTCAAAGACAAGAAAGAGTCTGTCCCTTAGGATGTCTGGTTGCCTATTAACTATTAAATAAATGATTTTAAGCCGTTATATTAAATGTGTGGTAGAGATAAGTGCACAGTGTTGTGGGAGCACAAACTGGAAATGCTTCTTGGGGAGGTGGTACCCTAGCTGAGCCTTAAAAGGCAGTAAGAGTTCTAGAGAGGGAGCAGATTGGGAAGGAAACGCATACCAAACTGGACAAGCTTCCTATAGAAGGTAACACTTTAGCTGAGTCTTAAAAAGTAGGAGATATGAGACAGAACAACCACCAAGCGGAATAGATAGCATGAAGGCTCAGAAGTGAGAGAAAACGTGATTCTTTCTGGAAAATGCAGGTAGTCCTGGGTTGCTGTAGTGTGTTTAGGAAGGGTGTGGCAAGAGGTAAAACTGGAGCAGAGTGATAGGAGATAACGCAGCACCAGATTATAGAAACCCTCCTTTGGACTTTACCCTGAATACCCTGGGGTGGGGGAGTACTGAATGATATTTAATAAAAGACTATCATAATTACATTTGCATTTGAAAAAGATTGTGGTGGTAATAGGAGAATGAATAAACAAGGTGTATTACTATAATTAGGGGAGACTAGCAAGGAAGTTATTGCAGTAATCTAGGCAAAGTCCTGAAGACCTGATTTTTGACAATCAGGATGAAGCAAGGGGGCATCTATTCATGAGATAAGCAGGTAGAGCCTATATATTTTGATGACTGGCTAGATTTGGGGGGAGTAAGGAAGAAGATAGTTTAGTTAACGCTTATGGAATCCTTGCTGTTTTTCACTACCGAGTCTGGTAGTATATGTATAGTTGACCCTTGAACAACATGGGGGTCAGGAGTGCTAAGCCCTCCAATGCAGTTGAAAATCTGCATTTTACTTTTGACTCCCCCCAAATTTACTAATAATGTACTGTTGACTGAAAACTTACTGATAACAAACAGTTGATTAACACATATTTGTATATGTATTATATACTGTATTCTTAAAATAAGCTAGAGAAAAGAAGATGTTATTCAGAAAATCAAAGGAAGGGACACCTGCATTGCTCAGTTGCTTAAGCGTCTGCCCTTGGCTTGGGTCATGATCTCAGGGTCCTGGGTTCAAGTCCCACTTCAGGCTCCTTGCTCAGTGGGGAGCCTGCTTCTCCCTCTGCCTGCCACTCCCCCTGCTTGTTCTCTCTGTCTCTCTCTCTCTCTCTCTCTCTCAAAGAAATGAATAAAATCTTTAAAAAAATCAAAAGAGAAAATACATTTATAATATTGTATTGTACAAAATTCATATGTAAATGGATCTGCACAGTTCAAACTTGTGTTGTTCAAGGGTCGAATGTATTTCCCCTTTATTCTGACTTAGGCCCTTTGGATTTTGTACTGTTGTTTCCATCATACCGATAAGGAAGCTGAGGCTCAGAAAGTTCGATAACGCTCATAGTCACAGTGCCAATGAGTACTGTTATTCAAACCCCTAAACTCCCTGACTTCTCTTAAGACCATGCTCTTAACCACTATACTTTTTTTTTAAAGATGTTATTATTTTATAGGCAGAAGGAGAGGCAGGCTCCCCCTGGAGAGCTCGGTAGGGGACTCGATCCTGGGACCCCAGGATCATGCCCTGAGCCAAAGGCAGATGCTCAACCACTGAGCCACCCAGGTGGCCTTAACCACTATCCTTTGCTGCCTAATAGTTCCCGGGTTACTATCTTGGTCTACCAGGTGATTGATAGTGCTGGATTACTGAGACACCAAGGGAGGTGTGGGAAGATGAGTTCTGTTTTGGACACTTTAGTTTGAGATGCTTTTGGAATATCCAGTTAGGGATGTCTAGGAGGAAGCTGGTTCTAAAATTATAAATTCCAGAAGCATGGCTTGAGTTGGATATGCTACTCTGGGAGTCATTCGTCTCTAGGTGATCGTGCCACTCCAGAAGCAGGCAGGATGGTACGGTGATAATGGTAGCTGAAGGCTAGGGAGTGGACACGACCATCTGGAGAACGGGAATATGTGTATAGGGATGGAGAATAAGACAAGGTGTGTCTTTTGGTCCCTTCAGTTCTGGATTTTCTTTTTTTTTTTTTTTTTAATTTTTTTTATTTTTTATTTATGATAGGCACACAGTGAGAGAGAGAGAGAGAGGCAGAGACATAGGCAGAGGGAGAAGCAGGCTCCATGCACCGGGAGCCCGACGTGGGATTCGATCCCGGGTCTCCAGGATCACGCCCTGGGCCAAAGGCAGGCGCTAAACTGCTGCGCCACCCAGGGATCCCAAGTCGGATTTTCTTTTCCAAAACATCTCAAGTGTCACCCTGCCTCTACTTAAAAACAAAAAAACTAAGTACTGTTCTCCTGTTTGGTTAATGGTAGATTGAGATTACTGTAAATGATAGCCATATTATCCTTTTATATTCTGTTTAAGTTAGACAGCAGAACTGTAGCTTGCTTAGCAATTTAAAGCTTACAAGTACAAGTGAAATACAGGGGGGAAGGATGCAAAATCTCATAACCTCTATTACTAAGCTTTTAAGATAGGTAAGTATTCACCAACCCTGGCAGCCATTAGAGACACTTGTACTCATATTTTCCATGTTAACACTGGCCAACCTATAGTATCCATTGCATATGAAGGAATGTGTTTTTTAACAGAATGGGTGGTATCTTTTCTCTTTTTTAAGATTTTATTTTTAACAGGGCACCTAGGTGCCTTAGTTGTTTAAATGTCTGACTCTTGATTTTGGCTCAGGGTCATGAGATCAAACCCTGTATCAGGCTCTACACTGAGCATGGAGCCTACTTAGGATTCTCTGTGTCCCTCTGCTTCCTGCTCCTACCCCACCCCCTGCTGCTTGGGAACATTCTCTCTCTCTCTCTCTCTCTCTCTCTCTCTCTATTTTATTTTTTTTAAGATTTTATTTATTTATTCAGAGAGACAGAGAGAGAGAGGCAGAGACACAGGCAGAGGGAGAAGCAGGCATCATACAGAGAGCCTGACGTGGGACTCGATCCAGGGTCTCCAGGATCACACACTGGGCTGCAGGCGGCGCTAAACCGCTGCGCCACCAGGGCTACCCTCTCTCTCTCTTCAAAGGAAGGGGGAAAAAGATTTTATTTTTAAGTAATCTCTATACCCAGTGTGGAGCTTGAACTCACAACCCTGAATTAAGAGTTGTACACCCTGGAATGGGTGGTATCTATTAATGGAAGATAGTTTAGGAGTTTATTGCATTTCTTGTCTTTTCCCCTGGGATTTATAGACTGTGGTGAATTGTATATGAGTATCTTCCTGGGCAGTTTCCAGAATGGTCAGTAATTTGGGTACTTGGGTGATGATGGTATAATGTAAGGGAGAATATATTGGTTGCTTCTAGTCTGCTCCATTTGTGAGCAGAGCAGAGACTTGGAGGCTTCTGCTACTTCACCAGGCCAGGCAATGAAAAGTTTTATTTGGTTCACATTTTCACCTTTTTCTCTGATTCTCTTTTAAATGACATTCTTGGGGTGCCTAGCTGACTCAGTCAGAAGAGTATCCGACTCTTGATCCTCAGGGTTGTGAGTTTGAGCCCCACATTAGGTGTAGAGATTACTTAAATAACTTTAAAAAGAAATCTCTTGTAAGTCACTGGGCCCAGAGAGACCAGAGCCTATACACAGAAAAGCATGAACAGGGAGGGCACCTGGGCGGCTTAGTCAGTTAAACAACTGCCTTAGGCTTGGGTCATGATCTCAAGGTCCTAGGATCAAGTTCCACATCGGTCTCCCTGCTGAGCGAGGAGTCTGCTTCTCCCTCTCCCTCTGCTACTCCCCCTGCTGTGCTCTCTCAAATAAATAAATAATCTTAAAAATCTCCCTCTGCCCCTCCCCCTATCCCCTCTCATGCTCTCTCTCTCAAATAAATAAATATTTTTTAAAATATATATTTTCAGGGACACCTGGGTGGCTCAGTGGTTAAGCGTCTGCCTTCAGCTCAGGGCATGATCCTGGGGTCCCAGACTCGATCCGGGATCATGCCCAGAGCCGAAGGCAGACGCTCAACCACTGAGCCACCCAGACGTCCCTCATTGAGTGATTTTTTTTAATCATTTATGGTCTCAAACATTTCATGTGGATGTATATTGAAAACATTATTATTTACGTGTATAGTATAGACAACTTTCAGAACACTTTTTCTTTGGAGTTTTGGGATGCTGTGCTTCAGGTTCATTAACTTCATAAATATTTACTGAATACCTTCTTGCCAAGTAGTGGTCTAAATGGTAGAGTATAATAGGGAGCAAGCCAGAGAAGTTCCTTTCTCTGGTAGAGCTTGCTTTCTTTAGGATTTAGACAGTGAGTGAGACTAATTTGAGATAAATTAATACTTGTAAAAGATCTGAAAGAAAGCTCTTCTGGATGCATCTGTCTTCCGTACTACAAGTCCAGATCATACCCATCTTCATTTGTGAAGCCTGGTTCAAATGGCAGCATGTCCATGCTATCCTTACCTGACTCTTTCAGCTGATACACTCTTCTTCCTGAAATTGTTACTCTGTCTGCAACTTTATTACCTTAACATTTTTTTCTGTTTGTAGTTGTTGGTGTACATGTCCAGTACCCACTATTAGACTAAGTTTTTGAGGGCAGAATAAATATCCTAGGGACGCCTGGGTGGCTCAGAGGTTGAGGGTCTGCCTTCAGCCCAGGGCATGATCCCTGGGGTCCTGGGATCGAGTTCCACGTTGGGCTCTCCCCGCAGGGAGCCTGCTTTTCTCCGTCTGTCTGTGTCTCTGCCTCTCTCTCTCTTTGTCTCTTATGAATAAATAAATAAAATCTTAAAAAAAAAAAAAAAAGAATATCCTATTCAATTTGGTTTGGAGCATTCCATATGTAGGCAGCAGGATGTTGTAGGAAAAAACACTGAACTTAGAGCCAGAAGATTAAACTTGAGTGCTGGCTTTCTTGTTAATTAATTAGCTGTGTGACTGTAGGCAAGTCATTTAACTTCGCTGTAATTAAGTTTCCTCTCTCTGCAGACTGTAGTAATTAACCTCCCATTCCTGAATAGTTGTTGGGAGGCACAAATTGAGATCATATATGTGACTGTACTTTGTAAATTCTAAATTCTGGCACAGATATTTGGTGATGTCATAGTAGATATCCAGTAAGAATTTGAATGAGTAAAAGTTTGCTTTCAGTGAACACTTTTTTCTGGGTAGCTCTCTTGTTTAATGAGGTCTTCATGATTTTGCAAATATGTTAGTCTGTTTTTCATCTTGTTTTATTTGTTAACTGATTCTGTTCCTCAAAATTAGCATCCTCCTCGCCCCATGAGTATTCTGTTATTTCTTAAGTGCTATGTACTATTAAAATAACAAGTGACATACGATCTCTTTCAGCAGGTGGTACATTATGGCCGACATGCAAAAGCTGGTGGAAAGATTGGAGAGGGCAGTGGGCCGCCTGGAGGCAGTATCCCATGCTTCTGACATGCACTGTGGGTATGGAGACAGCGCTCCAAAAGGTAAGCAGTATCTAGCACAGCAGAATACTTTGAAGACTCAGTGTCTTGGCCTGAAATCGTTCTACCACAGTGTATTCTCTCCTTTGGAGTTAACTTCCCAAAATGCTTAATCTGCTAAGTTCATCGCCTGTGAACAGATCAGGGAGGAAGTGACTTATGCAGGGAGGCCTGTGGTTATTTTAACATAAGAACTTCCTGCTTGTGTGATACTTCCTGTTCTTTATCAAAACGACTCTAGCATAAGTTGAGTGACAAGTGATACTAAAATTTCCTCTGGCCAAATGATTGGCAAATTAGCCATTTTGCATACGCACTAAATGAATTGTAGGATGTTAGAGCTAAAAGGGAGCTCAGGGGATTTTTTTTTTTTTTCATTTTCATTTTATAGATTAAAGGAAATTAAGCTCAGAGAGGAAAAGGAACCTAGTCAGGGTCACACAACCAGTTAATGGTGGTACTGGAACTAGCACTCAGCTTTCTGGACTCATGTTCCAGTATTCTGTTTACTGTATTACCTTTCTTTTCTGCTTTCATGTGGAAGTGCTTTTTAACAGATCATCTTACTGGTGCATGACTGATTCTCTGTGGTATGTCTTTCTTTAGCAGGAGCAGCTCCATATGTGCAAGCATTTGACTCACTCCTTGCTGGTCCTGTGGCAGAGTACCTGAAGATCAGTAAAGAGATTGGGGGAGATGTGCAAAAACATGTAAGGATGTTTTGGCCCTTTTTCCCCCTCTTTTAAGGACTGGTGGCTGTCTTCAAATCCTACTCCTTCTGATTTAAGAGCCCCTTGAGAGGCTCCTGGCTCCTTCTCTGTTACTTTAACTGAGGGGCTCACTCCAGGCACTGGAGCAGTTCCTCAAATTTTTCCAGGCCCTCTGCTTTTTATCATATTTTCTGTGTGGACTTTTATACTGATAACTGTTTGGTGCATAAACTATGGCTTGGAGGTCATCTGGAAGGTTCGGTTAAGCATCCAACTCTTTTTTTTTTTTTTTTTTAAGATTTATCTATTTATTTATGATAGACATAGAGAGAAAGAGAGGCAGAGACACAGGAGGAGGGAGAAGCAGGCTCCATGCCGGGAGCCTGACGTGGGACTCTATTCCAGGACTCCAGGATCATGCCCTGGGCCAAAGGCAGGCGCCAAACCACTGAGCCACCCAGGGATCCCCCTAAGCATCCAACTCTTGATTTCGGCTCAGGTCATGATCTCAGGGTCTCGTGATCAAGCCCTGCATCAGGCTCCATGTTTAGCAAGGAGTCTGTTGGAGAGTCTTCCTCTCCCCCACCCCCTGTATGCACACTCTAAATAAATAATCAACTTAAAAAAAATTATATATATATATATATATGTATATAAGATGGCTTGGTTCATCTTTATAGTGAGAACATTCTACTATTCTGATCCCAACATGTTATATAACCAAGCCTAGGGTGGCTTATTCAAAGGAGTCATAGTCATGACTTAGCATTTATAAAACTAGGCATGATAGTTATTAGTTATGCTAATATGAGTTATTTTCACACTTAGCTCACAGCAAGAATGTGAAGTAGGCAGTGACAGGTGCCTCTCCACCCACCTTGCTTCATGTGCTACCACCTACATTGTCACCACCCCCACACTCAAATATATATTCTGAATCTCTCTTTAGGATCCAAAATCTTCCTGCTGGTTCTCTGAGTGGTCCTCTGTAAGCAGTAACCATGTTTAGGATCTTCTTGACCCTTCAGTAAGACTGGTTGCTTGATCTTTGGAAGATCTATTTTGAGCTTTCATATGCCATCTGTTGGCAGTGGTGTTAGCTCTAGTGAGTGGGACTGGAACTTAGATACAAGAGTGAGGGCTTGCATTTTTATTTTATACAGGGTGTAACATTTGCAAAGATTTAAAAACATGTATCACTTTGTATGTTCTCAAAATGCAAATCTAAAAAAAATAGGTTACCTTATTTGAATTTTTGTATTAGAGAGTACTTATAGCCTTATGTTTCTTAAACTCTGTTGACTATGACTGTCAGTAAGAAATATGTATTTGTGGGATCCCTGGGTGGCGCAGCGGTTTGGCGCCTGCCTTTGGCCCAGGGCGCGATCCTGGAGACCCGGGATCGAATCCCACGTCGGGCTCCCGGTGCATGGAGCCTGCTTCTCCCTCTGCCTGTGTCTCTGCCTCTCTCTCTGTGACTATCATAAATAAATAAAAATTAAAAAAGAAATTGAAAAAAAAAGAAATATGTATTTGTAACTGTCATAAGTTTCACAAAGCAATGCTTAACCTACTTGCACTGCACTCTTTTTTTTTTTTAATCTGTGAATGGGTTATGACCCAAACTTTGAGAAATAGCTTTAACCTAAAGGAGTAAATACCTTGAGAATTTAGGCATAAATTTGGCCTTTGCCTTTACTTCTGCCTCAGGTTTTTTTGGGAGGAAAAAAAGAGCTTTTTTGGTAATGAGAGATGGGGGGTTTTTTAGTGCACTTTGTATGACACTGCATGTACATTTGCTAACTGATTGCATCTAAGGCTAACCCTGATTATCTTCATTTCCTGGATATATATCCCTGATTAGTTGCAACAGGAACAGTGGTATATGTCATTCTGCTGTCACTCCCTGGAATCTGGAGTACCTGAGGAAAGCAGCATGAAGTGCCTGGGTTGCTACCAGAGTACGTGGAAGTGGAGGTTTCAGGTTATTCTTATCAGGACCCTCTCCGACTATGTGTTGCTGATAAGCAATTCTCCTTTCTGGCAGGCGGAGATGGTCCACACAGGTCTGAAGTTGGAGCGAGCTCTCTTGGTTACAGCGTCTCAGTGTCAGCAGCCAGCAGGCGTAAGTTCACCACTAATCGGTTTCCTTGTGGTTTGAATTGAGAGGTTTCTGCTCAGGACAAGTTGAGAGGTTTATGCTAAGTATCACAACATACTAAAACACACCTTCCAGGCTCATGTACGTTCACACCAAGTCCCAGAAATAGACATAAAATGCATGAGAACGTGCCAGTGAGTATTTATTGGACTCTGCTGGTTTGGGGTTTTTTGTTTGTTCCTTTTTTTTTTTTTTTTTTTTTTTTTTTGCTTTTTTCTTCTGTCATTTTACTTAGGACCATGGTTACTCCTGGACTTGGTGCTTCTCTCAGTAGACAGCCTTTTTTAACCTCTTGGCGGAGGCCAAATTCATCATGGCCCTTTAGGTCATAGAGAATGGTTCTCTTGCTTCACTGTGACTGGGCTTTAGTAGTGCAGCTGTGGAGATCCTAAAACCCCTAAGGTATTGCTTCTCCCCTTGTCCTTCTGTGGTTGGGATCTCCCTTATGTTTACTTCTACTTAAAAATTTTATGCTGTATAGGTATGGAAATCAATTAGAGAAAACAGGTTTCTCCTGGAGATTTTAGTTTTGTTCTGTTTGTTCTTTCTGCATTTGGTTTTCCTAGGCAGAGTTAATAAAATGCTGTGAATGCTGTTTTAAAACCTCTGGACCTTCAGCATGCCTAAATAATGTAAAAATAATATAATGTTAAATATATTAGACTCTAATTCTTAATTGGTCTTGAATGGTTAGAGCATTTTGTCTAAATCTTTTCTCCAAACCCACACTTTCCATAAAAATCAGGCAGCTGAGACACTGTTAATATTTCCTGTGCTTTAGACTAAGGGTTGATAAACTACAGTCTCCAGGCCAGATCTGGTCTGCCATCTATTTTGTAAATGAAAGATTTTTGGAATACGGCCATGCCCATTCTTTCAAGTATTGTCTACTGCTGCTTCATGAACTATAATGGCAGAGTTGAGAAATTGCAGCAGACTGAAATATTTACTGCGTGGCTCTTTAGAGAAAATTTGCCGACTCCTGCTTTAGACTGTTTTCATGCTAAGGTCTGAGAATTGAGATGTTCAGGAAACTGAGCTGGAAGGACAAAGCATGGAAACACAAGATTTGTCCATTTTGCTGAGCTGCCTGTTCAAATGCCAAGCCCCCTAATTGCATTTGATTCAGCAGATCTCTATTCAGCAGCTGCTACATACTAGCAATGTATTGAGGGCTATAAGGATTATAAAAGAGGGCTGAGACAAAGCTCTTGTCTTTGAAAAATTAATGAGAAATTTAAAAAAACCTACTCACATGGGTCCATTAATAGTTTGTGCTAATGTGTGATAAGGTGCCAGAATTGGTTATGCAGACAGTAGACACTGTAAGAGGCCAGTGGGGCTGAAGCTGGAGGGCTGTTCCTCATGGGAAGAGAAGAGACCATCCTGAGTTAAGGCTCAGAAATGAGCTAGTATCTCTTATTAGTGGGACAGAAAAGAGACAAGTGGCTAAAATGGTAGAATTTTATGGTGTAGCTGGAGCATGGGTCCTGATCATTGAAGAGCCACTAAATCTACCCTGAGGAGAGTGAGATGATGAACAATAGTTTAGCTATAGGAATCTGTGCAGGATTGAATACAGAGTTTATTTGGGTGTTCATTATAGCCCATAAAGAATTCTTACCCATAGGATCAGAATTGACCAACACATAAAGTTTTTGGAGAAAGACTAACCTGAATCTTTTCCTGCATCTTTCCCTAGAATAAACTTTCTGACTTGTTGGCACCCATCTCAGAGCAGATCCAAGAAGTGATAACCTACCGGGAGAAGAACCGAGGCAGCAAGTTGTTCAATCACCTGTCAGCTGTCAGCGAAAGTATCCAGGCCCTGGGTTGGGTAGCTATGGTGAGCAATGCAGCTTCTATGGAAGGGAAGGGATGGAATGAAAGAGGTCAGGAGATAAGGCTGGAGAGGCTCTGAGTCACTAAAGGTTTCTCTTTTCTCTAGGCTCCCAAGCCCGGTCCCTATGTGAAAGAAATGAATGATGCTGCCATGTTTTACACAAACCGAGTCCTCAAGGAGTACAAAGATGTGTAAGTCCAGCTTTTTCTCAAGGGGTAAAGGACAAGTCAGGTGGTTACTTGCTGGAGTAGCACTTTGGGGTTAAGGCTGTTGCGTTGGTTCTGTACCCTAGGGCTGCTTTCTGGAAAGTTTGATAGATACTGGTGCATAGAGGCTGCATTTGTAAGCAGGAAGTGTTTCAGCTTTCACTTCTGCTTTTTCTCCAGGGTTTGTAGAGTCCCTTTTAGTCTTCTAATCCTTACCCTTGCTGGTTGAGGAGGTTTTACAAATGCCCTTTAATTTGCCTGTTTGAACACGATGGATTTTGTTCCTTTGTTGAGAATTTCTAAGTGGCTCCTTGACAAAAGGTTCAGTAATATTTACTAGGAAATTACCCTGACTATTCATATAGTCAGGTAAAGTGAGAGGAAGGCTATGTTGGCAAAGCACAGGTATCAAGTAAGCAGGAGGATGCGGGGGTGGGTCATTGTATGTCTAACCACATATGTTGGCCAGTCCTAACTGACTTCTCCATTGTTAGTTTTGAGCTGGAATGACTGTAGGCAGCTATCACTCAGCTGCATAATTACCCACACCCTTCCTTTCTTCCATCAATCAGTAGTCAACCAACATTTGTTGAGTAACTACTTTGAAGGAATAGCCTTCATGTCTGTGATATATGTCTCAGAACACCAGGCATTTCCTTGATCCTTCCTGCAACCTAAAGTTAAGCATTGCAGTGTTTTGATTTACACCACTATTAAACTCCACACCTTAGAGTTGAGCAAATGAGGTCTTATCCTAAATAGCCATAAAGTCTTCCAGCTAATATGTAAGAGGAGGGCAGCCCTGGTGGCTCAGTGGTTTAGCGCTGCCTGCAGCCCAGGGTGTGATCCTGGAGACCCAGGATCGAGTCCCACATCAGGCCCCCTGCATGGAGCCTGCTTCTCCCTCTGCCTGTGTCTCTACTTCTCTCTCTCCTCTCTGTGTATTCTCATGAATAAATTAAAAAAAATATGTAAGAGGAGAGACTTGAACCATAGTGCAGTACTCTCTCTATAACCAAATAATGATTATTTCTTCCACAGAAGTTTTAAATTTTTGGTGGGAGGGGCATATTTTGACATAAGGCATTGTGCTATAAGGCAGTTGAGTTTCTTAAAGTCCTGGAGTTCCACAGTGATGTCCGAGGGACCTTCTCCAGCATAGCTTCATGCACAGAATTTTATTAGTTTTAGTTTTATTAGTTTTGTATATTATGTTCTGCCTAAGGTCTACGTAGAAAAAATGATTTTGCTATATTACAAAAAGTTTGAGGAATACTGCTATAAGAAATAGAAAGAGGAGTGCCTGGGTGGTTCAGTCATTTAAGCATCTGCCTTCAGCTCAGGTCCTGATCCCAAGGTCCTGGGATCGAGCCTCGCATTGGGCTCTCTGCTCAGTGGGGAGCCTGCTTCTCCCTCTTCGTCTGCCTACTTGTGCGTACTCTCTCTGTCAAATAAAGTCTTTTTTTAAGAAAGAGATAAAATCTGCAGTTCTTGTCCTAATGTATTTTAGTCTAATTAGGTTAACAGAATAGGTTAAAAAGAATAGTAAAGCACAATTATGATAGGAAAGCTAGCATTGAGCAGAGCCATACCACAGCCAGGAGGGTACAAGCTCACAGATAGGAGGGGCTCTGAAATCCCTATTGTAATATACCCTGGCTGTCTGTGATGCGTTCTTCTTTAATTCTCCCAGCGATAAGAAGCATGTGGATTGGGTCAAAGCTTACTTGAGTATATGGACAGAGCTACAGGCTTACATTAAGGAGTTCCATACCACCGGACTGGCCTGGAGCAAAACGGTTAGTAAGTCTTTCCTCCCTCTTTCTGTCCCTCCAAGACAGGGTCCACAAGTTTCTTAGACTTCATTGCTACCAAGGTCCAAGAAAGAATGCTTGTCTTTTCAGTGAAGAGTAGAAAGAGGAGAGAGTATAGAAAGCAAGGGTCAGAGAAATACTCAGTTTTAGTACACATGGGTCAAAGACCATGATTGGGCTGGAGGGGAGTCAGAAGAATGAGTTACATTATCCCAACCCTCCGGAAGATTAAAAATAGGAATATAAGACCCCTGAGTACAAATCACCAAACTAAATGCTATGCTTAAGATATAGATTACAGAGTAAAAGGGAGAGTGAGTCTCACTGGAAGAGATTGTACTTTTAACAGGTGTACTCTGCTCTGAGACTTTTTTCAAGAATAGAACAGTGAGAAGTGAGAGAAACAGGGATGCTAGCAAACAGCAAAGCTTAAACAGAGTACGTGTAATGTGTAGAATAAATACAGATTGGTCAGCTACAGATTGGTCAGCTCTGGCTTCAGTAAGGAGAAAGTCAGATTTTTTGGAGAAAAGGCTGGAAGGGAAGGTTGATTGCGACTTTTAGACAATGATAAGTGATAAAAACCAGTCATAGGTATTTGAGCAAGAGTGATAATGATCAGACTTGTCCTTAAGAGAGTTCTCAGTTTATAGGTTAGGGATAAGGGCTCGTGGTCAGACAATGGAAGTGCTCTTGTGCTGGGGGCTGGTACAAAAGAATTTGCAGAAGCAAGGAGTTTGATGAAATTGAGGGGGTTGGAAGACTTAAGATTGAATAGTCAAGCTGGGATGGTGACATCTTTTACTGAAATAGGAAGAAGGGGGTGATTGTACAGGTAGACAAGCAGGCAGGAGAGGACATCAGTCTTGGACTCGTTGAGGCTGAGGTACTGATGGCACACTAAGTCAATTTACAGAAATGTGGGTTAGAGCTGGAGTTGGGTAGAGGCCATAGGAATGATACAAAAGCCTCAAAATGGAACTGGGTAGGATCCTTGGGAAAGGATGAGAGAGGGAATAAAGCCAAGTTGGATGTGGATAGAGAGCATGAATCATAGCATCAAAGGCTACGATGGGTACCCCATGTCCCTGAATACATGTAGGGCTCTATTGGGAATGGTACAGAGGGGAGAAGAGGATGGCTGTTACCTGCGTTTTATTGTTCCAGGGGCCTGTGGCACAAGAATTGAGTGGATTGCCATCTGGACCCTCTGCTGGATCGGGTCCTCCTCCTCCCCCACCAGGCCCCCCTCCCCCACCAGTCCCCACCAGTTCAGGCTCAGATGAGTCTGCTTCCCGCTCAGCACTGTTTGCGCAGATTAATCAGGGGGAGAGCATCACACATGGTAAGTGAATACTTTAGCAAGAAGAGTTGGTACAAAAAGTTGTTTGGGCCAGATCTTATCAACTAGAGACCTGACGGTCTGAACCAGAACCCTGGTATGTATATGGGAGAATTCATTTGGGGTGTCTCTGTCCTTCAGGTTTGCCCAAAGGGACATCAAAGCTGGCTTAAATGGAAATTGAAATGGGTGATTATAGTTGGGGGGAAGCCCTCTGCCCCATAGGAAAGTTATTTAGTATTAAGTGGCATATGTAGAGTACCCTGTTGAACCAAGGCGTGATGCTGGCAGTTTACCCTAGAGCCTTTTCTGTTACCACATGGTCTCTTTGGGAAGTCTTTTTGGTGTGGAGGGTTGGGGGGGGGTGGGGACGGTTCACTACTTCAGAGGATGTCTGTTAGTTGTGGACATTTTGCATAAGATTCACCAATGTTGGCTTATAGAAAGTAGACATCCTTGTACACAGCAAGTAGGACATTTAAGTGATACAGCTCTCTTCTAGGAATCTACCTGTAAACACATCTAAAATAAAGACCAAGTGTTACATAGTATTACTTGTGGTAGCTAAAAAATGGTATAACAACATATATATATCCAGCAGCCTAGATACCCAGTAAGAGAAATGGCTAACTGTGGTATATCCTCCTAGTGAGATATACTATGCAGCCATGAAGTCTTTCTACAGTGAATCATGCGGTGTTTAAGAAGAAATCTAGTATTTATACTACAGCCACAAGGAGTGGTGGAGCTGAAAGGGCCAGTCAGTATTGGTTATACAGATTGGGCCATAATCAAAAGCAAAAAGTGTATCAGCCTGCAGCAGGTGATTATGGAATCTTTTCCTTAAAAAGGAAAAAAAAAACCTTTTTAGAAACTGTAGATTAACATGAGAAAATTTTAAAATATTAACTGGTTTAAACCAAACTTGTTAACAGTGTGTATGGTTAAACCAAATACAAAACTCTATCAGTAGGAAAACTCATGGAATGCGATTTCAAACGCAAACACTGTCTAGGGGGCATGGTAGGTCAGCTGTGGGTGAGGTTTCTTTCCTTTTACCAAATTTTCTTTACTATCACGTATTACTTTTTCTTCTGTTGCTTTAAAAACTGTATTTGATGAATATATATTTGGTATGTGTTTTTCAAGATCTTTTTCTGTGCATTCACATACCATTCCTTTCATACACACACATTCCTTTTTTTTTTTTTTTAAATGGAACTGTTTAAATGAACCTTGAGTTGGAGGGGAAATTCTTAGACTTTCTCCAAAAACTGCTCATGAAAGAACACCTTAAAAGGCCTTAGCTTTTGGCTTGAAAGTTTTAAGGCAGTTTAACTTCTGAGAGCAGAAGTTAGTTACTGCTTCAGCCTAAAGCCGTGGTATGAAGGAGAGGCACAAGGTAGCTGTTGTTCCTACAGCCCTGAAACATGTATCTGATGACATGAAGACTCACAAGAACCCCGCCCTGAAGGCTCAGAGTGGTCCAGTACGAAGTGGCCCCAAACCGTTCTCTGCACCTAAACCAGGAGTCAGCCCATCCCCCAAGCCAACCGCAAAGAAGGAGCCAGCTGTACTTGAACTAGAGGGCAAGAAGTGGAGAGTGGTGAGTTAAAAATACCAGGACTGAGGGAACAAGAAGTGGGGACAGGGGCTTTAAACAGCACAGCCAAATGAGTTCAGGGTTCTGACTTAAGATTATAGGAACGAAAGATTGGGACAATTTGTGTTGGGGGATAGTGTGTAGATTGCATGAGATTCCTTAAAAGGGGTATCTCTTTAACAGGAAAATCAGGAAAATGTTTCCAACCTCGTGATTGATGACACAGAGCTGAAGCAGGTGGCTTACATATACAAATGTGTCAACACAACATTGCAAATCAAGGGCAAAATAAACTCCATTACAGTAGGTGAGTTTTAATCACTGTCTTGGCAGGCTTTGTCCTAGAGTCTGAGAGGGCTGGAACTTACCTACCTATTCCTAAAGATTCTTAAATTTATTATAGTAGTTTCCTTTAAAGTTACACTGTTGATAGGGCACCTGGGTGGCTCAGTTAAACATCTGACTCTTGATTTCAGCTAGGACCTGATCTCGGGGTGGCGAGTTCAATCCTCGTGAAAAAGTTATACTGTTGATCTGCTCCCTTTCTCCTAGATAACTGTAAGAAACTCGGTCTGGTGTTCGATGACGTCGTGGGCATTGTGGAGATAATCAATAGTAGGGATGTCAAAGTTCAGGTAACTTGATATCTTGGCTCCTTCCTTTGGTCCCTGAGGAATTAATTGAAAGACACGGCTGACCCACAGATGTTGCTATGGTGGGAATCTGATTCTACTGAGTCTGTAAGCTGAGCTGCTTTGGTGGCATGAAAGGAGTTGGCTCTTACATTGAGGCCTTTCCAGCACCCATCCCAGCTCACCTCTACTCTAGTATCTAGTATCTGCCGTATACCTGTGAGCTTTTCATGTAGTTGCTGAATCACATGAAACAGTGAAAGCTTGTTCCTGAAGCTTACTGTTGCTCTCCTCTGCTGCTGGGACTCAGGTGCTTGTTTTCTCTGCAGGTAATGGGTAAAGTGCCAACCATTTCCATCAACAAAACAGATGGCTGCCATGTTTACCTGAGCAAGAATTCCCTGGATTGCGAAATAGTCAGTGCCAAATCTTCTGAGATGAATGTCCTCATTCCTACTGAAGGCGGTGACTATGTAAGTCCCTTGATCTCTTTGGTGGTGTGATCTAAAAACAGGAGGGACTAAGATTTCTCGTTATGGCCATTCTGCACTGAGTCGGTCCAGCCTCACATCTCACGCACCCATGAATGTGAGACAACCTCATGAAGGAGCGCTCCAAAGGAAGCTTTTCCTTTCTTAGGTTGAGCAGATGCTCAGGGTAGTAAAAAAGACTGGGGTTGAGTCATAGCCCCCTGTTGGACTGGTGCCGTGAAGCCATATCATACTTATCTGTGCCTCACAGGTTTGTCCAAGATCACTGATCCTGGAACAATAGGAAACAGACTCAAACCTGTCCCTCTGGCTTTGGGGCCTTTGTTCTCATTCCTACACCACACTGCTCCTTTGTTAGGTCAGTGGCAGGGGAGGTGGGTAGTACGAGATGTTGGGTTTTGCTCTCACTACATCCTCCTTGCTCTAAGAGTTTAGTGGAAGCAGGCATTGGGAGGAAAGTGTAAGATTGAACCCCGACTTGTTTTTGTAGCTTCGATTTAAATGTGTTTTTTTATTTGCAGAATGAATTCCCAGTCCCTGAGCAGTTCAAGACCCTATGGAATGGGCAGAAGTTGGTCACCACAGTGACAGAAATTGCTGGATAAGCGAAGTGCCACTGGGTTCTTTGCCCTCCCCCTCACACCATGGGATAAATCTATCAGGACGGTTCTTTTCTAGATTTCCTTTACCTTTCTGCTCTTAAACTGCTTCTCTGCTCTGAGAAGCCCAGCTACCTGCCTTCACTGAAATATACCTCAGGCTGAGATTTGGGGCGGGAGAGCAGGTCAGCTGATCTTCTGTAGGAAGGTACGGCTTTTCCCTATCACCCCAACCACACCGCCAGTCCATTCTTAGGGAACCGCACACCAGGACTGGTGTGTTTTAGCTTTCAGCCTTTGGGGTTATTTGACCAACAAACAGTCTTTCCGGAAGAATAAAGCAGTCCCCAGGGATTAACAGATCAGAATGTTCACACAACTTCATCTTTTTCTAACACTGAGCATGAAGGTAGCAGAGGCTGGTGTGATTCTAGGCTGTTCTTCTAACCAAACTAATTTTTTCACTGCTGACCAGTGAGGCAGGGGTTGCACTGGACCAAAGGCTGAAGCTTGGCCATCTAGCATTCCAAGCAACATGGTTTCTTCTAAGCATTCCTTTTATTCTGTATTCCACCCTGGGTGGGCCTGAACCTGGGAGTGCAGGTTCTCCTGTATCAGCTGCTGGCAGTGCCCTGCACCCAGGCCAGTTAAAGGAGTCTTGGCCCCTTCCTTTCACTGGGGTCCCTGCCCAGCACCTTCCTATAGAGACAACTTAAAAAAAAAAAAAAAAAGAGGAAAACCCACCATTCCGAGGAATCTGGAATTCCTTCCTCCTTCCGTGCTAGGTGCCTGTCCACCTTCATTGCCTCCTTTGCCCTGTCATGCTCAACTGCTTTTGGTTTCTGTCCGGGCACCTGATCAAAGGACTAAAGTCTCCACTGCAGCCTGGTCTTAGGTCTTACATAAGAATCTCGCACAGCACTGCTGATGTAAATTACAGTTTTTCTCTCTAGGACACTTACCAAAATATGCAACTCTTTTGGTGGGAAGAGAGATTGTCCTGTTGACTTCTACCCATTTCCTGAGGCCTGTGGAAATAAACCTTTATGTACTTAAAGTTATACAGAAAATAGAATAAAATTAATACCAAACTTGCTTAGTATTTACCTATGATGTTTACTGTATAGAGATGTTAAGAATTTTTTCTTTTTAAAGTAAACTCTACCTCTAACTTGGGGCTCAGAACTTACAGCCAACCCCGGGATCAAGAGTCGCATGCTCTACTGACCGAGCCGGTCCGGTGCCGAGAGGTGTATTGATTGAAAAGAAAAAGGCCACCAGGGATAAGAAACTATTCTTTATTTTAGACAACATCATAAAATTTTTTTCACATCCCCCCACTTATTAGCCTTAATCCTCATCTTTTTGTTGAGAAATAAAGCTTGAGGAGGTGAGGGAAAATCATAAAGGGTAAACTTAGCAGCACTAACAAGATGCTTCCCTCCAGCACAGCAGTGGGCCCACACTGGCATTCCGCAGAACAGTCTTCCAGAAAGTGCTGATAGGTTTTCTCAGGTGGGGGAGTAGAGGCTAAGATTTCCATGCTCTAATAGTGTCAGCAAACAGTAGATAAAGGTTAGTTTTCTTTATTGTAACTGGAATTCTCAATCTTTAGTATCCTAATGTGAACTGATCTCCAATAGGAGAAAAGGAATGTGCAATACTCCGAAGCTTTTTGAACAAATAATCTTTTTTTTTTTTCATTAAATACATCAGAAGTAGTTTAGAGTGTACTATAAATACAGTCTTTGGAGATGGGAGTTAGAAAGCCTGATTTCTTCCCATCATCTGCTAAAACCAGCAGCGGAGTGATTCTAGAATGCAGACCACTGGCCACACTGAGAAGGGGACAGGTTAATCAAGGATGGAGTGAAAGGGACCAGCTGCGTCCTCACTTTCCATTTCTGCTTGCTCAACTGAAGTATAGCTGACATACAGTTGTACATTTTTCTTCACTCCCCTAAGTTAAGCAAGATGTACCCCCCACCCCTGTGCCCCTACTTTAAGTAATCCAATTGGGCACTACTTCCCCTCTTTTGTGACAGAGCAACTAAGTCATCACTACCTGAAGAGACCAAAAGAGTGCTGCTGAGACAAAGATGATGGCCCAGCAGGACGGGCCAAACGCTGCACACCACAGAAGACCACATATTGTGCAAAGGGCAACGTCAAATACTGCAGAAACACTCTCTAAGCAATACTTTCACAAGCACTGGTTCTATCTCTACCAGCAAAACCGAGAAAGCATTTATGGTCACAACCCTGGATACTGGCCGCCTCTTGGGTTTGAAATGTGGCAAGGCTTTCCTGGAAAAGGTGTCTGCCCCTAGACTCTAACTGTTTCAGCCTCATCTGGGCACAGTTCTGACACTGATCTGCAGCGGACTCGGTTTTCCTAAGACAGCCTGACCACATCAAGGGGTTGTAAAATAATCTCCATGCATGGTTATTAACTAATTAAACTTGCATTCAACACCATATGCTAATAGGATGAAGCAAAGGATAAGATCTGAATCTTAGATCTTTCTGAGCAGGGCATGTTAGGTGATAACTAGAGGGAAGGATTAGTTGCAAGCTGGATGGGAGCTCAGGCTTAGGCATGAGGGGAATGGTCTCCTACTGGTTTAGAAGCGCTCGGGGCTCCCTGAGCTCTGGTGTAGACTATAAGGGTTTTACTCAAGGAAGGGTATGATGTGGGCATAAAACCATTCCTGAGACAGTTGAAGATGGTCCCCTTCTACAGCCAGGAACACTAGCTGTCCTGCATTATCCATTTCCTTTAGCCCCAGGCGGTCCTGCAGAGACAAAGACCATAATTAATCAAGAGCCTTAATGAAAAGTTTCACAGTTAAAAAAGTAAAGAAACAGGATGTTCATTTGGGATACATGCTCAAAAGTGTAGTCTTTCCCTCAGTAGTAAAATTGAGGTGTATTGTTGAAAGTACCAAAAAGGATGCCTCCCAGTTTGCTTCCTGAGCATTCAAAACATATATTTAATTGAGATTGTTGTCTACAGAGTTCTATATTCTGCTTTCTGGAAAGTTTCCTAAAGCTTCTGGAGGACCACTTATGTGGGTGGGCCAGCCACCAACAAAACTGGCTCAAAATGTCAGTCAAGTGAGACTGAGCCAAAGACAGGAAAGCGTTAGCTTAAAATGTACCCAGCCCTTCGGTAACTCAGACGCTTTTCGCATCCTGCAGTTGAAAAAGGCCTTCCGGGCAGTGCCACACGACAAATACGGCTGGGAGGACGTGCAGTGACGGCCCCGGAGCACTGCTTCTGCTGCAGCTACTGATGGTTTGACTTTCACGATAGGGACGTTCTTAGTTGTAATTTCCCAAACTCAAAAGACCCCCCCCCCACCCCCAGCTTCCCTATCCTTTGATCACACCCAAGCTGGGGCACCAAGAGAGGAGACAACTCGGCCTGCAAAGTTAATCGGAGGAATTCCAGTAGAAGGCAAGTGGTGCAGAGAGCACTCGCGCCCTTGGGGCCAGGGTCCACCTCCAGTATATATTCCTTAGAGTGTGGAAGGCCCCAGAACTAGAGGTAGGGGAATGGTGCACCCTCTGCTTGAGAAACAGAGCCTGCTGTGTTTCCTCTTCAGGCTCCTGCAGGGGGAGCTCCCCTCCTCAGTGCTCTAATTTAAAAACAGAACCTCACATCCACTCGTGTTTTAAAGTTAACACCTTGGGCAGCCCCAGTGGCGCAGCAGTTTAGCACCACCTGCGGCCCAAGGTGTGATCCTGGAAACTTGGGATTGAGTCCAGCGTCGGGCTCTCTGCATGGAGCCCGCTTCTCCCTCTGCCCGTGTCTCTGCCTCTTCTGTCTCTCATGGATAAATGAATAAAATAAATAATAATAATAATAATAATAAAGTTAACACCTCTCCCATGTTCTCACGATGCGCGGGGGCTGCTTGGACTTGCAGTGTGCACATCAGCAAAGGAAGCCAGTTCGAACCCTTTCTATCAGGAGAAGGAAACTGGAGATGATGCGACCTTTGTACATACTTGGAAACCATGAGGTACAGGTCCTGCGTCCTTCAGGGTGTACGTTTCTGTAAACCAGCGCTGGCCTAACAGCACCCTCACCAGCCTCACCCGTAGCAGGCACAAGCCAGACGCCTCTGTGCACCTACTGCTCAGGGGTGCACAGGACGGGCAGCTGCAGGAACCAGGAGCTGAGTAAGACAGCACCTCGCTCCCCTCTGGTTACCTGTGTGTACAGAGCGGTCTCCTGCAAGGGAATGGTTTCCTTGGCTTGGCCACTTCTGTAGAATCCAAACCACTGCAGGAGAAGGAGCAAGAAGGAAGATGATCACACACACCGCACACACGCAGTGTTAAGCTAGGACTGGCCGGCACCTAAGACTACCACCCAAAGTATCAAAAAGCTGCAGCAAAGAGTAAAAATAGAGTTAGGTCTTGAGTCATGTCTTTTGAAGGGTGGATCCTGATGGGATGAGTTAATCTTTCCAAAGAGCTTTCCAATTCCCCGGAATTCCGGTTTCCTACAATTATCGAGCACCTACGCTGTGAAAACCCTTGTGCTAAATTTGACATTTGAAGGTGAATATATATATATGGGTCCCTGTTTTCTACAGCTCCGGTCTAGTGAGGCACGGAAACAACCGTTGGGCACAGGGATCAACCAACTTTTCTGTGAAGGCCAGATACAAAATATTTTAGCCTTTAAGGGCCACATGGGTGCAATTACCCAGTGCCCGCCATTCCAAACAAAAGCAGCCATGGAACAAGATTTTTAAAATGGACATGGCTTAAAAAAAAAAAAAGTAAAAATGAATATGGCTGTTTTGCCAAGAAATTCTGTTTATGGACATTGAAATTTGGATTTATATAATTTTTATGTCATCAGATATTCTTCTGATTTTTTTTCCTAACCATGAAAAAAATGGTTCACAGGCCATGCAAAGGTGGATGGCAGGGTGGATCTGGCCGGCAGGCTGCAGTTTGCTAGTCCCTGGTGGCTAGACATAAAAGAGGGAGCAAACTCTGCTTGGAACAGCGATAGCATCCTGGATGGAAGAAGTGACTGTGGCGCTTGGCCTTGCGAGATGAGCAGGAGCTTGTCAGGTGGAGCCCACGGAAGGGCACTCCAGAGGCTGAGAAGCATGAACAAAGACACGTAAGAAAAAATTTGTGCTAAGCCCAGGGCATTTCAACAAGTACAACATGGCTTTGGGCGCAGTGTATGGAGTCGCTAATGAAGGAAGCTTAGGTTGGAAAGACAGGTCAAGGCAGGCCTTGAATGCCAACCTCAGGGATTTCTAGACTTTGGGCTCCTGGTCTGGGTCCCAGGTCCCCTTGGAAAATGTAAAAGTTACAGACCCTTCCTCAGAGAATGCAACTACATACTCTTGCAAATAATTTCGGGTGGTGGGGGAATAATACCCCCCAGTGTCTCATTTGTAGACCTCGGGTGAAGAAGCCCTGCTCTACACAAAGGTGGTGGAAGGGACTGAAGGATTTTCCCCAGCAGGTGGCTCTATCTTAATGCCATCTACTCCTTGGGTCTCTGGGCGTGGCCCGCCGACACAGCATCTCACCTCAGAGTCCACAGGATCCACAATGGAATCGTTGAGAAATTTCACCATCACAAACTTCTTCAAGGCCATCAGGTTTCTCTTGTAGGACTCATTGACGCCCTGGGGGAAAAGCCAGGTTCCAGCAGGGATGCTAAAGCCTGCCCAGCGCTCCGGCCTCCCCAGCCCTGGGCCACCGGATTTCCTCCCCGTGATCAAGGGCCACTCTCCAGCTTCCCGCCCAGAATATACCTTGTACAGGCCTTTCTCACCGTCCTAGCTGACTGGCAATGCCCCCACCTACCACAGCACTCAGATGCCACCATGAGTTCGTCACCACACTCCCTGGGCATCCGTCACAAAGGTTAAAGGCCACCGAGAAAGCCAAGGCACAAGGAGAAACTACACATTCTCGGTGGTTCTGCGAGGCTGTTCTGTTTCTTCCCCGCTAGCCCTCAAATTTTGTTTTAAAAAACAAAAACCTGGGCAGCCCCAATGGCTTAGCGGTTTAGTGCTGCCTTCAGCCCAGGGTGTGATTCTGGAGACCCGGGATCGAGTCCCACGTCGGGCTCCCTGCATGGAGCCTGATTCTCCCTCTGCCTGTCTCTCTCTCTCTCTGTCTCTAATAAATAATTTAAAATAAATTAATTAATTTAAAAAAATAAAAAACAAAAACCTCTAGGCAGGCACAGTACAAATTGAGCCACGGAGTTTACCAGAATCTCCCAAACCAAGCTTGTGCCTGGGCCATACTCGGTGCCCTCTGCAGTCTCTCTTCTAAGTAAATCTCACTTCTGAGAAAATCGGACCCCCAAGGGACCCACTAGGAAGGCCTCCCTCAGTGAGGACAGCAGCAGTGCTGGTCCACCGAGGCCAGCGGCACCCGACTGAGCTTCCCTGCTGCTTCACAAGGAAAGGAAAAGGACTCGGGGGGAGAGCCAGATGAATGGCAGCCTTCCTGAAAGAACTGCCGCTCAGAAGCACAGCCTCCGAGAGCAGACCTTGTGCCTCCCAGTCTGTCCAGGGCGTTCTGGGCGAACGCTCACGGCCCACCTGTCTAATGCCCCCAAAGCGAACCGAATGCAGCGCCGAGGCACCGGGGCTGGGTGCTTACCCGCTCCTGATTAATATCGGCCAGGAAGATGCTGTGGTTGCGGTACGTGTCCTCCTTTATGGGGTCGTGCCAGTACTCTGCTTGCACCAGGCTGCGGGGAGGAGGAGGAACGAGTGAAGGCAGCCCAGCCCGCGGCAGGCAGGACACAGGGGTGGGGGGTGCACGGCCGACTGTGTACCCGGTGACTTCAGAAGGACCGAGAGCAGGGCCACCGGGGCACAGGCCCTGCCCCGAAATACAGCAGAGGGGACTTCCACTCATGAAACGGTTCAGTAACACATACCCGAGGCGTGGAAGTGCTACTTAGCTCCGGACCCGGGCCCACCGGTTTGGGAAAAGGACTGATTTTTTTAAAATGTGATGAACCCTTTTTTTTTTTTTTTAAGATTTTATCTATTTGAGAGAGAGAGGGCATGTGCACAGGGGCAGGGGGAGGGGCAGAGGCAGAAGCACACACACCCCACCCCCCACCCCCTGGGGCAGGGGCCTGATGTGGGGCTCGATCCCAGGACCCCAGGATCATGACCTGAGCTGAAGAACACGGGTGCTAACCGGCTGAGTCAGCCGGGCACCCCTGAACTGCCCATTTGTAAAATACTGACAGCAGCCCTGCTCTGGTCCTTGCATCGTAGCGCTGCGGCTCCCCGGTCTCCCTCAGCAGCAACCCGCAGGACCTGCCTGCACACGGCAGATGCGTGGCGGGAGGCCTCCGCCGGGTGCCAGGGGCCAAGCCGGGGATGCCGGGCAAGCTGGGAAGTCGGCGGGCACTGAGGGAGGGGCGGGACTTCAGCTGTGAGCAGAAGGGAGGGCAGCACGGTTAGGCGACCGCAGGAAGACACTTCGGGAGTGGGTGGCCAACAGTGTCACCTGCTCAGAAGCGGGGAGTTCAGGGCGCCCACGCGCTCACATGGGAGGCCCATCGAAGTTCCTCCAAAAAATGTTAAGTGTGGGCAGCCCGGGTGGCTCAGTGGTTTAGCACCTGCCTTCGGCCCAGGGCGTGATCCTGGGGTCCTGGGATCGAGTCCCGCATTGGGCTCCCTGCATGGAGCCTGCTTCTCCCTCTCTCTGCCTGTGTCTCTGCCTCTCTCTCTCTCTCTGTGTCTCTCATGAGTAAATAAAATACCTGGAGAAAAAAAAAATTTAAGTGAATAAATACAAAGGTCTCTGGATGTTGCCAGCCCGGGTTCCGGAGCCCAGGGGCTGACAAAGGCAGGCAGTCGTCACCGGTCACTCTTCTGCGTGAAAGGGAACCAGCTGAGAAGGGGCACCGGGCAGAAGCCCGGGGCACAGGGCGGCCAAGGGACCTGGGGATGAGCAGTAGCCGCACGTGCTGCACGAGGCGGAGGAGCCGGGGAGACCCAGAGAGCAATCCTGGGCTGTTCTTCTCTCCTTGTCGCCCTGGGAAGGGCCAAGGTCAGAGGTCAAGTGACCCTCGCAAAACCACATAGGCGTATTGCGGGGGGGCCTGGGGGGCTCAGCTGGTTAAGCGGCAGGCTCTTGGCTTTGGCTCAGGCGGTGATCTCAGGGTCGTGGGATCGAGCCCCGCGTCGGGCTCCAGGCTCAGCAGAGTCAGCCTGAGGATTCTCTCTCGGACCCCCCCACCCTGCTCGCTCACGTGCGCATGCGTTCTCTAAATAACTTAAAACAATCTTTTTTAAAAAAACCTACATAGTCATAGACAAGGTGGGATGGGAGCCTAAATCTGCCCAAGTCCACACTCTTTCCAACGCAGCCCACTCAAGAGGCAGTCACCCCCCAGACACGGAGCTGTTGCCCGAGGCCTGCTCTAGCCACTGTGGGGTGGAGAGGGGCACTTACCAGACCCTGGGCCTATCCTATGCACTGACATACAGTAGCCTATTTAATCCTGACAAGAATTCCATGGGGCAGCACTATTACCAGCCTCCTGTTTACAAACGAGGCAGCGATACCCAGAGTGCTTATGCAGCTTGCCCTGGGTCTACAGTGGGGAGGTAACGGAGCCAGAAGGGCCTGCATGCAGCCCACGCCCATGCAGCCTGGAGATGCGGACAACACCACTTGGTAACCGCACAGACCTGGCCTCCAATCACCGGTCTTCGCCTCTTGGAGCCGGACTCTTTACAGGGTTGTCATGAAAATTAAATAACTGTAAAGCTTGGGCGCCTGGGCGGCTCAGCTGGTTAAGCGTCTGCCTTCAGCTCAGGTCATGGTCCCAGGGTCCTGGGATGGAGCCTCGTGTGGGGCTCCCTGCTCAGCGAGGAGTCCGCCTCTCCCTCTGCCTCCCCTGCTCGTGCTGTCAAATAAATAAAATCTTAAAAAAAAACAAAACACAGAACTGTAAAGCTCACTAAGGTGTCCACTCATGGCACAAATTCCACAAAAGGTGGTGCTCTCAGACCTGCCACCTGCTCGGTGTCCCCCCACCCCCACCACCGCTCTAAGTCCAGCAGCCAGGACCCTCTGCACAGGGAGATGCTGGTCCAAGTCCTGACGCCAGAGGAACAAGAGCCTGAAGCAGAGGAAAGGAAAGCAGAAGCAGAAGTGTTGAGGAGATGGCCAAGCCCTAAGGAATTCTAATCTAAATCACAAGACAATTTTTGGTAGAATCTGACAACCTGATTTGATTTTATTTTATTTGACAAACTAATTTTAAACTCCAGATGAAACAATAAAAGTCCAAGACCAGCCAAGACTTAAAGAAGAGCTGGGTACAAGTTGCTATAGTAACTAAAGCAGTGTGCGTGCAGGGTGGAGAGAGACAGATAAATGAGTGGAACAGAACAGCAGCCCAGAAAGAGACTCAAGCATAGAAAACCCCAGGTAGATGAAAACATGAGAATCAAAACAAAACCTTAAAAAAAAAAAAAATCAGACGAAAATATGGGATAGGAATAGCTTTGTGCTTCAGTCCTAAGGATGATGAAGTGGCCTGAATCCAAATTAGAAGCTGCTGCATCTGATGCTGGTGGTAAGACACTGTGAATGTACTTAAGGCCCCTGAACTGCACACTTAAAACAAAATGGCAAATTTTGTTTTATATATAACATATATATGTTTTACCGCAACATAAAAAAATTAATAATGTAGAATGGCCAAACCAATTAATTATATGCTCTAAGTGACAGAATTATATGGCATATGAATTAGATCTCAATAGAACCATCTAAAAAAAAAAATCTGCTGTACCAAATGAAGACACTATAGGGCATCTTGGTGGCTCAGTGGTTGAGGGTCTGCCTTTGGCTCAGGGTGTGATCCCGGAGTCCTAGGATCAAGTCCTGCATCGGGCTCCCCACAGGGAGCCTGCTTCTCTGTCTGCCTGTGTCTCTGCTTCTCTCTCTGTGTCTCATGAATAAATAAAATCTTCAGGAAAAAAAAAAAAAGACGACACCATAAATAAGACTAAAAGATAAGCCACAGGCTAAGAGAAGTGTAATATATGTAACAAAGAAAAGGCTTAATAATAATATATATGCATGTGTGTGTATATAATACTTAAAATCAGCAAGAAAGGGGGAGACTCAGTGGCTCAGTGGTTGCTCAGTGGGTGGCTCAGTGGTTTAGCGCCTGCCTTTGGCTCAGGGTGTGATCCTGGAGTCCTGGGATCGAGTCCCACATCGGGCTCCCTGCATGGAGCCTGCTTCTCCCTCTGCCTGTGTCTCTGCGTCTCTCTGTCTCCCATGAATAAATAAATAAAATCTTAAAAAAAATAAATCAGTAAGAAAAAGACAGCACCCAGCAGAAAAACAGGCGAAGACTAGAATAGGCAATTCACAGAGAAGAGAGACCTGAGTAGCCAACAAACAGGAACAGATGTTCAAGCTGCCTAAGAGGACGCGCGGGTTGGAATGTGGAACCTTCCCACATGCATCTCTGACTGGCAGACGTGCAACAGGCACAGGATTAAAAGACTGGGGAAAGCAGGAATGCTCGCACTCTGTTGGTGGGAACAGAAACCAGCACATCCACCTTGGCAATCCGGAGTCAAGTCTAAAGTGCACACACTCATCACTGTAATCACAGCAGTTAACATGCACCGTCTACGAAGTACCGTTCTCAGCGCTCTACACTTATTGACTCATTTAACCTTCTCTACAAGCCAGGACATAGAATTTGTTCTACTTTACAGATGATGAAACTAAGGCACTGAGGTTAAGGAGCATTCCCCAAATTACCCCATAAATAACTGCGAGTCCACAGTCGTGAATTCCACTAGTAGATAAATTCTTGTTCCTTGGGATTGTTAGGTAATAGAAAATACGTATTATGAGGGGTGCCTGGGGGGTCTCAGCGGTTGAGTGTCTGCCTTTGGCTCAGGGAGTGATCCCGGGGTTCCGGGATCGAGTCCTGCATCAGGCTCCTTGCAGGGAGCCTGCTTCTCCCTCTGCCTGTATCTCTGCTTCTGTGTCTCTCATGAATAAAATAAGATCTTTTAAAGAGAAAAGAAAATACATATAATGAATGGTCTCCAGCCCTGGTTCCTGGCAGAGAGCTCCTAAAACCCTTGTAATTTCCTAAGAGGTAAGAATATGAGGAACAGGGCAGCCCAGGTGGCTCAGCGGTTTAGTGCTGCCTCCAGCCCAGGGCCTGATCCTGGAGACCCTGGATTGAGTCCCACGTCAGGCTCCCTGCGTGGAGCCTGCTCCTCCCTCTGCCTGTGTCTCTCTTTCTGTGTCTCTAATACATAAATAAAATCTTAAAAAAAAAAAAAAAAAGAATACGAGGAACATCTTTTGTTCTGTGGAGGTGGCCGCGGGTGGGCTCCTGGGTGGCTCCTGAATGGAGCAGCTCACCAGAAAGACCAAGCCTCCACCTGAAGCTCGGAATTTTCTGCCCTGCTTCCTATGCTCCAGAGAGTGGAGGGGGGTTAGAAGTGGAGTTAGTGACTGATCATGGTTACATGAAGAAGCCTCCATAAAATCCCAATAGTAGGGGTTCAGAGAGCTTCCAGGTTGGCAGACACACCCACATTAGAAGGGTGTGCACCCCACCTCCTGCACTCGGGACCCTCCCAGACCTCACCAATGTATCTCTTCAATCTGGCTGTTCCTCTGTGTCTTTAAAAAAAAAAAAAAATGTATTTATTTACTTGAGAGAAACAGCAACAGTGAGAGGGGAAGGAGCAGAGGGAGAGGGAGAAGCAGGTTCCCCGCTGAGCAGAGCCTGATGGGGGGGGCTGTATCCCAGGACTCTGAGATCATAACCTGAGCCAATGCTTAACGGGCTGAACCACGGAGGAGGTGCCCTTCATCTGTGTCCTTTATCACACCCTTCAACAAACTGGTAAACATGTTTCCTTGAGTTCGGTGAGATGCTCCAGCAAATCAGTCATCAGAGGTTGTGGGGTAACCTGGACACATACCACTGGCGACAGGCATGTGGGGAGAGGGCAGGCTTGCAGGACTGGGCACTTAATCTGTGGGATCTGATGCCCTCTCCAGGTACGCAGTGTCAGACTGAGAAATTGTAGGACACCCAGCTGGTGTCACAGAGAATTCCTTGGTGTGGGGAAAACCTCCACACATTTGGAGTGTCCTGTGTGAGTACGGTAGCAGCGTAAGAGTAAAGCTGACATGCGGGAACACACACTGGGCTTTCCAACACAAGGATGCTCCCTCGGGGTACCTGGGGGGCTCAGTCAGTTAGGCATCCGCCTTCGGCTCAGGTCATGATCCCAGGGTCCTGGGATGGAGCCCCACATCGAGCTCCCTGCCTGGCAGGGAGCCGGCTTCTCCCTCTGCTCCTCCACCCTGCTCATGCACTTGCACGCTCTCTAATAAATAAATAAAATCTTAAAAAGAAAAGGATGTTCCCTCAAAGTTGTTTGTTACAATGAGAAACTAGAAATGCCAAAATGTTTGCAATATGGAAATCAATACACTGTGATGAAGTCAGAATACAGAATGCCACGTAGCAGTCAAGAGGAATGAACTAGATGTATATATAACATGTTATTAAACAAATATTATTGAGTGAAAAACTCATGTGCAGAATGAAGTGCCCACGATATCTGTTACATAACATTTAAAAAAAAAATTTATTTGTTTATTCATGAGAGACACACAGAGAGAGGCAGAGACACAGGCAGAGGGAAAAGCAGGCTCCCTGCGGGGACCCTGATGGGGGACTCGACCCTAGAGCCCCGGGGTCACGTCCTGAGCCCAAGACAGATGCTCAACCACTGAGCCACCCAGATGCCCCTATTATATAACATTTTAAATATACAAAATAAGGCTATGTATGAAGGATATATATGTATTTAAATATAATTTTTTTTTTCTTAATGGGCAGAAAGGATCTAATACTCTAATTTCTTGACAGTGGTTGTCACTATGGAGGGAGGGCAGGGAATGGAACCTGGCAGAGATATGTAGAATTCAGTATTATCTGAAATGTTTCTGTTCTTAAAATATTGGAGGCAAATATGGCAAAATATTAATTTCAGGTCTTAGATGATGTCACTCTCTAGACTTTTCTGAACCGCTGAAACGTGCCTAAGTGGATGCCTCAGTACTTCCAGAAAGGGAAGTGGCAAGTTGAGGGCGGAGGTGTGATGAGAGTGGGACACCTGTGGATAAGCACACGGTGGGAGCCTCGGGGCCGCAGGGCTGAGGGCCACCTGGGAGGACAGGGCTGGCACAGGGGAAGAGGAGAGGCCAAGGCCAGAGCGACGCTGCAGCACCCGCCGCGGCTGGCATGGGTGCCATGGGCAGGGTTATGAAGGAGGAAACCGAAGGGAGGAGAAACCCAGGAAGGGCCACCAGCAGCTCAAAGCGGAACCAGAGGGCGGATTTCACACCCACGAAGCGAGAGAGAACAGTCCCACTCACCATCCTCACTGCTGCCCCCACCGAGCCAGGGGCGGGGGCTCGAGGAGACCCTCCTCACAGGCTTCCCAGGGACTAGATCAAACTTGCTTTGTTAAGGTTGAATGATCTGAACAGGGCAGAAGACTTCGGGGGTCTCTGCTGAAATCAAAATTAACTCTCCCCTGGCTGGAAACCACACCCTTCCGGGGCCCCCCTTCTGGTCACAGGGGCAGGCACAGTTGTACCATGTGGTCTCACTTTTCTGGCCGCAGCCAGTGATGGAGATCTGACCTGAGCTGGGACACGGTCCCTCCCCCAGGAATCTGGATCGGGCCTTAGAGATTCCAGCACCCCGCTCCCCAGATAATATCCTAAGCAGAGATCATGAAAAACTTGGAAGCTGGGGGTACCTGGGTGGCTCAGTTGGTTGAGTGTCAAACTCTAGATTTCGGTTCAGGTCATGATCTCGGGGGTTATGGGATGGACCCCAAGGTGGGCTCTATGCTCAGCAGGGAGTCTGCTTGAGGAGTCTCTCTCCCTCTGCCCCTCCTCTGCTCCTGCAGGTGCGTGCACTCTCTTTCTCTTCAAAATAAATAAATAAATCTTTAAAAACAGAACAACAACAACAAAAAAAACAAATTTGGAACCTGGGCAAGGCCACCTTTTACCACGTGGGTGGCCGGAGAGGCTGGTGTGCACAGACACAGAGGCAGCAGCAGAGCCAGCTGGAGAGATGGACCCAGCTCTCGGTGGCTCCCATTTCTTGATTCCCTCTGAAACCTTGGGCACCAAAAGACTATGAATTTATTTAAAATTTTACTCAGGGGACAGCCCCGGTGGCTGAGCAGTTTAACACCGCCTTCAGTCCAGGGCATGATCCTGGAGACCCAGGATTGAGTCCCACGTCGGGCTCCCTGCATGGAGCCTGCTTCTCCCTCTGCCTGTGTCTCTGCCTCTCTTTCTATATATATATCTCTCCGTGTCTCTCATGAATAAATAAATAAAATCTTTAGAAAAATAAAATAAAATAAAATTTTACTTTGGTTTGCTTTGGTTATTGTCCTGCAGCCAGAACCCTCCCTGGTACAAAGGACAGCCGAGGACCATCCTGCTGGAACGCGGTCTCCTTCTGTCCCTTTCTGCCCTCACCACCCACTTCCCGCCTCTGCTGGGGCCACCCGCTTCTTTAAGTCTCATGTTGGCCATCTGCTAAAAAGAGATATACATAGAAATACAAAGAAATTTCAAAAAAGAAAAAGGAACTCCATGAAATTAGAAAAGTATCAATCTGTAATTGAGCCACTGGGAACTCAGACAGCATTTCCCAGGGAAACCGTGGTATAAATGCTGAGCTGTATCCTGGCTCGTTCAGCTACGATGCTCTGAAAAGTATCTCGGGGTGCCAAGCATCTGCCTTCGGCTCAGGTCATGATCCCGAGGTCCTGGGATCGAGCCCCGCATCGGGCCCCCTGCTCTGCGGGGAGCCTGCCTCTCCCTCTCCCTCTTCCCTGCTCATGTTCTCACTATCTCTGTCTCTCAAATAAATAAAATCTTTAAAAAAGGGAAAAAAAAGTATCTCAGGTCCTTCCAGTTCCTTCCACCTCACTGTGGCCGCCCCAGTGTCCACGCCATCATCACCTCTTACCAAGACACTGCGGCAGCCTGTGCTTTTCCTCGACCCACTTTCCAATCCCTCTCCACAAGGCAGTGGAGACCTTCCAAACACAGAAATCAGGCCATATTATTCCCTGGCTTCAAACCTCCCGAACTACCGATGTGACCTGCACGTCCTTGCTGGTAGAGCCCCGTCAACTCCTATCTATCACTCAACCTGTCATCAGAGCCTAGAACAAGCCAAACGTGTCTGAGGATCAGGCCTTGGGGCCTACTGTTCCCTTGGCCTGATGGCTCTCTCCTTAGTCCTCCCACCTCTTCATCCTTCAGACCCCTGCGTGAAGACCACTTCTCCGAAGGCCATTCTGTCCAGAAGAGGCACCTCCTCCTCTCCTCAGCGTGCTGCTCACTCCCACCACGGTCTAGCACCATGAGGTGACCCAGGGCCTCTGTTTACTTGGCACTCCTCTTTTCCCACTGCTACGTTCCTTCAGGAGCGCAGGGAGCCTGTCTTCTTCTCCGCTGCATCTGACACACATGATGAAATTATGAATGAAGGGGTGCCTGGGTGGCTCAGTGGTTAAGTGCCTGCCTTGGGCTCAGGGCTTGATCCTGGGGTCCCGGGATCGAGTCCCACGTCGGGCTCCCCACAGGGAGCCTGCCTCTCTGTGCGTCTCTCATGAATGAATAAATAAAATCTTTTAAAAAATTATGAATGAAATACTTTAGAGCTGCAACTAAAAATAGCAAACAAAACCCCTGTAATGCTTATAAACAAAGGAAACAGGAAGCTCAAGTTGAATAAATATTTTAAACACAGCACCACTAGTGGCTGACAGCCCAACCTGCCTACTTAGTAGGAACTGAGGATGCTAGGGGTGAGGACGAGGTTCAAAGCCACATCGGGCCACACGGTGGGCCCACAGCCCACACCCGTCCAGAAAGAGGGTCATTCTGTGTGTGTGTGTGTGTGTGTGTGTGTGTGTGCACGCACCTGAAGAGGCCTTTATTTTGCCTTCACGTGTGGCTGCTACTTATAGGTTTGGCGCAGAACTCTAGGATGGAAATCACTTTCCCTTCTTCCGTGGCTGTTAGGAACAGACCTGTGGGCGGCCTCCCTGGGGTCTACTCTCTAGGGTGCTGTTCCGAAGGCTCCCAGGAGTGTGCCCCAGGGTGAGGATTTTCTCATTCCCTGCCCTGACCACTCAATGAGCCCTTTCAATCTGGAAACACGTCCTGTCCTGTCGTTCTGAGAAACTTCCTTGCGTTGGCTTCTCAGCCAACTCCAATCCAGCCTTCTCCTCCGGGCTCTTTTCGGAGCTCCTCTCCGGCAGATCTGGGGCTTCCAAAGGGGTTCCTTTAATTTTATCAGTTCTCTCCCCTTTTATAAACTTCTTTGAGTTTTTGTTCTAATTTCTAGTAGGAGATTTCCTCAAGTTTATATTCCCATATCGCTCACCTGTTATTTACTTTGGTCATCTTATTTTTAATTGCCAGGAGCTCTCTTACTCTCCGATTGTTGGTTTTATTCACATTCTTTTCTGGTGTGACAGATGCAATTGCTCATCTCTAAAGATAATTTAAATGTAGGCTTTTTCTTTTTTTAAGGTTTTCTTTGGCTCCTTGAATTGCCGTCCTTTCCTTCCAAGTGGCTTTTGACTTTTTATTGGTTTCAGTCTGTTTTTCATGCTAGAAGCTTCCCTCAGACGTCTGGCTGGGCATGCCTGGCCCATAGTTCATATGGAAGCGAGGTGCTACAAAGCTGACGGGAGGCTCCTCATGCGACAACAGAGCTTACCTCCTGGGGGCGTCACCTCACAGTGGTCCACAGGAATCCTGATTTCTTGGAGGACTCTGAAACATCAACCTGTAGATCTTTTCTCTGGGGCCAGTCAGGTTTTCCAGAGACGGGTCCACCAAATATCAGCCTAGCAGGTACTAGGCCTCATTGCTCTCATTCTGGGAGCTGAGTGGGAGGAAAGCAGAGTGGGAGGGAACGGGGTTTCAAAGTGGTGTCTCACCACCATCCTGTGCTTGGTATCTCAGTCTGCTAATTCTCTAGCTAAATTGCTCCGGAGAATAAATTTTGCTTCTCTTGTCACAGTGAGGAACAGTCATTTGGATGTGCACTTACGGGAACTGGGAGTTTGATCATTCCTTATATAGAAATGATTCTTTTTTTTTTTTCCAACAAAAAGTCCTGTTTTTAGCTCCATGCACTTATCTCTACCTTCCAAAGGATCTTATGCATCTAATTCCTGGCCCTCTCTGGAGCTATAAAAAGTGAATCTGCTTCCTTCTTGTCAGTGCATCCTTCTACAGACATAAAGGTTTCAGCTTTTTCTGCTCTGCTGAAAGTTATCATTTATTCATCCACTTTCTATCTTTCAAAGACATGTTGACGTCTTTTATGGTCTCCTCTCTCTACTATTCTCTTGGCCCTTGTGGGTTTATCACTTCTTATTATTTTGCTACCAGGTTATTGCTACAGTTTAAGGAGGAAGTGAAGATAAACACGTCAACCTACCACTTTTAATCAGTACTTAGATGTTACCGTCTCCCTCCCACCCACGACTGCTCATTTATAGTCACTAATAATTCTGAGGGCCAGGGGCTGTGTTTGGTTCACAAAAGAAACACAAAGAAAGAAAAGGATGAATTTTTCTGAAGCATCTGGAAAGATAAGAATACTGAGTAAAGAATTAAAAAAAAATGGAGGCGCCTGGGTGTCTCAGTCAGTAGAGCATGCAAATTTTGATCTTGGGGTCCTAAGTTCAAACCCCACACTAGGTATAGAGCTTACTTTAAAAAATAAAATTCTTAGTTTCCTTCACTGACCATCAAGTGGCTCTACTGGGGCTTCCAAAGGGGTTCCTTTGTGGGCAGCTTTGTGGCCCTGCGCATGGCCAATGGGTAAGAAAGGAAGAAAGTTCCAGCTGCAGGTTGCTTCCATGTATGAGTCACTGGCAAGACTGAACCTAGGAAGATGGCTTCAAGGAAGTGCTGTGATGAAGAACTGTTATTAGACAGGAACGATATGCTTGGAAAACCCATAGGCTAGCTGCTGTAGCCATACTAGTGGATCCCAAATCTCAGTAATCATCTACTCCAGACCCATGGAATCCAAATCAAATCTCTGAGCCCAGGGATAGAGCACCAGGATCCATTTCCAATGAATTTCCCAGAGGTTCTGATGTAGAATTTAAGTTTGGAAACAACTGAAAAGAACACACGCCAAAAGTAATACTGTACATGTGTGTGTTTGGATATTTTTAGAGGAAGGTCAAGAGGAGCAAAGGGAGAGAGAGAATCTTAAACCCAGAGATTCCAATGAGGGGCTCAATCTCACGACCTGAGCCAAAATCAAAAGTCGGATGCTTTAACCAACTGAGCCACCAAAGCGCCCTGTGATTCTGTATATTTTTAAATATCTGAACACATCTGAATGTTGGGACTAATGATGTAGGAGGGTAACCTCTCACTGGTAACAACCCAAAGAATCTGTCCTCCAAATATGCACAGTAATTCCTTAGGCTTGGTACTTTCTAAAGGCTCTTTTGTTTGTTTGTTTTTTTTAAAGATGGAAACTTATTCTGTTGTAATTATATTCTGTATTTTTTTTAAAGTACCCTCAAAACCAAAACAAAACCTTCTAGGGGCGCCTGGGTGGCTTAGTCAGTTACGCATCTGCCTTTGGCTCAGGTCATAATCTCATGGTCCTGGGACAGCGGAGCCCCACATCAGGTTCTCAGATCAGCGGGGAGCCTGCTTCTCCTTCTCCCTCAGCCCCTCCCCCTGCTCATGCACTCTCTCTCTCTCTCTCTCTCTCTCACATTCTCTCTCTCTCATAGATAAATAAAATCTTAAAAAAAAAAACCCTCCCTGTCTTTTTAAAATTAGGCTTCTCTAGACAGCACAGAGGTATTTACAAAAAGCCTCTCATGTGAGTATCCGTGGCCTGGAATCACTGCTGGAGAGAAAGTCAGCATATTTTCACACAGTGACAGTTCTGCATCCTTTTCAGCCAACCATACGTACCGTTCTTGAATAGCTTTGTTGTAAGCCCCAGCATTCAGTGTTTTTCTGATCAAGTCACAGATGTGAGAGCTCTCCCCTGGGCACCGAGGGAGTCCATAAACACCTAGAGCAGCAGAAGACAAAATCCATTCATCCCTTCAATAGTTGTGTATCAAATACCTACTATGTACAAGGCACTGTGAGGAACAGCTGCCTCTGGTCTCATTCATTTATTCTTCAAGAAAATAATGGGCTGAGAAGCCACACCATGCCCGGTTTCCTCCTAGTGCTCCTACACTCTTTTCTGCCCAAGGCCTTGGCACCAGCTCTTCCCTGGGAGATGTGCTTCTCTCTGCTTCAGTGGTTGCACTCATTTCAGCTCTCAGGTCTTAGCCTAGGGAGGTCACATCTGACAACCCTAATTCAAGTGGTATCCACCCCCCTTCCCTCCCCTCCCTCAGTTACACCTTCCATCCTATCCTCATCATCCTCAGCAATATTTTCAGGGGTACCAGGCATAGTTCAAAGCATATATTGCCAGTAATTCATTTAATCCTCACAGCCACCAAGTGGAGTAGAAATCAGTATTTGCTCCATATTGCAGATAAGAAACTTCAAAACAGAGAGGTTAAATACTTTGTCCAAGATTCAACAGTAAGTATAGAGACAAGATATAAACATAGGTAGCTTGGCTCCAGAGCCCACATCTTTCTTTTTCTTTTTTTTTTAAAGTAGGCTCCACTCCCAGTGTGGAGCCCAACAGGGGACTTGAACTCACAACCCTAAGATCAAGACCCTGAGAGAGAACAAGAGTCAGATGTTCAACCAACTGAGCCACTAAGGCACCCCCAGAGTCCATATCTATTCTGTCCTTCAAGTATTATCCTGTTTTTTTCTTTAAATATGCTCCAGGCCCAGCGTAGAGCCCAATGCAGGGCTTAAACTCACCACCCTGAGTTCATCTTGAGCTGAGATCAAGAGTCGGATGCTTAGCCAACTGAGCCCCCCAGGTGCCTCATACCCTATTTTTTTCTTGATCATAGTTCCCACTATCTGTATTTATTAACTTGCTTCATCGTCTATTTCCTAAATCCCCTCACTAGAATGGAAGTTTCCTGAAGACAGGGATCTTGTCTGTCTTATTTATAGATTTTCAGTAAATATTTGTTGATTGAATGAGTGAATGATAAAGTTCTTTTTATCAACTTGCATTTGAATAATACTTGTGTTTTTAAAAAAGTATTTTTCTACTTATTATCTCACTTCATCCTCTGAAAAATTCCCAAAAGATGGGCAGGGGCTTCTATCACTTTCCCTTAGCTGCAAAAGGGACCTAAGGGGGACACCTGGGTGGCTCAGTGGTTGAGCGTCTGCCTTCAGCTCAGGTTGTGATCCTGGGTCGGGGGATCGAGTCCTGCATTGGGCTCCCTGCATGGAGCCTGCTTCTCCCTCTGCTATGTCTCTGCCTCTCTCTCTGTGTGTCTCTCATGAATAAATAAAATCTTTTTTAAAAAATAAAAATAAAATAAAAAGGACCTAAGGTACTAAATTACTTGCCCATCAGCAACAGTTAGCTGAGTGGATCAATTTCTTGATTATCAGGAGAACCCTTCTGCCCCTACCCCATGCCAGCTGATAGCTATATCCATGAAAACAGAGATAAAGTTCTATCCCAAAGACACATCCTTCCCCAAAAGTGTATTATTCTGCCTAAAAAGAAGACTTACTATTTTTCAAAGGATTTAATTTCCACTTTTACTTTACAAACAAAAAAGCTTACATGCTATCATTTGCCTGAGCATAGATTCAATAGGACATCACCAATGTCAGAAAACAGGAAAGGCAGGGCACCTGGGTGGCTCACTCAGTTAAGCATCTGCCTTCAGCTCAGGTCATGATCCCAGAGTCCTGGGATCAAGCCCTGTGTGGGGCTCCCTGCTGAGCGGGGACTATGCCTCTCCTTCTCCCTCTGCCCCGCCCCCACTCATGCACGCTTTCTTTCTCTCTCTTTCAAATAAATAAATAAAAATATTAAAAGAAAAAAGAAAAGAAAGAGAACAGGAAAGGCTGTTGGCCTTCCCTGACTCAACCCCTACCTGCCAAGAAGCTGCAACCATTTCACCTCACCTCCACATCAAGCTGGAGAGAAGCAGACAGCAACCTACTGATTTCACCTGTGTTCTTGGCAGCAGCCAAGAACTAGATAGTCTTCTAGTCTAGAGACTCTAGAATCCGGAGTCTCTTCCTATTTCTTTAATTCTGGCTACTTTGTTATAAGCTGGGAAAACAGGATTTTCCAAGGATCACTGGCTTTTTGTACAAATAGAGCTACTGGAATGTTTTTAAATCAAGTTACGTGGATTAGAACAGAGAAAAAAAGGAGGCAAGGAGGCCAAAGTTACCTTGATGTTGTCCCCCAATCGAGATTAGATTGATCATGGGAGGTGATGGGCATCTCTGAGCCACTGCCCTCCTGTGGGAAAAAAAATTATCAGCTGACTGTCAGATAAAAATGTATCATCAACAACCAACTTCCCAGATTAAGCTACTTCATCCTCTGTGATTCCCCAAAGCCATGGGATGTCAGGATTTCCCCCAATATGGCCAAACACAAATCCTTCTTCTTTCATAGAAAATAAATTAAGTTCTGGGCAGCCGAGGTGGCTCAGTGGTTTAGCGCTGCCTTCAGCCAGGGCCTGATCCTGGAGATCCAGGATCGAGTCCCACATTGGGCTCCCTGCATGGAGCCTGCTTCTCCCTCTGCCTGTGTCTCTGCCTCTCTCTCTCTCTCTCTCTCTGTCTCTCATGAATAAATAAAATCTTAAAAAAAAAAAAAAAAAAAGAAATTAAGTTCCATAAAGCTTTTCACATGGAGACATTTTAGAATAGCTTTCCTTCCAAGATAGATGAAGAGCTCAAAAGAATTCGAGGAATGGATCTATCTGAATAAAAGAAAAAAATGAATTCCATGTAAGTGATACAACAAGAAAGGGACTTACAGAAATTGGCCTCCCTGAGAGAATCCCATAGCATTGTAGCCTTGATGCAATTTAGGATCCTTAGCAAGAATCTGACACACAGTTGTTACTTGGGAATTGACATTCAAGAAGAAGCTGTTCTCCACATCCTAAAAGAGAAGCCACAGAGAAAGGACGGGATGAAAACCATGCATCTTCCCTAAGAGGCCAAACCTGGTTAGGTTGGAATTCCCAGTAGCTCCCACTACTCAAGAGCTAAAGTATCATTGTATGATCCGCTGCTAAAAATGCAAGGCAAAGTATTTGAATAGTACATTCTATGGGGCGCGTGGGTGGTTAAGTGTCTGCCTTCAGCTCAGGCCATGATCTCAGGTGCTGGGCTCCCTGCTCAGTGGGCAGTCTGCTTCTCCTTCTCCCTCTGCCCCTCCCACTATTTATGCATGCACACGCTCTCTGTCTCTCTCTTAAATAAATAAATAAAATCTTTTAAAAAAATAGTACATTGTATGAAATCAGTCAGCAAACCTTCAAAGGGTCAAAACTGTGAAAGGCCTTACCTCCATCAGGGTCTTCCCAATCTCTAAAGATAAGACGTAAATTCCAGGTATTTTCTCCTCAACCATTTTTTTAATAGCTCCCATGCTTAAGGGATTACAACAGCTGTCTCCTAGACAACAAAGACAACAGTGGATACTCGTGAACCAAAATATTACACATTTTTTTAAAGTTCTATGCTTCAGGGGCACCTGGGTGGCTCAATGGTTGAGTATCTGCCTTTGGCTCAGGTCGTGATCCCGGAGCCCTGGGATCAATCAAGTCCCGCACCAGACTCCACACAGAGAGCCTGCTTCTCCCTCTGCCTATGTTTCTGCCTCTCTCTCCCCCTGTGTCTCTCATGAATAAATAAATAAAATCTTTAAAAATAGGGGATCCCTGGGTGGCTCAGCGGCTTGGCGCCTGCCTTTGGCCTAGGGCGTGATCCTGGAGTCCCGGGATCAGGTCCCACATCAGGCTTCCTGCATGGAGCCTGCTTCTCTCTCTGCCTGTGTCTCTGCCTCTTTCTCCCTCTATGTCTATCATGAATAAATGAATAAAATCTTTAAAAAAAAATCTTTAAAAATAAAGTGAAAGTTCTATGTTCCAAAGGGCATTATTAAGAACATGAAACATACATAATGGGAAAAAATATTTGCAAAATACATATCCAATATGGGTAAACCCATATTTATACCAAGGATATACAAAGAACTCTTACAACTCGACAAGAAGTTAATCTAATTAAAAAATGGAAAAAGAATTTCAACAGACCTCTCTCCAGAAAAGATATACAGATGGCCAACAAGCACATGAAAACATGCCCAACATCACTGGTCATTAAGATAATGAAAATCAAAACTTAAATGAGAGACTATTTCATACTTACTAGGATGGCTTTAATAAAAAAAATTTTTTTAATTAAAAAATGGAAAGTAACATGTATTAATAGGGATGTAGAGAAACAGGAACCCTTGTACATTGCTGGTGGGAATGTAATATGATGCAACCAACCACTGTGACAAGTTTGGTGGTTCTTCAAAAAAAGGTAAACCTAACAATTACCATATGACACAGCAATTTCACCTCTAGATACCTACCCCACATAAATTAAAACATGCCCAACAGAAACTTGTACATTAATGTTTATGGCAGCATTATTCATAAGAGCTAAAGGGTGGAAATGACCCAAATGTCCATCAAGGAGTAAGTGGATAAACTGTGGTATATACATAGTGGAATATTATTCAGCCATAAAAAAAGAATGAAACACTCAGGTGCTACAATATGGATGAACTTAAGAAACATTATTGTAAGTGAAATATGCCAAACACACAAAAAAAATCACATAATGTATGATTACCTTCATCCAGAATAGGCAAACCTATAGAGGCAGAAAGCAGATTGGACATTTCTACAGGGTATTGGGAGTGCGGAATAGAGTAATTACTTAAGGAGTATCCCAGGTGTTTCCTGGGGTAATGAAAAAGTTCTGAAATTGGAGAGAATTGGTGGTTGTACAACACTGTGAATACACTAAATCCCACTAATTATATATTTTAATATGGTTAACCAATCATATGTTGAGTTCCACCCCAATTTAAAAAAAGAACATTTTTTGCTTGGCTCATGTTTATCAAGTAATAACAAACTTCAAAAGCCCACACAATATAATTGGGACACCAGATTCACAATTGAAAAATAAGCAGAGGTGCACATTATGCTCCCTTATCATCTGGAACACTTGGGGTTAACAGACTCAAAAGCACTTAAGAGTCAGACTCAAAAAAAAAAAAAAAAAAAGGGTCAGACTCAAGGCTAGGACCAGAGAAAGGCAAGTGAAGCACCTGGGACACCAAAATTGAGGTCCGTGCAAGCGCTGACCCTAAACTTCTACAAACTGGAGACAGAATGCCGTCTTAAATTTTGCACCATGGGGGCCTCCTTGCCTCATCCCACTCCCAGCCCTGCTTCCTGTTCCATGGAACCAAACTTAAAAATGGGAAGCAAAGAGAAATAGGCTGAGGTCATTTCCCATTCTGAGCTTAATCATCACATTTCGAACCTAAGGGGAACCTGAAGAATTCATTTTTGAAAGAAAAGCTAAGGCTTAGAGCATCTTCTTATTTCTCCGGTAGTGACTTAACTCTGCTGCAATAGCCCCAGGGCCCAGCACAGAGCTCTGTCTAGATTTGTGGACTCAAATTTCTCTCTCTCTCTCTCTCTTTTTTTTTTTTTCTAATTTCTCTTTGAACGGTGTTCTTTAACAAAACTGTCATCCTCTTCATGCTCCGCAAACTGCCTTTATTAGGGTCATTAGTGGTCTTCACATTGCTAAACCCAATGACCCGTTCTCAGCTGACCCACTGATAAAACTCTATATAACTGATTACTCCCTCTGTATGGACTGGCCTTCCTGGACGTTACACTCTCCAGATGTCCCTCCACCATCACTGTCTCCTCAGCTAGCTCCACCTCATCTCCTCAACCTCCACATGTTGGAGGGCTCAATCTTCAGATCTCTTCCCTCCTGTGTACACTCAAGCCCATGATCCTGCCCAGTCTTGGGGCTTTAAACGTCAGCCATATGTTGAAGGCCCCCAACCTAAATCTCCAACCTGTGTATCTGTCCTGGACTCTGAACTCCAAACGCCCCTCCAATGTCTCCTGGATGTCTTAACAGGCATCTCACATCTAGAAAGTCCCAAAGCAGGCTCTTGATCTCCCCACCCCAAATTTGCTGACCCTGCAGACTTCCCCATTTGGGTATAATGACAACTTCAACCTTCTACTTGTCCAGCCCTAAACCCATGGGAATCATCCTTGGCTCCTTTCTCTCTCTCTCATCCTGAATCTAATGCATTAACAAATTCCGTTCGTTCTGCCTTCAGAAGATACTCACACTTTGACCACTTCTCAGCATCTCCTCTTTTACTATACTATTTCATGTCACCACCATCTCTTGTTTAAATTGCTAGAATAGCTTCCTAACTTGTCTCCCTGCAAATGTCTGTAACCCACTGTAGTCTTTTTTTTTTTTTTTTTTTTAAGTAGGCTCCACACTGGGCTTGGAGCCCAACGCGGGGCTTGATCTCACTACCCTGAGATGAAGACCAGAGCTGATATCAAGAGTCAGATGCTTAAGGAACTGAGCCACCCAGGTTTCCCCAATCCATTCTTTTTTTTTTTTTTTAAACATTTTTTTTTCATTTATTTATGATAGTCACAGAGAGAGAGAGAGAGAGAGAGAGAGAGGCAGAGACACGGGTAGAGGGAGAAGCAGGCTCCATGCACAGGGAGCCTGACGTGGGATTCGATCCCGGGTCTCCAGGATCGCGCCCTGGGCCAAAGGCAGGCGCTAAACCACTGCGCCACCCAGGGATCCCCCATTCTTAATATAGCAACCAGACGGGGATTCCCTGGGTGGCTCAGTGGTTTGGGCCTGCCTTTGGTCCAGGGCATGATCCTGGAGTCCCCGGATCTAGTCCCGCATCGGGCTCCCGGCATGGAGCCTGCTTCTCCCTCTGCCTCTCTTTCTCTCTGTGTCTATCATGAATAAATAAATAAAATCTTTAAAAAAAAAATATAGCAACCAGACTGGTGCTTTTAAAATGTAAGTTATAAAAAAAAAAAAATGTAAGTTATATCAGGTCACTCATGTGCTCAAAACGCCTCAAGGACTACCCAGCCATCTCTTTGTAGCCAACTCCGTTGGCAGGCCCAACGTTGGCACCCCCCTAACCTAAACCCCTATTTTTTTCTCCTTGCTCATTCAGTTCCAGCCCCACGGACCTAAATGTTGTTTCTTCAACATATCAGACATATTTCCACCTCCCGGCCTTTGCATTTACTGTTCCTTCTACCAACTATCCACATGGCATCTTCCCTCACCCACTTCACATCTCCGCACAGATGTCACTTTCTCAATGAATCCTTTCCTGACCTTGCTTATAAAACTGCAAGCCCCCACCTCCCATATGTAGCCCCCTCCCTGCTTTATTTTTCTCCATTGCACTTATCACCATTTTACTTTAAGACCTGTCATTTTGGGGATCCCTGGGTGGCTCAGCGGTTGAGCACCGCCTTCGGCCCAGGGCGTGATCCTTGGAGTCCCAGGATCGAGTCCCACATCGGGCTCCCTGCATGGAGCCTGCCTTCTCCCTCTGTGTCTTTCAAGAATAAATAAATAAAGTCTTAAAAAAAAAAAACCAGAGACCCGCCATTTTTTAATAGTCTGTCTCCCCCACCCCGGCCTCCACCCCCCGGGGGGAGTAAGTTCCGAAAGAGCAAAAAATTTGCTCTGTTGGTTGTCGTACCATCTCGTAGGTGCTCAATAAAGACGCGTTAAATGTAAAAAAAAAAAAAAAAAAAAAAAAAGAACCCTAGGTGCCTAACAAATCTCCGTTCAAGGGAGGATGTCCGTCCGGGTCCCGCAGCCTCCGCCGCCGCCGCACCCGGACGCCCCGGCCCTGAGGATTCCCCGCGAACAGCCCGAACCCCCCAGCGCGACGCACGGCTCCCGGCGAGCCCTCCCGAAAGCCAGTCCCCGCTCCCGTCTCCCCCTTCCACCGCAGAGCAGCCCCCCCAAATCCTGCAGACGCCGGGCCAGCCGGGGGCCGCGCGACCACGGCCCTCGCCCGGCACGCCCGCGCCCTGCAGACGCGAACCCAGGTCGGGGCGAGCGGGGCAGGCGCCAGGCCCCTCCGACCCCGCCGCTCTCGCTCACCCATCCCATGCCAGATCACCAGCGGCAGCGGCGCGGCCGGGTCCAGACGCCAGGGCGCCCGGGCAGCGCCGGACCCCGGCAGGAGGGCGACGGCCAGGAGCCACAGGCAGCTGGGCGACGCCATCTTGGCCCGATCACGTGACCGCCGCCGCGGCACCCCCCCCCCCCCCGCGGCCGGGCCTGGCCTCGGCGCCCGCGGGGGCCGCCCGTCCGCGCCTCGCCTCCCGCCGCGCTCCTGCCCCACCGAGGCGCGGGTTGCGTCGGCGCATCCTCGCCGCGGCCTCCGGCCTCCTGACAGCGCTGGACGCCCTTCTCCCCACTTTACAGGTCTGGACACTGAGGCAGCCGAGAATGTGAGACAGGTGCAAAGTTGGCAGGGCTAGCAAGTTGCTGGCAGGTGTTGCGCAGCCCCTGCGCTGTAGCGCCTTGGAGAGAAACATGCTCCGTGCAAGGAAGGTAGGAAGGGGGCATCCGGCTCCCTATTAGAAAATGAAGGGGGTAGCCCGAGTGGGGCAGCGGGTTAGCGCCTGCTTCCGGCCCAGGGCGTGATCCTGGGGACCCGGGGTTGAGTCCCCCATCGGGCTCCCTGCATGGAGCCTGCTTCTCCCTCTGCCTGTGTCTCTGCCTCTCTCTCTGTGTGTCTCATGAATAAATAAGATCTTTAAAAAGACAAAAAATAAATAAATGCCTAGACATACGTGGGGCACCTGGGTGGCTCAGTAAGTGAGCATCTGTCTTTGGCTCAGGGCGTGACCCAAGGGTCCTGGGATCGAGTCCCACTTCGGGCTCCCTGATTGGAGCCGCTTCTCTCTCTGCCTGTGTCTCTGCTCCCCCCACCCGTATCTATCATGAATGAATAAATAAAATCTTTAAAAAGAAAAGAAAATGGAAGGAGAGAGGTCATTTCCAGCCAGCGCTACGAATGACCTGGTGTGGGGTATTTGTCTTGGATGTGAAGGAAATGTGGGATTTCAACAGGCAGAGATGAAATGCAGGAGGACTGGAATGAGCCAAGACGGAGAGGTGGACAGGAATGGGATGTTTTGCAAGAAAGGGCAGGGCTTCTAGACTGACACGAATATCTGTTGGATTTTTATTATTTTTTAAAGTTTTTATTTATTTATTAATGAGACACAGAAAGAGAGAGGGGCAGAGACACAGGCAGAGAGAGAAGCAGGCTTCATGCAGGGAGCCCGACGTGGGACTCGATCCCAGGACCCCAGGATCACGCCCTGGGCCAAAGGCAGACAGACGCTCAACCGCTGAGCCCGCCAGGTGCCCATCTGTTGGATGTTTAAACCACAGCTGCTTTCTGGCTTAACCTCAGAGCTGAATGAGCAGGAGCCTCTCCTTCACCGTTTCTCCCTTTTGCATCACCCCCCCCCCTTTAATCCACTTCATGTTCTATTGCCCAATTCGTTATCTAAATCCATTTTCATCTTCTCAATTCCCCATTCACAATATTTTTTTCCGAGAATTATCCGAATAGTCATACATAATTTGGCAAGTAAATTAGGATGTATCCACCACCATACAATGGAATGCAGTGAGGTGAATTTTATAAAGGATAAGATAGACTTTTATATAGCTACATGAAAAAGTCCTCTGTACAGGGTAAAGGAAAAAGTGGTTGCACACCCACCTGAAGCCCTTTTTATCTGATGCTGTTGGGCCTGGTGGTTGGTTGTTACTTGATAAAAATACATAGAAATGCAGAATTGTAAAGCATTATACAGTATACAGTTGTGTTTATTTTTTTAATGTAATTTAAAAAAAAGTAACTTTAAGATATAAGCCACTCTGTTTTCCTTAAATTTAAGACTTGGGGGGGGGGGGTGGAAAGACTTGTGAATGTAAATTGCTTCATCAATCTTTTGAAATAGCCTCAGGCTTTTTCTGTGATTATGGGGCCACTGGCTGAAGTGTTTCTTAGATGATTTGTACTTCTTGCCTTTAACAAATCACCCATCATTTTTTTCAATGCTTCTTTAAAATGGGGCATTAACTGGAGGGCACTGGTAAAGCAATCTGAATGCAAAGTTCTTCTAGACGTGTGTAGTTCTTACAATCACAGAATTCTCATCAATACCTAACTTAGAAGTTTTCACCACTTTGCTTTCTTTTTTTAAAAAGATTTTGTTTATTCATGAGAGAGACACACACACACACACAGGCAGAGGGAGAAGCAGGCTCCATGCAGGGAGCCCAACATGGGATTTGATCCCTAGACTCCAGGATCACGCCCTGGGCTAAAAGCAGGTGCTAAACCTCTGAGCCACCCAGGAGTCCCTCATCATTTTGCTTTTAACTAGTCTTTCCAAAGCATTCAACTTAGTTTTCATAGAAACATCTTTTTATGCTTACATTTTCAAAAATTTAATTAAATTACAATAGCAAATTTCACTGATATAAGAAAGTGGAATAAACCCAGCTGATATTTGGAAGTCAGGTAGCTCAACTGGCAAGAACAGATCTACCCCAAAGCTCTCAACAATAGCCTCCCTGAGCACCTGTGTGGCTCATTCAGTTAAGCATATGCCTTCAGCTCAGGTCATGATCCCAGGGTTCTGGGATCAAAGCCCTGCATTGGGCTCTCACCCTGCTTAAGCAAAAAGTCTGCTTCTCCCTCTGCCTGCACCTCCCCCTGCTTGTGTTTTCTCTCTCTCTCTGTCAAATAAATAAATAAAATCTACAAATTAAAAAAGTAGCCTCCTAAAAAAAAATAAATAAAAAATAAAAACATAAAAAAGTAGACTCCTAACCCTGTTTAGCATCCTGGGGGCATTGGTAAGTACGTTTTAAAGTTTTTTTTTTTTTCTTAAGTAATCTACACCCAATGTGGGGCTTGAACTCATGACCCTGAGATCAAGAGTCAAATGCTTCACCAACTGAGCCAACCAGGTGCCCCTTTATTAGATTGGGAGAATAGATTAGGAACAAAGAAAGTTACTATTTATTTTTGCAAAAAGTATATATGTTACAGTGATGGTTGCATTTGTACCACTCTATGTTTATTAAAAATCATTGGATCAGTGACGCCTGAGTAGCTCAGCGGTTGAGCTTCTACCTTCCACTCAGGTCCTGATCCCGGGTCTGAGGATTGAGTCCCACATTGGGCTCCCTTCGAGGTGCCTGCTTCTTCCTCTGCCTATGTCTCTGCTTCTCTCTATGTGTCTCTCATGAATAAATAAATAAAATCTTTTTAAAAATCATTGGATCAGGGATCCCTGGGTGGCACAGCGGTTTAGCGCCTGCCTTTGGCCCAGGGTGCGATCCTGGAGACCCGGGATCGAATCCCACATCGGGTTCCCGGTGCATGGAGCCTGCTTCTCCCTCTGCCTATGTCTCTGCCATTCTCTCTCTCTCTCTCTCTGTGTGACTATCATAAATAAATTAAAAAAATTTTTTTTAAATCATTGGATCATACACATGAAATGGGTGAATTTTATTGTATGTAAAACCTACCATAATAAAGCTGTTCTTAAAACATCTATTCACAAAAAAAATTAAAAAAAAACATCTATTCACGTATGTCTAGATTTTTCACTGAATTTCTAATTTTCACTGAATTGCTAAAGCGCTGGCAAGGCAACAGAGTTTTCACTATTCACTTTTGGGAGGGGAGGAACGCTTCACCAATTCGTGAGTCATTGTGCAGGGGCCATGCTAATCTCCGTATTGTTCCAATTTTAGCATATGTGCTACAGAAGTAAGCACCACGTTTTACCTTTTTTTTTTTTTAATGTGTATTTATTTATTTATTTGAGAGAGAGGGAGAGAACACACGTGCATGCTAGCAGGGGAAGAGGAAGGAGAGAAGCAGACTCTGTGCTGAGCATGGAACCTGACTCGGGACTTGATCTCACAATTGAGATCATGACCTGAGCTGAAACCAAGAGTCAGCCGCTTCACTGAGCTATCCAGGTGCCCCACCACTTTTGACTTTTTATACATAAGTATGGCTTGAATTTTTACAACAAAAGATACATAACTTTTATTTTCTCCCCGCCCCCCCCCCGGTTTTATTGATATAATTGACATACGACACAGCATTAGCTTAAGGTGTACATCATAATGGTTTGATAGAGATACCTTAACTTTTATAGTCAGAAAAAAAATAAGATGTACATACATCAAAGATATAATTAAAAAGTGTATAATGTATATATACATCAAAAATTATTATACTGTTTGGGACGCCTGGGTGGCTCAGCGGTTGAGTGTCTGCCTTTGGGCCAGGACATGGTCCCAGGATCGAGTCCCACCTTGAGCTCCCTGCATGGAGCCTGCTTCTCCCTCTATGTCTCTGCCTCTCTCCCTGTGTCTCTCATGAATAAATAAATAAATAAAATCTCTTTAAAAATTATTATACTTTTTGATTAAGATAACGAAATAAAGCTTTCTCATAGGCTCTGTTTCCGCCAATACCTAAGAAAGTTAAAATTTCATCCACAGGGAACAAAGGGCCACAACTCAGTATCTTAAATGTCAACAGTGAAAGAAAGAAATAGAATATTCTGGTCTGGAGTAAATTAAGGCTTCCAGTCCTGCCTCCATTCCATCAAAATCCATATTGCTAGGTTCACAAAATCTTTGGAATCAATACATACATATGCACGTCTATTCCAAGAGAGAAGAGAATTAAGTAGTGTCTTTATCTTCAACCTCTTCTCTCCAGAGAAGTGAAAATGACTATCCAGGAGAAGGTGCAATGAGAAGTGGAGAGCAGGCTAGGTGTTTTAGGTGGCTGTGATGAGTGCAGGAGAGCTAATACTTAATTGAGAGAGAGGGTTCCAAGGACTGAGGCTCTTTCATGTTGGAATGGGATACAACAACCTCTAGTAGAGTGAACTCTGAAACAGACTTCTAAAATTTCAGAAAACATGGAAGACATAGAGGAATGTAGGTATTCTAATAAAGGGTGCCTACCGTTGCCCCTGAGTTCTGCCCTCCTCTCTTTCAGACAAGCTTATAAATCATAGAAAAAGTGCAGGGCAGCCCCGGTGGCGCAGCGGTTTAGCGCCGCCTGCAGCCCAGGGCGTGATCCTGAAGCCCCGGGATTGAGTCCCACGTCAGGCTCTCTGCATGGAGCCTGCTTCTCCCTCTGCCTCTCTCTCTCTCTCTGTCTCTCTCTCTCTCTCCATCTCTATGAATAAATAAATTTTAAAAAAAGGAAAGAAAAAGTGCATACGGCATAAAATAACAGCCTTCAAGCTGCAGTTCATTAGGAAAACCAAGTTGGTTTCAGATAAAGTGGCAAGGGGACCCCTGGGTGGCGCAGCGGTTTGGCGCCTGCCTTTGGCCCAGGGCGCGATCCTGGAGACCCGGGATCGAATCCCACGTCGGGCTTCCGGTGCATGGAGCCTGCTTCTCCCTCTGCCTGTGTCTCTGCCTCTCTCTCTCTCTCTCTCTCTCTCTCTCTCTGTCTCTGTGACTATTATATATAAATAAAAAATTTAAAAAAAAAAACAGATAAAGTGGCAAGGAATTTAGGAGGCAAGGAGAGAAATCAAAGGCGTTCACCCCAAGTGCTTTGAATTCTAGGATAACCTACGAAGAAAATGAGCTCGATTAAGAACTCAAAAATAGGGCAGCCCCGGTGGTGCAGCGGTTTAGCGCCTCCTGCAGCCCAGGGCATGATCCTGGAGTCGCGGGATCGAGTCCCACGTCAGGCTCTCTGCGTGGAGCCTGCTTCTCCCTCTGCCTGTGCCTCTGCCTCTCTCTCTCTCTGCATCTCTATGAATAAATAAAGTCTTAAAAAATATATATATAAAAAAGAACTCAAAAATGAAAATAATAATAAGTAAATAATTTTAAAAACTCAAAAATGAGATAAACAACTGAAAGAGATGAATAGAGAAATTGCACATCCAACAAAGCCAAGACCGAAACAATATCATTATAGAGCTAATAAATACATCAAAAAAGCAAGGAGTAGAGTAGACATGGCTGTAAATGGAATTATTAATGTGGAAAGATGGCTTGAAATAATCACAATAAAGGCAAATGAAAACCACAAAGAGATTAAAACGATCATCCCCGACCCAAACACTTTTTAATCAAATAGTTCAAAGTATCCATGTAGAAAGGCACCAATAGAGTTCTTACTTCCTCTGGATTTGGTTTTAGGAGGAACCATTCAGTAAGAGACAAGTAGAATTCTTCCAATTTAAGTCAACACCAGATTGTTATTTTAATAAACAGCCTCTGAAGCTTATTAATATTGTAACAGTAAGTGAGAACTTACAGAGCCTGAAATTCAGTGTGACCTCAAAGAGTACTGAAAGTTAGTAAGATACATATCCATTCCCTGAACAGACAAGGAACAGTGGGAACATGGAGTAGAACCTGAATTGCTCATAGGTTTCAGTTGTGTGTTGTTATTATTATTATTGCACACAAGAAATGAAACTGCTTTATGTAAATGAAAATTTTTTAATTAGGTTGCTTGCTATTATCTTAAAGATTTTACTTATTTACCTGACACAGAAAGAGAAAGAGCACAAGAAGGGGGAGCGGCAGGCAGAGGGATAAGGAGAAGCAGGCTCCCCACAGATCAGGGAGCCCGATGCGGGGCTTGATCCCAGGCCCCTGGGGTCATGACTTGAGCCAAAGGACTCAAAGCATTTAGCTGAATGAGCCACTCAAGGCACCCCAAGTTGCCTGCTATTAAAAACACATCATACGTATTAATAATCCAGATTTAGAACATACTGGCTTTTCAATAAAATGAACAGAGAATTTACCAAGTGGCCACTTACAGTGAATTCTCTCAGACTGAGAAATAACCGATTTCCATTATTTGAGCCATGAAAAAAGATCACGATACCATTACCTGATGGCAGCAATGGATAAAAGTAATACCGAGATTTCTTGGTTTGGGGACACCTGCCTGGCTCAGCCCATAAAGCATGCAACTCTTGAGGGATCTTGGGGTTGTGAGTTCAAGCCCCATGTCGGGTGAAGAGATTACTTAAAAAAAAAAAAAAAAAAAAAAAGGGCACCTGGGTGGCTCAGTTGGGCATCTGCCTTTGGCTCAGGCTCCCTGCTCAGTGGGGAGTTTGGCTCTCCCTTGCCCTTTGCCCCTCCTCACCCCTTGTGTTTGTTTTCTCTCTCAGATGAATAAATGAAATCTTAAAAAAAATTTTATTGGTCTATTAACTATTGGGAGCTACAAAAATGATTCATAAAAATGAAAAAGTTTTATTAGACATGCTGTCTACGTTAGAAAACTTTTGAGAAAAATGCTTTCTTCTTGCCCAATGGAAAGGAATATCATCCCTTTTTTTTTTCTTTGTAACATTGAGACAACTTTTAAAGCTTTTGATATTTCTTATCAGATACAGACACACACACAATGTTGAAATTCTAAGAAAGGCATGAAAAAGAAAATAAGGCCTTTCTTCCTCCCCATTTATTAGATTTTACTCCCTAGAGGCAATTCTGTTAGCATTTTCTGCTGTTTCATTTTCCTGATATTTATCATGATTTCTTCAATCAGTTTAATTTATTGGTTTGTTGATTTTAAACTGTATCTCTCCACAGTAAAAGATAAAGAAATTAACAAATTTCCCCTTCTTTTACTTCTCTCCACCTCTAAATTTTTATTACTTATTGTAAATATAACATTTATATTATTTTTGTTACTAAATTAAATACTAAATTAATTTGTATATAGATTGACTAAAAATAAAACACCAAAACCCAACACTTACCATATTATAATTCTACAAATATTAACAGGAGAACCAAGTAGTGTGATTAGACCTTTCATGATGAAAATATATTCCCAGGTCATTAAAACTTTGCAACTCACAAGGGAGCCTTCCATGTATCAGGACCTTATGGATCTTTTATTTTTTCTCCAAGTTTTTTTTTTCTCCCAAGCTTTTTAAATTTTGTCTGGTCTTGTCTTACACTTCTATTACTTAAATCCTACATGGTCCTCTTTGTTAGATGGTATCTAACAAAGGGGTATATCTATTGATGTGAAGTGTTGGTGGGTTCAGGAGTAAACGTTTAAGAAAAAATTCTTGAGACATCTTCAGTGCAAAAAAGGTGGTTTTATTGAAGCATGGGGACAGGACCTCTGGGCAGAAGAGAGTTGCACTGGGATTTATGAAGAGTGACTGATTATGTCCTTTTAAGTTGGGAGTGCCTTAGGGATAGCCTAAGTCTCTAAGGAATTTGTTTGTTGTTTTAAGATTTTATTTATTTATTCATTAGAGACACAGAGATAGGCAGAGACACAGGCAGAGGGAGAAGCAGGCTCCCTGTGGGGAACCCGATGCGGGACTCAATCTCAGGGCCCTGGGATTATGACCTGAGCCAAAGGCAGACACTCAACCACTGAGCCACCCAGGAGTCCCCTATCTGTAATTTTTAAGGGGTTTCTGACATCCTACTGAGTTCTGAATGGCCATTTTTATCACTGTTTTTGAACATGACAATCCTACCTAGGACGAGTACTAGGGCCCAAATGCATGTGTTTTAACACAACTTTGGAAATACAACCTATGCAATTATTTGCCGCATTCTTAGGATCTGTCCTCAGCCTGTACAGTCCCGTTTTAGCAAGAATCCTGATAAATCAGTTTGGCAAGAATTCCATTGATATCTTTAAAAAAATTCCATTGATATCTGATCACCATTGATACTTAATCAATGGTGATCATTGATTCCACACCCTTGATGTCTAAGTTCTTGGCCTACTTTTAGCTAGAATCCTGTTAGACAAGTTTATAAAGGAGCCCCAGGTGCCATGGCTGGCTCAGTCAGAGACTCTTGATCTCAGGATAAAGTTTGAGCCCCATGTTGGATATAGAGATTACTCAAAAATAAAATTTTTTTAAAGATTTTATTTACTTATTCATGAAAGACAGAGAGAGAGGCAGAGATACAGCAGAAGGAGAAGTAGACTCCATGCAGGAAGCCCAACGTGGGACTCAATCCTAGGACCCCGGCTTCACACCCTGAGCCAAAAGCAGGTGCTCAACTGCTGAGCCACTTAAGTATCCCTCAAAAATAAAATCTTAAGAAAATAAAAAGAATAAAGAATCTCCTTATTCCTGAGTTCTCTTAATAATTTTCACTCCATTGACTCTGTTCCCACTTTCCCCCACCCCCACTTTGCACATTGCTTTTAAATCACCAGCTGTCTTTCCTGTATTTGGAGTTCAGCTCAGTTTTACTGAAGCCTTTCTGCTCTATTGCAATAGTACTGAATGAAATCTGCCTTTACTGATTTTAACTAATGTCTGGCTCTATTGCTCCTTAACAATTCTGGGTTCAAATAATTATTCCCTCAAAACTTTGAAGACATTCATTACTAATGATGACAAGTCTCATTCCTTTATGGAGAAATTGCTTTGTTTGCTTGCTTTTTTTTATTTTGTGGATGCCTGGTTGCCCACTCATATTCCTATAGGGAGAGCTAGCCCGAGTTTTCTCTGCCTGTGTGTTTTTTCAATAGACCTATCCCTTAAGCTTGAATTCTATGTGAACAGGAGGTATGCATCATTATCATCAGGCAGGCTTCCTCAGAAGTTTCCTGGGGAGTAGGCAGGCCGTCCAAGGACCTCTATAACTAACTCCATCATGAAGGTGGAGTACACAACATGAATCACCCCAGAATAAAGCTGTTGTTCCCCCACCCACACTACCTTTTATGCAGATCTGATCTGCTTTTTTTTTGAGCCTAAATATTCCCTCCAGGAGCCTGCTCCAGGCAAATCCTCAATGTCTTCAGAAAACATCTAGGCTGTGATTAGCAGATAGACCTTTAAAAGGAAGCAGTTAGGTTCCTCCTTTTGTGGATTGTCTTCTTTTGCCAGATTATCTATTGGAAATTCACCCTCCTCTGTGCTATCCCATATCACAAGGACTGGAAATTTGGGATCTATATTTTCCAAAATCCCTTCCCAGTGAAGTTCAGGTTAGTGCCAGCCAATCATTCAGAAGATATGGATAGAAGCAAAAAAAAAAAAAAAAGAAGAAGCAGCAGCAGCCATACATTATTGTTGCTCAGGCAGCAACAAGAAGGTAAGAGGTTTTGCAGTGGCTTCTAGGTATTTTCCCACAAACTGCCCAATTCTGACTCTGGAATCTAGTGGGGAATCTGAGAGCAAAGGATGACTTTTCCTGACTTTCAATCCTCCAGCTCTTCTAATGGTTTGGTAAAACAGCTACTTTCCTGAAATAAACTCCTTCCTGCTTAAAATATCTAGAGTAGTTTCTGTTACTCTGATTGATCCCCAACTGACACAGTGACAAAAACAAGGAAAGCTGGGAACGTAAGCCTACTTTGAGACAAAATTGGCTGGAAAAAGTCCCATGCGGTGAAGGCAGGTAGCTGTAGGAAGAGACAAGAGCTGATCACTAGAGCTCACACTAAGAACTAAGGGCCAAAGCTCTTCAAGGAAAAGGTAGCTGGGACGGTTAGGGTTTTCAGACTGTGAGGACACAATTTTCTTTGTTTACTACTGTATCCCTAGTGCATGGCACACAAAATTGTAATATGAACATGTTTGTGCTTGCTTCACCAGCACATATACTAAAACTGAACATGTTTAATAAGTGAATAACCCAGTAAGGAACTGTGCCTTTCTTTGTGCTTCAGTTGGAATGCTTTTGGTTGCAAGTAATGAAAAATCCAACTTGAATTGGCTTGAGCAGTAAAGGAAATTTATTATTCCACGTATCTAGATTTTTAGAGATATGCTGACAGCTTTTTGCAACAACTCAACGAGGATCTAATTTCATTTAATCCCTTAGTCCCTGCCTTCTAAAATGCCGACTTCATTAAAACTACCTTCTTTTGGGGGCGCCTGGCTGGCTCCCTCAGCAGAGCATGCAATTCTTGATCTCAGGGTCATGAGTTCATGCCCCATGTTGGGTGTAGAGATTACTTTAAAAAAAAAAGAAGAAAGAAAGAAAGAAAGGAAGAAGAAGAAGAAGAAGAAGAAGAAGAAGAAGAAGAAGAAGAAGAAGAAGAAGAAGAAGAAGAAGAAGAAGAAGAAGAAGAAGAAGAAGAAGAAGAAGAAGAAGAAGAAGAATAATAATTTTGGGCAGCCCGGGTGGCTCAGTGGTTTAGTGTCGCCTTCAGCCCAAGGCGTGATCCTGGACACCCGGGATCGAATCCCATATCAGGCTCCCTACGTGGAGCCTGCTTTTCCCTCTGCCTGTGTCTGTCCTCACTCTCTCTCTCTCTTTCTGTCTCTCATGAATAAATAAAATCTTAAAAAAAAAAAGAATCTTTAAAAACAACAACAACAAAACCCACAATTTCTTTTGTTATCCCAAGATTGATGTCCATACTTTCAGGGTTACACACTTTATCTTTCACGTCTTACAGAAAACAGGGAGTGTTTGATCCTAGCATTCCTAAAAATCATATGATGGGGTTGTATTAGATTGCATGCCCACCCCTGGACTATCACTGTGGCCAAATAACCTGTGATTTACAGTCAGCTTCCTTGGACAAAATGAATGCTATAAAGGGAAACAAAAATACTTTCTGTTCTTAATATGTGATCTACTGTATTGCCAATTCTTTTCTTTTTTTTTTATGATAGTCACACACAGAGAGAAAGAGAGGCAGAGACATAGGCAGAGGGAGAAGCAGGCTCCATGCACCGGGAGCCTGATGTGGGATTCGATCCCGGGTCTCCAGGATTGTGCCCTGGGCCAAAGGCAGGCGCTAAACTGCTGTGCCACCCAGGGATCCCTGTATTGCCAATTCTTGGGGAGACCTTCATCTCTGGCTACCTGAAGCTGGGCACAGGAACTATTTACACAAGGAGTCACTAGATAGATGTAGATTCTACAGTGGATAAGACATAGCCAAATGACTCCAGTTAGTGGGAGAAGAGCCTGTCTATCTCAACAATAAGCCCCAGACATTTTCTGGGTGAAGATGTTCATTCCTCAGAACCAGTGTTGATAAGAAAGAAGGTATGCCTCTGTCTAGGACCCGGCCACAAGAGTCAAGGCCTGGGGTCTTTAGAATTTCCTTTAGCTATTGAATTGAGTGGTCTAAAACCCTAGATCCCACTTCTCTTATCTACTCCATGACTTAGCTCATTAATTTATTCCCTCTCACTTGCTTATCATCAGAATGTCCCTCCCTACTTGAGTGTTTCCATGAGCATATAAATAATGCTGTAATTTCCCCTATCATAAAAACATACCTCCTTGGCACTTTGTACCTTCCCCTATTTCCCAGCTCCTCTTTGCAGAAAAAAAGATCCCTTGTAAAGTTGTATTTACTTCAAGTCTCTGTTGCCTCTCCTCTCATTTGCTCTTGAACACATTTTAATCAAGCTCATATTCCTAGAACTCCCTAGAGTGCTCTCATCAAGGTCACTGATAATTGCCACTTTGCTGAAATCCAAGGGTTACCTCTCAGTCCTCATGTCTCTCAGCTTTTCAACAGCATTTGGCACAATTGATCAGACCCTCCTTATTAAAACCCATTTTTCACTAGGCTTCTAAGACCTCACACTCCTAACACTTTCCCTGCACCTCACCTGCTGCTCCTCAGTTCCCTTAGCTTGTTCTTTCTCACTTCTAAAGGCAGAGTGTCATGAGTTGGTCTTCATAACTCTTTTCTATGCATGTTCCCTGGGTAATATCATCTGGCCCCATGACTTCAAAAATGGTCTATTACCTACTGAAGTATTTACGGGAAGAACAGTAAATATCCAGAATTTGCTTTAAAATATTCCAGGCTTGGGGGCACCTGGCTGGCTTGTTAGGAGGGTGTGTGTGACTCTTGATCTCAGGGTCATGAATTAGAGCCCAACACTGGGGTTAGAGATTACTTAAATAAATAAATAAAAATAAAAATAAAAATAAAATAAATAAAATAAAATAAATTAAAATAAAATAAAATACTCCAGCCTAGGGAGGAATGAGGAAAGATGGGACAAGACTAATAAAATATTAATTATTGATAAAGCTAAGTGATGGGTACACAGATATCCATCATATTATTCTCTCTACTTTTGTATATGCTTAAAATTTTTCCATAATATAATAAATAAAATCTGTATACTGAACACTTCTATATTTATATAAAATATATATATATTATTAAAAAGGCTTTCAAGCCTTTTTTTCCTAAACTCCAAACATGTATTTGCAACTGCCTCCTCAACATTTCTACTCGATTGTTCAACAGTCATTGCAAATTTAACATGTCTAAAATGAACCACCTACCAAACCCTCCTTGCCCCACAAAAAACAAAACAAAACAAAAGAAAACAAAACAAAAAAAACTGCATCTCCCAGGGTTTCCTGTCTCTGTAAATTACATTACATTTACCCAATTGTTCAGACCAAAAACTTTGGAGTCATCCTTCCCTCCTCTCTTTCACTTATAATCCACATCCAATCCCATTGCCAAAACACACTCAATTTCTGACAATTCACTACCTTCCGTGTTACCATCCTTTCTGTTGATATACCCAGCCTCCAGCCTCCAGCCTCACTCACGTCCAGGGTTGAGGCTCTCCGGCTCTCTGTCTTTACTACAGTCTAGTGAACTGGCCTCCTGCTGTTTCATGAGTGCAAGAAGCAGACTCTCACCTCCAGAGACCTACTGTTCCTTCTGCCTGGAATGCTTTCCCCCCAAGCATTTGCCTGGCTTAAACTCTCCATTCCAAGCTCCAATCAGTCATTAACTTAGGTAGAGCTTTCCTCAAACAATTTATGTAAAACAAATGCTGCTTTCACTGTCTATCTCCCTTCCTGTTTGATTTTCCTATTATTTTATATATCCATTAGTTACTTGCTTTGTAAGCTAGGTAAGAACAAGAACTTTGTCTTGTTTACTGCTATAACCCTAATACCCAAAATAATTCATAGCACAAGTAGTGTAAGTAATTTGTTGAGAGAATAGATGATTGGATGAACGGGTCTCAGATAAGGGTAGAAGATAGCCCTGCATTTGGATGCTCCAGGTTGAGGGGATGTGACTCTTCCCTTCCCCACTCCCAGCTTCTGTGCTCACCTGAACCATGCTCAGACCCTATAACATCCAAAAGGCTTTTTCCGTAAGGTGGAACTAAGCAGGTATAACCCCAGAAATTAGAACAGTTAAATAGTCCTGAGTAAGATATTCCTTAGAAAATGAATTCTTTTTACTTTTTATTTTCTTTTTAAATATGGAATACTTCACGGATTTGCGTGTCATTCTTGTGCAGGGGCATGCTAATCTTCTCTGTATCGTTTCAATTTTAGTATATGTGCTACCAAAGCGAGCATTGAATTCTTAAAAAAAATTAAAAAAAAGATTTGGGGATCCCTGGGTAGCTTAGCAGTTTAGCACCTGCCTTTGGCCCAGGACGTGGTATTGGAGTCCCAGGATTGAGTCCCACATTGGAGCCTGCTTCTCCCTCTGCCTGTGTCTCCGCCTCTCTCTCTCTCTCTCTCTAATGAAGAAATAAATAAATAAATAAATAAATAATCTTAAAAAAAATAAAAATATTTTATTTATTTATCCATGAGAAACACAGAGGCAGAGGGAGAAGCAGGCTCCCCGCAGGGAGCCCGATGTGGGACTTGAATCTGGACCCCGGGATCAGGCCCTGAGCTGAAGGTAGACGCTCAAACCAAGCGTCCCTGATTGGATTTTTGTCTTAAGAACATCAAGATGAAGGTCAAGATCCCCTTTCTTAAAAACAAATGTTGCTGAAAAGTCAGTATAATAATATGGAAAAAAAAATTGTTTTAAACAAGTAACTATAATTCTCCCAACAAACATTGCAACTATTTATATTTTTGCATCCCATCTGCCAAGTTTTGTCTACATGCAGGTGTCTTTTCAATCTTTTGCATACGCAGAAGACACCATCAAAATTTTGTTGTGGGGACCAACTCCACGGCCAAGGCTCCCGGCTCAGATGGAGCCTGATTCCAGAGTCACTTGCCTATGGCTCACCCAGGGAGGAGGAGCCTTCACTTCCCACAGGCATTGGGCAAGCCCTGTGAGTGGAGACATGGGGCTTGGCCCTGGGTATACAACAACTGATGATCATTTGGGGCCAGAAATGGACTACGGCAGGGGCTGGTTTATTCATTCATCCAATAGCCACTACAAGAATCTCCTATTTTCTTTGATTCTACGGGCTCTACTTTTTTTCCTTATTGTGCCTGGCTAGTAGACCTACCACAATTTATTAAACTTATTATGTATTCCTTTTTGGACCTTACAGAACTTTGCAGTTGATTCTTCCTACATGGAGCTTTTTTACATTAATTGTACCATTGCCTTATAGTGTTGTAGTTAAAAGTGCAGGTTCTGGAAAGAGAATGTCGTTTTTTAACACTAGTTTTATGACTGTCTGTGGTACGTTGGGCAAATTTCTTCTGTCTCAATATTTCCTTTATAAAATCAGGTCACTAATACTACCTTCCTCATAGGATTGTTAAGAGAATTGTGAGATACTTCACTTGAAAAATGCTTGGTCCAGGGCGCCTGAGTGTATGCCTTCGGCTCAGGTCATGTCCTGGAATCCTGGAATCCAGCCCCACATCAGGTTCCCTGCTGAGCAGGAAGTCTGCTTTTCTCCCTTTCCCTCTGCTGCTCTCCCTGCTTGTGCACTGTCTCTCTCTCTCTCTCTGTCGAATGAATAAATAAATAAAATCTTTAAAAAAAGAAAAATGCTTGGTCCTGAGTTAGAACTCAAGAGTTATAACTACTAGTACTATTACTTATTGACACAGGAATAACTTCAAGGATATTAATATCTTCCAGACTTTCAAGATTGTTGCAATGGTTATACAAAATAAATATGTTAAATACACAGTAAATATATTAAAAGCCATTGAATTGTATACTAAAGGAAAGATTATGGCTAATTATGACCATTCTGCTTTTCCAAATGGTATTTTTTTTTAAAGATTTATTTATTTTGAGGGGAGAGTGAGAGGGGAGGGGCAGAGGGAGAGCAAGAGAGAAAATCCCAAGCAGGCTTCAAGCTCAGCACAGAACCCAATGTGGAGCTCAATCCCACGACCCAGAGATCATGACCTGAACTGAAATCAAGAGTCAGACACTCAACCGACTAAACTACCCAGGTGCTCCTCCAAATGGTATTCTTGTTTTCATCTGTATTCTCACCTCAATTTTATCACAATCACATCAGTAATAGAGGATATTATTTTTTGCTTGCTTTTTTTGAGAAGGGTCAAACAGAATCCTGAAGGCACTTTCTTTGGAATTTTTACCCCCTGATTACTAGCAAGGAGGAATATTGTCGTACATATTGTTTCCTATTTGTTTTTCTTCTTCAAACTCTTTGCCCATGTAATTACTGCAACTGAATCCTTTTTTTTAACAATCTATTCCTTAATACCTCTAATTCAGTCCCAGGAGTGGGTTGGTCTCTAACAAGGGGCGCTTCAAAGAGGCCCATTGTTTCTCTGCAGAGGACGCCTCAGTGCTCCCCTGGACCCATTTTCCTCATTAAACAAGGATCTTCCTATTAACTAGAGCTTCTCCCAGCATAGTCCTACTATCATGAATGGCCCACAGCATTTTATCTGGGGCATGTACTCTAAAGACAGAACAAGAAAATTCTTTGAATACACCCTTTCTTCTTGATCTTTGCAACTGCTGATTGGGCCTGGGAATTCTGTATGTAAAAGCAAACATCTCCTCCTTTCAGGGAAGAGCAAGGTTTTGTTTTTGTTTTTGTTTTTGTTTGTTTGTTTGTTTGTTTGTTTGTTTGTTTTTAAGAGCAAGGCTCTTAACCATCTTTGAGGGGCCTACTCCAGGTAACAGTTCCAACAGCATGCTCCCGGGAGAGCTTCGGGTTGACATGACCTCCACTTTAGAGACAATAAAGCTCCAACTGGAAAGAAACCATTACCACCTCTTCCTAGCAGGACAGTGTTTATTAAAATATATGGAATGTTGTTGTAATTGTCATGGTTGCATCTAAATAAACTGAGGGTGACATGCAGAGGAGTTGGTTACATGCCCCAACAGGGGCCTCCTAGTCCACAGTCTGAGCTTGGTCGGTGTACCCAAGAGGATCAGGATCAGAGAGTTGACTCAAAATAACCAAATTCACAAGAGTCTAAGCCTTCATAAAGGAATTCTGAAAGTTGTGACAGTCATGCCCTCAGAGATGAGAAGGGGAAGACAGGTGTTAGCTTATTTATATGGAAAAGGGAGATGGCTCAGTGGCAGAGGAGACTGGGTGCTCCGGGGGTGGGCTCCTGTTGGTGCATCCTGCTTGTTAGATGATATCCTGAAACCATAGATAACTCAGTGGCTTTGTTCCTTTTAAAAATAGGCCAGGAATAGTCTGTAGTTCAGGAGGGACTCCTGTCAGTACTTCTAGTCACCACCCCCTCTCCCCTCCCTAGGGAGAACACTGTTGGGCGAAGCATAAGCAATTAGGGAGAATGAGGAATTGATGCTCTTCCTTATTCCTTTGTCTACTGGTACCCAGTAAATAAGCACCCTTCCCCCTCGTATTAATAACCTCATGTTGGGAGGGATCCATTCTATTGTCCCTTGTGGTGAATCAGAAAGAATCGGAAGTTCTTCTATCTTTAATTCTCTTGGCTCAGTCGGGAGCCGTTTAGAACAATACAAATGCCAATTTATTAATAAATGTTCTCTTTGATGAGATAATCTTGTCTGCTGAGAAGCAAAATAAAAGACTAGCCACTTAGTCCTGAAAAGCACCGGGATGCTTCAGGCTCAGCTATATTGGAGATCAGCCAGGAGCGCTAGGCCATCAGAGTAAACCGAGTCTACTGGCGTGGACATAGCGCTTTCCTGAGAACAAATTAAAATTGTTATTTCTGGGCAGCCCGGGTGGCTGGGCGGTTTAGCGCCGCCTTCAGCCCAGGTCGTGACCCTAGAGACCTGGGATCGATTCCCACGTCAGGCTCCCTGCATGGGACCTGCTTCTCCCTCTGCCTGTATCCCTGCCTCTCTCTCTCTCTCTCTCTCTCTCTCTGTGTGTGTGTGTGTTTCTCAAATAAATAAATAAATAAATAAATAAAATCTTTAAAAAAATTGTTATTTTAACTGAAATAGAAAATGCACACAAGATTATTTTATCTTAAAAGCAGTTACCAAAATTTCGCAGACTATGCAGAGGTCAGCAATCCCTGATTGCCTACTGGTTGCCCTCAGGGTTATCCCGGCAGGAAGCGTGGAGAATGTAGCTTGTCTCAAATATAATTTCTATTTGGGACTCATTATTTTTAAGGTCAGTGCTACCAACAAATCAGAAGGTCAGAGTACTAGGATTTTACCAAGCTTCAACTCTAGGCTGCCAACACACATTAACTCTATTGTAATAAGTGTAAAGCATATTTTTCTCTTTTTTTAAAGATTTTATGTATTTATTCATGAGAGGCAGAGAGAGAGAGTGAGAGGCAGAGACACAGGCAGAGGGAGAAGCAGGCTCCCTGTGGTGAGACTGACTCGGGACTGATCTCAGGATCTCGACCTGAACCAAAGGCAGATGCTTAACCACTGAGCCACCCAGGTGCCCTCAGGGAAACACTTATGTTAAATGGTTGATTATAAAGGTTTATAAAGGTTTATTATAAATGGTTGATTACATAATAAAGAATCACCAGCCAGATAGAGAGACATAGGGCAAGGTCCATGGAGTTGGGATGCACCACCATTCTGGTTCATAAATGTGTTCACTAACCCAGAAGCTTTCTGAACCCTATACTTTTAGGATTTTTAGGAGGCTTCATTGCAGAGACATAATTTTTAAAAATATTTTATTTATTTATTTATTTATTTGACAGAGAGAGAGAAAGCACAAGCAAGAGGAGCAGCAGAGAGAGAGGGCTCCCTTCACTCAGCAGGGAGCCCTACTTGGGGCTCAATCCCAGGACCCTGAGATCATGACGTGAGCTGAAGGCAGTTACTTCACTGACTGAGCCACTCAGGTGCCCCCAAGACATGATCAATCATTAGCTCAATTTCCAGCCCCTTTAGCCTTCCCAAAGGATGTGGCATGGAGCTGGAACTTCCAAGTACCTAATCATGGCTTGGTTTTTCTGGTGACCAGCCCCATCCTGAAGCTGTCTAGGAATCTACCAAAAGTCACCTCCTTAGAACAAAAGACATTCCTTCTGCCTGGGGGAGTTCTAAGGGATTTAGGAGCTCTGTGTTAGGGACCAGAATAAAAAATGACCTCATTTAAGCCAACAACAACAACCCAATGAAGTGAGCTCAATCAACCCCAACTTGCAGATGAAGAAACTGAGACATGAAGTTAGGGCCAACGTGAGACAGCATGTAAGAAATAGAATTTGAAGCTAGCAATTCTAACTGCAGAGCCCTAATATTTAACCTCACTGCCACCTAGAATTTGCAAGTTCTCAGGAGATTTATGAACTCACAAGGCAGGGACGCCCGGGTGGCTCAGGGGTTGAGCATCGACCTTCAGTTTAGGGCGTGATCCTGGAATCCTGGGATGAGCCCTACATCTGCCTATGTCTGAGCCTCTCTCTGTGTCTCTCATGAATAAATAAAATCTTAAAAAAAAACAAAACAAACCCGAAGGGCAGCCCAGGTGGCTCAGTTGCTTAGCGCCACCTTCAGCCCAGGGAGTGATCCTGGAGACCCCGGATTGAGTCCCACGTCGGGCTCCCTGCTTGGAGCCTGCTTCTCCCTCTGTGTCTGTCTGTATGTCTCTCTCTCTCTCTCTCTCTCTGTGTCTCTCATGAATAAAAAAAAAAAAAAGAACTCTCAAGGCACAGTGGCATCCTGTAGTCTGTTCTAAGGAACCAAGTTTTACGAAGAGTTGTATGATCTAACTCTACACATGCTAAACCATTCTCTGTAGTCCAGCTCCCATCCTCTGTCACCAGCAAGCCCTATATACCAGTAGCATATAAACAGTGGTGGGTGGAAGATATTTTTGACCAGGAGAGATAGAAAAAAGAAGCCATTTGTCCCAGATTAAGAAATGTTTTCCTGGGGAGATATCTGGTTTTTCTTGTGGTATCTTGGAATATTGTAACATATAGCTCCTTCCCATATAAGCCTTAGTAAAGTTCTCACATGTACCTCCTAAGAATGCCTGATACTGGGCGCCTGGGTGGCTCAGTTGGTTAGGCTCTGCCTTAGAGTCAGGTCATGATCCCAGGGTGCTAAGATCAAGTCCAGCCTTGGGCTTCCTGCTCAGCAGGGAGTCTGCTTCTCCCTCTCCCTTCTCCCTGCCCCCTGCTCATTCTCTCTCTCTCTCTCTCTCTCTCAAATAAATAAATAAAATCTTTTAAAAAATGTCTGATACTTTTGCAACAGGTCTATTCCTTCCCCAGTGTCCAGCAATACACCAAGAAAAGGTAAATTCTGAGAACATTTTCTAACTATTCTCCATACAAAGACATTTGTAAAATACACTATTGAAAGAGAAACAAACAAAAGGAAGAGAAATCAGGTTCAGGGTGTCCAAGAACTGCAGGCCTCTACACCCAAAGTTGGGTGCTTGGTAAGGTGAATATGGTGCTCCATTTCAATTTCTAGTTTATTTCATGAGTTCTTGCTGTAAGTTGCTTCAAACATTTTTATTTTTTATGAGTTTGGACACAAATCTGTTTAAAAAGCCATTCACTGTTGATACAGAAACTTCTGATCACTTATGAGAAATAGACGTGGTACCATGAGAGCAAGAGCAGGAGCCAGACCATTATCAGACTGTTTTCATTATAAAACTGGACTAAATTATCTTTAATTCTTTCAACCCCAAGATTCTGTGCTTCTATGGTGTTAGATTTATCAGTAAAGCTTAATTTAATAGTTCCCTATTTCATTTTTTTAAGGAGAACCGATAAAGAGGAAGGCAAAGAAAGTTGTACCGCATCTAAGAATTGAAGTCAAATTCTGTTGTAAGCAACAGCTCCATATTTAGATACTGAAAATAAAATACTCTTAAATATAAGTTCAACACAATACAACTGTATTAAGCTAGGTTACAAGCCATGTACTAAGCAAAGCAGTAGAATAAAATAATCTTAAATATTTTAAAATACCCATGCTAGAGATCAATATTTAGCACATTTTTAAAATTCTTTAATGTCTTTCAATGTAATCCGTACTCTTGTGAACCACCTGAGTAATCAATTCATCAACTTTGTACATATAGTAATAAAGTGAGTTTTAGTAAAGCATATTTTATTTTAGGTAAGAGTATTTTTTTTAAGATTTTATTTTTTCAAAAAATATTTATTCAGTATTTCTTTTTCTTTTTTTTTTTTTTTAGAATTTTTATTTATTTATTCATGAGAGACACACACACAGAGAGGCAGAGACACAGGCAGAGGGAGAGGGGCAGGCTCCATGCAGGGAGCCTGACATGGGACTTGATCCTGGGTCTCCAGGATCACACCCTGGGCTGAAGGTGGCGCTAAACCACTGAGCCACCCGGGCTGCCCTAAGATTTTATTTTTAAGTAATCTCTATACCCGATGTGGGGCTCAAATTTATAACCCTGAGATCTGTACCAACTTGGCCAGCTAGGTACCCCAGCTAAGGGTATTTCTAAATATGCTATTATAAAGTTCATTTTTTTTTGTTTTATAAAGTTCATTTTTATATAATTTCTTTTTTAAAAAAAATTATTTATTTATGATAGTCACACAGAGAGAGAGGCAGAGACATAGGCAGAGGGAGAAGCAGGCTCCATGCACCGGGAGCCCGACGTGGGATTCGATCCCAGGTCTCCAGGATTGCGCCCTGGGCCAAAGGCAGGCGCCAAACCGCTGCGCCACCCAGGGATCCCATGTTTCATAAAGTTCATTTTTAATGCAATCCTTGATTACATTTATAATATGGAAAGATAAATTTAGACTTTTTCCAATTTGACAACTTAAGTGGTTAAAAAAATTCATAATTTTCAACATAAATTTCAGAATGATATGTTATGTTTGTGGACCAAAAATATTACAAAGTGAAAAATAAATAAAAGTTGACTTCCTGACCAATTTTTAAGTTACTATGGTTAAAGATTAAGAATTGCCTGATTGTATGTGGCGGGGTTGTTGATTGCCAAGTAAGAGCTGCCTGACTCACGGGAATAATTTGGAGTTTTTCTAAATTCTAATTTCAGACATTTTACAAAATGAACATTTAACATTTAACAAAAATATTGTTTTTAGATAAATCATTGCTGTAATTTGTGCACATGGGTATGTATGTTTGTACGGGGGGAGTGCTTTCTGTGTCTGCAGTTATTTGGAAAATTTGGGGGCAAAACAAAAAATGAACAGAGATTGATTTAATTAATTTTCTTAATATCTTAAATGCAACATGTTGTTAGAATGCAATGGACAGAACTCAAGTAAATAGGCTGGCCCAGAATGTAATTTTGTCTTGAATCCTCAATATGGAGGCAATGAGATTCTGGGAACACAGTAAAAGTTTAATTTATGTAGTTTTTATTTCCTGCAGACCAGCATAGTGAAGTAAGAGAATAGTCTATGGACTTTTAGAAAATTTTGTCTGCAGGTGAAAGTGTATTGTTGCATATAATTTGTGATATGTAACTGGATTTTTAGAACAATTCTTGAGTTTTAAAAGTCTTTTGGAAATTGGGGATGGGTAATGAGTAGAAAATATCTGTTTTAGGGATGCCTGGGTGGCTCAGTGGTTGAATGCCTGCCTTCAGCCCAGGGCGTGATCCTGGAGTCCAGGGATTGAGTCCCACATCGGGCTCCCTGCATGGAGCCTGCTTCTCCCCCTACCTGTATCTCTGCCTCTCTCTGTGTGTGTCTTTCACGAATAAATAAGTAAAATATTTAAAAAAAATAAAGTATCAGTTTTAAAAGGCTTTCAGGGCACCTGGGTGGCTCAGTCAGTTAAATGTCCAACTTCTGATTTTGGCTCAGGTCATGATCTCAGGGTCGTAAGATCAAGCCCTGCCAAGGGCTCCCCTCTGGGTGTGAAGCTTGCTTAAGGTTCCCTCTTGGGGTACCTGGGTGGTTCAGTCAGTTAAGCATTGGACTCTTGTTTTCCAGTCGAGTCATGATCTCAGGGTCATTAGATCCAGCCCAGTGGTGGTTCTGCCATCAGCACAGGAGTCAGCTTGAGATCCTCTCTCTCCCTCTGCCCCTCTCCTGCTGCTTCTGTGTGTGCACATGGACACACACTTTCTCTCATTCATAAATAAATAAATAAATAAATAAACAAACAAAATCTTTAAAAAAAAAAAGATTCTCTTTCTTTCTCTCCTTCGGCCCCCCTTCCTCTTGTTCTTTCTCTTTCTCAAAAAAAAGCAGGGGTGGGCTTTGGAAATTATCCAGTTTGTCCTTGTAATCCATTCCACTAATATTCAACTAATATTTATTGACAGCTATTATATGTCAGGCATTATTCCAGGCACTTGGAATAGGTCAGTGAGCACACAGGACAAAGATTCTTGTGGTGCTTCTAGTAGGGGAAATGGACAACAGCAATCAATATAATAAATAAGCAAATTCAATAGTATGTTGGAGGCTGATAAGTAAAATGGAATTTTAAAAAATATAATGGGAGAGGGGCGCCTGGGTGACTCAGTTGGGTAAGCGTCTATCTTCAGCTCAGATCATGGTCTCAGGGTCCTGGATCAAGCCCTTCATTGGGCCCCTTGCTCAGTGGGGAGTCTGCTTTACCCTCTCCCTCTGCCGCTCACCCTGCTTGTTTGCTCTCTCTCTCAAATCAATAAATAAAATCTTTAAGATAAATAAAAATAAAATAGAAAAGGGCAGGAAAGATTGCTAGGCCCTGCAAGGGTGTCATAATTTTATCTTTTTTTTTGTAAGATTTTATTTATTCATTCATAAGAGACAGAGAGAGAGAGAGAGAGAGAGAGAGAGGCAGAGACAGAAGCAGGCTCCACGCAGGAAGCCCGACATGGGACCTGATCCCGGGTCTCCAGGATCACACCCCGGGCTGAAGGCAATGCTAAACCGCAGAGCCACCCGGGTTCCCTGAGTGTCATAATTTTAAATAGGATGGTCAAGGTAGGTCTTGTTAAGAAGGGACATTTTTTCAAAGACTTTATAAGGAGGGAATTTAGCCATATGATTCTCAGGGGAACAGTCTCTTAAGCAAAAGAACTAATTTGTGTGAAACCTGCAAAGCAGAAGTGTGCCCACTAGAGTTTGAGAAACAGTGAATAGGCCAGTGTGTCTGAAGGAACAGGGAGCTGACAGTAGGGGCATCCAGGACCAGATCAAGGAGAGCTTCATAGGCCATTGTAAGGACTTCGCCTTTTTTGCTCTAGATCCAAGTGGCTCAGTCTTAGCACTGTTGACACTTTGGGCTGGACAATTCTTTGTTGTGGAGGACTAGCCTGTGCATTCTAAGATATTAAGCAGCACCCTTGGCTTCTCCCCACTAGATGCCAGCAGTACCCTGACAATGAGACAACCAAAAAGGTCTTCAGACAATGTCAAATGTCCCCTGGAACAAAACCTTCTTTCTCTCCCTGGTCAAGAACCACTATTGTAGATGCTATGGGAAGCCACTGGAGGATTGTAAGCAAAGGAGTTGATGTCTTACATATTTTTAAATAGCTTTATTGTCATATAGTTACGTATCATAAAATTCACCTATTTAAAATGTACATTTCAACACTTTAGTATATAGTTATATAGTCAAACTACTTCTCGAAGAGACCATTCTTTCTGATTTGTTTTCACACCCTTGTTGAAATCAATTGATTATAAATGTAAGAGCTTATTTCTGAGCTCTCACTTCAATTCCATTGATCTCCATGTCCATCCTCATGTCACTACCACAGCGTTTTCATTACTGTAGCTTTGTAGTAAGTTTTGAAATCAGAGGGAGGCCTGGTGGCTCAGTGGTTGAGCTTCTGCCTTCAGCTTAGAGCATGATCCCAGAGTCCCAGGATTGAGTCCCACATCGGGCTCCCTGCATGGAGCCTGCTTCTCACTCTGCCTCTCTCTGTGTGTCCCTCATGAATAAATAAATAAAATATTTTAAAAATTAAAAAAAAAAAGTTTTGAAATCAAAAAGTGTGAGTCTTCCAACTTTGTTCTCCCTTTTCAAGATTGTCTTGGCTATTCTAGATTGCTTGCATTTTAAAAATATATTTATTTATTTATTTATTTATTTATTTGAGAGAAAGAGTGCAAGTGGGGGAGGGGCAGAAGGAGACGGAGAGAATCTCAAGCAGATTCCTCACTGAGTGCAGAGCCTGATGGGGGCTTGATCTCACAATGCTTAGATCATGACCTGAGCCAAAACCAAGAGTCAGACACTCAAATGACTGAGCCACCCAGGCGCTCTGAGATCTCTTGCATTTTCATATGAATTTTAAGATGAGTTCATCAATTTCTGCAGACTCTGGCTGAGATTTGTTTTAAAGATTTTATTTATTCATGAAAGACACACAGAGAGAGGCAGAGACACAGGCAGAGGGAGAAGCAAGCTCTCTGTGGGGAGCCCCATGTGGGACTCCATCCCAGGACCCTAGGATCACGACCTGAGCTAAAGGCAAACACTCAACCACTAAACCACCCAGGTACCCCTGTGTCACTATTTCTTGATTTATTATCTATTTTTGGCTTCCTGCTATGATAGATAGGGGTTTAGCTTACTTAAACACATCCCATCTCCTGCTATCTTCTTAATTAGTAATTCTAATTAATATTTTACATATTTGTTTTATGTATAGGCAACAATAGAAACATCTCTAGACTCCACATTTTTGTGAAACACAAATATCAGCTATCTTCCCTTTCCTTCAGTGTTCTTCTCCACATTTATCTCCCAACTTCTATCATTTGTATGTCTACTTTTATGTGACCAAGATGGAAAATGTTTATATTTGGGCAGTCCCAGTGGCCCAGTGGTTTGGTACCACCTTTGGCCCAGGGTGTGATCCTGGAGACCCGGGATCGAGTCCCACATCGGGCTCCCTGCATGGAGCCTGCTTCTCCCTCTGCCTGTGTCTCTGCCTCTCTCTCTCTTTCTCTGTGTGTCTCTCATGAATAAATAAAGAAAATCTTTTTTTAAAATTATTTAAAAAAAAACAATGCTTATTATTTTAATTTTTATTTATTTATAATAGTCACAGAGAGAGAGAGAGAGAGAGAGAGGGGGGGCAGAGACATAGGCAGAGGGAGAAGTAGGCTCCATGCACCAGGAGCCTGACATGGGATTTGATCCAAGGTCTCCAGGATCGTGCCCTGGGCCAAAGGTAGGCACCAAACCGCTGCACCACCCAGGGATCCCCAATGCTTGTTATGATAATAAATTCCTCATATGTCCAAACTGTGAAAATGTACCTAATAAAAGGGTAGGCTTCATAGAAAATCATAAAAACATCTGTTTATAATGATAATCAACCCTTATTTAGCACTTTCCTTGTGCCAGATCCGTACCAAGACCTTCACAAGGGTTATCTCATTCATCTTAATCCTCACAACACCTGATAAAGTAATTACTGACATTGATAGAACATTGTTCTAAACATTTTGCATCTATGAATGCATTTGATCTTAGGCAACCTGATGATGTAGTTTCTATTAATATTCCATTTTGAAGACCTAAGATGAAGAGATTAAGAGCCTTATCAAGTAGGTGCAGAACTAGAATCTGTGTAAGCCTATTTGTAAAATATACATTATTTATTATTTTTCTTGTCTTAGAAAGAGAAAGGTCACGGCGAATGCATATCAAATGCATTGTTTGCACAAATTAATCTGAGATCACTTTATACTGCTAAGTGATACTAGGCCACAAAAGATGTGATTTTGTAGTAGGAGTTAAAAGTTTTCTCAAAAAAAAAAAAAAAAAGTTTTCTCCAGAGGCAAGATAAAAGCAATCCTATCAAGAACCACTAAATTCCTCATAGCTCTGAAAAGGCCTTTGAAACAAATAAACCAATGAGAGGTAAGCTGTCTTTTCTGTTCTAATAGCCTTAGGAAAATAGACCCAAAGTGTTACTGAGCCTGCTTTCTTATGGGTGGAAACCAGGGAAGGGAGATCTCATAAAATGCTTGGGCTTTTCAACTTTTCCTATACAGGGATCCAGTGCCATTATGACATGTCTCAAAAGGGTCCCTAATTTCACATCTGTGGTCAGTTCACAATACTTTTTTTTAAAGATTTTATTTTTGTGTAATCTCTACATCCGATGTGGAGCTCAAACTTACCACCCCTAGATCAAGAGTCACATGCTCTACTGACTGAGCCAGCCAGTCATGACCATTTTAGGGAAAACTTTGAATTATAAGAATGTGTAAAAATAAAAAATAAAAAATAAATAGGGAACCCTGGGTGGCGCAGCAGTTTGGCGCCTGCCTTTGGCCCAGGGCGCGATCCCGGAGATCCGGGATCGAATCCCACGTCGGGCTCCGGATGCATGGAGCCTGCTTCTCCCTCTGCCTGTGTCTCTGCGCCTCTCTCTCTCTCTCTCTGTGACTATCATAAATAAATAAAAAGTTAAATTAAAAAAATAAAAATAAAAATAAATAAAAAATAATAATAATTAAAAAAAGAATGTGTAGCATTTCTTCCATAGAAAAATATTTTTCGGGCAGCCTGGGTGGGTCAGAGGTTTAGCGCCCCCTTCAGCCCAGGGCATGATCCTGGAGACCTGGGATTGAGTCCCCTGTCCGGCTCCCTGCGTGGAGCCTGCTTCTCCCTCTGCCTGTGTTTCTCTCTCTCTCTCTCTCTCTCTCTCTCTCTCTCTCTCTCTCTCTCTCCTGTGTGTGTGTCTCATGAATAAGTAAATAAAATCTTAACAAAAAAAAAAAAGAAAAATATTTTTCAACCTATTCGGTTTTATAGAAAAATCCATCCTAAAATTCATATTGAATCGCAAGGGACCCCAAATAGCCAAAAACAATTTTAAAAAGAACAATATTGTATGTCTCACAATTCCTAATTTCAAAACTTTTTTTTTCAAGATTTATTTATTTATTAATGAGACACAGAGAGAGAGAGAGAGGCAGAGACATAAGCAGAGGGAGAAGCAGGCTCCCACAGGGAGCCAGATGCAAGACTTGATCCCAGATCCCAGGATCACAACCTAAGCCAAAGGTGGACACTCAACCGCTGAGCCACCCAGGCATCCCAGCTAATTTCAAAACTTAATCCTACCCTGCAGAAGTCAAAACAGTTTGGTCCTGGCACAAACACAGACATAGCCTAAAAGCCTGGAAAAAAAAAAAAACTCTTGCATATACAATCAAATTATTTTTTTGACCTTTGTTTTAATTGAAATATAATTGACACAAATTTTATATTACTTTCAGGTGTACCAGTGTTTATATACATTACCAATAATAAGTGTAGTTACAATTTGTCACCATACAAAGTTGTTACAATATCATTGACTATAGTCCCTGTGCTGTGCTTTCATCCCTATGACTTATTTATTTGATAACTGGAAGCCTGTACTTCTGAATCCCCTTCACCTATTTTGCCCATCTCCACAACCCCTTCCCTCCCAAACTGGCAACCACCAGTTTGTGTTTATGGGTCTGTTTCTGTTTATTTTGCTTGTTCATTTCTTTTAGTTTTTAGATGTCACATATTCTTGCAGGTCCTTTCAGTAGAACTAGAAAATAGGACATCAGCTAGGAAATAGACTTATGGACACATATCCACACAAACATAGATATTGTGTGGATTCTGAAGCGTTGGGCTGCAGTCAGCTCATATGGGCTTGCAAAAGCCCAATGTTGAATATTCAGGAATTCTGCAAGCAGCTGTTACACTGGTGGTGGTTTGAAATTGGCCATAGTAGGAGTATTTATACCATGGAAATCAGCAAATGCTAAATATCAGCGTGGTTTTTTTAAATCAGAAAGCCACTTTACCAGCACACCACTACATATATATCACACACATGCATCTTCTCTTCTCTTTCTTTATATATGATAGTTAATATTAACTCTACCTACACACACACACACACTCTCCATTTCTATCTTTAATTCTATATTAACATCAGAGTTTGTTCTAGTTTTTTCCATTTCCATATTTGTAACTGTCTTCTTCAACAGTGAGAAACTTGGCTCCCATTATTCTTGATATATTCACTTTTTACTCAACCTCCTAACCCCAGGAGCCATCTGCTTGGCTCCATTCCCACTGATTCTGATTGAGAGAGCTGGATCCTTTGCCTTGAGGGCCTCCTAGTCCTGAGGTTTCCAAGCCGCACTTCAGCCCTAGCCCTGCCAGCCCAGACCACCAGAGTTGCTTTCTTAGCCTGGGCCCATCAGCCCTAAACTCATCAGCTAAATCTTGACTTTAGCTTTTCACATTTTCTTTTTTTGGGGTATCCCTTTCCATTAAACATGCTTGTTTCCCTATTGTTTTTGAGCTCATGGTTTTGAGTAGTTAATTTAATTCATTCGTAAGGGTTGCCAGATAAAATACAGGAAGCCCAGTTATGTTTGAATCTGGGACATACTTATACTAAAAAAGTATTTTTTATTTATCTAAATTGGAAATTCAACTAGATGTACTGCATTTTAATTTGCTGAATCTGGCAATCCTAGTTAGAGAGAACTACAAATAAACGTCCTTTAATCCTAGTCAGCCCCTGGGTCAACTGAACATGATCTGTAACTCCAGTGTGTTCCTGCACACACTGGGCTTCTAGCTTGTCCTGTACCAAGTACCATCCAACTTATACCCCTGCTTGAAGGGCACAGGTAAGTCCCCCCTCCCCAGTCTCACTTTCTGAACAGCATCTTTTCTCCATCCTTGGTCTGCACATACTGCTTTTGCTCCCTGCCAAACAAATATCAGAGTTGCAGACAGAATCACACAGTTTAGTACACAACTAGAGGGTTTTGTTTACTAATTAGTGTTTTTTTATCCTGGAATACACATAAAAGAGATGAGGCTGCCCCATTAATCTCCAGGAAGCTTTACCTAAGCTAGCTAGAAGTCTGTAGTATTCCACAGAACCCACTGCATTCTTTTTTTTTTTTTTTAAGATTTTATCTATTTATTTGAGAGAGAGAGCACAAATGAGAGAGAGAATGAGTGGGGGAGGGGCAGAGAGAGAAGCAGACTCCCTGTGGGACTGGGTCCCAGGATCCTGGGATCATAACCTGAGCTGAAGGCAGAGGCTTAGCCGACTGAGTCACCCAGGCACCCAATCCACTGCATTCTTTTTATCCCTCTACCGTGATTTTTACCTCCTTATATATTGAAAACTAACTGTTTACAGAGGGTGGGAGAGGGGGGGAAAAAGTATCTGTTTGATATGTTTTGTTATGGAATTATCTCCAGAGTAGAAGTGTTAAGTTAAAAAAAAAGAAAGAAAGAAAGAAAAAAAAGGCAAGGAGAAGAACCAGAATAAAGAAAGGGCAAAGCTACTATATACAAAGCTACTGTATACAAATACCATATTGAAAGGGGGGATGGAGATAGGGATCACAGAGAGACTTACTTTTACTATGTATTCTTCTGTGCAGAGTTTTTAAAAAATCAAAAGCATATTTTAATTCTTAAAAACTATTCACTTTTTAAAAAGAGAAATGATCTGTTTATGTGTGGGTCCCTCACTACACAGTAAACTGCTGCTTGAGGTGAGGGATCCTGTCTATTTCAATTTGAATGCCAAGAGCCCAACATTGTCTCCAGGGCAGGGTCATTATCTGGGATGTTCATATGTATAATAAAAACAGCATTTCTTCTCACTGATTCATTTCCATTACTATCACTGACAGCATATTATCGTGATATTAAGATAAATTAATATTTATTAAATTATTTAATGTCAAGTGTAGGTTAGTGAATAATAAAAATAATTTCAAATTCAATTGCTACTTGAATTTAAATAAAAGAAGTATTAAAATAATAAAACCTATGAAAAGATTAGATTTTTAGAAATTCCTTTTATTTTTTATTTTTTTTTAATATTTTTATTTATTTATTTAGGATAGTCACAGAGAGAGAGAGAGAGAGAGGCAGAGACACAGGCAGAGGGAGAAGCAGGCTCCATGCACCGGGAGCCCGATGTGGGATTCGATCCCGGGTCTCCAGGATCGCGCCCTGGGCCAAAGGCAGGTGCCAAACCGCTGCACCACCCAGGGATCCCCTAGAAATTCCTTTTAAAAAGAATTAGCTCGGGGCACCTGGTAGCTCAGTCAGTTAGGCATCTGCCTAAGGCTCAGGTCAAGATCCCAGGGCCCTGGGATCAAGTCCAGCATTGGGCTCCCTATTCAGCAAGGAGTCTGATTCTCCCTCTCCTCCCTACTTCTCCCTCTCCTCGCTGCTCATGCTTTCTCTTGCTATCTCTGTCTCTCTCAAATAAATAAATAAAATCTTTAAAAAAATTAGCTCTATTGAGGTATAACATACAGTAAAATACCCACATAAATGTATAGTTCAATGAACCTTGACAAATGTATATACACATGTAACAATGATCACAATCAAGATATAAAACATTTTTGTTATCCCAAAAGGTTCTGTTTGTCGCTTTCAATCAATTTCTATTCCCTATCCCTGGCCACTGACAACTTAATAATTATATTTATTAATGGATTTTAAGTATATTCAGTTACACATAATTAACAGAATGCCTGTTTCCTTATTAAACTAAAAAGCAAAGTACTACCTACAAAAAAGTACCTAGTTTGACCATATTCTTGTTTTAATTTTTTTCTGATTTTCTCTTTATTTTTAGAGAATAAATTTGTCATTTGGCATAAGAAAGAAAAGTGGAAAGGCTGCCTAATTTTCAAAAACAATAGTACCAGTTGCCAATTATTGAGCATCTATTGTGTACCAGGCACCATATTCACACTTCACACAAATCCATCTTCTCATTTGATCCTCACAACAACCCTGAAAGGTGGGTATTTATTAATATCCTAATTTAATGTATAGCTCAGAAATATCCCTAACCTCACCCAATCGTGGTTAACAAATGTACCACACATTTAGCAATAACCCAAATTTCTAAGCTCTAAGCAACCCACCCAATGCTTAACTGGCAGTAAATCTGGTCTTTCAACCAGGTCCCCTGCCCAGTTCTCAAGAATAACTAGAATGACCACTCTTACTCTGCTGCCCAAGGACTGCTGCCCTCTTCCAGGCTGCTGAACTTTTCATCTGTGGCTCACTGTCTGTTGCCAGCCGGCCCTTCTCTCCAGGGGGTCAGAGTAGCTGGCAAAGATCTTCAAACATTCCTGGGCTTGAGTCCAGTAGTCCAGAAACAAAAGCCCTCTAGGGGGCAGTGTAGATTAACACCTTGGCCCAACCTAACCAAGGTAACCTCTGACCGCTTAAAATTCTGTTCTATATGAAGGACAAAGCTTGAGACTCAGAGAAGTAAAATGGTCAAGCTTGCCTGATCAGTCAGCAGCAAGACTGGGATTCGATCTTAGCCCTTCTGACTTCAAGACAGTAAAGGCTCTCCCCTCTTGTTGGACTATCTTTCCGGACCATCCATCAGACTGAAGAGAAAAGCACACAGCAAGAAGCAATTAAACAAATATGTGTGTGGCAACCACTCCGTGCCAGGCCCCAACCCATGAAGTGAGCAAAAGAGGAAGGACAGCAGGTGAGGGAAGAAATGTTCTTTGGGGAGAGCCAGGTGTAAGTTAAAGCAGAGAAGAGACTGAGAATCTAGGTGGTTTTGCTGATGATAGACCATGAATTCCATGCATTGTAACCTATTCAGTCACTCAGGCATCCAGCAAATGTTCATGCTTGCTGTGGCCTCTGAGTTAGGCACTGAAATAGAGTGGAGAACAAACAGGCCTGCGTGTTTATGATCTAGTGAGGTGGTGGTAGGGGATGTTAAACAAATACGCTAATACTTACATACATAATCACAGATTTTGCTAAGTACTAGGAAGAAAAAAGAACAGGCTGCTAGAATAGAGAAAAGCAAGGGACCTACTTTAAGAGAAGAATCTTGAGGATTGAGGAGCTGGATAGGTAGAAAACAAAGCCCTTGAGGTAAGAAAAAGATTAGGATTTGAAGGGCTGAAGGAAGGGCCAATCCACCATGAATGGTTAATACTATCTCTTCATGCCATTTAGGGTTTTTTTTGTTTTTTGTTTTTTTTTTAAGATTTTATTTATTTATTCATGAGAGACACACAGAGAGGCAGAGACACAGCAGAGGGAGAAGGCTCCATGCAGGAAACCCGATATGGGACTTGATCCCAGGACCCCAGGATCATGCCCTGGGCCAAAGGCAGAGAAGCTCAACCACTGAGCCACCCAGACATTCCTCTTCATGCCATTTAGTATAAATGGCTGGGAATTCCAGGAAGAGGTGACAAATTGGGCAAAGACACAAAGGTAGGAAAACTGTATAAGGGAGGGTGGTGGTAGTGACATGTTTGGGGAGCTGACAAAGAACTCCGTGCTCTTAGGAACTGCAGGTGGTAAGTGGTTGGATTTATTTTATTTTTAAAAATTTTTAAAAAGATTTTTATTTATTTATTCATGAAAGACACATAGAGAGGCAGAGACACAGGCAGAGGGAGAAACAGGCTCCATTCGGGGAGCGCGACAAGGACTCAATCCCGGGTCTCTAGGATCACACCCTGGGCTGAAGGTGGCGCTAAACCACTGAGCCACCGGGGCTGCCCAAGTGGTTGGATTTTTATTCTACTTGAAGCAAGAAGGGGCTAAGCATGTTTCAGCAATGTTGGTGAATTTAGGGAGATGAATTTCAGGGAGCAAGGGGGATGACCTAGAAGCAGGGATTACTGTTCAGACCCTCTTGCAATAGCCCAAGCAAGAGAAAAGTAGGACTTTGTCTAATGGTGGTGGTACAGAAAAGGAACCAATCCTTCCATAAATCTAATGTAAAATCCTCCAAAAAGAAGAGCAAAGAATTCTCTTGCAAAGAGCAAAGGTTCTCTCCCTGGGAGAACTTCTGGCAGGAAGACTGAAGCAGCATCTGTGAGGTTTTCTAGTTTGCATCTCCTCTGAGGGTTCTCTGCCTTGGGGACCCCCAACCCTTCATCAAAACATAGCAACAAAGTATCCTAGAATGGAACACTAGGCTCCTGGGAGCCCAGGGCGGTGATGAGTCCAAAGGAGAGAGATTGGGAAGACGTGGTGACAGTCCTGGGAGCTCAGCATTCAAAGGAGGTTGTGGAGTATAGACCTTGCTTCCTCACCTTGCAGCTACTCTTCCCCTCCCTGCTCTTCTCAGACTTTTAGAGGACATTACGCTGTGTTCTATACATGTTCCCAATCCCAGGGCATGGATAAGTGGGAATCGGCCACAGAAAAGACAGATGGAAGAAAGTTTCCTGAGGACAAATGGATAGGATTTGGAATCAAACCTGATTAGATCTTGAGGAAATGAAAGAGAGAATAGAAGATAATTATAAAGAAGGCTGAGTGTGGAATGGAGTGATTTAAGATCCTCTAGGTCCCTTTACACTGATCCCACCTGCCCTAAGCAAACTTGTGATGCTAATTTTGTTTCCCAAGTCGACTTTTCTGTAGGGATGCCATTATATTTCTCAGGGTGAATTAATAAATTGGGCTCTTGTGACTTAATCACCACCTCGGTGAAATGATAGAGTTGAGTTCTTGAACTTGCAAATCGGAAATTCTAGCCTAATCAACACCTTTAATGATCCACAATATAGGTCTGTCCTCTGATCATTTTGTGTCTCACACAATAGTCATAAAAATAGACTGTTTCCATAGTCACTACGTGTGGGAGTCTACAATAAGGGAAGCTAAAGTTATTCTCTGAGACTCAACCTCATAGAAACAGTAATAACATTTATTGAGCACTTAGTATGTGCCCAGCCCTCTTCTGGACACTTTAACAATCCCCCTCTCTCTTTTTAAATTTTGTTTTATTTTTATCCTTTAAGAGGTGGGGAGGGGAGGGTGAAGGAGAATCTTAAGAAGGCTCCACACCCAGTGCAGAGCCCAACACAGGGTCAGTCTCACAACCCTGAGATCATGACCTGAGCCAAAATCAAGAGTTGGATGCTTAACCACCTGAGCCACTCAGGTACCCCTAATGATAGGTCTTTATTTATTTTTTTTAAGAATTTATTTATTTATTCATGAGAGACACAGAGAGAGGCAGAGACACAGGCAGAAGGAGAAGCAGGCTCCCTATGAGGAGCCCGATGTGGAACTCGATCCCGGGACCCTGGGATCATGACCCGAGCTGAAGGCAGATGCTCGACCACTGAGCCACTCAGGCATCCTCCCCCCCGTTTTTTTTAATGGTAACTCTTTAGATACATTCTAATATTATGTCTATCCTAAGATAAAGAACCTGAGGCTCAAAGAAATTAAATGATCTAAAGGCATACAACTAATATGCAGTGGGGCTGGGATCCAAACTCGGCAAACTTAACTCCAGAACCCTCTGCTTTTCACCTATTTGGAAAAGAAGTTACCACTACTGTGGTAGATGTCCACATGTTTTTTGAATCTGAAAAGATGAATCTGCAAAATGAAACTACCCTAAATCATCACTTGTAAATGTATTGCTGATGGTGTATTGAGAAATACCCAGCTTCAAAATCTTAAAAAAAAAAAAAAGCATTAAGGATGCCTGGGTGGCTCAGGGCGTGATCCTGGAGTTCCAGAATTGGATCGAGTCCCACATCAGGCTCCCCGCAGGGAACCTGCTTCTCCTTCTGCCTGTGTCTGCCTTTCTCTGTGTCTCTCATGAATAAATTAATAAAATCTTAAAAAAAAAGAGAGAGAGAGAGAAATACCAGCTTCATCAAGGAGAACTGGGAGTATCTGTAGAACTAGAATATGACTCCTGAAAGTTGCAGGTAAGTTAACTGTAGTGTAACTTCTGGCAAGAAAACAATACAAAACACAGGGACATCCTTTATTCATGACTTTTTGTTTTGTTTTGTTTTCAGTAGGCTCCACACCCAATATGGGCCTTGAGCTCATGACCCTGAGATCAGGAGTCACATGCTTTACTGGCTGAGCCAGCCAGGCACCCCCATTTAATGACCTATTTCTGCACTTAGAACAGTACCTGAAATATAGCAGACCGGCCATGAGTATTTGTTAAACAAATGAAGAATGCCACTCAACACTGCCCTTCAGTCTTCGCACACACATATGATAAGTATTCTTTTCTTTCTCACTCTGAAACAACTCTATCTCTAAAGTTTCTTCTCTCTTCCAATGTTCAACACTGTCTCTCCCCACCTCCTTCCTTACTGTCATGTCAGCTCAACACTTTATCTCATACTTCATGGAGGAAGAAGCACTCAGGAAGAGACTCCAGAGTCTCTTGTTGCCACATTTACACACTTCCCCGCATCGACACCCATATTCAGCAGCTTCCCTCCTGTCAAAGTAGAAATGTGTCTCTAATTTCTACCCTAGACCAAACCTTTCCCTGTTATCTGGATGCCATATCTTCTTGCCTTCTCAAGGACTTTTCTCTTGCAGTTTGTCCTCTTTTCTACATCACACTTTTTTCCTGTTTTCTTGTACCATTTCCATATGCATACAACCATTCTGCTTTGAAGTAAGATAAGAATATCCTTATCTTCAAGAATTCCTTCCAAAATCTCACATCCCCTTATAGCACAGCCCCATTTTTATGTTCTTCTTTCACAACCCCCCCAAAAAAAAACAACAAAGAAAAAACTTCTCCAAAGTATAAACTTCCTCCCCTTCCCATCCTACCTTTTTTACTTCCTTACCTCCAGTTAATTCTTCAACTCTCTCCAACAGGCTTCCATACCAGAGATCCACAGAAACTTCTCTAGTCAAGGCTATTGACAATATCTATGACATCATATCAAATGGTCACTTTTCTGTCCTCATCTTACCCAAACTCTTGTTAGCAGTCTGCATAACTAACTGCTCTCTTCCTGCCACTTTCTTCTTTTGTCTTCAGGAATATTCCACCCTTCTGATTTACCCTCCACCTCTTTGGTAGCTCCTTCTCAACATTTTTACTAGTTAGATACTAGTCTTGTGTGTCAATATTGGGTGATCCTGGACCCTCCTCCTTTTTTATGTTTGAGGATTAGAAGATCTAACAAAATAGGATCTACATTCCCCCATAGCAATAATTGGCTGGAGCTGAGTACCTGCTGCCTGGGTCATTTCTCTTTTTTTTTTTTTTTTTAAGATTTTATTTATTTATTCATGAGAATACACAGAGAGGAGAGAGAGAGAGAGGCAGAGACACAGGCAGAGAGAGAAGCAGGCTCCATGCAGGGAGCCCGACATGGGACTCGATCCCAGGTCTCCAGGATCATGCCCTGGCACTAAACCTCTGAGCCACCCGGGCTGCCCTGCCTGGGTCATTTCTTAATCAGTTTGCTATTTCAAACATCTGATATCCAGCCTGTTTCACTCATTTAGGTTATTTGCCAAAGGTTTATAGGAATATGAGTTTTGTGACCCTTGATTCCCACTTTCCCTAGAAGAGATCCTCCAATTCCACTTATTTGTTTTAAGATTTTACTTATTTATTCATGAGAGAAACACAGAGAGAGGCAGAGACATAGGCAGAGGGAAAAGCAGGCTCCCTGAAGGGATCCCAACGCAGGACTTGATCCTGGGACCCTTGGATCAGGCCCTGAGCCAAAGGCAGGTGCTCAAATGCTGAGCCACCCAGGTGTCCCTCCTTCAATTCCATTTAAACACTATAAGCTTTTAAAGTTTCTTCTTTCATTTAACAAGTTGATTGCCCACAATATGCCAGGACCTATTGTACCAGAGACACTAGGGTTACAGCATTGATAAAGCAAGTCATCCTGCTTTCAAAGACCCTACCTACTGTTATACATCAGTTTTATTTCAATCAGAAAAAAAAAAAAAAAACTTGGGGCATCTGGGTGGCTCAGTGTTTGAGCATCTGCCTTTGGCTCAGGTCAGGGTCTCAGGGTCCTGGGATAGAGCCCCATCTTGGGCTTTCTGCTCATCAGGGAGCCTGCTTCTCCCTCTCCCTCAGCCTGCCATTCTGTCTGCTTGTTCTCTCTCTCTCTCTCTCTCTCTCTATCAAATAAATAAATAATAATCTTGAAAAAAGAAAAGAAAAATAATAAGGTAAAGCCAATTAATATGAAAATATTACAGAAGAGCAAGGGGATAGAGAAAGCTATTTCAGATAGGGTCATGAGAAAACGTCTCTGAGGTGATACTTGAACTTGAATAAAATGAGAAAAGCAAGCTTTGCGCAGTGGCAGTATCGTAGCCAATGAGGTTTATCCAAGGCGCTATTATTGCTAATTGAAAATGAGAAAAGTAAAAGTACATCAGAGAAAGGAAACAGTAGGTATGAAAGTCATGGGCCTTGTTTAAGCATGCTAAGGCCACTGTGTTTAGAGCCACAATGGAGCAAATGAGATGAAGTGATGGGGAAGTGAATGTGGAGAGGTAGCAGGGCCCAATAAGGTAGGACTTTGTGGACTCTGGTAAGGATAATGGGAAGCCCCTGGAATATTTTGAGCACAGGGATGCAATATGAATTATGTCTTACAAGTATTAATGTGGCCATGATATAGAGAATTGACTGTAGAAGGACAAGAATAGAAACAGCTAGCTTACCAGAAGGTTTATTACCTATATTTAGATGGGGCGGGGGGACACGATATTAGTGAAGAGGCCTAGGGGGTATTGCTGAGGAGGTAAGAATGGATTAGATTTGAGAATATATTTTCAGTTTATTTTTTTAAAAGATTTTATTTATTCATGAGAGACACACAGAGAGAGAGAGGCAGAGACACAGGCAGAGGGAGAAGCAGGCTCCGTGCAGGGAGCCCGACGTGGGACTCGATCCCAGGTCTCCAGGATCAGGCCCTAGGCTGAAGGCAGCGTTGAACTGCTGAGCCACCTGGGCTGCCCATATTTTCAGTTTAGAGCTTGGATTAGACATGGAGTGTGAGATAGAGAATGGAGATGAGCATGACTCCAAAGTCTTTGGCTTAAGTAGCTGAATGAATACACGGTGGTTTACTGGGAAAGGAAAAGTTTGGGGGGCATATTTTGTGTGAGATGCCTGCTAGATATGCAGAGGAGGCAGGAGGCAGAGTCTGGATGTCAGGACAGTGGTGATAGTTAGGTTCATTCTTATTATTTGTAGGGTCAATAGATTTATTGATATCTATTGATGATGTAAAGAATCAATCTCTCAACCCATGTTATGAGTAGACAAATATACATATGACCATAAAATTTAGGGGTCAAAAGAATTGTTTAGTATTGCAAAAATTTTCTTCAGTCACTATGGGAAATTGTGCTAATTCATTAATTGTTTCCAAACTATGAATTAGAATGTGAAAGGTAATTTTAAAAAAGGGACATTCACTACTACTGGGAAATAATACTTGGTTATGCAAGAATATGTTGCATTTGTGCTATCTAAGAGGAAGACTATGACAAGTTAATCTGTGTTTTCTTATCTAAGTACTTCTGCTGTTCAAATTCTCTTCGCACTGCAAAGCAGTGCCTGTTTCTCTTAAGTGGCTCCACCTAAAACTGTAAAGGCCTTAGGATGCAGTTGCCTTTCAGTTTTTTTTTTTTATTTTTAAGATTGTATTTATTTGAGAGGGAGAGAGGGAGAGAGCACGAGTGGAGGGAGGAGCAGAGGGAGAGGGAGAAGCCAACTCACTGCTGAGCAAGGAGCCCAACCTTAGGACCCTGGGCTTATGACCTGAGTCGAAGGCAAACGCTTAACCTACTGAGTCACTGAGGAGCTCCTCAGTTTTTTATATCATGAAAAAATACACATAAAATTCACTATTTAACCTTTTTTTTTTTAAGATTTTATTTATTTATTCATTAGAGAGACATACAGAGACAAAGGCAGACACAGGCAGAGGGAGAAGCAGGCTCCATGCAGGGAGCCCGACATAGGACTCGATCCTGGGTCTCCAGGATCAGGCCCTGGGCCAAAGTCAGCGCTAAGCCGCTGAGCCCCCGGGCTGCCCTATTTAACCATTTTTTTTTTTAAAGATCTATTTCTTTATTTGATGGGGGGAGGGGCAGAGGGAGAGAGAAACCCAACCCAACTCCACACTGAGCACTGAGCCGGATGCAGGGCTTGATCTCATGACCCTGATCTCAGGACCTGAGAGAAACCAAGAGTCAGATGCTTAATGGACTATATCACCCAGGCACCCACCATTCAATCATTTTAAATATATGGTTCTGTGGCATTAAGTATACTCACATTGGGGATGCCTCGGTGGCTCAGGGGTTGAGCATCTGTCTTCAGCTCAGGTGTGGTTCTGGGGGCCTGGGATCGAGTTCCACATTGAGCTCCTTGATGGGGAGCCTGCTTCTCCCTCTGCCTATGTCTCTGTCTCTCATGAATAAATAAATAAATCTTAAAAAGAAAAGTATACTTACATTGTTGTGCCACCATCACCACCATCCATCTCCAGAGCTTTTTTATCTTCCTAAATTGAAACTCAGTACCTATTAAATACCAACTCCCTATTGTTATTTCCCCCAGCCCCTTGCAACCACTGTTCTTTTTGTCTCTGATTTTAAATCCTTTAGGTACCTCACACAGGTAGTAGCACAGTGTAGTTGTCTCTGTGATTTACATATTTCACTTAGTATAATGTATTCGAGATTCATCTATTGTGTAGCATGTGTCCTAATTTCTTTCCTTTTTAAGGCAATCTTCCATTATATGTATATGCCACATTTTGCTGATCCATTCATCTCTCAACGAATGCTTGGGTTGCTTCCACCTTTTGGTGATTATAAATAATACTGTTTTTAAAAAGATTTTATTTATTTATTCATGAAAGACACAGAAAGAGAGAGGCAAAGACATAGGCAGAGGGAGAAGCAGGCACCATGCAGGGAGCCCGATGTGGGACTCGATCCCAGGACTCCAGGATCAGGCCCTGAGCCAAAGGCAGACACTCAACTGCTGAGCCACCCAGGCATCCCTAAATAATACTGTTGTAAACATGGGTATACAAATATCTGCTCAAGTCCTTGCTTTCAATTCTTTTGGTGCCTTTTAGTGAAGGAGGACATAGAGCAAAAGATATGGGAAAGAGGTTCCTGAGCTTGAATAGTGGTAGTTACAAAAGCAAATATTTAGGGTTGTTCTTTGTGGTGAGTGCTAGATCTTGAAAGAAACTTGTGTTATTTAATATAGCTATAGAGTGTGTGTGTGTGTGTGTGTGTGTGTGTGTGTGCAGAGATAGATTTTTGCGAGGACAGGGTATCTTCGCATTGTATTAATGGGATTAATGGGCATAAGTACATAAATGGTATTAGAACTGGGTGAGTATAGCAGTAAGTGTAGATAGAAAAGAGGTTGGGGCACCTGGGGGGCTCAGTCAGTTAGTGTGCGACTCAATTTCAGCTCAGATCATGATCTCAGGGTTGTGGGATCAAGCCCCGAGTTGAGCTCTGTGCTCAGCATGGAGTCTGCTTGTCCCTGTCCCTCTGCTCTTCTCCCTGCTCATGTTCTCTCTCTCTCTCTCACAAATAAATAAATAAAATCTTAAAAAAAGAAAGGTTGAAGGGCTGTGCTTGAGACGTTTGGAGGTCAGAAAAAGAAGGGAGAGCAAGAAAAGAAACCAAGAAGAAACACCAGGAGAGTATGGAGACTTGGAAGCCAAGTGATATCCAATGTTGAGGAATGATCCACAAGCTAGAACACTGTCAAGGGACTAGATAAAGGACTGATAATTTGACATTTGATACAACAAAAGTGGAAATTACTGGCAACATTAAAAAAAAAAAAGCAGTTTCAGTTAGAAGCGAGGATGAATGCCTGGCTGAAAAGTGTTCAAGACAGAATGAGAAGAAAGTGCAAACAGAGGGTTTGGCCAGCTCTTATAGGAGTTTTTCTATAAGAAAGAGCAGAGAAACGGGGCGGAAACTAGAGGAGGATGTGGGGAGTCAAAGAAGTGTTGTGGTTTTTCTCCCTTGTTGTTGTCTTATAGCAGGGATATCACAACTGATGGCTCTGCATCTAGAGCCCTGCCCTCCCTGAAGTTCCAAAGACATACTTCCAAGTGCATCCATTTGGATGTCTCATAGGAAAATTAAAATTAACCTGTCCCAAGCAGAACTCTTGGTTCTCTCTCCCCTTCTTCCCAATCTGTTCTTTCCTAAGTCTTCATTTTCCTCAGTAAGCATCATTGCCAACCATTCAGCCCAAAAGCCATGCAGTGATTTCAGATTCCTCTCTTTCCCTCACTCCTCATAACCAGTGCACCAGCCTGTTGGTTCTGCCCCCAAAATATATCCTTAATCTATTTACTATTGGGACTGCTACAATAGCTTCATTCTTGCCTCCTACCACCTAATCCTGCGTGTGGTGGTAGCAAGAGTGTAAATCAGATGATATCATACGACCACTTAACACTTTCCAGGGGTTACCTGTCACATTTTAAAAGATTTACTTATTTGAGAGAAAGAGAGCATGAGTTGGGGGTAGGGCAGAGGGCGAGGGAGAGAACCTCCAGTAGATTTCCTGCTGAGCGTGGGGCCAGAGGTGACGCTAGATCTCACAACCTGAGATCATGACCTGAACCAAAATCTAGAGTCAGATGCTTAACTGACTGAGCCACTGAGGCACCCCTACCTATCCTATCACCCCTAAAATCCCCACTGCCTACCTTGAACTATAAAATCCTATATTATCTTGTCCCTTTCTCCTCCAACCTCATCTCTACCACCTTCCCTGTCTCTCATTACATTACAGATACATTGACCTTCTCCCCACCCTACTCAATCCTGCCTTTTTAAAAACCTAATTATTTATATTCTAAAGATACAAAAAAAGTACAGAGAATATTATAGAAAATCATGTGTCCACTACTTAGATCTAACACATTAATATCTAGTCACATTTGTCCATTAAAATACCGTAGTTCTCGGGGATCCCTGGTGGCTCAGCAGTTTGGCGCCTGCCTTTGGCCCAGGCCCCGATCCTGGAGTCCCGGGATCGAGTCCCACGTCGGGCTCCCGGCATGGAGCCTGCTTCTCCCTCCCCCTGTGTCTCTGCCTCTATCTCTGTCTCTCTATCATAAATAAATAAATAAATACATCTTAAAAATAATAAAATACCATTGTTCTCTTAATCTCTATTACCTGGGAAAATGCTCAGCACAAAATAGGTGCTAATCAATCAATGTTGATGTTCACTATGCTTATCAATGTTCACTATGCTAATATCTGAAATTTTCATTCATTCATTTACTGGCTATATACTTCCGTGTGTGAATATACCATAATTTATTTATCCATCTCTCCACTTTTGAACATTTAGGCTGTTTCTGATATTTTATCCTTATAATAGTATTGCAATGAACATCAGCAACATAGTGGTTAAGAGGTCAGATACTTTTTTTTTTTAAGATTTTATTTATTTATTCATGGAGACAGAGGCAGAGACACAAGTAGAGGGAGAAGCAGGCTGCATGCAGGGAGTCCGATGCGGGACTCGATTCCGGGACTCCAGGATCACACCCTAGCCGAAGTCAGGAGCTAAACTACTGAGCCACCCAGTGATACCCAAGGGGTCAGATTTTGGGGGTGTCTGGGTGACTTAGTCGGTTTAATGTTAGACTCTTGATTTCAGTTCAGGTCATGATCTCATGGTTGTGAGATCAATCTAGTCTGGCTTAGCGCCAGAGAGATTCTCTCTCTTCCTCTGACCCTGCCCCAATCTATAAAAAAAAAAAAAAAAAAAAAAAAAGAGGTCAGATTTTGGAGTAGACTAGTTGGGATTGAATTCTGGGCACCATAATTTATTAGTTCTGTTACTTTGGTCAAGTTATTTAAATTCTCTGTGTCTGTTTCCTGAATTATAAAATGTAAGTAATAACAGTAGCTTTCCATAGTACTGTTAGTAGGGTTAAATGAGTTGAAATATGCAAGGAACCTTAAAAAGTGCCTGACACATATCAAATTTCAACAAATATCAACTCTTATTATTAGGAATTGCTGAGTCACAGGACATGAGTATCTTCAATTTTATTAAATATTATACATTCTTCTAGGTGATGTACCAATAAACGCCTCCACCGGCAATATATAAATTCCATATTCCTAAATCCTAAAACATGGCACTAATTTAAAACTTCTGCCAATCGAATGAGTATGAAATTATATCTACATATATCTCAAGTTTACTTATTTAATTTCTACACCCAACATGGGGCTGGAACTGGCCACCCCCTAGATCAAGCACCACATGCTTTTCTGACTAAGCCAGCCAGGTGCCCCATTGTTTTAATTTGTACTTTGATAGTTACAGCGAAGCTAAACATCTTTTCATGGGTTTATTGGCCGTTCGTGTTTTTTTGTGGAGTTGGTTGTTGTTGGTGATTTTGTTTCTTTTTGGTGAGCTAGCTCTGCATATCCTTTATTTACTTTTCTACTGTATTGAACGCTTTTATCCTTTCGATTTTGGTTCGGAATGTGTTCGGAAACATATCTTTTGATGGTTTTGTTTATCTGAATACCATCTAGTTTTTGGCTGGTCTTTGTGTTGCACCTTTTTAAATATATCTTGGTAGAGAATCAACACATTTTGGTGCAGTCAAATCTAACAGTATTTTCCCACATGGTTTGTGCTTTCTGGATCCTATTTAAGAAATTCTTCCTTATCCTAGTACCAGAAAGATATCTTCCCCGAAAAAAAAAAATATTTCGAGGCCTTTCATCCATCTGGGATTTATCTTGGGATATGGTTTAAAGTAGAAATCTAATTTTTATTTGTTTCCTATCGGGAGAAAAAAAATTTCAGCACCACTTCTTGAAGAGTTCATCCTTGCCCTACCGATTCGTAATGCCCACCGTTATAAAGCACCTTTCCACGGAGCAGGTCTTCATTTCCGCTTCCCAACCTGTGCTTCTGTTCTTTCTACTGGGGGATGCGTTCCTGTCGCGCTTCCGACCGCAGCTCAAGCGTCAGCCCCCTCATACCTAGGTTTTGTCTACAGGTACGTCAGGCCCGGTGCCTCCGCGACTCCAGAGTCCGGGAGGCTGAGGCACGTAGGAGCGCAGGGGCAGGTAACCTCCAGGCTGTTGCCAGGGCGGCCGTCGGGAAGGCCGCCGAGAGGAGGAGCGCCCTGAGTCTCAGCGACGCAATCGGGCCGGCGCCCGCGTCGCCAAGGACTGCGTCACCACGTGCGGTCGGCCGGGGGCGGGGCCAGGGCTGAATCACGTGGCTTGGTTGCCTACGCGCTGCTGGGCCGTGGGAAGATGGCGGACGGAAAGGGAGACGCCGCCGTCGCCGCCGGGGCCGGGGCTGAGGCTCCGGCGGGAACGGGAGCCGGAGACGGACCCGAGACTGAGTCCATGGCTCGGGGTCATCGCCCTGCTTCTCCGGCGCCGGGAGCCCCCGGACTGCGACCGTGTCTGTGGCAGCTGGAGACAGAGCTGAGGGAGCAGGAGGTGTCGGAGGTCTCATCTTTGAACTACTGCCGGAGCTTCTGCCAGGTGAGGGGCTGACTGGGGGGCTGAGGGCGGCGGGGCGGGGAGGCCAGGGGGAGAGGCCCCGGATCCGTTGCCGCAGCCGGGGCCGGACTGAAAGGCGCCACCTCCGTGTCTCGCCGCGCCCCCGGGGCCGGGCAGGCCCAGCTCGGGAAGCTCGACCGCTGGCCCCCCTTCTCCACTGCCCGACTTTGGCCACCGCCTGGGCGGGTTGCGCTGGGCCAGACTGAGAGCCTGGAGGGCGCCGGCGGCTCCCGGGAAGGGCCGTGCCCTGTCGCCGTTGCCTGTCCCCCTGCCGGGTGGCTGGATCGCCATTGCCTCCTGAGAGATTGATTGCTCGTTCCTGCTGGGAGAGCCTTTTTTTTTTTTTTTTCTTTTTCTTTTCTTTCTTTCTTTCTTTTTTTTTTTTCTTTCTTTTTTTTTTTTTGAGTGCAGATCTCCAAACTGGAAAACCTGGGTTTTCCTGAAAAAATCCGGAGATATGCGTTGGGGCCAGAGACTTCTCTTTGGAGTCAACGTCATCTGGGCCCCTAAAAGGTCTGACAGTTGGCTTTGAAAGGCGTCTAGGGCTTCTCACTAGGGATTGTGGAGCCCATTGGTCGTTTGGTTTTGTCTTTTTTCTTATTTTATTTTTTTTTTCGAGGGCGGGGGGGAGACTGTTAAGCTGTTCTTTTCGCCTCTTCTGTATTCCTCTGAGGATTGTGCTACCAGGAATGAGGCTAGCGAGCCTTGTAGTGGCTATTAACGGTCTTTGAGTAGAAGAGGATTGAGGGAGATGTGGAGTGTGGTCTCAGTGGTCCCTCTTGGCAGTGGTGTCACCATTTCCATGCTACGGTGGGTCCTAACCTGTGATTACATATTTATTGGTATGTTTAGTTTAGTCTCCATGGTTACCTCGAGATTTTTTTCTCTCTCTCTGAATTTAAAGATATGCCATTATTGCTTATACTTAGGCTGTTCGTTCTATCAGGTTTCAGGGCCAACCCTTTGCTCCTCACCTGGTGTATCTTAGAGAATGCAAAATAATAGTAGTATGTTGGTACTCGGACTCTTGATGAGTAGTTGAGTGTGCCGAATAAATTGCAGTGTTCCAAAGTTGTAATTTTAGGGGACAATTTGCTCTGTTGGTCCAGTGGAAAATAAAAAAGTAGACCTGCTTGATTGCTTTTCTTCCTCTCCCTGCTGAGCCAAAGACACCTCATCTCTTCAAATGGAATTTTGTCCGTGCTAATCTTTTCTACACTTGTATTATTACAGTTTTTGTGTGTACACCCCGCAGCATTTCCCTACTAGGAAGCGCTGAGGTGTAATTATCCTTTGCTTCTTGGCTCTTAACGAACATTTGTACTTATGCACACGTTTATTCTACAAACTTCTATTGACTGCATTGGATGGTGCCAGGCACTTTACCAAGTGCTGAGGAAATAAGACAGCCCTTACCTGTGATGAGCTTACAGTTTGGAGGACATGGTAGACATAACAGTATCTCCAAAAACAGTTTTGGTAATGACTGAGATGGAGGTGTTGTAGAGACATTGGGGAGGGGAAAGCCATCATGGGACATCCTAATGGGAACAATTACTAGTAAAAATAAATTAAAACTTTAACTGTGGATTGTACCTAGAAGTAACTAGGAGAGGCTACTTTAGATAGGGTGGTCTAGCAAGGCCCTATGGCTGAAAGCTTAAAAATGAGTCATGGGAATGTTGGGGGAGGGGAGGGGAGCATTTCAGTGCCAAAGGTAGAGATTATGAGAAGGATTCAAGCTTTGGGAGAATGGGGAGCTAATTGGACAAGGAGGAGGAGTGAGGAGGAGGACAGGAGAAGAAATGTGGGTTTGGTGGAAGCCTTCTAAGCTTGTGTTTTCATCTTAGCTAAAAGAATGGATGTAACTAGTTAAATTGAAGCTTCTTAGAAGGTACCATATATATATTTTTTCTTTATGCCTAGTGCTTGCACTTCTCATCTCATTTTAACTGAATGTTTTAATGTCTTGAGTCTTGGTGACACCTAGAAATGTAAGGACAAAGAAGAATTTAAAAAAGAAAGTACTTTTTGTAATTTGTCTTTTCTATGAGATTTTCTTTTAGCCTAAATTTTTTTCAAAAATATTTTTTTTGACTAGTAAATGAAATAAGATGTTCCTGTGATGACAATATGTTATAATAGGAAGCACATTGGATTGGGAACGAGTTGCCCCAGTTGTGACTCTACTACTTATTAGCTAATACCCTTGGGTAAATTGTGCTTGTAGAATTTATTTTGTTTTCTGGCTTTTATTTCCTTATAATGCTTTATATAAACAGTAGAATAGAAAGTTTATATACAATTCTTCACAGTATTTTTGTCACTTTTTTTCCAGTAGCCCAGATAAAATCAGGGTATCCTGTTCACCAAATACAGAAAAAAATTCCTAGTTTTATGATGAAGGAGGAACAATTTCGCCATTCAAATTTGGTTGAATAGCTCTTGGTTTCACATTTGAAAGACAGAATAAGATTTATTCATCCACTCACTGTATGTCTGACATTGCACTAAGCGCTGGTGATGGAGCATGCCCTCTAGGAACACTTAATATGTAAAGATAGGTAACCTGACTTGTGCTCTCTGGGATATTGAACTGCCACAGAAGTGTTTTTATCAGGTATTTAGTTTTTTTGTTTTTAGATTTTGTTTATTTATTTGAAAGAGAGAGGGAGTGTGAGCACAAGAAGGTGGAGGGGGAAAGAGAGAGTGATAAACAGACTCCCTGCTGAGCAGGTTGCCTGACTTGGGGCTCCATCCCAGAACCCAAGGATCATGCCCTGAGCCAAAGGCAGATGCTCAACCAACTGAGCCACCCAGGCGCCCCATCAGGTATTTAGTTAAGAAGTGTTGTTCTAGAGACTTAGATTATACCAAGTAGACAGGCTGGGACCATATTCTCTCCAGCTCTTGCAGTATGGCTCTATCTTTGGAATTGCACCAAGTCAAGAAATAAACTAACATATGAAAGGATAGAGAAGCTTGTCTCATTCTGGGCATGTTTTCAATTTTGAGAAGTTTGTGAAGATGATAAAAATGAAACTTCAGAAGTAATAGTTACTAAGAAAATGATACTTAGATCAACTTGTATTCAGTGAACATTTGTATTCAGTATTCAGTGACTATGGGATGTGGCTTTTCCCTCCTTTCCCTCAGTTCCTCTTTTGAAAACATTGTCTTCCAAACCGTGTGGATAAGATTAACTCCAGAAGACATTTCTTCTTTGTTTTGTTGAAAAATTGATGGTATCCTCTCAAGTTTTTGCTATATTTTGGGAATCATGATTTCTGAAGTTTTACAACTTCAAGTTTTCTTTGCAATACAAATTTTGAAGGCTTTTATTTTATTTTTATTTTTATTTTTTTTGAAGGCTTTTAAAGTAACATTAACAAACTTTAAATTATTGGGTAATGATTATACTTTGAGAATACCAGACAAAGTAGTTTTATGAGTAAACCTTGTTTATATGAAACACTTTTAGGTTCTAGACTAATAGTGCCTTTAGATTTTTCAATGGTAAAATAAGTAATTATGGCATATATTTAAGTTTCTCCTAGATTAGTGATTGAATACAAAGGATCTAAGCAGATGGGCATACTGGCTTCATCATTTAAACTAGAAATATAACTTTGGAATGTACTTTCCTTTAACCCTTAGTTTTCTCATTGGCAAATGGAATACTAATAGTACTTACTATTTCCATGTGAATGTATTATTGTATGGACTAAATAATCTGTAAAAAAAAGTGTTCCCAGAATTGTCTGAGTTACTCAGATTTCTTAGCCTTAGAATAAAAAGTCTTCACCACCTTACCCCTAGTTTACTTATCAGCTCCTACCTTAGCCAATTCTGTCGCATAATCCTACTCTTATTTAGGAGTACTATACTTGGAGTTCTTGAACCAAATGTGATCTCAGTTACCCCTGTGATTAAAATTTTGCCTGTACATTTCCAAGCGCATTATTTTGGGTAAGGTGATTGTAATTTTCACTTAATTCTTCAAGATCCAAGACACATATTAAGCTATCAGTAAATATTAAGCTATTAATATCACTAAATATTAAGTAAATATTAATACTGATATTACTTATCAGTAAATATTAAGCATATTAAGCTATCAGTAAATATTTACCAAATGATTGATCTCCAGAAGGATAGAATTCCTACTTTTACAAGATCTCAGGTCATTAAGCATTATCTTCCCTTTCTTTTCCCTTTTTCTCTCATTTTCATTTATGTATGTACGTATGTATGCATGTATATATGTGAGAAAGAGCAAGCGAGGGAGCATGCCGGTGCACACAAGCACAGAGTGAGAGGGAGAAGCAGACTCCCTGCTGAGCAGAGCCTGATGCAAGGGTTCAATCCCAGGATCTTGGGGTCACGACCTGACCTGAGCTGAAGGCAGACACTCAACTGACTGAGTCACCTAGGCTCCCCTCTCAATTTCTCTATGGCAAATTCCTTGTCTAGGGCCCACTGGAAACACCGCCTCCCCTGTGAAGCCTTCTCTGAATTCACTAGATAGATTTCCTCTTAAATGTTTGTATTCTTTTGACACTTTGTACATACCTGTGCTTTTAATTCTTGTTTTTCTTGCTGTCACTGTTTTAGTTCAGGCTTCATAATGTCCTATTGCAGCAATGTCTTCACTAATCTCTTGCTCTCTGACTGGATTTATCTACAGTCCATTTTGGTATTCTAAATTATAAATATAATCTCATTAGTCATTTTATTTCTTAAAATTCTTAAATGATTTCTTACCCCAAAGACAAGATAAAATTCAGACTTATTAGCCTAGCCTGGCAGACAAAGCCTCTTAGAATCTGGATACTGCCTCCCCTTTTCCCAGCTCCTAGCTCCCAGCTTTCCAGCTTCTTTTTTGATAGGTGAGTGTGTGTGGGTCTACCTTCATTACAGTATCCATCTCAGTTTGCCTGATTAACCTCAGGGTCCTTCCTTCTCCATCTGCCTTTAAGACCTTTAAGACCAGGTTCACATATTAAAGTCTTTCAGAAGTGTTTTCTGATCTTAGCAGACAGAATGAGGTGATTCTTTCACTTAACGTCCTCTAGTAGCATCTTTTACATAAGTGTGGTACTTGAAGAGTTGTTTCTATGTTTGTCTCTTGTATTGACTAGTAAACCAACATGAGCAGGGGTCTTGTTTAGTCTTTTTTGTATGCTTGGTACCTAGCAATTAATATAATGCCTGGCAAACAAAACTAATTTGTTGAATGAATTATATTGTAGAACTTCATGATACACTCAAGAGGTGAGTACTTCAAAAGGAACACTTGTTGTAAAATCTGATATATTAAAAAGCAACTTTATCATAAGAAATAACTGTAAAGGAATAGGATAGGACACTGCTAATTTTTTAAAGACATAACATGTCAACTTAGCCTAAATTAATATAATATTGTACAGATTTACATGTGTGAAATGAGGAGTAATGGTTGTTGAAGGGAGAAAATTGGAGGCATTATATTATTGAGGAAGAGTTAGCAGCCTAATAAGACAACAGTTTGGGGATGCCTGGATGTCTCAGCGATTGAGTATCTGCCTTCGGCTCAGGATGTGATCCTCAGGTCCGGGGATCGACTCCTGCATCGGGCTCCCTGAGGAGAGCCAACTTCTCCCTTTGCTTATTTCTCTGCCTCTTTGTCTCTGAGGAATAAATAAATAAAATCTTAAAAAAAAAAAAACAAGACAGTAGTTTGAAGATGTTGAGATGGAGAGGATCGGTCTTCCTGACTCCTTGAGATTGGTGGCCATGAAACCTCTTGAGCTCTTGAATTCTTTATTTTATTTTATTTTTTTTTTGAATTCTTTATTTTAAAGGATTTTTAATACTTTATTTTTTCTTTTTTGTGCTTCCTTCTCTTGGGAGATATCTAAATAGAAACTAGATGACAGGCAGTTATAATGGCAAAAGCTAGCATTGCACTACATACGACCAAAATGTGATTATAAATGTGACTTGTGAAGCAATGGGAACTTTGGATGCTGTCATTTAGTTGGTACCAGCCAGTCTCTTTTATATTAGTAGTTTCTTTTTTTTTTTTTTTTTTAAAGATATTATTTATTTATTCATGAGAGAGAGAGAGGCAGAGACAAAGGCAGAGGGAGAAGCAGGCTCCATGCAGGGAGCCTGACGTGGGGGACTCGATCCCAGGTCTCCAGGATCAGGCCCTGAGCTGAAGGCGGTGCTAAACCGCTGAGCCACCCGGGCTGCCCTATATTTGTAGTTTCTGTGTCTACCTATGGATCACACTCTTCCCAACAATGTTAATAAGTCTAATAGAAAACATTTATTTCAAGCCTACAAAGGCATTGGTAAACTAAAGTGTGTTTTGGTTTTCACTTAGTTCTAAACACCTGTTACCTCTCCAGGAGGCCTTCCCTTGACTGTCTTTATTTAAAACAACGCTTCTTCATCTTCCATCTCCTTAACACTGCTTTCCATTTCTTTAAGTCACCGACTATTATCTGATGTCTATGAGAAATATATCTATTTGTCTCTCTCTGCATCTGTAATGTAAGTATCATGAGAGTGTTGACTATTTTGTTTACCCAGTGCCTAGAAATATGTCCCTGTCACTTAATGGGTACTCAGTCAATATTTGTTGATCTTTTATCTCCTCCCTTCCTTAAATCACAGACTAGACCTTGAGAGTAGCAATTCTTACCTGTGTTTCTTAAGAAATAGGGACATTTTTTGGTCAGCGAGTTTATGCTGCTTCCCAGCAGGGATCCATCCGGTCTTATTGTTCTTTGTATCTTGATTACTAAAGAGTAGAACTTAATTTTATTTATGCTTTTTAAGAATTTCTTTGGTTGTCCATATTCCACAATATTTAAAGTAAAGATTTTTCTTTTTTATAACAGGGTTTGCTTAGCCAGATTGAAACATTTATTTTGGATATGATTGACATCAAACTGGAAAACTTGAACATAGATAAGGGATTGAGCAAGATGGTGTAAAATATACAGATTCCTAAAATTTTCTTTGTTCACTAAAGCCAACATAAACTGTTATATGAAAATTAGAGGGACTATATATTTACTTATCAATCCTTTTTTATGTGCCAAGCACTCAGGTAGATGGTGTTATTTTCATTTAACAGCTAGAAAACTGAGGCTCAGGGAAATTAAATAACTTTCCCAGGGTCACACAACTAGCAAGCTCTGGCGGTCTTCAGACTCCTAAGTCCATGCTCTTTTTCCTATATCAGCATTCCTAAACTGTTTTGTTCCATGAGTTATATGTATTAGTAAGTACTTCTTGAACTAAGGATTCTATGCTCCTGTAAATTGGGATAATGTTGGGATAAATTTTTTTTAAATGTGTCTTCTTGTATACTTTGAGATGCATTGTGAGTCTCCTAGAGAGACATTAAGTGTTGTGCAACATTTGCCAAACAGCAGGTCCAGAACGTTTCCCCATGTTCTAAACCTGATATCACCCCCAAATCACATGGTTGTTTTATTTATTTATTTTTTTCATTCTAGTAAAGCGAATCACTGGGGAAGAGTGGATTGCTTTGTGTCTGCATACTACTGAATTTTGATTCCCCAGTTTCAGCCTAAAACATGACTGTGAGCTTTTTATGAAAAGAATTCCCCTCCAAAGTTTTTGCAGGTTTTGAATTATACTTACTGTCCCATATGAAAAATATTTCAATGTATTGTGATTTTTTTGGAAATTGAGATTGAATTCTATTTCAGACATATCTTGAGTTCAAGGTTATTCACTTAGTTTTACCTGTATTTTTGCAATATAGCTAGCTTGGGAACTACGAATATTTGTCTATTTCTTCTCACTTTTGGGCTGTCTGAATTCTTTAATATTTTTTTAATGCCTTCTCCTTTTTGGGGAACTCTATTAGCTTATTGTGCTGACATTTGATTACATAGTATTTTTACTCCCAAGGAAATAGACTGTGTCACATTAGCCAACCAATAATGCCTCTTTAATATGGACACATGTAGGAATTATTACCAGATATGATAGATTAAATGGCCTAGCTTGGAAATTGCATTTTTTTGATATATGGTTGTATAAAATAGGCGTATTTTTAATTTTGGTTTCATTTTCTTTAATTGCTTTTTTTAATATATGTACTTGAAATACATAAGGTATCTTAAAATAATAAAACTAAATATATACATTTAAAAATTTTTGTGACTCTTACCTAATATGTACTCATTCTAAAAGCTTACAACAAGATGTATAGATGCAGAAAGTGAAACCACCATGTATTCCCATTGTTAATAGCTTGGTGTATAACTGTGATTTTTTGGAAAAATATGTATACAGTATGTGTGTATAATATAAGTATTACATAAATTTTAAAATTTAAAAATTTGAGTATAGTTGACACAAAATGTTACGTTAGTTTCAGATGTACAAGTAGTGATTCAGTTTCTCTGTATGCTATGCTATGCTCACCACAATTGTAGCTACCATCTGTCACCATATAAGCTATAACAGTGTCACTGACTATATTCCCTGTGTAGTGCCTTTTATTCTTGTGACTTACCGTTCTGTAACTGGAAGCCTGTATCTTCTACTCACCCTCACCCTTTTTTTCCATCATGCTATCCCCCTTCCCTCTGGCAGCCACCTGCTTGTTCTCTGTATTTATGGATCTGATTCTGCTTTTTATTTGTTTTGTTTTTTAGAATCCACATATGAGTGAAATCCTATGGTATTTGTGTTTCTCAGTCTCTATTTCACTTATTAGCATAGTACCTTCTAGGTCCAACCATGTTGTTGCAGATAGCAAGAGCTTATCTCTTTTTATAGCTGTGTAATATTCCATTATATGGATAGATATGCATTTGTCTGTTAATGGACACTTCTTTATATAAAATCTTTAAGATTTTATTTATTTATTCATGAGAGACACACAGAGAGAAGCAGAGACACAGGCAGAGGGAGAAGCAGGCTCCATGCAGGGAGCCCAATGTGGGACTGGATCCCGGAACGCCAGGATCACACTCTGAGCCAAAGGCAGACACTCAACTGCTGAGCCACCCAGGTGTCCCTGTTAATGGACACTTAAGTTGCTTCCACATATTGGTTATTGTAAATAATGCTGCAATAAGCATAGGGGTATATTTATCTTTTTGAGTTTGTGTTTTTGTTCTCTTTGGGTAGATACCCAGAAGTGGAATTATTGGGTGTTACGTATTTCTCTTTTTACTTTTTTTTTCCCCTATTTTTACTGTTTGAGGAGCCCCCATACTGTTTTCCACAGTATGGAAAAAATTGGTTGTGCCAATTTACATTATCACTGTGTACAAGTGTTTCTGTTTTTCCACATCCTCACCAACACTTGTTATTTCTTGTCTTTTTTATTTTAGCCATTCTAATAGATGTAAGGTGATACCTCCTTGTGATTTTGATTTGTTTTCCTTGATTAGAGCTGTTGAGCAATTTTTCATGTGTCTGACCATCTGTATGTTTTCTTTGGAGAAATGTCTCTTCAGGTCCTCTACCCATTTTTTAATTACATCGTTTGTATTTTTGATGTTGAGTTGTATAAGTTCTTTATATATTTGGAATATTAACCCCGTATCAGATCATCATTTGCAAATATCTTCTCCCATTCAGTAGGTTGTCTTTTTATTTTGTTGTTTCCTTTGCAGTGTAAAAGGATGTAGTACCAGTAGTTGATTTTTGCTTTCATTTCCCTTGCCGCAAGAGATATATGTAGAAAAATGTTGGTATGGCAGGTGTTAGAGAAATTAACGCCTGTGTTTTTTTTCTAGGATTGTTATGGTTTCAGGCCTCATATTTAGGTCCTTAATCCATTTTGAGTTTATTTTTGTGTATAATGTTGAAGAGTGATCCGTTTTCATTCTTTTATATACAGCTGTCCAGTTTTCCCAGCACCGTTTATTGAAGAGACTGTCTGGGGATCCCTGGGTGGCTCAGCAGTTTAGCACCTGCCTTTGGCCCAGGGCGCGATCCTGGAGTCCTGGGATCGAGTCCCGCGTCAGGCTCCCAGCATGGAGCCTGCTTCTCCCTCCTCCTGTGTCTCTGCCTCTCTCTTACTATCATCAATCAATCAATCAATCAATCTTTAAAAAAAAAAAAAAAAGAGACTGTCTTTTCCCTATTGCATATTCCTGCCCCCCTTCATCATAGATTACTTGGCCACGTAAATGTGGGTTTATTTCTGGGCTCTTTATTCTGTTCCATTCATCTACATGTCTATAATTGTGCCAGCATCATACTGTTTTGATTACTACAGCTTTGTAGTATATCTTGAAATCTGGAATTACAGTATCTCCAGCTTTGTTTTTCTTTCTCACGATTGCTTAAATATTGGAATTTTTAATAGTCCAAACAATTCATGAATACATTCTAATTTAAAAAATTAGAACAATGTAAAAGAAGAGAGAATAAAAGATGAAAACTGTCACATATACCCTTATACTTCAGTTCTGTGTTTTTTTAGGTTAATGGTTTTCTTAGGTTAACAGTTTGGGAATGTATACTTACAGAATTTTTCTATGTATGTACATGTTTTTAGAAAAATAGGGTCACTTATATATTAAAGCTTAATATACCAAAGGTATCTTTCTTGTGGAAAACACATGTTTACTACTTTGAAAAAATAACTGCATAGTATTTCATTGAAAATTGTTTTATTTTATTTTATTTTATTTTATTTATTTTATTTTATTTTATTTTTGTTGTTTGATTTTAAATTCTGCAGGTAGCACAACCTTCAACACTGAACTGAAAATTTTTAACTTGTTGTAAAAGCCGTGCTCAATATGTATAATGTTACAGGAAGGCTTACCGAAAAAAGTAAAAGCTCTCTTTTGCCCTCAGTCCCTCCAGTCAGTCCCCAGAAGGGTTAAGTAAATCTTTTGTATATTCGTAAAAACTCAATTCTGCAATTTGATTTTAATTTATTGAGAACAGTTTTCTATATGAAAACATGTTGAGCATGTACCATAATTAAACTACTGTTGTCTTCATTATCATAAGTAAAGTTGTAGTGAGTGTCCTTAAACATTAAGAACTGGTTATTTATACCTATAGCATAAATTCTTGGAATTGAAGTTACTGTATTAAAGAGAATGTTTATTTTATTTTATTTTATTTTTTTTAATTTTTTTTATTTTTTTTTTTTATTTATGATAGTTACAGAGAGAGAGAGAGGCAGAGACACAGGCAGAGGGAGAAGCAGGCTCCATGCACCGGGAGCCCGATGTGGGATTCGATCCCGGGTCTCCAGGATCGCGCCCTGGGCCAAAGGCAGGCGCCAAACCGCTGCGCCACCCAGGGATCCCGTGAGAATGTTTATTTTAAATTTTGCTGGATACTGGCCTATAAAAAGTTTGTTTGTTTTCAAAAAATCTTTATTTATTTATTTATTTATTTATTTATTTATTTATTTATTTATTTATTTATGAGAGAGAGAGAGAGAGAGAGGGCAGAGACACAGGAGGAGGGAGAGAAGCAGGCTCCGTGCTGGGAGCCCGAGGTGGGACTCTCTCCTGGGACTCCAGGATCACGCCCTGGGCCAAAGGCAGGCGCTAAACCGCTGAGCCACCCAGGGATCCCCTATAAAAAGTTTAATATGTACTTCCTTCAGTAGTGTTTGGGAGTTCCTGTTTGTTTGTTGGGTTGTTTTTTAAAGATTTTATTTATTTATTCATGAAAGACACATAGAGAGTGGTAGAGACACAAGCAGAGAAGCAGGTTCCATGCAGGGAGCCTGATGTAGGACTCGGTCTGGGGACCACGGGATCACGTCCTGGGCTGAAGGCAGGCAATTAACCGCTAAGCCACCCAGGCATCCCTGGGAGTTTCTGTTTGACTATATTTTTGCTAACCTTGATGTTATTAAACTTTTTAATATTGGCCAGTCTGATAGTGGCAAATGATTACTCTTATACCATTTTTACTAATTTTCATTTTAACAGCATTTGCATGTTTTTTTCTTTTCTTTTTTTAGCAGTTCTTTTTTTTTTTTAATTTTTATTTATTTATTTATGATAGTCACGGAGAGAGAGAGAGGCAGAGACACAGGCAGAGGGAGAAGCAGGCTCCATGCACCGGGAGCCTGACGTGGGATTCGATCCTGGATCTCCAGGATCGCGCCCTGGGCCAAAGGCAGGCGCCATACCGCTGCACCACCCAGGGATCCCTGCATGTTTTTTTCATGCATATTAGATATTTGATTTTTTTTTCCTGTGAGGTTTGTCTTTACTTTTTCTTTAACATACCTATATTTTATTATTAATTAATTAATTTTTAACATACCTATATTTTAAAATGTTATTACTAGAAGGTCATTAAAACTCGATTGTGTCTGATCATGGAGTATGATCATTTAATCCTAAGACTGCATGCTGCTTTGAGGTTCTCAAGAAGCATAGTTAGTTGCAGCCTAACCTGAAGCCATTGTAATATATGATACAAATTCGTGATTGATTGTTGCTGTGAGAAATGTCAGTGTACTCCATTCCAACAAACATTCATGATGTTTTGCATATCAGGGCTACTAGACCTTAGGAAGACTAAGTCATAACTGGAAAGACCCTAGATAACGTCTTCTTATATTGTTATTTTTATATGTTTTCAAATAAGGTGCTACTGAATGGATGTATGACCTTGAGCCAGATCAGTTTGTTTTAGGGGCTTTAAGTGTGATTCTCCTTCAAAATTATATAATTACATTGAAAAACATTTGCTAAGGATTATTTTCTAAGTCCCCAAACATTTGTCTTGTGTATCCTTATTGAAATAAATGAATAATAAATGTTTTATTTATGCAGTACCTATGTCATAAGCAATCACAGAAAAATATAGAAGTGAGTGAAATTTTTGAAAATCATTTAAATAAAAGTGTTGATGTTATAGTTCTGCCTATAATGGGTTATTACTTACCCCTCTAGGGTAAATGCCCATCCCAGTGGAAACCACTCTACTATTTTGAACTGAAGTTATTTGTTACATTAGTTACGTTTATTATCCTTAATTGACTTTTTCCTTAAGAGTGAAATCTTTATTTCAGTGTTTAAGGGATTTAAATGAAAATGTTAAATCTAGAACAAATTATCCCATAAAGTTCTCGCAGTAAATGTGAATACCCCATCAAATTCAGTCAGTCTTGTGTTTTATTGTCTTTTGAAATGGATAACATATCCAATAGGAAGTAGATTTGACGTTAGGAGATTTTACTCTAAATCTTCATTCTAGCATTCTTGGGACCTTACATTCTGCCTTGGATCTCTATTCTTGTCTATAAAATTGGGGATAATAGCTCCCCAGTAGGTGGTTGTGAATATCAAGTGGGACAGTATAACATTGCCATTAGCATAGCTTTTGGTATCAGATACTATGCAGTGTGTCCATTTCTTTATTTCCTCTCCATTCTGAATACTGTTTTAAAGAAGTATGTCATGTAGAGCAGCTTTCCACCATTTTCCTGTCAGTATGTACAGCCCATTAAGAGAAAAAAGTTTCCTAGATCTTTATAGAGGATTTACAAATATGGTTTTAGATTCAGAGAGCCTGTGATGGAACTATGTAGATTGGAAGTGTAATTTACAGTAAATTTTTTTTTACATTGAAACAATATAGATGTTCTTTGGGATCCATATATGGTAGATACCTAAATTTGACCTGTCCCAACTAACTGATCATTCTATATAAAGGTTTTATTTTTTTTTAGATTTTTTTTTTTTTTTTTTTTTTTTTTTAATTCATGAGAGACCCAAAGAAAGAGAGAGAGAGACAGACACATGCAGAGGGAGAAGCAGGCTCCATGCAGGGAGCCCGATGTGGGACTCGATCCTGGGTCTTCAGGATCATGCCCTGGGCCAAAGGCAATACTAAACCGCCACCCACCCTGGCTGCCTTATAAAGTTTTTTTAATTCATTTGACCATTGGTTCTAACTTGGTTTATTGTTTGGCACTTAAATTATGTATTTCATTTTATTGAAATCTGAACATATCAAAAGTGATTTGAATTTGTAATACATTGGATTTGAGTCCCTGGGTAAATGTGGCCGTGTTTTCATAATCCTATGTTTGAGGGAGGAACTTAGAAAGTTATCTAATTCACTCCCTTTTCAGCTTGCAACTTTTTTTTTTTTTTTTTTTTTTAAGATTTTATTTATTTGTGAGAGGCACAGAGAGAGGCAGATACACAGGCGGAGAGAGAAGCAGGCTCCCTCCTGGGAGCCTGATGCGGGACTTGATCCCAGGAGTCCGGGATCACGACTTGATCAACCAATGAGCTACCCAGGCATCCCTACAGCTTACAACTTTTAAGGGGGGAACTCCTGATCCCTGGGTGGCGCAGCGATTTAGCTCCTGCCTTTGGCCCAGGGCGTGATCCTGGAGACCCGGGATCGAATTCTACATCAGGCTCCTGGTGCATGGAGCCTGCTTCTCCCTCTGCCTGTGTCTTGGCTTCTCTCTCTCTCTCTCTCTCTGTGACTATCATAAAAAAAAAAAAAAAAAAATTTAAGGGGGGAACTCCTCAGTCTGGGATGTAGATTGAGGATCAAGAATACGCAATAATATTAAATAAAATTCTGAACATTGACATATCTATTTACCCATCAAACAAAATTAATGACTAGTGTATCATTAATCTGATGTGAATACCCATCTAAAAAATAGAATCTAAGTATTTCCTTTAAAAAATTCCCAGAAGTTCAGTTTGGTCAACATTATGCTGCTCTCCTTTACAGAATTTGAAAGAAGCAGTGAGAATTTGGAACCAAATCTACTTGGTTGAATTTTTTAATTTTTATTTGCTTGGAATTTTAAAAAGTATTTGAGAGAGAATGAACAGAGGAAGGACAGAGGGGAGAGAGGGAGAAGCAGACTTCCTGCTCAGCAGGGAGCCTGACACGGGGCTCAATGCCAGGACCCTGGGATATGACCTGAAGGCAGAAGCTTAACCTACTGAGCCATGGAGATGCCCCTGAATTTTAGTATACAGTCATATTGTACTCTCATCAAAGATACATATCTGAAAAAATTATCTTTTTTTTTAAAGATTTTATTTATTCATGAGAGACAGAGAGAGAGAGAGAGAGAGAGAGAGGCAGAGACACAGGCAGAGGGAGAAGCAGGCTCCATGCAGGGATCCCTACATGGGACTCGATCCTGGGTCTCCAGAATCACGCCCTGAGCCAAAGACAGGCGCTTAACCGCTGAGCCACCTAGGGATCTCCCTGAAAAATTATCTTAAACTTCAAAAATAAGTTAGTGAATCCTTTAATAATAGTACAAAGCATCAAAAATAAGTAATTACAGAATACCTGCTACATTCTATGTATTATGCAGGGTTCTGGTCTATAGTGATGAAAAAAACAGATTTGATTCTTGCCCTCCTTGTTTATTGTCTAGTGGAGAAGGTAAATATTAAACAATTTTTATGTTAGTTTGCTTATTGATACAATAGAATAGTAGTCAGTATTTGATGATCTTCTGTTTTTATCCACCTTCCAATTAGTTTGTCCTTTGGTAAGAGAAGTGTAAGAGAAACAATTCCATGCTTAATTATTACATAATTATTTTTAGGTCTAATATGAATGGTTTTGAATAAACATTATTGTTTTTTTCCAACTTGTGTAGATTATAAGGAATGATTTTCTTTTCATTATTGAGATTTTTAATTATTCATGAGAGATAGGCAGAGACACAGGCAGAGGGAGAATCATTCTCCCACAGGGGAGCCTGATGTGGGACTCGATCCCAGGACCCTGAGATCATGACCTGAGTCAAAGGTAGACACTCAACCATTGAGCCAACCAGGTGCCCCAAGAAATGATTTTCCATGCCACTTATCTGTAGTCAGCTTCATTGATATTGGTTGTCAAACTAAAAAATTGAGGAAAGTGTATGGTTAAGAAGGGAAGACCTTACTAATATGAGGGAGAGTAGGATTGGCAGAAATCTATATTTTAGGTTTGGAAATGCCAAAAATAAGTACCTCCTTTGAACATCCCAAAACCATAAGACATTTGAGCCCTGGAGATTATTACAAAGAATTAGAAAGCTTGTACGAAATTATTTATAGGAATTATTTGGAGGTGGGGAATGGGACTGGAATTAGATGGAATACAAGTATGATTTTTCCCTTCTTTATTGCATGCAAAATTTTAAAGTGGTGGGATTGTAGGTGAATTTTACTTTTTTGTTGTGTTTTAGTAGTTTTTGAAATAAAACTTAAGCAGATGATAAGTTAGGGCTATATGTATTAGTATGAAACGATATCCAAGATGTCTTTTTTTTTCCTAAGAAAAAAATCATATTATCCTCTTTTATAAAGAAGTGATGTATGAAGAAGTTTTGAAAGAATTACTAAAATGTTATGTGTTGCATGAATTAGTGGGACATCACTTTGTTTCTTGTGTTTTTATATGGTTTGTACTTAATCTGTTACCCTTTTATTTTTATTTTATTTTTAAAAATATTTCATTTTTAAGTAATCTCTACATCCACCATGGGGCGCAGACTTAAGAACCCAAGATCAAGAGTTGCATTCTCCACCAACTGAGCCAGCCAGGTGCTCCACCTGTTACCCTTTTAAATTAGTTTTCATTTTATCAGCTGTTGTTTCAGTACTTGTCTTTGCTTCTCTCCATTCTCTCTGTGTCCTAGCCCCCTTGTGTCTTTTTTTCCTTTTACTCCCTTACTTGAGATCTGAAGGAATACCCTCTGGTAGCTTCCTGAGATCTTTCCTGTCTCTTGTTTGTGTTAGGCTGGGTGTAAGAATCTAGGTTTAAAATCAGTTTTGCTTAGAACTTTGAAGCATATGTTACAAGTCAGATATCTCCAACATACAAAGCAGTAAAGAATGTATAAAATAAACATGACCTGGGGATCCCTGGGTGGCTCAGCGGTTTAACGCCTGCCTTTGGCCCAGGGCGCGATCCTGGAGTCCCAGGATCGAGTCCCACGTCGGGCTCCCGGCATGGAGCCTGCTTCTCCCTCCTCCTGTGTCTCTGCCTCTCTCTCTCTCTCTCTATCAGGAATAAATAAATAAATAAATCTTTAAAAAAAAAAATCACCTAACAAATAAGATGATTGAATGTACCCTTTCACAAATTCTTTTACCTCCCACCACCATCCTGATTTTGGTATTTAATCATTCTCCTGCATCACTTTACTTAATATTTGTGCATTTTAATACAGTCTATAGTATTATTTTATGTGTTTTCAGCTTTACTTAAATAGTGTACTGTATGTATTCTTCTGAAGCTTTTTAAATTCAATGTAATGGAAAAATAAATTCAACATAACATTTCTAAGATTTGTCTATATTGCTATGAATAGCTTTGGTACATTCATTTTCAGTGACGTAGTGTTTTATGTGCATATGTTATAATTCATTTGTTATTGTTAATGGATTTAGAAACATTTATTAACTTTAGAAGTTTAATAGTTGATGTATATTTTGTTTATTTAGTTAAGTTATTAATATATATGCTTAGAAGCATATATTAACTGTTGGAATAGACATCTTTCCAGTATATCTTGATACATGGGTACAAGAATTTCTTGAGGATGTATACTTAAAGTGGAGCTGCTAGGTACATATATAGGCCTGCCTTCAACTATAATAAATACTGCCGGGTTACTCTCCAAAGTATCTATAGCAGTTTATTTCAGTTTTCAGTGTATGGAAGTTAATGTCGCACATTCTTGCCAATACTCCATGTACTTAAATTTTAGCTATTCTCATTGGACGTGGTATCTCATTTTGGTTTTAATTTGTTTTTGTTTTCATATTTCCTCTTCTGTGAATTGCTTTTTCTTATTTTTTGCTCATTTTTTAGTTGGGTTATTTGTCATTTCATTTTATTTTAATTTAGATTTAGATTATTATTTATTTTTATTTTGGATTTTATTTTTAAGTAATCTCCACACCCAACATGGATCTTGAACTCACAACTCTACGATCAGGTTTTGCATACTCTACTGACTGAACTGGTCAGGCACCCCTTATTTGTCTTTTTCTTTTTTTTCCTAAGATTTTATTTATTTATTTGTGATAGACACAGAGAGAGAGGTGCAGAGACACAGGCAGAGGGAGAAGCAGGCTCCATCCCGGGAGCCTGACATGGGACTCGATCCCAGGACCCCAGGATTGCGCCCTGGGCCAAAGGCAGGCACTAAACCGCTGAGCCACCCAGGGATCCCCTGTCTTTTTCTTTATAGTTTTTTGTTGTTGTTGTTTTCTTGGTTTTTTTTTTTTTTTTTTTAGATTTTATTTATTTATTTGAGAGAGAACACACATGAGCACCGGAAGGAGAGGGTCAAGCAGACTCCATGCTGAGCACACAGCCCAATGCAGGGCTTGATCTCACAACCCTGAGATCATGATCTAAGCTGAAATCAGTCAGCCACTTAACCAACTGAGCCACCCAGGCTCTGCAACTTTTTCTTTACAGTTTTTTATGAAATTATGTATGCTAGACATGAATCTTTGCAGGTCATGTATCTTAGAATTTTCTTCTCTCCAGCTTATCTTTCATTTTTTGTGTTATCTTTCTGCACAGTTTTATTTTTTGCAATGTAAATTATAAATCTGGCAATTGAAACATGATGTGTACTTTTGACCCATGTGTCTTTTTTTTTTTTTTTTTTTTTGGTGTGCCTGATTGCCTCAGTTGATTGAGTGTCCCACTCTTGATCTCAGGATTATGAGTTCAATATTTTATTTTATTTATTTATTTATTTATTTATTTATTTATTTATTTATTTATGACAGTCACACACAGAGAGAGAGAGAGAGAGGCAGAGACACAGACAGAGGGAGAAGCAGGCTCCATGCACCGAGAGCCTGACGTGGGATTCGATCCCGGGTCCCCAGGATCGCGCCCTGGGCCAAAGGCAGGCGCCAAACCGCTGCGCCACCCAGGGATCCCAGGATTATGAGTTCAAAGCCCCACTTAAGCTTCCTTTAAAAGAAAGCTTCACGCCCAACGTGGGGCTTGAACTCACAACCCTAGATCAAAAGTCACACATACCACTGACTGAGCCAGCCGGGTGCCCCAAGGCTGATATATTTTTTAAAACAGCTTTATTGAAGTATAATTGACTTATAGTAAACTGTTTCTAGTTAAAATGTGAGATTTGATAAGCTTTGGCATATCCAAACACCCATGAAATCATCACCATAATCAAGATAATGAATATATCCATCACTCCTAGAAGTTCCTTCTCGCTTCATTGCGTTTCCTCTTTCCCTGCCATCTTTCCACCTTCACTCAACTATTGATTTACTTGTTGTCTATATAGATTAGATTGCGTTTTAAAGAATTTTATATAAATAAAACTCTGCAGTGTCTTTGGCTTCTTTCACTCAGTATAATTATTTTGAAATTCATGTTGTATATATTACTAGTTAATATGCTTTGTTGCTGGTTATTCGTTGTATGGTTCTATCATGATTTGCTCATTCACCTATTGATAGACATTTGGCTTATTTCTAGTTTTTGACTATTGCAAGTAAAGTTGATTTGAACATTTGTGTATAAGTCTTTGTATGGACAGATGCTCTCTCGGGTAAATACCTAGGTAGAATGGCTGGGTCACATGACAGGCTTTTCACAATAGTTGTATCATTTTACATTACTACTAACAATGTATGAGAGTTCTAGTTTTCCACCTCCTGATCAACACTAGGTATGGCTATTCTTTTTCATCTTAGCCATTTTAAAATTAGTGGTAGTTCTTTGTGGCTCTAATTTGCAGTTTATTTTATTTAAAGATTTATTTATTCATTTGAGAGAGGGGCTGAGTAGGGTGGCAGGAAGGGCAGAGGGAGAGAGAGAATCTCAAGCAGATTCCTGCTGAGCTTGGCAAAGCCCAACTCAAGGCTGATCTCATTACCCCAAGACTTTGACTTGAGCCAGAACCAAAGCTGGATGCTTAACTAAGTGTGCCGCCTAGGTGCCCTTTATTTTTTTTTAAAAGTTTTATCTGTTTATGAGAGAGTGAGAGAGCATGTGCATGTGTGCATGCGTGAGTGGGGAGAGAGGGAGAGGGAATGGGAGAGAGAATCTTTCATCAGACTCCCTGCTGAATGTGGAACCTGATACGGCTTGATCTCACGACCCCGAGATTGTGACCTGAACTGAAATCAAGAGTTGGATGCTTCACCAACTGAGCCAGCCAGATGCCCCACTAATGACTTAACTATGTTGAATACCTTTTCATGTGCTTGTTTGCCATCCTTACATCTTTTTGGTGAAATGCCTTATCAGAGAGAGAGAGAGAGAGAGGCAGAGACACAGGCAGAGGGAGAAGCAGGCTCCATGCACCGGGAGCCCGACGTGGGATTCGATCCCGGGTCTCCAGGATCGCGCCCTGGGCCAAAGGCAGGCACCAAACCGCTGCGCCACCCAGGGATCCCCTCTTTTTCTTTTTCTTTTTCTTTTTCTTTTTCTTTTTCTCTTTCTCTTTCTCTTTCTCTTTCTCTTTCTCTTTCTCTTTCTCTTTCTCTTTTTCTTTTTCTTTTTCTTTCTTTCGAGGCTTAGTTGGCAAAGAATGGGCAGAATGGCAATGGTGATTTGTATCACTTCTAAGGTTATACATGTTCTGACTCTGGTTCACTTGGGACTCTCTGGAGGGAACACTCTTGGTCATGACACAGATTCCATTGTGGTGATGTGGCCATGGGGAAAGCCTGAGGTGCTTCTGCTGTTTATAGGGAGCAAATTACAAGGATGAACTTAGGCAGAACAGTATGGTGAACGTCACACATTCTGGAAAGAACTGTTGGTGAATTCGTGAGATACCATTAAGAACTACTAGAAAATACTGGGTAAGACAGGAAAGAAAGTCCTACATAACTAGATGGGCACATGAGCAGCAAGCACATGGTTTATTTCATTAAATTGATCCCTTCTATAACCACAGAGTTGATGGAGTCAGGGGGAAAAAAACTGAATCAAATATATTCTCTGCAAAGATCTCCTAGGCTGTGGCTTTTCTTTTTATTCTCTTAACAGTATCTCCTGAAGAACAGAAGTTCTTAATTTTGATAAAGTTCAGTTTATCAACTTTCTCTTTTATGGATTATGTTTTCATATGTAAGAAATCTGCCTAATTCAAGACCACAAAGATTTTCTGCAGGGTTCCCTTCTAGAAATTTGTTTGAGGTTTTACATTGAGATCTGTGATCCATTTGGAGTTAATTTTTGTATTATATGAGTAAGGGTGGATGGAAATTTTTTGGTTTTTGTTTATAATTTTTAATTTTTTGTGTTTTTTAAAATGAATAGCTAAATGTTCCACATCATTTGTTGAAAAGACTGCTTTCTCATTGAATTAAGAAATTGCCTTTGCACCTTGTTGAAAATCAATTAGCCATATGTATGTAGGTGTATTTCTGGACTCTTTTCTGTTCATTGAGCTATTTGTCTCCTCTGATGCCATTATCATACTCTTGTGTTGCTTTTTCAAACAAAATATAGTTTGAAAGCAATATTGCACATAGAGGCAGGAAGTAGAATAGTGGTTGCCAGGGGACTGAAATGAGGGAGTAATAGGGAGTTATTGTTTAATAGGCTCAGTTTCAGTTTTGCAAGGTGAGAATTCTATGGATGGATGTTGGTGATGGTAGCACGATAACTTAATAAATATACTTAATGCCACGGAACTGTACTTTTAAAAATGGTTAAGATGATAAATTTTGTTGTGTGGGTTTTTTCTTTTATTAAGAGTTATATTGTACAATGTCTGGGGCAAAATGAGTACTCAGTTTCAGTTGATTGTTTAAAAAAAAAAACAAACCCACAAAAAACAAAACCCAGAGAGGTTAACAAATGATGAGGGTAAGACGTTTGAATCCACAGCCACAAGGCATATTATTTCACTCTATTACACAGCTACACTTGAATTTTAATACTTTTCCCCAGTGTGATAAAGCTTGGATTTTAAAGTCTCAAAACTTAGTATTCTAGATCAATCCTTTTAGTAATAATGACTCACTAAAGCAGAAATGGGGGATATTTGAATTTATCTTCTCCCCATCTTCCTGTTGCACACTCACCCACCTATGCTTCTTGAAAGTTGGTAATCTAAAATCTCAAGGCATAAGGTTGACTCTCTTTTTGAGGTGTTTCTAAAATTGTAGTGAAGTATGCATAATATAAAATTTACCATTTTAAGCATTTAAAGAAAATTATTTATTAATAAGAGATACAGAGAGAGAGAAGAGAGAGAGAGAGAGGGGCAGAGACACAGGCAGAGGGAGAAGCAGGCTCCATGCAGGAAGCCCAACGTGGGACTTGATATCCCAGGTCTCCAGGATCAGGCCCTGGGCTGAAGGCAGCGCTAAACCGCTGAGCCACCGGGGCTGCCCCATTTCAAGCATTTTTAAGTATACATTTGCTAGTGTTAAGTATATTCCATTGATATGAAACCATCACCACTATTGATATTCAGAACATTTTCATCTCAAGCCAAAACTCTGAACCCATTAGACACTAATTCCCCATTCCTCCCTCTCCAGTCTCTGACAACTACACTTCTACTTTTGGTCCCTAAGAATTTGACCATGGTACCACATGTGAGTGGAAACATACATTATTTGTCTCTTTGTGATTTGCTAATTTTACTTAGCATAATGGCTTCAAGATTCATCCATGTAGCATGTGTCAAATATCCTTTTTCTTAAAGATTTATTTATTTATTTGAGAGAGAGAGCAAGAGAGCATGAGTGTGCGAACATGTAAGTTGGGGGAGGGGCAGAGGGAGGGGAACTTAAGCAGATTTCACACTGAGCACAGAGCCTGACATGCGGAGCTCAGATCTCACAACTGTGAGATCATAACCTGAGCCTAAACCAAGAATTGGACGCTTAACTGACTGAGCCAACCAGGCCCCCGAAATTTCTGTTCTCTTTTAAGGCGGAATAATAGTCAATTGTGTGTTCATATTACAATTTGTTTGTTCATTCATACATTGATGGGTTCTTGGGTTGCTTCAACCTTTTGGCTATTGTAAATAATGCTGCCATGAACATGGGTGCAAAGCACAAATACCTTATTAGGTCCTGCTTTTGATTGTTTTGGGTGTATGTCCAGAAGTGGTAGTGTTTAATTTTTGGAGGAACCACCGTGACATTTTCCACAGTGGCTGCACCATTTTTACATTTCCACCACCTATACACAGGAGTTCCACATCTCCATATCCTTGTCAGTGCTTGTTATTTTCTGATTTTGGTTTGTTTTGTTGCTTGAGAATAGCCATCCTAATGGGTATGAAGTGATTATCTCATTGTGATTTTGATTTGCATTTTTTTAAAGATTTTATTTAGAGAGCTCAAGTAGGGGGAAGAGCAGAGGGAGAAAGAGCATCTCAAGGAGACTTGGCATTGAACATGGAGCTCCTGATGCAGAGCTCAATCTCATGACCCTGAGATCATGACCTGAGCCAAAACCAAGAGCAGGTGCCTAACCAACTGAGCCACCCAGATGCCTCTGATTTGCATTTCTTCTTTTTTTGGAAAAAAAATTATTTATTTGAGAGAAGGGCAGAGAGGGAGAGGGAAAGAATCTCAAGCAGATTCTTCCACTGAGTGTGAATCCCGATGTGGGGCTTGGTCTCAAAAATGAAATGATGACCTGAATCAAAATCATGAGTCAGGTGTTCAACCAACTGAGCCACCCAGGTGCCCTCCTTCCCCAATTGGCGTTTCTTAATTAATGATGTTAAGCATGTTTTTAATGTGCTTTTTTGCTGTTTGTGTATCTTCTTTGGAGAAATGCCTATTTAAGTCCTTTGCCAATTTTTAGTTGGGTGGTTTCGTTTTTTGTTGATGAATTTCAAGACTTCTTTATATATTCTGGCTGTCAGTTCCTTAACAGATATATGATGTACAAATATTTTCTCCTGTTCTTTGGATGTCTTTTTACCATGCTGATTGTGTCCTTTGGTGTGCAAAAGTTTTAAATTTTGATATAGTTCAGTTTGTCTATTTTTACTTTTGTCACCCATGGTTTTGGATCTTATTCAAGAATATCATTGTCAAATCCAGCTTTTCCCCTGTGTTTTCTTCTAAGAAGTTTTAACACTTATATCTGTATTGAGTTCATTTGTATAGGGTAAGAGTCTAATTCTTTTGCATATGGATACCTAGTTTTCCCAGCACTGTTTATTGAGAAGACTGCTCTTTCTCTCACTGAATGATCTTTGCACTCTTGTGGAAATTCAATGACCATACATGTAAGGTTTATTTCCGGGCTCTATTCCATTGGTCTGTATGTCTGCCTTCATGCCAGTTTGATTATTGTGCCTCTGTAGTAAATTTTGAAATCAGGAAATGTGAGATCTACAGCTTTGTTCTCCTTTTCAACACTGTTTTTGGCAATTCAGGGTCCTTTGAGATTCCCTAACAATTTTAGGGTGAATTTTTCTAATTCTTCAAAATAAGTAATTGGGATTTTGCTAGGGATTGCATTGTATCTTTAGACTGCTTTGGATAGTATTGACATCTTAACAATAGAAGTCTTCCAATCTGTGAACATTTCCATGTCATGTCTTTGATTTGTGTCTTCTTTCATTTCTTTCAGCAAAGGTCGGTAGTTTTCAGTGTGTAAGTCTGGTCTTTCACTCCTTTTTTTTTTTTTTTTTAAGATTTTATTTATTTGAGAGAGAAAGAGAGAAGAGAAAGCACAGGCGGGGGCAGGGAGAAGAAGAAGCAGATTCTGCTGAGCAGGGAGCACTGTGTGGGACTCCATCCCAGGACCCTGAAATCCTGACCTGAGCTGAAGGCAGACACTTAACTGAGCCACCTGGCACCTCTGATTAAGTTTATTCCCAACTATATTTCTGATGTTACTACAAATGGAATAGTTAACTTCCTTTTCAGATTATTCATTTGTTAGTATATAAAATCAGCTGATTTTGTGTGTTAATTTTGTGTCCTGCAAGTTCAGTGAATTTAATTCTGCTTGTTTATTTTAAATGTGGAGTCTTTATCATTTTCTACATACACAATCATATTATTTGCAAACAGTGATATTTTTATTTTCTCTCAAATTTGGATAGCTTCTATTTCTTTTTCTTGCCTAATTGCTCTCACTAGGACTTCCAGTATTGTGTTGAATAGAAGTGGTGAAAGTTGGCATCTTTTTTCTGATGGTAAAGGAAAAGCTTTCAGTCTTACCATTGAGTATAATATTAGTTATGGGTTTTTCATCCATGAATCTATATTATGTTGAGATAGTTTTCTTCTTTAATAGCTTTTATTTATTTATTCATGAGAGACACACAGAGAGGCAGAGACCTAGGCAGAGGGGAAGCAGGCTTCCCTGCAGGAAGCCCTATGCAGGACTCGATCCTGGGATCACGACCTGAACCAAAGGCAGATGATCAACCACTGAGCCACCCAGGTGCCCCAAGATAGTTTTCTTCTATTCCTTGTTTGTTGACTGTTTATCATGAAAAGTTGTTAAGTTTTTTAAATGCTCTTTCTGCATTAGTTGATACGTTCTTGTGAGGGTGTTTCCCTTTATTGTTTTTTTTTTTCCCTTTATTGTTATTGTAGTTATTACATTATATGATTTTCTTTTCTTTTCTTTTTTTAAGTTATATGATTTTCATACACTGAACCATCTTTGCATTCCAGGAATAAATCCCACTTGGTTGTGGTATCTGATCCATTTTACTATGCCATTGATACTAGTTTACTAGTAATTTGTTGATTTTTAAAAAATCAATGCTTATAAATGATAATACATAGTTTACTTGTAATCTTTGTCTGGCTTTGATATCAATAATATTGGCATTATAGGATGAATTAGAGTGTATTTCCTCCTCTTTGATTTTTTGGAAGATTAAAGTTAACTGTTGGAGTTATCCTCATCCAAGCTCTCTGCCTTACTGTTATTGATAACTCAGATGAAGATACCTTACAGATGCTATGGTGATTTTTAAGATTATCTCATAAAAGAAATATATGAAGATTTTATTCAACTTCACCAGTAATGAAAGGATTATAAATTGAATAAACATGATAATTATATTTCCCCTATCCAGTTGACCCTCAAAAATTGTATTTAGGAAAAAAAAAATTGTATTTAGGTTGTAATATACAATAACTTTGACAGCTCCCAATCTGTCACTGTCTTAACACTAATAATAGGAATGTAAATTGGAACACATTTTCTGGAGCAGAATTTGAGTCTATGTAAAGCCTTAAAAATAATGCATCCTTTGACCCAGCAATTCCATTTATAGTATATTATCCTGAGAAAATTGTCATGGATACATGAAAGAAGTTAGCAGTGCTTTCATCATTATAATAATGCAAAGTTAAAAACCATAATATCCAGAAACAGAATTCAGTAATAAATTGTGGTATACACACACAGCTGTACAGCTATAACATACTGATGTTGGAGAAAATTTTACAAAACATTGTGTAGTATAATCCCATTAATATACTTCTATTGATGCATTATGAAAACCTCTCAATATTACCTGTTAACAGTGGTCTCTTTCTGGATAGTGGTAGTGTGGATTTTTGACATTTTTATTTCTACTACTTCTCTCTCTGTTTTTTAAACAGTAAATGATACTACTTTTATGATAAAATAGGAAAAGGTATTCTATTAGAATTGAAAATGAAATGATGCAAGAAAGCGTAGTTAAATCTTATGGCAGAATCAGTATCTAAAAATAATCTTGGTAGGCTGGGATGATGGACTGAATCCAGTGAAATTTAATCAGGATGGGTGAATTAGATGAGATAGAGTAATAAGCAACTCATATTTCTGAGTTTAAAAAACCAACTATAACAAGTATGCAAAGTGTGAGGTGGGTCCTAATAGCAGCATATATAAAAAACTTAAAGGTTTTAGTGGATACCAAACACCTTCTCTATGTGAGCAGCCAGCAGTTTTCCTACTCTTCTATTGCATTGCACACCCAGCTTAGTCTCTTCATGGGAAACCTCCAGTATTTCTCACTGAGTGATACTCAGTCTTGTCACCATTTGCCCCCATTTGTTTTAGTCATTTCTGACTTTGTTCAACGTTGCTGTCTATTTGGAGTCCTCCTGTTCCTCTCACTTTTGCTTTTTCAAACTTGACCTGTACTTCAGAAATCAGACTTAGGCTTGCTAGAAGCCTTTTTGTCATAGTGCAATCACATTTTACTCAGATTTATTTAATTCTGGGAATTCCATGTGTCGAGATATACAAATCAATAAGGTTTCTCACTTTATGTGCAAAATCTGAAATAATGCAAATCCCCTTCTATAATTAAAAGTGACATAAAAAAGTGACATAATTTCCTTTTGCCATACGACATGCAGATTTAATGATAACTACCAGATACCTTTTATCATGTCTTTGTGAACCACCAGCATTCTAAAGTGTGGGTTGTCAGCACCATTGCCTCAAAAACCTTCCCAGAAGCAGTCTTTTAATGACACTACTTGCAACAAAATGTTAAAGATAGTGTATAGGTGAAAAAAGCAGAATTTAAAAGTATGCTTAAAATAGTTGTAGAATTGTGCATTCTGAGAAGACATGAAGCAAAGCAATGAAGTGTGGGCTCTTTAGCCTGATGACCCTGAATTCAAATTTAAATCCTGAATCCAACACTTACCTACTGGATGACTTAGGGTGAATAACTTAATCTCTCTGTGTCTGTTTCCTCATTAAAAAAAAAAAAAAAAGAAAATATTTTATTAAGTATTGTCTACACTCAATGTGGGGCTTGAATTTACAACCCCGAGATCAAGACTTGCATGCTCTACCAACTGAGCCAGCCAGGCACCCCTCTGTTTCCTCTATTTTAAAATGGGCTCATGATAAATCACCTACTTCACAGGGTTGTTGTAAATTGTGTTAGTAGCATGTAAAACTCCTAGGAGAATGCCTAGCTTATACTATGTGTTCAAAAATACTATGAGTATTCCTTTGGGAATATTAGTCTAGAACCATTTGTTTTTTTTTTTTTATTTTTTATTTATTTATGATAGTCGCACAGAGAGAGAGAGAGAGGCAGAGACATAGGCAGAGGGAGAAGCAGGCTCCATGCACTGGGAGCCCGATGTGGGATTCGATCCCGGGTCTCCAGGATCGCGCCCTGGGCCAAAGCCAGCCGCCAAACCGCTGCGCCACCCAGGGATCCCCTAGTCTAGAACCATTTGAAATTGATTGATTAAGATTTTATTTATTTATCTGACAGAGGGAGCAGTGGGCAGAAGGAAAGGAAGAAGCAGGCTCCCCTCAGAGCAGGGAGCCCAATGCAGGGCTTGATCTTAGGACTCTGAGATCAGGACCTGAACCAAAGGCAGACACTTACTGACTGAGCCACCTAGACACCCCAAAGATTTATTTATTTGAGAGAGAGTGCATGCACACACAGCCATGAGAGCAGGGGGAGGAGCAGAGAGAGAGGGAGAGAGAATCTCGTACAGATTCCCTGCTGAATATGGAGCCTGAAAAATCCCACAACCTCGAGATCATGATCTGAATTGAAATCAAGAGTTGGACACTTTGCTTAACCTACTGAGCCACCCAAGCACCCCATCATTTGAGTTTTAAATTGTAATACATCTCTGCATAAAATATGGCCATTCTGTAAGAAATGCTCCCTTTTTGGGGTACCTGGCTGGCTCAATTGGAAGAACACACAACTCTTGATCTTGAGGTCGTGAGTTCGAGCATGTTGGGTGTAGAAGTTACTTTAAATAAATAAATAAACTTAAAAAAAAAAGAAAAAAAATCCCTCTTTGGTAGTTTCAGAAAATAGGATGCTTCCAATCTCTTTGGAACCATGTAGTGAGGAGTGTAGGTAGAATTCAGATGAGGGTAGATTTTTTTTTTTTCTTCTTCATCAAAAACATGGTAATGTTCATTAAAATTTGGGAAGTTTAGGGGCACCTGGGTAGCTCAGTGATTGAGCGTCTGCCTTTTGGCTCTGGTCATGGGATTGAGTCCTGCATTGGGCTCCCCCAGGGAGCTTGCTTCTCCCTCTACCTATGTCTCTGTCTCTCATGAATAAATAAAATCTTTAAAAAAAAATTGGAGAAGTTTAGAAAAATATTTTTTTTTATAAATTTTTTTTTTTAATTTTTTATTTATTTGTGATAGTCACAGAGAGAGAGAGAGAATGAGGCAGAGACACAGGCAGAGGGAGAAGCAGGCTCCATGCACTGGGAGCCCGACGTGGGATTTGATCCCGGGTCTCCAGGATCGTGCCCTGGGCCAAAGGCAGGCGCCAAACCGCTGCGCCACCCAGGGATCCCCAGTTTAGAAAAATATAAAGACAACACAAACGTGTTCATAATGCTACTACTGTCCCTGTGCTAGCCACATTAGCATTTTAGTTGAGTTCCTTCTGTTTTTTTTTTTCTCTGTACATTACCTTTTTTTATGTACAAATACATTGTGATTATACCACATATATAGAACTGGAGAGTATATAGCCTAGAGAAGAAACTATTGTAGAAATCCAGGTGAGTCCATAGTAAACTATGTTGGAGGCCTGGTTAGGGTCACGGTCTATAGAAATAAGTAAAGTGTAGGGGCAGGAAACAGGTATTTCTGAGGTTGATCAATTTGAATCAACAAACTTTGGGGCAATGGTGTCAAAGATAGGTTTTTTTAGCTCTAGCTCTTGAAAAAAGAGGCAGATGGAACATAGGAGGAAGAGCATATTTGCTCGGGAAGATGTTTTGGACATGTTGAGTTTGAGAATTGAGTAGGACATTCAGATGGAAATGTCTAATAGGCAGTTGTCTAATATAACAAAGACTTGAGAAGTAATCTGCCTGGGATGCGAATGAGAGCACCCAGGCATGCCATAAAAATGCCATTAAAATGTTGAAAATTATCAAAGATAGCGCCTATAGAGATACAGATGTATTTGATCTTTCAGTATACCTTGCTTTTTAAGGGCAGGTAGTTAGCCATAGTATTGCCCACATAGTAGGCGTTTGTGGAATAAAGGAGTTAACTGAAACAAAGAGAGGGGCCATTAATTTGGTCTCTGTCGAATCCTAATGAACTTGAGGGAGTCATATTTATTATTTATCTTCCCTTTCTCTTTCAGTTTTGTTGGTGTCTAAAATTTAAATTTCTAAGGAAAAGTAAGAACTCTATTTTTCTTTACTGCTTCTGATGGAATTTTGTTTACATGAGATACTTAAAATGTTATTTGGATGGCTATAATTCATTCAACTTAATCTTGAATTTTTAAAAAGATTTTATTTATTTAGAGAAAGCATGAGCAGGGGGGAGGAGCAGAGGGAAAAGCAGGCTCCCTGCTGAGCCTGATGTGGGGCTAAATCCCAGGACCCCGGGATTATGAACTGAGCTGAAGGCAGATGCTCAACTGACTGAGCCACTTAAGCACTCCATTCTTGGATTTTTTAAAAACAGGTGATAGTGAGGAAGATTGTTCCAGTGATTGTTCAAATGCTCAGGGTATGTCATAATGGATATGTTAAAGAGACCTATTTATTTTTTAATTTAATGTAATTTAATTTTTATTTTTAAAAATTTTATTTATTCATGAGAGACGGGGGTGGGTGGTGGTGCAGAGACACAGGCGGAGGGAGAAGCAGGCTTCATGCAGGGAGCCCGACGTGGGACTCGATCCCGGGTCTCCAGGATCACGCCCTGAGCTGATGGTGGCGCTAAACTGCTGAGCCACCCAGGCTGTCCTAAAGAGACCTATTTAATTGGACTAACACATGAGGGTGAAGATTCAGGAATATAAAAATGTATAAATCAGTATAGGGCACGCTGTAAACAAAAATACCCATGGGGCATTGAATATTTGAAATTGTGTTACTTGTGGAAGTCTTAATGGAATGTCAGTGTCAGAAAGTACTAGATTAGTGTCAGGAGCATTCTGAGTGGGAAGGTGGACTGAAAAGACCTACCTCATCTATATGCACTCTGCCCTTCTCTTTGTATATACTTCAGGCAGCAGTTGGTTAATTTGCATGTGTGGTTTCAACTGTCACACTGTGTTGACTCATTCTGAAAGCTCCATGAGGATAGGCCCCCCATGTCTTTTTCCCCAGCACCTTGCAGTCTAGGTTAGAGTAAGCTATCCGTAAATATTTGTCCAGTGGATAAAATGGTGAATGAATCAGCAAACATTTAGTGAGACTTGAGAATGTCCTGTGGCAGTGGAAGTGAGTAAATTGTTAGGCCTGTAAAGATTGATAACATAATATCTGACCTCAGGGAGCATAAAATCTGGTATTGAGTATAAATTTGTCAAGCTCTCTGGATTTAGATTAACCAGTACAGACAATAATTAATTTGCTGACCTGAAACAGACTTTGTTTGTAACAAAGATTTTAATAAATTTCTTGAGAGATTGTGTGAACTCTTATTTACATAACAGATAAGTACATATTCTGCATTCCTTCTCCGTACTCATTCAGCTGCAGAAAAAGGATTGTTATGGGGTTGGTTTTATGATCCTTTGGGTTTTGGGTTTTTCTTTTTTAAGATTTTATTTATTTGAGAGAGAGAGGGAGAGAGCAAGAGAGAGAATGAACAGAGGGAGAGGCAGATGGGGAGGGAGAGGTGGACACCCTGCTGACCAGGGAGCCCAGATGCAGGGCTCTATCCCAGGACTTTGGGAACATGAACTGAGCTCAAGGTGCTCAACGGACTGAGCCACCCAGGCGCCCTTGATCCTCTGTTACTAAGTTTTTGCTTTTATTAAAATTTGGGACTTGATTAAATAAGGACAAAATACTCTTCCAAAAATACAGAAGGAACTCACATTTCTAAAGTGTGGTACAGCAGCAAGACACTTATTTGAATTGATATACTAAAATAAATGGCTTGATCTTCAGATATGCAAAGACCAGATAATCTAATGTGTTAGCTAAGAGAGTTTTTACTGTATATGGTATGCTTGTTTATCATGTAGTTCCTTTAAGGTATTTTTTTTAAGTAATCCAGATTATTCAGTTCTTAATTATCAGAATAGATATAGATAGGGACTGTTACTTTGGGAACTAAAACTGCAGAAAATCCAGTGGAATCCTGCCGTGCTACCACAGCTACTTGTGGTTCTTCAAGCAGAAAAATAAAAGACAGGAAGTCACAACTTTTTGAAGAAATTATTGGAGGGGTAATAAATTCAAATCATATGTAATTCACTCAGGATAAAGCTACCCTCTAAAAATAAGACTTTACTATAGAAGTAGCCCCAACCAAGGAATTAGGACTAGCTCAGTCAGAATATGTATTCTAGAGGAAAAAACTTGTATCCTGCCTATGCATAATTCAAGTGGTAACCTAACTTGATAATATCAATTGACCATAAGCAAAACCTAATCAATTGTTAGAAGAAGGTATCTCTATATAATAGAAGAGAGTACAACTCTGAGGAACCTGGAGTGTCCCCAAACAAGAATTTAGTAGTCATTTTGTAGAATTGTCCAAAGAGAACATAAGCCAGCTTTCCACCATCATTTAAACAAATTATTGTGTTGAACACATGTAGTTTATCAGGCTTGATTGTATTTCATTTTCCTTTGTTTTAGATTTCATACTCACCAGATACTCTCTTAGAAAATCATAGTATGGGTAACAGGGTACTCTGGAGGGTAGTATGACTATATTATAAACATAAATTAGTATTTGGTCTGTATGTTAATTTTTAAAAACTTAGTTAAAAATATATAACATCATTCTTTCACAAATTGGTTAGTGAGTGTAAATCAAGCCTAATCAGTTCTATGGGTGCAGGAAAAAGTGAATTTGATGGAGCTATAGAGCTGAGGATCCATACTCAGGAATAAGTCTCTTTTTGTAGAAGGCGGGGGATCATAGTCTTATTCTTGGATACCCAGTGCTTGGCACATGGTTAGTGCTTAGTTTAATGTATTAATGAAACTCATTATTGAAATTCAGAGATCAAAACTCCAGACCAACTGTCTGTGAGAACAACTACAGACATTTTATGGCTCTACTCTTTAGATTTATTCTCATGTCAAAAGAGCAGTTCTGGCTTTTCTGTAACTCAGCAGAAACAATTCAGTAAGTGATGAAAATAGAATCCTCTAAATAAACCAGAGCCTAAAAAGGCAAATAAAAGGTGTATGCATTTATTCGAAAAAAGAAGAGGGACCATGCATTTGAGAAAGAAATCTGCTTCATTATTTTTATTTTTTAATTGATACTTTAATTTTATTTTTTTTTTAGACATTATTGCAATATGCAAACAACAAGAATGCCTCAGAACATATGGTGTATCTTCTGGAGGTGTATCGACTTGCCATCCAAAGCTTTGCCAGTGCACGCCCATATTTAACTACTGAATGTGAAGATGTCCTGTTAGTGCTTGGCAGATTAGTACTGTAAGTTTAAGTACTTAAGTCGCTGATAAAGTTGAGTACTTTCGGTTGCGATGTTTGCCTGACTTCTCTTTACTGTGATATCACGTTATTCAGAGCACCATTAAAGTCATACCTTTGAATGAAATTTCCTTTGCTTTGAGCCTTCATACTCTGGTTCCCAGGAGATAAAGTACAAGTGAAGTTCCAGCCAAACAACATAATCTTTAATTGCCTCCAGAATCTCTTCCTCAGGCTTAGCATCCAAGAATGATACATTTTCTTCCTGTCCTTAGGTATAGATCAATATGAGTGACAGAGTGCCTGGAAACTGTAGTGGTCTTTGAGGATCATTTTGGGGGGGAAATACTGTGACATTGTGCCATTCAGCTATATTATTTGAACTAAGAATAATTTTACTAGCAGAAAATAACAGGGTATATATATAAGATTACCACCCTGAGTCCATGATAATCTAGCTGCTGTTTTAATATTTGACGGCCTAGTGGCAGATAAAATTATAGCTTTCATTTAATTTTCATCTGTAAACTGAAAAGGCACAATAGCTATTCAGCTTTTAGATTGGGTTAGCTTACAGATTGTTTGGGAGGGTAACTTCTAGTCTAGGTGGTCTTGATTTGTTAGAGCTAAAGATTTGGCCTTGCTAGTCTTTCTGTTTCCTCTGCAAGTGACAAGAACCTACATAGATGACAGTTATATATATTTATCTTTATCAGCTGAATTAACAATAGCATGAGCTCCTGATTTTGTCTTCTGGACTCAGAATGGTTCCTATTTGGGTACCCTCCTACATCCTAATAAACTAAATAAAACTGCTTGGAATGTGATTTCTAAAAAGAATATATTACCAGATGTTTTAAAGCCCAATGTAATTATAAAGCCTCCTGGTTTTTCTTTTTTCTCTTTTTTAAAGTTGAAAAGCCAATATAACAATGTTGAGGAAAAATGTAAAGAATAAGAAACAAATTTCAAATAATCTAAACAAATGTAAAATGTGTATTCAGTATTCCTGTCATACTATATTTTATTATGCTTATAACCACATTTATATACTGACTTCATTATTTTACATTATAGGAGTTGTTTTGAATTACTGCTTTCAGTGTCTGAAAGTGAACTGCCATGTGAAGTCTGGGTACTCTTCCTACAGTCTCTACAGGTGAGTTGATTTGGACTCAAAAAAGATCTCTGTTTAGATACCCAAGATACCTGGTTAATTTCTCCTAGCAAACTGAAATTGAAAGCTTGGAAGAAAAACAAGTGTATTGTATATTTGTATTAAGTTCATGAGATTTTGAGAAAGAGGTCTTCCAAATGAAAGAGGTGTGTTAAAAAATTGTTTTTGTCTTTCATTTGGTTTTGTTAGCCTTTATATAGCTTAGAAATCAGCGCATGTTTTCATTATTCAAAAACAAAGTTTTAGACAGAATAAAGCTATTAAAAAATGTAAAATTATATTTGGTTACAAAGTAGCAATATTTGGATCATTCTTAGTATACTTGTCTAGTAATTTCCCCTAACATTTCAGGGATTATGTCTAGCATTTTAAGTCTCTCAGACAACCAGAATAGTCATCATAGATTCTGTTCATGCATTTTACTTGCAGGAGAGCTACATTGGCTCTCATATTGACTTGATTATCAGCTTGCTTATAGGTGAGCACATCAGAAAGTAGCAAGTTACGGAGGGTAGAATAGGATAGGAGGAAAATTTGCTTGTTACTGATAGAGACAGTAAAACTATTGCAAAAAATAGACGCAATAGTAATAACTATCATCATTTGTTACCACTGTATACTAAATACTGCTCTACTGTTTTATATCTTTTTTTTTTTAAGATTTTATTTATTTATTCATGAGAGACACAGAGAGAAAGGCAGAGGGGGAAGCAGGCTCCCTGCAGGGATCCTAATGCAGGACTCGATCCCAGGATCACGCCCTGAGCCAAAGGCAGACGCTCAACCACTGAGCCACCCAGACGTCCATGTTTTGTGTCTTTTAATCAAGTTACAAACTTTACAATGTAGGGATCATTTGAATCTCCATCTACAAATGGGGAGACAGGCATAGAGTGTTAATTAGCTGCCCAAAGTTATACTTCGATTTATAACCACAGCTTGCTTTTTGCTAGCTGCTCCTCAAGAACACAAACTCTGTGGTAGCCTGGATGTGTTTCATGTAGGCACAAGTAAAGATCTGCATATTAACAGACATACTTCATTATCTGGAAATTTCTTTCCTTTGGGATATATAACCCAAAATGAGATGATGATAATGTTAATCTTTCTCTTTTGGGGGAGAAGAGGATTTTTTGGGTCACGTCCTTGGCCTATTTTAATCCCTGCAATGCAATCCTAATTTCACATATTCATACAGCTGCTAAAATCATCTTTCATACATAACACACTGATTTTGTCATACTATGTTTTGAGGCTTGCTAGTAGTTTTGTCCCGGCATATGACAGTCCAGAAGGGCAAATCTCATTACTCTTCTTAGAGCTGTTACTGTTATTTATAGTAGTATCCTTTGTAGAGAGAATACTGTCCTATTTCTTTATTATTTTCTTAGAGTGTATGCCTGCATAAAATCGTTGCCTTTTCCCTCTACCTGCATAACTTTTTCCACAGGATATATTTTTGAATATGTGTTCAATAAAATCAATGCAGTAGAGGTACAGATAGATATAAGACGTGGTCCTTATTAAAATCTGAAAGGTAAAACCCTGAAGTTTCCTTATTTCAGTGTTAAATGGACAAAGCAGCAGATAGTTTTGAAGAAAGTTTTGGTAAAAGAATAGTTTTATCAGAGCAGGCCACAAACATAACACACTCATTTCACTGTTTTCAGCTTGTAGAACCCTTCCAGATGTTTTGCCTACGGATATGAAAATATACCCTGAAATAAGTCTTCTAATAAAAATGAGATCTCATTTTTTGCAACTTTTTTAAACCTAATTTTATCATGGTTGTATGTCTAGGTTTGTATATATAGGTCTCCCTTATTTTATGATTGCCTGTGATTCTGTTAGGTGATTACACCATAAATTATTTGGCCACATCTCTGTTATTATAAATCATGCTAGAGTGAACTTCTTGTGCTAGTACTTCTGTATTGTAGATTTTAAACTGTGGACTAGTATATTTTTTACCTTAACAAATTTAAGTTTTAAAATGATTTTTAAATTCTGCCATAGTTTTTAAAGACTTTAATATTACTTTTTTAAAAAAGATTTTATTTATTTAGTCATGAGAGACAGAGAGAGAGAGAGAGAGAGAGGCAGAGACACAGGCAGAGGGAGAAGCAGGCTCCATGCAGGGAGAGAGAGAGAGAGAGGCAGAGACACAGGCAGAGGGAGAAGCAGGCTCCATGCAGGGAGCTCAGTGTGGGACTCGATCCTGGGTCTCCAGGATCACGCCCTGGGCTGAAGGCGGTGCTAAACCGCTGAGTCACCTGGGCTGCCCCCTAATATTACTTTTTAAAAGTAACTTTGCTATAGTAGAGGATTATACACATCATTCTTATGCAGAATACACTGTAGTTTGAACAGATGAAAAATAGAAAGTTGTTTTTATTTTTTTAACCCAGACTGTGGCTGTTTATTTTAGTTGCTGTAGATGGTATTATTTCTGCCAAAGTGTGATGATACAGGTCTGTTAGATATTGTATATAAGGTGACCAGACCCTGCAAATTCTGAAATTTGTATATGGAATCTTATTCTTCACTGTAGGATAAATGTCTCTTATCCTAAGTTAAGGAGAAAGAAGCCTGAGTACAGTTCAAGCCCTTAAAGGAAAAATTGCAGCATTGATTCAATATTGCTATTAGTAAACTGTTAATTAGAAATATCACTTTCTGTGTCAATTCTAAATTTTAAACCCTTTCTCTACAGAAAGTAACTCAGCATATTGGGAATGCATGTGTTAAAAACCTATCATTTTGACATTAGGAGACAAATTAATTTTATTTCTTATATTTCACTTATGTGAATATAAGATTATATACTTAGGTCTGTGAACATCATTAACTTTTATTTCCAAAGAATATTGCTATAAATGGAAGCTTATGTTTTTTGAGAATTTCGGCAGTCTAAAATAGAGAAAACATTAAAATTTTAGAATATGGGAATAACCAATAACATTCACTAGTAATAGAGGACAGTGACATATACTTAAATCATTTATGTCAACTTGTATTTCTGACCCCTTTCTCCTGATCCTTTGTGTACATAAATATTTTAAAGAACAAATTATTGGCAATATATTTTGTTTCTGAGGAGATAGAATGATAGCTACTAACCTAGACTTTCCATGATATTTTATGTATAGCCACTTTTCATTTAAAAAGTCATTTGTGGGACGCATGGGTAGCCCAGTGGTTTGAGTATCTGGCTTTGGCCCAGGGCATGATCCCGGAGTTCACATTGGGCTCCCTGCATGGAGCCTGCTTCTCCCTCTGCCCATCTCTCTCTCTCTCTTTCTCTCTCTCTCTCTCTCGAGTAAATAATATCTTTTTTTAAAAAAAGTCCTTTGTTAGAAGAATTTAAACAAAAAATATATCAATTGGCATCATTACATAATATTCCTATTAGAAGGAATAGCTTGCCTTTGTGAATACTTCAGAATCCTTTAAAAGAAAGTTGAACGGTGGGCCTTAAAATAGTCTAGTAATGTGAAATTGTAAATTGAATTGTGATAATTTTACCTAAGGAGAATTTAGGAAAACATTTTAAAGGTGCCCTTTAATTTAGTGGAATCACTCTAGTTTCATTTTTTTAAGAAAAAACTAACAATTCACAAAGCTTTGAGGATAGGTTTTTTTTTTAACCCTTATTTCTTCTTAGAAAATCCAAGGTAATGGTCCTTTCTGTGGACGTTCAGATACATTGAAAAGGCAAAACTATTTTATATATTGCTTACTAGCCTGTTTGTGGATGTGCTATTTTTGTTTTAGGAGTCACATGATGCATTATTGGAATTTGGGAATAATAACCTACAAATATTGGTTCACGTTACCAAGGAAGGGGTGTGGAAAAACCCAGTTCTTCTTAAAATTCTGTCTCAACAGCCAGTAGAAACAGAAGAAGGTAAGCCTCAAAACTTGACTGACTATATTGAAGGAAGGTTTAGCTCTTAGAGAGTTAGAATTGATTAATGGAATAAAAATTTGTGAATATCACCTGTGTATCTATACCCCTCTCCTTTAAATAGTAAACACTAACCTTAAGCATTTAATGTTTTGCCTGAGGATTCTTGCATTTTTAGGTAGTGTTTTAAATATCCCTTGTACTTACTTTAAAATGTTGCATTGAGTAACAATGTTCAAAGTTCCTGAGATACAAATGAGTAATCTGTTTCTAGTCTTCCTTATATGATAGAACTTTATTGCCCATATGTTGTTCACTGGTTACTACAACTAAGGACCATGAAAAAAATTGCTTTTTGATTTAAACTTATGAAATATTGGAATTTAGCATTTTGTAAAGAAATGCAAAGAATGGAAACTTTTATTTGCAAAATTGTCAGTTTAAGACCAGAAGATTTGTGGGTTTGAATTGATACTTGCATTTTAGACACAAAAAATTATCTCATTTGATACCACCAATTATGATTTCATTTGCTTTAAGGTAGTAGAAAATTAAAAGGATCACATTCTGTTAAATATATATTTCTGGAATAAAAATGAGATTGAGAAGAGTTTTTATACTTTTGGTATGTCTTTAATTTAGGTCTTAAACAGACCATTTGAATATTGATGCCTTAAAATATCCCAGTTAGCTTATTCATTCATCAGGTTTGACAGCCTACTGTATTCACACTGTTTGGTTTTTCTGTATAGTGAGAAGATTGGCAATAAGAGTACTTATTCTTGGTTCCTTCTCTCTGCTATCTACTGCTTATTAGTCACACTGACAAAGGGGAAAAAAGAATAAGAGAAAGAGCTATTTAATAGAAAACGATTGATTTTATTGTTTTCTGTTGAGGTTCCAGTAAATGTCATCCCTTCGTAGATATAAGCAGATGGAGGCTAAAACCACCTTTCTTATTAATAAAAGTTGCTTAGAGGATAGAGCCAAATAGTTTCAGAAGAATCCCAGAATTAGGCAGATCCCAGTCCAGATAGGGCTTGACTAGGGCCAAGAAGAACACTTAACTCTCATACTTTCTAGAGGCAGGCCTAAATAAACTCAAGACAAAAAAGGATAGAGTGGCATTAAAGGTCCCCACTTTATTTTCTCATGATGTACTAATCAAATACATCACCCTACCTCAGGAGTAAACCGCAATTTCTTTTTACATAGAAAAATATCAAGAGATGAGGAGAAGCACCCTTCACCTGATAACCTTGTGGTATTCTGTCTATTCAAAGATTAATTAAGGCCCCACTATCTATAAGATTCTGAATGGGTACAGAACACCTACATATCTAAGGGATTATTCTGTGAACTATCATATAAGTGATGGGTAGCCTATATAGTCTGCCTATTTTCTCAGTTACTCTTACCCTAATTTCAGGTCAGGAGATTAGGAAACTTCCTTTATGGCTCCACTGCCCTTATAGCCCAGGTTTTAACATATATTTGAAACTAGAAAGCAGTGACCATCGTCTTATTGATGAGTGTTTTGGGGCATTTCTGCTGGGCATAGTCAGCAGGAAATAGTAGGTTCTCCCACCCAGGTTTTAGCCCAGATACTGAAGGCCTTTCCACCTCAGGCCACCCCAGCATCCTATCACAGAAGATGGGGATGGTGAGACCAAGCCCAGCTAAGGCTACACTGGTGGTTCCCATCCTGACCCCCATGACTCACGGAACCACTCCTCCCCACAGTAGTGATGGCAGTAGCCACCTGGATCCAGGCAGCTCACAGACCAGGAGACTTCAGCCCACTGACAACAGTGGGGACCCTCCCCACATGCCATTATAGAGTGATTCTAACTCCAACTCAAAAACACCCAGAGCTACCATTTGGTATCTGCTAGTTTTTCCAATTGACCTCTACCCCTTCCAGCACCCTTCTCCCCTTACTTTGCCATAACTTGTGACATCAAAACAATGGCTTTTCCCCCCTTTTCCTTGAGACTCAGGAGGGCCAAAGCCATAGCCTTTTTTTTTTTTGCTTTTTTCTTTTCCCTCTCTCCCCTACCAATGGTTGTAAGAGAGTTCCATCCTTGTTTAGAGTCACTAACTCCTTTCCCTAAATGAGGCTGACAAGGAACCAGCTCCTATACCTCCTTCCAGTTGTTTTTATTTCCCACTCCAGTTTGTTTTTTGTGTCCCTTAAACCATCTACCTCTGAAGCCATTTTGTGGCTTGTCATGTGCCACTTGACCCTCTAGTAAAAACAAAAATGGGCTTTCCTATTAAAAAAGAAAGAAAAAGGGCTTAAAAAAAAAAAAGATTTTATTTATTCAGGAGACATGGAGAGAGAGAGAGGCAGAGACACAGACAGAGGGAGAAGCAGGCCTCATGGAGGGAGCCCAGTGTGGGACTCGATCCCGGGTCTCCAGGATCATGCCCCGGGCCAAAGGTGGGCACCAAACTGCTGAGCCACCAGGGATCCCCAAAAGGGCTGTTTTTAACTGGACCTTAAATGTTACCATTTTTTATACAATGTAGTATACACAAGGTAAACTGTTGTGATGTTTGCAATTTATTTTTAAATAGCTCAGGAAAAGAAAAGCTAAGTAAAAGGACAAAAACGGTTCAATTGTTGAATCTAGATGGAAGAAAGAATATATAATTAAAAATTATTTTGTAGTGGGGTGCCTGGGTGGCACAGTCAGTTGAGCATCTGACTCTTGGTTTTGGCTCAGGTGGTGATCTTGGGGTCATGGAATTGAGCCCTGCATAGGGCCCCATGCTTAGCAGCATGGGCTTGGGCTTCTCTCTCTCTCTCTCCCTTTGCCCCTCCCACTTGTACATACTCTTTCTCTCTAAAATAAATAAATGAAAAAAAATTTTAAAGTACTAAAATGACAGAAAGGATACAGGATTTCCTGCCCAGGATTTCCTTTTTAAAAACAAAGTTGAGGGGCACCTGAGTGTCACAGTCAGTTAAGCATCTCACTCTTGGTTTCAACTCAGGTTGTGGTCTCAGAGTTGTAAGATGAACCCACATTGAGTTCCATGCTTACTGCAGAGTCTACTTGAGATTTTTCTCTCCCTCTTCCTCTGCCCCTTCTGCTTGCGCTTCTTTATTTCTAAAATAAATAAAATAAATCTTTCAAAAATTGAATAAATAAAAAACAAAGTTAAGATACATAACTTGAAATGAATTTTAAAATTCAAGATTGGGGGCAGCCCGGGTGGCTCAGTGGTTTAGTGCCTCCTTCAGCCCAGGTTGTGATCCTGGAGACCCAGAATCGATTCCCATGTCAGGCTCCCTGAGTGGAGCCTACTTCTCCCTCTGCCTGTGTCTCGGCCTCTCTCTCTCTGCTTCTGTGTCTCTCATGAATAAATAAATAAAATCTTTAAAAAAATAAAATAAAATGCAAGATTGGGGCGCCTGGTGGCACAGTTAGTTAAGTGTCCAACTCTTGTTTCAGCTGAGGTCTTGACCTCAGGGTCATGATATTGAGCCCTGCATTGGGCTCTGTGCTCAGCGAGGAGTCTGCTTGAGACTCTTTCTTCCCCTGCCCCTCCCTCTATGTGCATGCAGTCTTTCTCGTCCTCTCTCAAATAAATCTTAAAAAATAAATGAAATGCAAGATTGGTTTGTGTGTTAATTGATACAGGGACACCTGGGTGGCTCAGTGGTTGGGCACCTGCCTGCGGCACAGGTCGTGATCCTGGGATCCAGGATCGAGTCCCATATCGGGCTCCCTGCGAGGAGCCTGCTTCTCCCTCTGCCTGTGTCTCTGCATCTCTCTCAGTCTGTGTCTCATGAATAAATAAATAAATATTTTAAAAAATAATAGTAATTAAAAAAATAAAAGTTGATAGAGTTGTGTAACTTGTTCTAGTATATTGGGTAAAGTAGAAATAATAGCGACAATTTAGAGTTCATTATGTTGTAACCACCATGTTAATGCTTTTCATATCTCATTTAGTCCATAAACCAGGAAGAGATTACACATGCCCAAGGCCACATAGTTAAAATAGGGAGGCAGAATTTGAGCCCAGGTGAAGAGGTTTTAAAATTTTTTTTTAAGCTTTTATTTATTTATTCATGAGGGACACAGAGAAAGAGGCAGAGGGAGAAGCAGGCTCCATGCAGGGAGCCCGATGTGGGACCCAATCCTGGGACTCCAGGATTATGTCCCTGAGCTGAAGGCAGAGCTCAACTGCTGAGCCACCTAAGTGTCCTGAGATACTAAAAATTTTTGACTGAAGAGTGATAACCACTCAGCTGCTAAATATATGGTTTTATTAAACCCTTCTAATATGTAAGGCATCGTGCTTACTGCTGTAGGGAACACAGAAGTTAACAAGATGTGGTATTTGTTTACAAATTGTTGATGGTGTAGTAAGGGAGATGACAGAAACAAATAGCAGCAGCTAGTATTGAGCATTTACTCTGTGCCTGGCTCTGTACTAAGTATCTTATCTGCATTACTGGTATTTCATTTATGATTCCTTCAGCTCTGTGAGGTGGATATTACTAACTTTTTTTTTTTTTATAGATAAAGAAACTTGAGGCTCAGAGAGGTCAGTTAATTTGCCCAAGGGTCTCACAGCTAGTATGTGCCAGTCATAATTCAGCCTCATATTAGTGATTCCAAAACCTGAGATCTTAACCTCTTTAAACTGTAATCCTTTATTCCTATGGTTAAAGAGAAAATAAGTGTGGTGAAAGAAGTAAAATGCTGTGAAAATTTAGAAGAGAGTGGCTTGTATAGATACATACCTGTACTTATGGTGGGATTTGTGACTCTGCTTAACCTGGTAGGACAGATAAACAGCAGAATCTGATGTTGGGTAGGATAGGATATTGGGGTGACAGATGTGGCAGGAAGTAGGATGGAAGAATTAGATTGGAGAGTTTAAAGAATCGCTAGGATACAATAAGGATATAATAATAATTGAGGGACAGAGTTGGCAAGGAAGTATAATGCCAAAATTTTTCTGTATGATTAAGAGAATACCATTACTGAAAATAGAAGTAAGGAATAAGGAGATATTTGAGTGGGAGATATGATTATGAGTTCATTTTGTGGAATTTAGGGTCTGTGGGACTAAAATAGAAAAATCTAAGTGAAAGTGATCTGTTTTCTGTACATACTTTTTGACCTTGACTAGCTATTAGAGTACCTATGGAATTTATTTTATTTTTTAAAAGATTTTATTTATTCATTTGAGATACATGCGTGCGCGCACACACACAGCATTAGCAGGGAAGAGTGGCAGAGAGAGAAGCAGACTCCCTGCTGAGCCAGGAGCCCAACATGGGGATCGATTCCAGGACGTGGAGATCCGACCTAAGCCGAAGGCAGACACTTAACCATCTGAGCTACCCAGGCACCCCTAGAGTATCTATGGAACTTAAAACCAACACACACATTCACTCCCTCCCCCCATTCCAGCTCCAGGCTTCACCTGCTAAACCAAAATCTGCAGAGTTGAAGCTCTAGAATCTAGACCCTTTGAAGTACCACAGGAAATGAGCACCTTCTTGCCTATATAGAATGAATTATATTTAGTGGGGGAAAAAATAGGTCCTCTGTACTCAAAATATTTCTGGAATGATAAATAAGAAATTGGAAAGTTACTGTTTTTTAAGAGGAAGACTGGAAGAATGGAGTTAGGGCAGAAAGGAGACAATGTAATTGTACACCTTTTTGGGCTTTTTGCATTTTGTGTCATGAGCATATGCAGTATTACCTGTTTTTGAAAAAATTTTAAAAGCTTTATAAACAATAGCCAAACTGTGGAATGAGCCCAGCTGTCCACCGACTGAAGAATGGATAAAGAAGATTGTGTGTGTGTGTGTAAAATGAAATATTACTCAGCCATCAAAAAGATTGAAATCTTGCCATTTGCAACAATGTGGATGGAACTAGTGTACTCTGCTAAGCAAAATAAGTCAGAGAAGACAAATACCATTCATTCATGTGTGAAGTTTAAGAAACAAAACATATCAATCTGAGGGTGGGGGGTAACGGGGGCTATCAAACCATAAGAGACTTAACCATAGAGAACAAAATGAGGATTGATGGAGGGAGGTGGGTGGAAGATGGGCTAAATGGGTGATGAGTTTTAAGGAGGGCACTTATGAGGAGCACTGGGTGTTGTATATAAGTGATGAACCACTGAATTCTCTTGAAATCAATATTGCACTGTATGTTAACTAGCTAGAATTTAAATTTTTTGAAAAAATGAAAAACTGTACAGTTCTGCAATTAAGACTGAGCCAATGGTTTATCCTCCCTGAGTTCAGTGATTTATTATTAATATTAATGATTTCTACTCCATGTATAGCCTGTAGACATAGCAGCGTGGGCATCATCTGAGAGGCTTGTTAGAAAAGCAAAATCTCAGGTCCCATTTCAGACCTACTGAATTAGAACCTGCATTTTAAAAGGATACTCATGGTTATTTAGAAGGCACTTTCAAGTTTGAGAAATACTCTTTTAGATGAAACACTTAAAGCAGTTTGTTTGTTCATGACTTGTCTTAGCATACAGTATTCTCACCTCTGTTTTTTAAATAATGGTATATAATGACGTCACATATTGAGTATCTGTTATTCGTAAATCTAGGGATTGTCTGGAACACTGTAAAAGTCAGTGCTTGGGTGCTTAATATTTAGTAGTGCTCAGAGCAGCATTTTCCAAAGTGTGTACTGAACCAGGAACATATATTTTACATTGTACTAATAATATGTGTAAAAGGGTTCTCTGGTCAAATCAGTTTGGGAGACATTGGGTTAAATAAAAGTGAACAGTTTTCTTTATTGCAGGACTGTTCAGAGATTTGACCAAGGAATCCTTTTTTTTTCTAGGACTATCTCTCAGGTCTTTTGGTCGGTGGAACACACTTTGAGAAATTCCTGGTTTAGAGGAAAGAACACCACTGGCTTTGGAATCCTTGGCAAGTTACCTAATTTCTCTGAATATTAATTTTCCTAACCTTAAAGTGGGGATAATAATACTTGCCTTGGTGGTGGTGTGAAGAATAAATGAAAGGTATATTAGAAACACTCAGCCTAAAGCTTGGTACCTCATAAAAGTGTTCAAGTGGTAGTTGTTAATATTACATAGGTTACGTCTTTTTCTTGCACTTAACGCTTATGGTTCATTTCTGTATTCCTTAATATCCTTATCAGAAAGTGAGGGAAGAGAAAGTCAAATAATTAATTTTGATAAAATGTTAGTAGTTTTATGAAGAGGTTTGGTGTTCAGAATAAAACTACTAAAGTAATGTGGGAATCATTAGCAAATTTAGTTTATTTTGCTCTCTGCTCTATTAGATGAATATTGAGATCAGAATAAACTTCCCAAGTTATATCAACTGAATGTTTATTCACTAAAAACGAACCAACAACAAAAGATACCAAACTTGCATTTTAACCTTGACATGTTATGAGGTATGTTACCAGATTTTTATTTTTCTTCTTTTCTAGTCAATAAATTGATTGCACAAGAAGGACCTTCCTTTCTACAAATGCGAATAAAACATTTGTTGAAATCTAACTGCATTCCTCAGGCCACTGCTTTATCAAAACTATGTGCAGAATCTAAAGAAATTTCAAATGTGTCGTCTTTTCAGCAAGCCTATATCACATGCTTATGTTCCATTCTCCCTAATGAAGATGCTATTAAGGAGGTGAGTAAAGCAAATTACTATGAATTTAATAGATTTTTATAAATGTCATATGGCAGGATGAAAACCAAGACTTTTTTTTTCTGACTACTGAAAAGTACCATTTTAATTGCATATAGCTGTTCAACAGATTGAGTATAAAGTTGTCCTGTAGGTGGATTTGAAAAGTAGATAATTAAAAAATATACAGATGGGTATTTATGTGTTTGGGCAATGGTTTGCTTTGAAATCTTCAAATGTGAAAGCTTTTGTTTTTAAGTAATGCTTTCTTGTATTTGGGAAACGCAGGAATTATTAATACTGACATCAAGAGATAAACTAAAGAGAATGGCACTTAGCTTAAGTTACTTCATACATACTGTCATACATACTGTAAGCAGAGAAGTACAGAGCTTTAGAACCCAGAAATACATTTTGAACTCTTATTAAATGGATAAGCTGGACACCCTGGAAAATAATAAAGCAGTTGAGTCTTTTTTAAAAACTATTTTATGAGTCAAAAATGTGTTTTTTCTTTAAAAAAGTTGGAGCTTGCTTTCTCTAATAGTTTTTGATAAATTATACAGAGAAAGATGAGGAATTCCTAGTATATTCCATCATCTACCTGTAATCTCTAAGATTGTAATCTCTAAGAAAATCCATCTGGTACATGGATTTTCATTTTACCTCTACACTGACCTTTTCTTATGAAGGTAAGAATCCCAAGGATTTGGTTTTATGCTGTAATAATTCTTAAACTTTAATGACAATTTCAATTTACAGTTTTATTTATAGTTTCCTACTCCAAATGCAACTCTGTCTTTCTACCTCTCTCACTGCAGGACCAAGAATCTGTTGATCCTATCACCTTTTCACTCTCCCTCATCCTTCTCATGTATTCATTTCCCTCCTTACTTTGCTTTTCCATAATCAATATTATCACTTCTTTAGTTTCTCTACTGTCTCTCCCTTAATTGTACTTACTTGACTAATCAGCATCCTGATTATCCCTGAATCTTTACCTACTCCATATCTTTACCTGCACCAGTAGGGTCAAACTTGGGTGGAGGAAACCAGCCTACCGATTTCACTTGAAATCAGTCACACTAAATTTTTTTTTAGGCCTTTCACTTTCCACTTTTGTAGATTACTATTTCATAGTTTGTCCTTTCTCTTCAAACTTACAATGTCTTGTGCCCTATCGCCCTATCTACTGATGAACTTTCTCCCTATTTCTCTGAGGAAATTCAGGCAGTTAGGAGAGAATTTCTGTAAGCTGCTTCCATGACATCTGTTCATCTATTTGTATCAGTGCATGCACTCCTTTGCTTCCATTACTAAGGATAATGGTATCTGTTCTCCCACCTAAGCAATCCCCTTGACTTCACTATCACATCCCATCTGCTCTCACCCTCTCAGAGGTAATGCTACAGTACTTCTTTTCTCTACTGCATCATAAGTTGCCCCTCTGCTGTAACCATCCTGTCAGCATTTATGCTGTTATTTCTTTTATCTTTAAAAAGGAAATTTTTAGATTCCACTTCCCTTCCAGTGATTCCTCCCCCTCCCCGCATTTTTCTCCTGGTCTTTCAGCCTAATTTCTTAAATGAATTGTGTGAATTTATTGTTCTAACATTTTTCTCTTTGAACACATTGTTTTAAAGATTGCTTTTTAAAGATCTTATTTATTCATGAGAGACACAGAAAGAGAGGCAGAGATGTAGGCAGAGAGAGAAGCAGGCTTCCTGCAGGAGTCCTGACTCAAGACTCAATCCGAGGACCCCAGGATCATGACCTGAGCCGAAGGCAGACACTCAACTACTGAGCCACCCAGGTGTCCCCCCTTTTCCTGAGCACATTGTCCATTGCAATATGGCATTCACCCTGCCAGTCCACCACATCACTAAATCCAATGATGATTTCTCAGTTTTCATCTAACTCAATCTGACGTCTTTTAAACTTTAACAGTTTTCCCACTTGGATTCTAGGTATCGCGCCCTCTTGGTTTTCTATGCACTTGACTGATTAGTCTTTCTTAGTTCTACCTAGCTCTTCCTCCTCAGTACCCTAGGACTCTGTCCTTCCTTGAGTGTCCTTTATTTTCTACCTATACATATCCCCTCAGTGACCTCTTTTTGATTCATGGCTTTAAATACCAACTGTAATCTGAATCCAAAATATTTTATCTCCAGCCCAAACCTCTCCTGGTAGGGCTTGATCCAACTGCTTGATCACTGTCTCTACTGGTATGGCTAATAGCAGTTTAGACTTCACATGTCCATAACTAAGCTCCTGATCTTCCTGACATTAGGGCTTTGTTTTTATGAGCTTTCTTCTGAATGAAGTCTGTTGCTGTCCAGACTCAATGTTTGAGTCCTTACTATATGTTAAGCACTATGCCAAATGCTTTATACAGATTGTCACATTCACTTCTCACAACGACTCATGAGTAGCTCCATTTTATTGGTGAGGAAACTGAGGCTCAGATCAAATAATATGTTCATGCTTACATGAAAGTGGTTAAGCTGAGATTCAAACCTGAGTTTGAGGGCAGCCCAGGTGGTCGACGATTTAGCACTGCCTTCGTCCCAGGGCCTGATCTTGGAGACCCAGGATCGAGTCCCACGTTGGACTCCCTGCATAGAGCCTGCTTCTCCCTCTGCCTGTGCGTCTCTCTCTCTCTCTCTCTCTCTCATAAACAAACAAATAAATAAATACCTTAAAAACAAACAAACCTGAGTTTGGTATACTATCACTAATACTATATTAAAGACACAGGATAATAAATATCCTAGGTGATATATATGGGATATATAGGGTTTATATGACAAATGCTGCCTTAGGCATTGGGGTTGCAAAGATGAATCTATAAGCCTCTGAACTGGCCTACTTGTTTTCACTCTTGCCCTCTACATTCTTCCCAAAAGTAACTAGAATAATCTCTTTAAAACTTAAATGGAGCCATTACATCCCTTCGATCAAAACCATTCAATAGCTTTCTGTCTTCTTCAGAATAAATCAGAAGTCTTTATTCTGTGTGTTATGGCCCCTGGCTATTTCTATAAATATCTCTGATAGTATCTTATACAACTTAATGGTCACTGCTCTCTAGCTGCCTTGTCTTTGCTGTTGTTTGAACAAACTAATTATATTCCTAACTTAGAGCTTTGTAATTGCCATTTCCTCTGCATGGAATGCCCTTCTGCAAGATCTTCTGGATGGCTTGTTCCCCTTAACATCATTCACAACCTTCCTCAATATTGCCATATCAGAGAGACCTTCCTCCTTGTCCCATCTAAAATAGTATCCCGGAATAACGGGGTGGCTCAGCAATGGAGCATCTGCCTTCGGCTCATGTCGTGATCCTGGGGTCCTGGGATCAAGTTCTGCATCAGGCTCACTGCAGGGAGCCTGCTTCTTCCTCTACCTATGTCACTACCTCTTTCTCTGTGTCTCTCGTGAATAAATGAATAAAATATTTTTTAAAAAATCCCATCCCTCTACTCTGCCCTATTTTTCTTCAAGTAATACCTGTTGTCATTATTATAAACAAATACAGATACATCTAAAATGGCCCCCTTCATATCCCGTTCCCTTACCTACCTGTTTTTTCTTTATGTTTATATTACTGTTGCCACTAGACATCATATTTGCTGCTTCTCCTTCCACCCACTAGATTGAAAATTTTGGAAGGATGAGGACAGGTTTGTTTAGGTGTATCTCTGCATTCTAGAATACTTAGCAGCATAATAGTCATTCATGAGGGACTGACTTTAAGCCTGTATGCTAATTTATTTATTTGCATTATTGGGAAGGGTAAGGAGACAGGAGAGTGCTTACCTCTAGTAACAGCTGGGAACTGTGTTTGGGAAAATTGATTAGAGTTTTTAAATTATAGTAATGGTTATATTCAGCACCTGATATATACCAGAAGAATTCATTCAGAAGAAGCAGAAAAGCTAGACTATGAATTTGATTCCTTTTCATTCTATAAGTTAACAGTTTTTCCTTTAATGTCTCAGTCTTTGTTTATTTAAAACTTATTTTGTTTGTAGCATTGTATGAAGCATTGGCAAAAACAGAAGAGTGTATATTGCCTAGTTTGGTTGCTAGAAACAATTATACGGAGATAAGTACTAAGGTGTATACTGCTGCCCCTAAACTATAATATAAAGCTTTATAAAAATTCATCCTTGAAAAAAAAAATTGATCCTTGCGTTGGACCTTGAAACGATGGTAGTGTTTGGATGGGTAGAAAGAAATGGTTTTGGGATAACTGCCTATTATAGTAAAGGCAGAAAAATGAACGTGTATGTTATAGGGGCCCACTAGAGCACACCTTGCTGTGGCAGAGTAGATGCAGCAGAAATTAGGAAGGTTTTAAAGGTAGAAAGGGAAATGACTGAAACTGTTTTAGGAAGCTTAGACAGAAGGAGAATGTATTAGGTTTAGAAGAGGTTAGAGTTAGCAAGAGGAGAAAGAACAGGACTTGCTGACAGGACAGAAATAGAGGATAATGTGCAGAGATGCTGTCAAGAGACTCCTAAGGCCTGGGAGACCAGAAGAATGGCGGCGTTCTGCTAATTGACTAGACTGTTGGAGAAGGTATGGACAACAGAGAGAGATTGGAAGAATAATTGCCCTTGTTTGTATTCATGACCTTCTCTGGTTTATTAGTAACAAGGCAACAAAACAGAATTTTTTCCTAAAGGTATATAATTAATTCCTTTCAACAAATTTGTTGAGTTTGTAAGGAAGGGAATTAGAGGAAATATGATTTGATTCTCTACAACAGCGGTTATCAAACCATGGCCTGTGGACCAAATCCACCCAACTGCATGTTTTGTAAGTAAAGTTTAACTGGAACACAGTCATACTCATTTGTTTATGTTTATGGCTGTTTTTACTTTACAATAGGAGAGTTGAATAGCTGTAAGAGAAACTACCTGGCGTTAGAAGCTGACAATATTTTATATCTGGCACTTTATAAAAGAGTGTTGGCTAGCCTTTGCTTTACAAGAATCAGATATTCCAGTGTATAGCAAACATTAAATATCATTTAGTCTAACCCTCCATGGTTTACCAGTGATGAAACTAAGGCCAAGATCATAATGTTTCCAAGGTCCAGCCTGCATTAAATTAGAGAGTTCAAGCTCAGGCTTGAACACAGATCTTGCTTCCTCGCAGTGCAGTATAACTTATCTCCAGTTGGTAAACATGATGAGCCATGTTAAAATAGGAAACATCTTAGTGGTAATTCATTTTGTTCATATTTATATACTTATGTATAGGTGTGATTTAAAACAGTTTTATGATTATTGGAATTAAATAAATCTATGCAAAAACATGTAGCACACATCATAAAATTATTTTGAAAGGAACACTACTAACCATCATAATTAGTCTCTTCTCCAGTGATGCTTTCTTTTGCAACTGACAACAGAATTAAAGAGAATCTTTGAATTTAACTTTGGAAAAGTACTAATGAATCACTAGATGTTCATTAATTGGAGTTTAAAATCAGCATATGTTGTAAGGTAACAGGGCTCTATACACATTTGCCATCTACTTGAGCAGAATTCAGGAGAAGAATCAAATTAACTTGAGCAACAGCTGGGAATAAAACTACTTGTATGTTGGCTCCTGTGGGTATCACCATAATGGATGTGTGTAACAGGATACCTCTGCTGGGGAAGATTTAGCCAGACACATACAATTAAGATTAATTGAGGGGATCATCTTGAAAGTCAAAATTCAGAACCCCACATTCAGAACTCAGTGGATCCTTAAGTTCTAGTTTCATTTACAATTGAATGAGATAATATTGCTATTAATTTTAAATAAGAAGGGTTTTTAAAAAAAATTTTTTTTGGAGTTCAATTTGCCAACATATAGCATATCACCTAGTGCTCATCCCGTCAAATGCCCCCCTCAAAGCATATGAAAGGTTTTTTTTTTTTTTTTTTTGAAAGGTTTTTAATGAAAGTTACAGATTCAGCCATGGCCTAGTGTCCCAAGTGGATGTCTCCTCTATTTTTTTATTACTGAAAGAAGAAATCTTTGCAAAGATCAAGTTTTCCACACATATGAGGATAATGATGTTTTAAACACAAAACATTTCTATTGTTATGAAGAGGCAAGGAATCTGTCAGTAGAATTCTTGGCACAGTTAAGATAGGAGTCCATTTCAGTTTTAATCCCTGAATGAACTATATCTTTGGTGTCCAATGTTAATAGATACAGCAGGAGAGGCTTGTTTCTTCTCTTGATGGGGAAATGAAAAGACAAACAGGACTTAATTTACTCACTAGTCTAACACTGTTGGGAATTGACATAGTCACTAGGTGTAGATGATAAACAGAGCAAATACATTTAAACAGGATCCATTGGGAATTCTGTTTGGGAGTAGAAGAAAAAGTAAACAGGAGCATAGAAATTCCAGGTGTAGTTTAAATAAAAATCAAGATTAAGATGGATCCTGAACAAGGAATAATAACAGAGTGCATGATTAAATTAAAAATTAAAATCTAAATAATTTTACTGCATTATATGGGAAATGAATGGTACACTCAAAAAATAGATTAAAGGTCAAAAGGCTGTATGAAGAATTGAGGATTTGCCTAATAAATATTTTCTCTCTTGAGGCAGAGTTCTTGTAAGTAGCTTTGAAGAGATATCTTTCCAGGTGCCCCAGTTTTAAAAGTCTGTTATGAGGAACAGATTATTTGCATTATGCCTCAGAACTGATCAGGAAAATACTAGATTGAAAACTGCTAGTCTAGAGGAAAAAAATGGTAAAATATTTCAACAATGGCACTGACCAGAATACTAGTTCACCTTGGTAGCCTAATTGTGAAAATGAGCCACATACGCTGCCTCTGCTCACCTTCTCTTATGCCATTTGGCTACCGGTTATATATACCGTTGGTGTTTAATTGGCTGTTTATTATGAAAGTCTTCTAATTGCATCTGCTCTTGTCCCCACAGTTCATTTCCTACAATATCCAAGGTTATCTTTTTTCTTTTCTTTTTAAGATACAAGTAGATATTGGGGCACCTGGGTGGCACAGTTGATTAAACATCCAACTCTTGGTTTCAGCTCAGGTCGTGATATCAGGGTCATGAGATTGAGCCCTGAGTCTGGGTCCATGCTCAGCACAGAGTTTAAGATTCTTTTTCCCTCTGCCCCTCCCCACCCATGCTTGTGCATGCTCACACTCACTCTCTCAAATAAGTAAATCTTAAAAAAAAAAAAAAAAAAAAAAGTAGGCTTTTTTTTTTTAAGATTGTATTTATTTATTCATGAGAGACACACACAGGCAGAGACATAGGCAGAGGGAGAAGCTGACTCCCCACAGGGAGCCCAATGCAGCACTCGATCCCAGGACCCAGGATCACGCCCTGAGCTGAAAGCAGATGCTCAACCACTGAGCTACCCAGGCATCCTGACATTTTGTTTTAAGATCATTTTAGATTCGCATATTATTGTAAGAAATAGTATAGGCATATTTTCCAGTCATTTAACATGTTTTCATTGGAAGACTCTGTTAGGCACTAGGGATACAAAGATGAACAAGACACAAGGGAGAGGAACAGCAAACAGAATTCACACACTGTGAGACTGAAGGAGAGAGATCTGAGTTGGAAATTTAGAGATCCAAGTTATCAGCATTTATAACCAGAGAGTGAATAAGATTAAATTTTTCAGAACCCCAGAAGTTAATAAAGGCTTAGTACAACTCAAGAAGGTTTTATTCAAGCAAAACAGATGAGTCTCACTAAGAACAGTGAAGTCGGTGGCATTCAGCTTGCACTACTTCCCAGCTTCTCCCTGGCTTCACAGTAACCTTGAAAACAGCCTAAAAACTACAGTCGTGGATCCCTGGGTGGCGCAGCAGTTTGGCGCCTGCCTTTGGCCCAGGGCGCAATCCTGGAGACCCGGGATCGAATCCCACATCAGGCTCCCGGTGCATGGAGCCTGCTTCTCCCTCTGCCTATGTCTCTGCCCCCCCCCCCCCATATGTGACTATCATAAATAAATAAATAAATAAAATTAAAAAAACAAAACAAAATTACAGTCGTGAAAACCAGCAGCCTAGCAGCCAACTGAGGAAGCAGAATGGATTTTGGAATTCTGCAAAAGCCTATCCCCAGAGAATTGTCACTATTTGATTTTTCTGGCAACTTTTCTGAAAAGCTCCATTCTCAAGATTTGTCGTCTTCTTCTTCTTTAAGATTTTATTTATTCATTCATGAGAGACACAGAGAGAGACAGGCAGACACAGGCGGAGGGTGAAGGAGGCTCCATGCAGGAGACCCAATGTGGGACTCGATCCTGGGGCTCTGGGATTGCACCCTAGCCAAAGGCAGACACTCAACTGCTGAACTGCCCAGGCGTCCCCCTCAAGACTTCTTTATTTGACTCACAGCTCACAATGCCAAAAGCTCTATCCTCAGTGTATTTATCAGAAACAATCAGTGGTAATTGTTTAACGTGACAATTGAGGAGGCATTACCAGTCAGGCTAATAAGAAATTGGCCAAAAAGATTAAAAAAGAGAAAAACTGGGATATGGGATGTCCATAGGGGATTTTGAAAAGCTCTGATACATTCCTAGAATTCTGTAAAGTAACATGCATGTACAGGGCTGTGTGTCTGATGAGGATTGACCCAGGATAGCCCTAATCCCTCACTTTTTATATACCTTTTTTTTTTTAATTTTTATTTATTTATAATAGTCACAGAGAGAGAGAGAGAGAGAGAGGCAGAGACACAGGCAGAGGGAGAAGCAGGCTCCATGCACCGGGAGCCCGACGTGGGATTCGATCCCGGGTCTTCAGGATCACTCCCTGGGCCAAAGGCAGGCGCCAAACCGCTGCGCCACCCAGGGATCCCCACTTTTTATATACCTTTAGGCTCTGCACAAGTAGGAAATGAAAAGCAAGAGAGAATTTTAAGCTGCTTCCTGAAATAGTGAAAGTATGCCCCAACACACAGAGCCACTTGGCAAAAGCAGAGAATTATTCAGTTAAGTAAATCTCTTGAATATGTTGAACTTGTAAGCTGACCATTAAGCTGACCAAGCCGAGACTCCAGTGGCCACACATGACAAAGAATACAGATTTTATTTACAGAATTATTCTCAGAAAGTCAATAACCAAATAGTATTAATAACAAACCCTAAAAAGGTGGAAGAATCTGATATCCATAGTTGCCACAACATATTACTTAAAATATCCACTTACCATGTAAAGAAACATGATAGGCCATACAAAGGGAAAATAGTAGCCAGTAGAAACTTTTCCTAAGTACACCCAGGTATTGGATTTACTAGACAAAAAATTATAAATCAGCTATTACAAATATAGTCAATTTTGTCACTTGTGGTAGTTATGTTCTATATAGTGATTGCAAACACCAAATTACCAAATACTGAAACCATTCCTATAAGGGGAAATATGTGGTTAGGTTCCTGCAAGGCTCTGGTCATGACATTTTTGTCAACTGAACAATACATAACTTTATTCTATGCGTGCTTCTGTTAGACACCTTATTTTAGGATATGTTGTTGATTTCTTAACATTGAACTCACAACCAGCAGCATGGTAACTCAAGCCTGAATGAAGCTTATCTAACACATGTATTTTCTCCATGAGGCACATCAAAGCCTCTTGCACTTAGCACTAAACAGCACTTCACGACACTGGTGGGCTATTTTAAACAGCAAAATCCCAATGAAAAGCACAAAAATGTAAAAAAGTGCCACTATATAGTGTGTACACCAGAGGACTCAAATTTTTCACCACTCTTTGCATGTTTATGAATGACTATGAAAGCATCATGACTTTGAGAGTCAAAAATAAATTTAAGCACATAGTCAAATTTGTGATTGTAGAATCTGTGAATAATGAAGATCAACTATGTATTCAAAAAACCAAAGGAACCATGTCTAAAAAATTAAGAGAAGGGTGCCCAAGTGGCTCAGTCAGTTAACCATCTGCCTTCAGCTCAGGTCATGATTCCAGAGTCCTGGGATCAAGCCCAAAAGTGGGCTCCCTGCTCAGCAGAGAGTCTGCTTCTCTCTCTGCCCTTGTTCTTGCTCTCTCTCTCTCAAATAAATAAAATATTTTTAAAAATAGAAAATTAAGGGAGAATATGAGAACAGTGTCTCAACAAGTAGTGAATAAAGAAATAAATTCAAATTATAAAAACCAAAAAAAATCTAGAGTGGGAAAGTACAATAATTGCTAGAGAGATTAAATTGTTAAAGAGGTTCAACATCACATTTGAATTAGCAGAAGAAGGAATCCACAAACTTTGAGTGAAAGAGGTTAATTGAGATTATCCAATCTGAGGAACAACCAAGCCCAAAAATATATATGAGCTGACAAAATTGAAAGGGGAAATAGACAATTCAAATATAATAGTTGGAGACTTTAATACCCTACTTTTAATTAATGGACAAACCAACTAGACAACAAAGAAATGGAGGCTTGAACAACACTAAACCAACTAGGCCTAGCAGACATCTATAGAGTACCCAACAGCAGCAGATTATACGTTTTTCTCAAATCACAGGGATGATTCTCTGGGAAAGAATATATATTACACCACATATAAAATCTTGAAAACTTTAAAAGAACTGAAATAATACACTATGTTCTTCAGTCACAGTGGAATGAAATCAGAAATCAGGGAGAAGGGCAGGGCTGGGGGTGAATGGGTGACGGGCACTGAGGGGGGCACTTGACGGGATGAGCACTGGGTGTTATTCTGTATGTTGGCAAATTGAAAACCAATAAAAAATAAATTTATTATTAAAACAAAAAAAGGAAATTTGGGAGGGCAGCCCCAGTGGCCCAGCGGTTTAGGTTTAGCCTGGGGCGTGATCCTGGAGACCTGGGATCAAGTCCCACGTCGGGCTCCCTGCATGGAGCCTGCTTCTCTCTCTGCCTGTGTCTCTGTCTCTCTCTCTCTGTGCCTCTCATGAATAAATAAAATAAAAAATCTTAAAAAAAATTTTTTTGGGAAATTCACAAACGTAAAAATTAAACATCTTCCCAAATAAGCCACGGATCAAGTAGGTTTTATCACAGGAATGCAAAGTTGGCTTAAATCCGTCAGTGTAATACACCACGTTAATAGAATAAAGGACAAAAGCCACATGTTCATCAAAGAGAGGCAGAAAAAGCATTTAACAAGGTCCTACACCACGTTAAAAACACTAAACAAATTAGGAATAGCAAGGAACTTCCTCAGCCTGATAAAGGGTATCTGAAAATCCATGGGTGACATATTTAATGATAAAAAATTCAGTGGTTTTCCCCTAAGAGGAGAGACAAGACAAGAATGTGTGCTTTTGCCGCTTCTATTCACTATTGTACTGGAAGTTTTAGCCAGGACAATTAGGCAAGAAAAGGGAGGGGAGAAAGCATCCAGATTGGAACTGTCTCTGTTCCAGCATCCAGATTGGAACTGTCTCTGTTTTCATGAACATACTATCATGTATATAAATAATCCTAGTAAGACCAGTATACAAAAGTTACTTATTTATATACATATGACAGTAAACAACACGAAAATGAAGTTAAGGAAACAATTTCATGGACAATAACATTATAAAGAATAAAATGTTTAGGAACAAGTTTTTAGAATGTGTAAGACTTATCCACTGAAGACATAAAATGTTGTTGAAAGAAAGTAAATAAATGGATCAACATCCTGTTTTCTTGGATCAAAAGACTTAGTATTGTTAAGATGGAAATATTCTCTAAATTGATCTACAGATTCAATGCTATCTCTGTCAAAATCCTACCTTCCTCTTTTGGAATAATTGAGAGACTGATCCTAAAATTCCTGTGGAAATTTAAGGGACCCAGGATAACAAAAACAATCTTGTAAAAGAACTGAGTTGGAAGGGCACTTGAATGGCTCAGTTGGTTAAGCATCCAACTCTTGATTTTGCCTCAGGTCATGATTTTAGGATAGTGAGATCAAGCCCCACATTGGGCTCCACACTGGATCCTGCTTAAGATTCTTTTTCCTTCTCCCTTTGCCCCCCACACCCACCCCACTCATGCCCCTTTTCTCTCTCTCAAAAAGAAAGAAAGAAGAAAGAAAGAAAGAAAGAAAGAAAGAAAGAAAGAAAGAAAGAAAGAAAGAAAGAAAGAAAGAAAGAAAGAAAGTTAGTTAGTTGAAGGACTCACACTTCATTAAAAGGTAACAGTAATCAAGTCAGTGTGGTGCTGGCAAAATATAGGCAGAAAGATCAATGGACTAGAATCTGGAAATAAGCCATTACACTTATGGTCAAATGATACATTTATATGAATTTCAAGATAATTCATTAGTGGGAAGAATAATCTTTTCAATTAAGGAGTCTTGGACAACTGGATATCCACTTGCAAAAGAATAAAGTTTGACCACTAATACTATATATAAAAATTAACTCTAAATGAATCATAGACTTTATAAATATAATAGCTAAAAATGTAACATCTTAGGAGGAAATACAGGAACAAGTATTTAAGGCCTTGGATTAAGTAATTGTTTTTTTATATTTGACACCGAAACACAAGTGACAAAAATAAAATTTCATCCAGCTTTGTGAAAGAACATCAAGAAACTGAAAAATTAATGCACAGAGTGGGAGAAAATATTTGTAAACTTATAAGGCTTTTTATAAAGCCTTTCGTCTAGAATATATGAAGAACTCTTAGAAATCAACAATAAAAAGAATCCAGTTTTAGGGCAGCCCTGGTGGTGCAGTGATTTAGCGCAGCCTGCTGCCCAGGGTGTGGTCCTGGAGACCTGGGATCAAGTCCTGAGTCGGGCTCCCTGCATGGCGCCTGCTTCTCCCTCTGCCTGTGTCTCTGCCTCTCTCTCTGTGTCTCTCATGAATAAATAAATAAAATCTTAAAAAAAAGAATCCAGTTTTTAAAATGTTTAAAGGTTTTTTTGTTAAATGAATAGACTTTTTTTTTTTAAAAAGCAGAAACAGCAGAGAAGGACAAACATATGGTTTCATTCATTCGGGGAATATAAAAAATAGTGAAAGAGAATAAAGGGGAAAGGAGAGAAAATGAGTGGGAAATATCAGAGAGGGAGACAGAACCTCAGAGACTCCTAACTCTGGGAAATGAACAAGGGGTGGTGGAAGGGGAGGTGGGCGAGGGGCGAGGGGATGAGGTGACTGGGTGATAGGCACTGAGGGAGGTACTTGACGGGATGACCACTGGGTGTTATGCTATATGTTGGCAAATCAAACTCCAATTAAAAAATGGCATTAGGGGGATCCCTGGGTGGTGCAGCGGTTTAGCGCCTGCCTTTGGCTCAGGGCGTGATCCTGGAGACCCGGGATCGAATCCCACGTCGGGCTTCCGGTGCATGGAGCCTGCTTCTCCCTCTGCCTATGTCTCTGCCTCTCTCTCTATCTCTCTCTCTGTGTGACTATCATAAATAAATAAAAATTTTTAAAAAATGGCATTAGGTAAACCAAAAATAAAAAATAAATAAAAAGCAGAAGCAGTTTAAGAAAAATTGAGTGCAAAGTACAGAGTTCCCAGTTTTATCTATTAACATCTTGCTATTAGTGTGTTATATTTGTTATAATTGGTGAACTATAAAATCTATAGTTTCCATTAAGGTTCAGTCTTGGTTATGTTAAACATTCTGTGGGTTTTGACAAACGTATAATGACATGTGTCTAGCATCACAGTATCATACCGAATAGTTTTACTGCCCTAAAAATGTCTTGTGCTCCACCTCTTCATCGTTTACCCTCTCCCCTCAAGCCCCTGGCATTCTCTAATCTTTTTACTGCCTCTACAGTTTTGCCTTTTCCAGAATGTCGTAGGGTTGGAATTATGTAGTATGTAGCCTTTCCAGATTGACTTCTTTCATTTAGCAATATGCACTTCAGGTGCATCATTTTGTGATTTTATGCCTCCTTCCTCCTTCCGTTCCTCCCTTTCCTCCCTCCCTCCCTCCCTTCATTACTCATGTTGCTCTCTGCCTTTCTTTTTTCTTTTTTCTCTCTCTCTCAAAAAGAGAGAGTGAGTATGCACTGAGGGGACAGGCAGAAGGAGAGGGAGAGAGAATCCCAAGCAGGCTCTATGCTCATGCAGAGCTCGAAGCTAGGCTTGATCCCATGACCCTGAAATCCTGAACTGAGCTGAAATTAAGCTGTCTGATGTTTAACCGACAGAGCCACCCAGGCGCCCCTCTGCCTTTTTTTTTTTTTTTTTTTAATTCCACGTTTAGGGTTCAGTCTTCATGTGTTGTAATTCTATTATCTCAAGTTCTTGGGAGTCTAGTTCTGCTGCTTATTGTGTATGTTGCACTTTCTGGAATGACTGGCGTATTTATACTTTTTATAGTTTCGGATTGTGAACTCAGTTTCGGGTGCGTGGGTAGGAATAAGGAATGCTTTATTTCTAAGAATTCTAATAGGCCTTAGCATGTGTCTCTATAAATCTGTTTTATGTTTGCTTCTGCCAGGTGATTCAGAGGTTACCAGCCAGGACCTTATTTTTATTTTCTTTCTTTTTTCTCAGTTTGAAGATTTTAGACAACAGAGTAGTGTTATAGCCAAGGACAGGTTATAAATTCTCAAATACTTTTTTATCCCAGCAGAATCCAGGTTGAGATTGCCATCTCCCTTTCTCTCAGTTTTTAGTTCTTTAGGAGTTATAACTTTATGCAGAAGGTCTCACTGCCACCTTCCTATGCCTCAGTCCAAGCTTTACCATCTCCCATCCAGGAGTTGTAAAACTTAAGCTTCTTAGCGAAATTAACAATGATCCAGCAAGTTAGGGCAGTTGTCCAGTCACATTTAATAAACACTTTTTCCCTTTAGCGATTTATTTTATTTCTTGAATGTTTGGCTGTGCATTCTATAAAAAGCATTTCTAGGGCAGCCCCGGTGGCTCAGCGGTTTAGCACCGCCTACAGCCGGGGACGTGATCCTGGAGACCGGGATCAAGTCCCATATCAGTCCCATATCAGGCTCCCTGCATGGAGCCTGCTTCTTCCTCTGCCTGTGTCTCTACCTCTCTCTCTCTCCTCTCTGTGTATTCTCATGAATAAATAAATAAAATCTTTAAAAAATTTAAAAAAAATAAAAAGCATTTCTATTTTACCCGGATTTCTAAGTGCTTTGCCATCAGAGAACTTTCAGGCTTTACTCTTGTCAGGTCTGACTCTTTATTCCTTATTCAGCATCAGGACTGGCAGGAAGGTATGTAAATATATATATTTGGTTTTTATACATATAAAACTGAGAAAAAAGCAATAAAAAGAAGGTCCTGGCTAGTAACCTCTGAATCCCCTGGCCGAAGCAAACATAAAACTAATTTATAGAGACACAATGCTAAGGCCTATTAGAATTCTCAGAGATAAAGCACTCCTTATTCCTATATATACATATATATATGGTTTTTTAGATATAAAATTCATGGGGTAAGGTGGTATACATTTTCATCTTTGCCCCCAGAGTTTTCCAGCATTAGCCACTTTATTCCTTATGTTGAACGTTTTGATACTTCCAATTACAAATGCAATTAACAATGCTTAAGCATGATTTATGTTTTTGTATCATTAAGTTTATCAGACTTTGTTAGGGAGTAGATTCTGATAAGAAGAATATGAGGAGCTAGTTACGATCTTGAGGAGGCTTAATGTGTAGAATGAAGGTTCCTAACTAGTCTTTCAGGTGCTTTTAAGTTCTTGACTGGCTCTGCTTACTGTCCTTTCAGTTCAGTAAATGTTTATTGACTACCCTTAGAAACAAAACAATCACATGTCCTCCAGTCTCCCGCTATTGTTAGCCTATATGGTACCTTTATGGGAATTGGCAGAAAGTACCTTCTCTTTCACATGGTTGCCTTCCATAGGTCTCCCTTCTGTAAGGAAGAGCCTCATGCCAAAACTTAGGGTTTGGCAAGCTGACTGAATTTCAGCCTCCGTTAACTTCCTTAGCTTTGTGTAGTATGAAACTACACAACTCTAGGGTATGGCCTTATTTAGGATGTCTTCTGATGTCAGATTGAGCTCTGTCCAAAATCTCTAACTTTTTTAAATCCAACCTTTCATTCACTGAATGCTAGCTTTAGTGGTAGATATCATTCTTTACAGTTCTATCTTGTAACCTTTTCCCTCCTCCTAAGCCATAGTTACTCTCACATTTATCAGCTTCCTCATTCTAGCATCGTTTTTTTTTTCCATTTTTTTAATTTGCATAATATTTTTATTATTTTTTAAATAAATTTATTTTTTATTGGTGTTCAATTTGCCAACATATAGAATAACACCCAGTGCTCATCCCGTCAAGTGCCCACCTCAGTGCCCGTCACCCAGTCACCCCCACCCCTCGCCTACCTCCCCTTCTACCACCCCTAGTTCATTTCCCAGAGTTAGGAGTCTTTAATGTTCTGTCTCTCTTTCTGATATTTCCCACTTATTTTTTCTCCTTTCCCCTTTATTCCCTTTCACTATTTTTTATATTCCCCAAATGAATGAGACCATATAATGTTTGTCCTTCTCTGATTGACTTACTTCACTCAACATTGTTTTTTTTTAAGCCATCCCCACCCAAATGTATCTAGACCCTGATACTCCCCCCAAGACCTATTTTCCTGGGATCCCTGGGTGGCGCAGCGGTTCGGCGCCTGCCTTTGGCCCAGGGCGCAATCCTGGAGACCCGGGATCGAGTCCCACATCGGGCTCCCGGTGCATGGAGCCTGCTTCTCCCTCTGCCTGTGTCTCTGCGCCTCTCTCTCTCTCTCTGTGACTATCATAAAAAAAATAAATAAATAAATAAATAAAAAAAAATTAAAAAAAAAAAGACCTATTTTCCTTAAAGCCACCTTTGCTTACTCTAGTCCATGTTATTTTTGTCTTAAGTCTGTTCCACTTATTTATCCTGTGGCCACTATATTATTTATCTTGTGGTTATCTTTTATTCCAACAAATATTTATTGATATTCCCCCAGGTGCCTGATATCATTGTAGGCACTGAAGATACAGTGATGAATAAAAAGAAATTCGTGCCCTGATGGAACATATATTCTACTAGGCAAGATGGAAAGTAAACAAAGAATCATTTGATGCATGTTATCCGACTCATCTTAATTATAGAATGTAAACCACAGGGATATGAATCATATTTAAGAACAAGGGATCCCTGGGTGGCGCAGAGGTTTGGCGCCTGCCTTTGGCCCAGGGCGTGATCCTGGAGACCCGGGATCGAATCCCACATCGGGCTCCCGGTGCATGGAGCCTGCTTCTCCCTCTGCCTGTGTCTCTGCGCCTCTCTCTCTCTGTGACTATCATAAATAAATAAAAAATTTAAAAAAAAAAATAAATAAAAATAAGAACAAAAAAATTCTTTCAGTACCTAGTGCAGGTATTTCCTGGTTACTGATTGAAATTCTCAGAAGCGGGGCACCTGCATAGCTTAGTCGGTTAAGCATCAGCCTTCAGTCAGGTCATGATCCTGGGGTCCTCAGATTGAGCCCCACATCAGGCTCCTTGCTGAGCAGGGGCCTGCTTCTCCCTCTCCCTCTGCCTGTAGTTCCCCCTGCTTGTGCTCTCAGGTTCACTCACTCTCTGTCAAATAAATAAAATCTTAAAAAAAAATTCTCAGAAACTTGTTTTTTTTTTATCTTTTTTTTTTTTCAAGATTTTTATTTATTTATTCATAGAGAGAGGGAGAGGCAGAGACAGGCAGAGGGAAAAGCAGGCATCATACAGAGAGCCTGACGTGGGACTCGATCCAGGGTCTCCAGGATCACGCCCTGGGCTGCAGGCGACGCTAAACCGCTGCGCCACCGGGGCTGCCCTCAGAAACTTGTTAGTAATCTCATTTTAATTTATGGTAACTGAAAAGTATTTTATGGCATATATGGTTTTTAGTGTGTGGTCTTAAGGTATTTTTTAGAAAAGGTTGGGGACCAATAGTATACCATACTTATTAATGAAGCATTTTAAAAGTATATCATTTTAATTTACCTGGATTTTTCTATTTTTTTCATCTTATTTTATTTCTTTATCATAATTCTTTTTTCCTCTGTTTCAAGAAAATACAGGTGTTTGGGGCAAAATACTGATAATTTTTTTGACTAAAAATGTTAACTAAATGCTTACTTGTCACATACAGATCCTAAAGTAGGCACTAAGTGAGATAAAAGCATGAAATGAGATTGGTATCAGCTTTTAAAGGATTTAGAATCAGGGAGAGTAGGTAACAGATTGAAGAATTCTGTTTCTTCGTTTTTTTTTTTTTAATAAATTTTATTTTATTATATTTTTAAAGATTTTATTTATTTATTCAAGAGAGACACACAGAGAGGCAGAGACACATGCAGAAGGAGAAGCAGGCTCCATGCAGGGAGCTCAATGTGGGACTTGATCCCAGAACTCCAGGATTAAGCCCTGAGCCAAAGGCAGACACTCAACCGCTGAGCCACCCAGGCATCCCCAGTTTCTTCATTTGTAAGAATGATCAGATTTTTTTCATTACTTAAAGGAAAGTGAAAAAGTATTGAAGGATGCCCCTGTATTAGTAGCATCAGTAAGTATGTGTGAGGCAAATGAGTTCTTGAACTGGAAGGTTGTACCAAAACCCCACTGTATGCTAGTCCTGTTTTCTCAATAGTAACTTAGATAGAAGTAATGGATAATAAAAATGTATGTATGTTACCATGCTTAGATGTTACGGACCTCTCAGAAACTTCACGATCAGGCATATAATTGAGTTCTAAAATGTCAGGTAAACCGTAATATTAGACATGAACTAACAGGATGCTAGTATTTGAAATTTGTTAGAAAATGTATAACATTGGAGAGAGTTGAGGATAGGAGAAGTTGGTAGAGGTTAGGTTGGTGCAGGAGCATGCATGGTTACCAGCATTCACTGTGGTAGTGTCAGAAGACACTGAGATACCAGAAGAGCAGAAAGTGTCCACTCTTTAAGAACTCACTAGATATGATGTTCCAACACTAGTGCTGTATTACCTTTAGCTCTACAGAAATAATTTATTTCTATTTCTCCAATATCATGCTCATTTTTACCCTTTGGCTCTTGCAATGTGTTTTTCTTCCTTCCTGGAACAATTTTATTTCATTTTACCCTTTCCCATAGCTTATTTCTACTCATTCTTTAATTCTCATCTTATTTGTGACTTCATCGAGGAAGTTGTTTTTGAGCTCCCAGGTTTGGGTTAGATTTTTCTTGCCAAAGGTAGTTTGTTTTATTTTTAGGATTTTATTTATTTGAGAGAGGGAGCATGAGCAAGGGTGGGGGTGGGGACAGAGGGAGAGGGCCAAGCAGACTCCCTACTGAACAGGGAGCCTGATGCAGAGCTCCATCCCAGGACACTGAGATCATGACCTGAGCCAAAGGCAGATGCTTAACTGACTGAACCACCCGGGTGCCCCCAAAGGTAGTTTTAAAATACTCCTTACATCCCCATTGTAGCAGTTAACATACATTGTAATTCTCAGCAATTACCTGCTTCCTCATTTATTATCTGTAACTCAACTATGAGTTCCATGAAGGCAAAAATCAGGTTGGCTTGTATCCCCATCACTGATTTTGAAAGATACGTACATTTTAATTTTAACGTGGCTTTTTTTTTTCCTGTGGATTTTTTTGCACAGAGGATTTTGGATATCATTTATAAGACTGTGCTCTTGTCTTCAAAGAATTCATAGTCTAGTTGAAGAGCATAAGTTAAAACCTCAAAACAGGAAAGTAATAAATAAAAAGGCCAGTATGAGTTACTAGTTCAGAAGTTGACCCAAGGTGAAATAAAAGCCCAATTAAAAATGTTGATAAGAGGGCAGCCCCGGTGGCGCAGTGGTTTAGCGCCGCTTGCAGCCCGGGGTGTGATCCTGGAGACCCGGGATCGAGTCCCACGTCGGGCTCTCTGCATGGAGCCTGCTTCTCCCTCTGCCTGTGTCTCTGCCTCTCTCTCTTTCTCTGAATAAATAACTAAATCTTAAAAAAAAAAAAATGTTGGTAAGATGCTGTGAATTCACAGCAAGACAGGAGATCTTGGACATTAGAATAATCTATAAAGGAGACTTCATGATGAAAGAAGTTTCCACTGAATGTTGAAGGATGGGGAGGATCGGCTCAGCATGCAAGGGGAGGAGGGCTGTAAAAAGACCTAAACAAACAGGTTTATAATACACTAGCAGTGTTCATCTGTAGAATATTTGTAATAAATGGAAATAATATATATATGCCTTATAAACTACTAATATGGATTTTTCATATCATTTCCTCCTCCCCCCATCATTTTAGGTTAGGAAATTTTGACTTGAAATCTCTATTTCTAGTTTACTTCACTTTTGTCCAGTTTTTCTTGACACTGGTTCCAAGGTGAAAGCTCCTATACCTCTGAATTATACCCCTTTAAAATGTAAGGGCTTCCCTGTAGGAATAAAATGAAGTGAGATTCAGTTTTCATTTAGTTTACTGTTACTTCTGATTATTAGCCACAGTTGACTGGAGACGAGAAACAGTCTCTTCTTAGGCTCATCTTTTACTTGTGAATAGAAATATTGCCTGCCTTGTCGATCTTACTATTTATCATGTTGATAAAATGAGATAATACAATTATCTCATTCAAGTTACTTGAAACAGATAAAAAATGTTCTAGAAATGCAAGTTGACAGGGAACCCTGGGTGGCTCAGCTGTTTAGCGCCTGCCTTCGGCTCAGGGCATGATCCTGGAGTCCCAGGATCGAGTCCCACATCGGGCTTCCTGCGTAGAGCCTGCTTCTCTGCCTGTGTCTCTGCCGCTCTCTTTCTGTCTCTGTGTGTCTCTCATGAATAATTCTTGGTTTTTTTTTTTTTTTTTTTTTTTTTTTTTTTTTTTAATTCTTGGTTTTAGACAGGAGCTTGAACACACCTGGATAGTAGCTGCTCTGGAACAGCTGTTTTCACTTGCTGTAGAATTCTCATTTTGGTCCCTTAGTCACTTAGATTTTAAATGCCCTATGGCTTTTGTCTCTGGATGACCCTTCTGATTCATTGAGCTATGAATGAGGACATGATTGTTTAGGGCATCAGTAAAATTCCATCTTCATTAAATATGATGAGGTCTTTTTTCTCTTAGCTGAAAATTTATTTTAATTATGTTTTAGGTTTTAACAACTTAACTTTACCTCCCAGTACTCCTTAAATATAAATTTGCATCAAGTGTGGTCTCGCATCTGAGAGTGATCTTTTGGAATGACTTTTCCTATTTCCTATTTTTAAAATTTACATATTTCATAAACACAGTTTTATTTAAAGATTTTATTTATTTATTCACGAGGGACGCAGAGAGAGGCAGAAACCTAGGCAGAGGGAGAAGAGGCTCCCTGCGAGGAGCTTGATATGGGACTTGATCCCCACACCAGGATCGTGCCCTGAGCCAAAGGAAGATGCTCAACTGCTGAGCCACCCCGGTGTCCCCATGAAAACAGTTTTCTTCTTTTTTAAAGATTTTATTTATTTATTTATTTATTTATTTATTTATTTATTTATTAATGAAAGACAGGGAGAGAGAGAGAGAGAGAGAGAGGCAGAGACATAGGCAGAGGGAGAAGCAGGCTTCACACAGGGAGCCCAACGCGGGACTCAACCCCAGGTCCCCCGGATCAGGCCCTGGGCCAAAGGCGGTGGTAAACCGCTGAGACACATGGGCTGTCCTGAAAACAGTTTTTATTTTTATTTTTATTTATTTTTTTAAAGATTTTTTATGTATTTATTCATAGAGACACAGAGAGAGAATGAGAGGCAGAGACATAGGCAGAGGGGGAAGCAGGCTCCGTGCAGAGAGCCCGATGTGGGACTCGATCCAGGGTCTCCAGGATCACGCCCTGGGTTGTAGGCAGCGCTAAACCACCACGCCACCGGGGCTGCCCTGAAAACAGTTTTTAATAGCTCTTCTAACTTGATCCCTATTAGCCAATCCCTGTTAGAACTTATTTTTTAAGACTTAGCTCTAATAGGCACAGATATCACATTTTTTATTGATGTATAATTGACATATTAACATTATATTATTTCAGGTGTACAGCATAAAATTTGATGTTTTATATGTTGTCTAATGGTAACGAAAATAATTTTAGTTGATGTCTGTCATCATTCATGGTCACAAATTTTTTTTCTTTTCATGAGAACTTTTATGATATACTCTCGTAACAGCTTTCAGATTACTAACTAGAGTCACTATGATGTACTAAAATATAGTAACTTCTGGGGATCCCTGGGTGGCGCAGCAGTTTAGCTCCTGCCTTTGGCCCAGGGCGTGGTCCTGGAGACCCGGGATCGAATCCCACGTCGGACTCCTGGTGCATGGAGCCTGCTTCTCCCTCTGCCTGTGTCTCTGCCTCTCTCTCTCTCTCTCTCTCTCTGTGACTATCATAAATAAATAAAAATTAAAAAAAAAACTTAAAAAAAATATAGTAACTTCTTATAATAACTCCATGAGGGGGGTTCTATTATTTCCATTTTATAGATAGGAAACTGATACATTGAATTACTGAGAAGTTATGTGATGTATCCAGGGTCACACAGCTAGCAGCTATAGAGCTGGGAAGAGAATATACAATCTGGTTTTAAAATAATTACTTAAAAAATAAAATAATTACTCTTAGGGACTCCTGAGTGGCTCAGTGGTTGGGTGTCTGCCTTCTGCTCAGGGCATGATCCCAGAATGCGGATCAAGTCCCACATCGGGCCCTCTGCATGGGGTCTGCTTCTCCCTCTGCCTGTGTTGTGTCTCTGCCTCTCTCTCTCTCTCTCTCGCCCCCCCCATCTCTCATGAATAAATAAATAAAATCTTTTAAAAAATAAAATATTTACTTTTAATCACTGTACCACACTGCTTATTATTTCATTGCATTGTCTTTGAAAACATTAGAAAACACAATTGTATGCGTTTCACTTTGTAAACACGAACATTTTACCCTGATTAAATTTGATTCATTTACTCCATTCATCAGCATTTACTTTTTTTATGTGTTGCAGACACTGTTAGGTGCTGAGTTTTGAACAAGGTATATATATACATAGCCCGACCTCATTCATTTTACATTATAGTAGAGAAGACAGATCCTAGTAAGTTCTTCATCTAATGATTGAATAGCAATTGTGATGGATGTTACAAAGGAAGAATTAAGAGTACAGTTTTTGTATGTGGGTTTGTCCTTTTTTAAAATTGAAGTATAGTTGACTTTTGGAGGAGTTGTTTTTTAGTTTTTTAATTGATGGGAATAGAGTTTTTGATGAATATTCTGACATGATCTTAGAAGTAAAATGATTCTGTGAGAAAATGGTATTTGATCTAAACTTTGAAAGAAGCCTTTCTGAGGGTCTGACTAAAATTAAGAGACTTAGAAACCACCTATTGGAACTGTATAGCACTTTGGAAGAGATGAGCTCTTATATACCTTATTTGCCCTGACATATGCTTCATTTATCCTGAAATTTAACATTGTTTTATACATTTAGTGTCTGGCATAATTAAGATTTATAATGCTAACACATAGACAAATGACAAAGATTATTCTTCATCTTCTTTATTAAGATAAGGAATGATAAAACACAGTTGAGAAAGGATCTTTTGAGGTCTTTTCCCCGTTTTATTAGTATGTAAAATAACTAAGCCCCAGAAAATTCTTGATTTGCCCAGAGGTAGTTTTAAGATTTCTATAAATAATATAAATGAAAAAGATATATATCTAAGTGTTTTAGTTGTTTGAAAACTCCCTTATACCAAAGATTTTTTTTTTCCTTAACTCTATGAAAAAGTGATAAGTTACTACAGTATTTGAATTTAACAGTTTCTCATCCCGCCTCCTTTAGCTTTACTGGCAGTGAGGATAAACTTTGTGTTTTTCTATCTGTAACTAGAGTGACTTGAATAAAATTGAAAAAGAAATAGGAGTACCTGTTGGCTCAGTTGGAGGAGTATGCAACTCTTGATTTTGGGATCATGAGTTTGAGCCCTATGTTGAATGTGGAGATTACTTAAAAACAAAATCTTAAAAAAAAAAAAAAAAAAAAAAAGATGGTGCTTCAGGTGAAAATAATCTGAAGTTATTTCATTTATATGGTGGCGGTATTCATGAATAATTTTTTTAAATTAGATTCCACGCCCAGTGTGGGGCTTGAACTCAAAACGCTGAGATCAAGTTGGAATGCTGTACTGACTGAGCCAGCCAGGTGCCCCATGAATAATTTTTTTTTAACTGTACAAAAATGTTTTTATCTGCCTTGGGACTAGAGGGGGACTTCCTTACAGTGTCTACTCTCTTTAATATTTTCTTATATGAAATATTCCAGAACAGTTGGCCATGAGTTAATAGAAAAAAATTAAATCCTTCTAATTGCTTCATCAGTTATCAAAATAGAAAATGTTAGGGACACCTGGGTGGCTCACCGGTTGAGTGTGATCCTGGAGTTCCAGGATTGAGTCCCACATTGGGCTCCCCGTGGGAGGCCTCCTTCTCTGCCTATGTCTCTGCCCCTCTGTCTCTCTCTCTCTCTCTCTCTCATGAATGCATGCATGAATGAATAAATAAATACCTAAAAAGTTAAAAGAAGCTTCATATTACATAACAAAATATGTAGGAAAGTCACCATTTTCTTTTTGACTCCATCTTCTCATTTTTGATAGATTGCAAAGGTCGACTGCAAGGAAATACTAGACATCATATGTAATCTGGAATCTGAGGGTCAGGATAACACAGCATTTGTTCTTTGTACGACTTACCTTACCCAGCAACTCCAAACTGCAAGTGTATATTGTTCTTGGTAAGTATATTTACTTTTTATTCTCCTTATTTGTTTAGTACAGAGTATGGCATTTAGAGTTTATGTAAACATTGGTTTGTTTCAAATTTAAAGCCTGATGACATGTGAATTAAATCTTGCTTAGAAGCTAAACCATTTAATTAAAAATATTATTGGTTTGATATTTTCCAGAAGAGTCCAGAAATAAAGAGAAGGTAAAAAGTTTGAGCTCTTCTTGATCATCCTATAGAGGATTGTCTGTTAAATTTAAGATATATCTTTGAGGATAAAATTATAGCAACATGAAACAAATTGGTGTTAGGTCGTTTTCTTTTACACTTAATGTATCCTCTGATAGTTTTTTCCCCCTCTTGTTTGGAAACCCACTAATAATATAGGTTTCTAGGTCAACTTTGCCCTAGAGAAGGATATCCATTTGAATAAGAATCTCTTGCAACTTTGGTACTATATAGCAGAATTACACAATTTGGTTTTAATTCAGTTTATATCTTGTTTGCCTACAGAGTACTTAGTTGCTAAAAAAGGAAACAATAAGTGTAACCCACTGTTCTTTCATTCTAACTGTATGGAATCTATTTAGTACAAAGAGGCAGACTTGGTACACAGGAAACCCAGAATGTAAGACTGTAAATGAGTATCAGATTAGTAATACGGATAATGCTATAGGATATTAAAGAAAGGTGCTCTCACTGTATGTTTAAGAAAAGTTTCAAGGCGGAGGTAAATCTCTGATGAGCTTTAATTCAAAGAAAAAGTTGGATTTGCATGATCTTGATAAGAGGAACCTTGAGCATTTTAGAACCTTAGGATGGTTTAAAGTTGAAAATGAGCATTTTAAAACCCAGTAAAGCCCTTTGTTTACTTTAACCTTCATCAATCTCTTTTTGGAGGATCTGTGTGTATTAGTACAATTTTATTATTATTAGCATTATATACCACTATATTTCTTTTTATTATTTTATATAGAAATATTATTTATGTACTATCAATCATCTCACCCAACTCTCATAATTGTCATTGTGCAGATGAGGCAGTGGAGGTCCAGAGGAAGTTTTGTGATTGCCCAGGATCCTAAGGCTAAAGTGATAGAACTGGATTCACATCCAGGGTTTTGGACTGCTAATCCAGTACTTTTCTTCTCCTATGGTGGTTTTCTTGGCACAGGCACCAGAATTCAGATTGTAGCCTTCTACCACTGGGTCCACTAGTCCAGAGTTATATCTCCTATAAGAAAGTAGATAGTGGAATAGAGAGTTAAATATATTTTGTAATACTCATTATGGACATTTTGTAAGGAAAATAAAAAATAGGTGATATAAATAGAAAGAATTATGTAGCAATGAGGGTTTTGATCATTAAATTGAGGGTTTTTTTCATACATTACAGATTAGAGATTTTAGCTTTAGAAAACAGATGTGTTTCTTGAGAAGCAAACCCCAATTTAAATTTTTCTTGTGACCGTTAATTTCTTTGCTTATAATGAAAAAGTATCTGCTAGTGATAGCTAGATTTTCAGGACTAAGAAATGTATTAAATCACATATGGGATGTTTGTAGATTACAGTTTTTTGTTTTGTTTCAGATGTACAACATATGATTCAACATTTCTGTACATTACTTAGTGCTCATCACAATAAGTGTGCTTTTAATCCCTTTCACCTATTTCACTTATCTCCCCACCCACCTCCCCTCTAGTAACCACCGGTTTGTCGTTTGTCCTGTTTTTAAGAGTTTTTTCATTTGTCTCTTTTTTTTATTTGCTTTGTTTCTTAAATTCCACAAATGAATTAAATCATATGGTATTTGTCTTTCTCTGCCTGACTTATTTCACTTAATATGGTACCCTCTAGATCCATCCATGTTTGTTACAAATGGCAAAATCTCTTTATGACTAAGGGGTGTGTGTGTGTGTAGTATCTTTTTATCCATTCATCTGTTGATTATGTTGATACTTGGGCTGCCTCCATATCTTGGCTCTTGTAAATAATGCTGTAATAAACATAGGGGTGCATATATCTTTTTGAAGTGTTTTTGTGGTTTTTGGGTGAATTCCCAGTAATGGAACTACTGGATCATATGGTAATTCTATTTTTAATTTTTTGAGGAACCTCCATATTGTTTTCCAGAGTGGTTGCACCAGCCTGCATTCCTACCAACAGTGCATGAGGTTTCCTTTTTCTCTACATCCTGGCTCATGCTGGTTATTTCTTTAATTTTTTTATATTGGCCATTCTGACAAGTGTGAGGTGGTATCTTATTGTGGTTTTTTGGGGTTTTTGTTACTGGTTTTGTTTTGTTTTTAAGGGGGGCACCTGGCTGGCTCAGTTGGTTAAGCATCTGCCTCGGCTCAGGTCATGATCCCAGGATCCTGGGATCGAGCCCTGCGTCAGGCTCTCTGCTTAGCAAGGAGTCTGCTTCTTCCTCTCCCTCTGCCCCTGCCCTGTCATTATCTCTCTCTCTCCGCCCCCCCCCCGCAAATAAAAAATAAATAAATAAATAAATAAATAAATAAATAATAATAAATAAATAAGATCCGTGAAAGTTTGTTTTAGAGAGAATGAATTGGGGGAGGGGCGGGGGGGGGAAGAGAATCTTAAGCAGGCTCACACCCAGTGATAGCCTGATAGAGGGCTCCATCTCAGGACCTGAGCCAAAATCAAGAGTCCAAAGCTCCAGATGCCTGAGTGGCTCAAGCAGTTGAGCATCTGCCTTTGGCTCAGGGCCTAATCCTGGATTCCCTGGATCGAGTCCCACATCCTCCTTGCATGGAGCCTGCTTCTCCTCCCTCTGCCTGTGTCTCTGCCTCTCTGTGTGTGTCTCTCATCAATAAATAAATAAAATCTTTAAAAAAAAAAAAAAAAAGGAGTCCAAAGCTCAACTGAGCCAATGAGGATCCCCTCATTGAAGTTTTGATTTGCATTTCCCTAATGATTATTGATGTTGACCATCTTTTCATATGTCTGTTGGTCATCTGTATATCTTTGGAAAAATGTCTTTTTGTGTCCTCTGCCCATTTTTAAATTGAATTGTTTGTTTTTGTGTCTATTCCATTGTATAATTTTTTTATATGTTTTTGGGTATTAACCCCTGTGAGATACATCATTTACAAATATCTCTCCCATCAGTAGCTTGTCTTTTCATTTTGTTGATGGTTTCCTTTACTGTGCAAAAGCTTTTTACTTTGGTATAGTTTGAATAGTTTTAATTTTGCTTTTGTTTTCCTTGCCAAAGGAGACATATCTAGAAAAATGTTTCTATGACTGATATCAAAGAGATTACTGCCTTTGTTTGCTTCTAGGAATTTTATGGTTTCAGGTTTCACTTTTAGGTCTTTTAATATAATTCTGAGTTTATTTTTGTGTATGGTCCAAGAAAGTGGTCCTGTCTGGTTTTCTCAACACCCTTTGTTGAAGAGATTGTCTTTTTCCAATTGTATATATATTCTTGTCTCCTTCACTGTAGATTAATTGACCATAAAAGTATGGGATTATTTCTGGATTCTTTATTGTGTTCATTGAATTGATCTGTGTGTCGGTTTTTGTGCCAGTATTATACAGTTTTGATTTGATTACTATAGTTTTGTAATACGATCTTGAAATCTGAGATTGTAATACCTCTAGCTTTGTTCTTTTTCAAGACTGCTTTAGCTATCTGGGGTCTTTTTGCGGTTTCATGCAAATCTTAGGATTGTTTGTTCTAGTTCTGTGAAAAATGCTGTCGGTATTTTGATAGGGATTGCATTGAATGTGTGGATTGCTTTGGGTAGGGTGGACTTTTTTTTTTTTAAGAGAGTGGGAGGGGAATGGGGAGTGCAGAGGGAGAAGGACAGAGAATCCAAAACAGGCTGCATGCCAAGCATGGAGCTCAACACAGAGCTCAGTCTCAGAACCCTGAGATCCTGACCTGAGCCAACATCGAGTCACGCATTGACTGAGCCACCAACGTGCCCCAGGTAGTGTAGATATTTTAACAAGAGTAATGGTCTTTTACTTCCTTGGTTAAGTTTATTCCTAGTTATTTTATTATTTTTGGTGCACGAGTTAAATGGGATTGTTTTCTTAATTTTTCTTTCCACTATTTTTTTTTTTTTTTTAGGATTTTATTTATTTTTTTGAGAGAGCACAAGTAGGGGAGAGAGGGAGAGAGAATCTGAAGCAGACTCCGTGCTGAGCACAGAGCCCAATGTGGGGATTGATCTCTTAACTGCAAGATCATGACCTGAGCTGAAACCAAGAGTTGTGACGCTTAACTGACTGAGCCAACCGGGCACCCCCCTTCCACTGCTTTATTAATGCATAGAAATGTAACAGATTGCTGTATATTAATTTTGTGTCCTGTGAATTTACTGAGTTCATTGCTCAGTTCTAGTTTTTTAGTGGCATCTTTAGGGTTTTCTATATATAGTATCCTGTCATCTGTAAATAGTGAAAGTTTTACTTCTTCCTTAATGATTTGACGCCTTTTATTTCTTTTGTTGTCTGATTGCTGTGGCTAGAACTCCCAGTACTGTGTTGAATAAAAGTGGTGAGAGTAAAAAAAAAAAAAAAAAAAAAAAAAAAGGTGGTGAGAGTGGGGGATCCCTGGGTGGCTCAGCGGTTTGGCGCCTGCCTTTGGCCCAGGGTGCGATCCTGAAGTCCCGGGATTGAGTTCCGCGTCAGGCTCCCGGCATGGAGCCTGCTTCTCCCTCTGCCTGTGTCTCTGCCCCTCTCTCCCTCTCTATGTCTATCATAAATAAATAAATAAATCTTTAAAAAAAAAAAAAGGTGGTGAGAGTGGACATCCTTGTCTTGCTCCTGATCTTAGAGGAAAAGTTGTTTTTCACCATCAAGTATGATGTTCACTCTGGGTTTTTCATATATGGTCTTTATTATGTTGAGGTATATTCCCACAAAACCTACTTCCTTGAGAATGTTTATCATGAATGGATGTTGTACTTTGTCACATCCTTTTTCTGCTTCTGCTTTGAGAGGATTGTATGGTTTATCCTTCCACTTGTTTATGTGACATACCACGTTGATCGATTTGTGACTGCATCCCTGGAATAAATACCACTTGATCATGATGAGTAGTTTTTTTTAATATATTGTTAGATTTGGTTTGCTAATATTTTATTGAGGATATTTGCATCCGTGTTCATAAGAGATACTGTCTTAAATTTTCCCTTTTGTGTAGTGTCTTTACCTGGTTTTGGTATTGGGGTGATGCTGGCCTTGTACAATGGATTTGTAATCTTTCCATCCTCTTCTATTTTTGGAATAGTTTGAGAAGAATAGATATTAACTATTCTCTAAATGTTTTTCAGAATTCACTTGTTAAATCATCTGGTCTTGGACTTTTGGGACTTTTTTGATTACTGATTCAGTTTCACTGCTACCAACTAATGTTGGTCTATTCAAACTCTCTATTTCTTCCTGATTCAGTTTAGAAGGTTATATGTTTCTAGGAATTTATCCATTTCTTCCAGGTTGTCAAATTTACTGGCGTATAATTTTTCATAATACTCTTTTATAATCCTTTGTATATCTGTGATGTCAGTTATTTCTCCTCTTTAAATTCGGATTTATTTATTTGCACTTTTTTTTTTCTTAGTCTGGCTAAAGGTTTATCAGTTTTGTTATCTTTTTAAAGAACCAGCTCCTGGTTTCATTGATCTGTTTTCTTTAGTTTCTATTTCATTTATTTCTTCTCTAATCGTTTTTATTTTCTTCTGTCTTCTGGCTTTGGGCTCTGTTTTTCTTTTTCTAGCTCCTTTAGCTATAAGTTTAGGTTGTTTGAGATTTTTCTTGATTACAAAGTAATTGTAAAACTATAGTTACACAGTTCTTTTAATATTCCTGATAACGCTTCCCTTTTAGAATGACCTATAACTTTTTTTTCTTTCTTTCTTCACTCAGCCACATTATAGCCCTTCCAAGGATATTAGTGGCTCTGGGATTAATGCTGCTCCCCTGCAACAGGAAGGGATTAAGAGGGATTTCCCTCTTGTTGGCCTCCTGAGGAGCTATAATGAGTAGATGAAAGAAAATATTAAGTCACATCACACTTTGTTAAAAGTGAGCTACTTCCAGGCAATTCATAGAGAAACAGGATCTACAATTTTCAAATTTGGAGACTTTTTTTTTTTTTTTTTACCCTTTTGTTGTTTTCATACGTGTTTGCTTAGAATAACTATAATGTAAAACAGTGAATTTAAGGAAAATGAAACTCAGGAATTCTTTTCAAATAGGTAGGATAGATTCTTTTGTTGTGGTAGAAATTTCCTGTGTTGAAAATAGTGGGCTATATGGAATATTTGTGGAGAAGAGAAAAAAAATTTTAAGTGGTAGTTTTTGTAACATGTTTGTAAAACTGTGACAGAGTTGGAATCTGAAAAAAAGCAGTCACTTTTTTTTTTTAAGATTTTATTTATTTATTCATGAGAGACACACACAGAGAGAGAGAGAGAGAGAGAGAGAGAGGCAGAGACACAGACAGAGGGAGAAGCAGGCTCCTTACAGGGAGCCTAACGTGGGACTCTATCCCAGGACTCCAGGATCATGCCCTGGGCCAAAGGCAGTCACTCAACTGTGGAGCCACCCAGGTGTCCCAGAAGTCTCATTCTTGAATGTGATCACTACAGAAGATAATACTTGAAGTATATAAACTATGTAACTATCACCCAAAACAGTTTATTTTCTTAGAAATCTTCAGAGATATTTACAAACCACAATAAAACATGTCATAATACTTTATAGCAGTCGCCACTTTTTTTTTTATCAACGAAAGGTATATCGCTTAACTTATTCATTAATCCTGGCCCCAAAAGAGTTTTGGTTCTCTGCAAAAATCAAAGTTGTACTGGAGGAATGAGTTTCCTATAGATGTCTGCAGTGGTAATAGAGTAGTCAGGCAAATGAGAAAGATAACCATTTTTGAATGGGACAGTATACACATAGATGTGTAATTAGTATTGCTACTTTTATTTTTTATATATTATGGCTTTACTTAAATTCAAGTTAATTAACTTATAGTATATTATTAGTTTTAGGGGTAGAATTTAGTGATTCATCAGTTGTATATAACACATTGTGCCTTCCTTAATGTCCATCATGAATTATTCCATCCTGTCACCCGCCTCCCTTCCAGCAACCCTCAGTTTATTCCCTGTAGTTAGAGTCTCTTATGGTTTGCCTCCATCTCTGTTTTTATCTTATTTTTACTACTTTTATTTATTTATTTTTTTTACTACTTTTAAAATAGAGTTAATACAGGTGAAACTTAAACTTCCACACAGAGCTTTCAACAAGTATTTGCTAGATGATTGTTGCTTTCTTGGATCTGAATTTAAATCTTATATATTGCACATTTGTGTTTCCTCAGATGTAATTTCTTGCTTGTTCTTTCTCAGCCTAGACTATGATATATCAGGGACAACGTGAATGTTATTCTCAGTACCTGTCAAAGACCAGATATCCATATGTGTTTTATTTAACCCAACTTTGTCAGAAATAAAAAGTTAAAAAAAAAAAAAAAAAGTAGTCATGAGAATCAACCACTATATTTGTAGGAGCCATCTTTAAGGATGGTCACTCCTTAATTGCACGAAGTTTTCTTTGCCTCATTTCCAAAATGCCTAAATTCCAGATATCAGTGTGACATACTAGCTAGATTCCACAAGCTTTCTGCAATGCCATAACACAGTGTAATTTAAAGTTCCTGCTTGGTAGCTAGCTCTCTGCCAAAATATGTTTCCCACTTTTTTTTTTTAAGACTTTGAGAGAGAGAATGAGCAAGAGAAGGAGCACAAGGAGGAAGAGGGAGGAGGAGACTCACCACTGAGCAGGGAGCTGAGATGTGGGGCAAGGGGAGGCTGGGGGAGGGGTGTGTGGGGGCTCTATCTCCGGACCCTGGGATCATGACCTGAGCCCATAGCAGATACTTAACCAACTGAACCATCCAGGTGCCCTGTGTTTCCCACTATTAATAGAACTAAATGTCCTTTCCAGACTGTTTGAATTTGTATGTAATTTTTTGACTTTTGAGGTATGGATCGGGCTAGTTTGAGGGTGCAATAAATTATCTGAATACTGGAAGCATCTGTACAATAGAATCATTTTCAATATATCTTTTAATGGCTATTCATCTTTTAAAATTAATGGCTATTTATCTTTTAAAATCATCATTGTAGTAATGAAGAAGCATTTGTCCTTCCTAGCACTATTTATATGATCCAGCAGGCTCTGAGTTACTATTTATTGGTGGTTTCAGTTTTCCAGTGTGCAGATTTGAATGGATGGCATCATGGCATTGTCATAAGTAATATACTGTTTTAGTTTCATTTAGTCAAGTTTATATGTTTGGGTGGGTAATGGCAGTTTTAAATTACTGAATTGTAATTGTGTAAGTATGTATAAAAACAAAAAATACATGATAAAAATGACCCTTTTTTGGTCATGATTATTTGGATTTAAAATAACTATAGCTTGAAATACTTAGTTTGGAATAAATCAAGCCCTAAACATTCTGGTTTATTTTTTAAAAATTACTTAAGGGGTGCCCGAGTGGCTCAGTTGGTTAAGCACTTAACTCGTGATTTTGACTCAGGTTATGATATTGGGGCCATGAGGTTGAGGCCCCCCCCCCCCCCCCAGGTGGTGCTTAGCAGAAATCTTCACTCTGCTTGAGATTCTCTCTCTCCGTCTCTCTCTGCACCTCTCCCTCTAAAATAAATAAATCTATAAAAAAATTATTTGAGAGACTTTAATTCTCAACTTATCACTTTATCAGATTTGCCTGACTTTGAACTTCTAGCCAGTTGATGAATTTTATTTTATTTTATTTTTTTGACAGAGAGCACAAGCAGGGTAACGGCAGGCAGAGTGAGTGGATGAAGCAGGCTCCCTATTCAGCAGAGAACCCAATGAGCCAAAGGCAGACACTTAACTGACTGAGCCACCCAGGCACCTCTAGTTGATGAATTTTAGATAGTAGATATTCCTTACCCTTTTCTCTTCATAATAATTTTAGATAGTAGATATTCCTTACCCTTTTCTCTTCATAATGAGGTTTTACTGGTTTTCTTTTCAAATAGGATAATTTTGTTCTTTTCAAATAGGATAGATTTTTTTCGCACATATATTTTGGTAGAACTCCTTTTTATCTCTGAGCATATATAAGTCTCCACTTCCTTTGTTATTCTGAATTTTGCATTATTCTCAAAATTTTTTATTGCTAAGATCTTAACATCTATAAGAAGCAGTCTTGTGAGTTTGAAAACTAACAGTGGTCCCAGTTACTTGCCTGGCCACTAGCTATTCTGAAAGGTGACTTGTCTCAATTTTTACTTTTTCTGGTTAGGAAAGCAACCCTAGTCACCAAGACAAATATTTAAAGGCATTTTAAGTTCATTTTATTTATTATAGATCAAATGTTCCATCACAAAATGATTATAAGCTTTTAAAAGTATAATAAAATAAGTTCTGTTAAATATGTTTATTTTCTATTATAAAAAAGATAGGTTCATTCATTAAGCCTTGTATTTGTGCATATCTTCCTTATAACAGTCTGTTAATAGCAATAGATTTTTTTTTAATTTTTTTTATTTATTTATGATAGTCACAGAGAGAGAGAGAGAGAGAGGCAGAGACACAGGCAGAGGGAGAAGCAGGCTCCATGCACCGGGAGCCCGATGTGGGATTCGATCCCGGGTCTCCGGGATGGTGCCCTGGGCCAAATGCAGGCGCCAAACTGCTGCGCCACCCAGGGATCCCAGCAATAGATATTAGTGTTCTAAAACTGGCTTGTGAAATAGTACTTCTTTATGAAAGTTATTTAACAAATATTACAATATGTGTTGGAATGTACAGAAGAAAGTCACTTTTTTTTTTTTTAATTTTATTTATTTATTCATGAGAGACACAGAGAGAGCAAGAGGCAGACACAGGCAGAGGGAGAAGCAGGCTCCTCCACTCAGGCAGCCCAGCTCGGGACTTGATCCCAAGTGTTGGAATGTACAGAAAAAAGTCACTTTTTTTTTTTTTTTTTTTTTAATTTATGATAGTCACAGAGAGACAGACAGACAGACAGACACAGGCAGAGGGAGAAGCAGGCTCCATGCACCGGGAGCCCGACGTGGGATTCAATCCCGGGTCTCCAGGATCGCGCCCTGGGCCAAAGGCAGGCGCCAAACCGCTGCGCCACCCAGGGATCCCCCAAGTCACTTTTAAGTGATAACATTCTCTCTTTAGTTTTACTCAGTGACTTACCTTGCATTCACATTTCACGTTCATATTAGCATTTTTATCCTAGGTATTTTTTAGTGCTTTTCTAGTGCTTTTCCTTAAGAGTTTTCTCTTAACCCATTCAATGCTTTTAATTAACTTATTTCCAAACTTTTCTTTGTTTCCATAATGAATATTTATAGGATTCTCATATTTTAGGCATTTCCAAGAATGCCATTTTACTAGTTTTATTAGTAATATTTAAACATTCCAAAATACATGCCTAAGTAGCATCATCAAATTTAATAGAGCTGGAAAAGAGCAGATTTAGTGTGGAGAAGTATGCTGTTAGAATATTTATTAGTTGTGTACATTTTGCTAGCAGTTTAGGAATGTCAGATGATCCCTGCCTACTGGATCAGGTTTAATTCAGTCAATATAATTACCAGTGTAAGGGATAAAACCTTTTGGAACACGATGGGAGTGTTGAATGTCTAACTCTTGGTCTCAGCTCAGGTCTTGATCTCAGGGTTGTGAATTCGGGTCCTTCATTAGATCCGAGCATTAAAAAAAAAAAGTCAATATAAAGGAAGTAGTCAAAAAATAATTAAAAAATAATTAAAGGAAGTAATCTGTTGTTTTTAACTTTTCTCCACAAAGAAGAAAAGTGGTGGAATTTTCAGAGAGGATTCTTAACAATATTACCAGTTTGAAAGGACACAATAAGGAATATAGATAGCTTTTTTTTTCCTCTAGTTTTTGCTTACTATTAAATACAATCAAACAAAACACCAAAATGGGGTGGGGAGGTGGATAGCAAATACCAGTTGCTTTAAATGTTTTACCTTAATCTTTCTTTTTATAGGGAATTGACTCTCTTTTGGAGTAAACTACAAAGAAGAATTGACCCTTCTTTAGACACTTTTTTGGAGCGCTGTCGTCAGTTTGGTGTCATAGCTAAAACACAGCAGCATTTATTTTGCCTGATTAGAGTTATACAAACTGAAGTGAGTAATTTTGCTTTTTTATGATAATTGTCCTGAAATGGAGGAATGAGTGGGGAGATAACTTCTCAGGCAACTCCTCTTAGATGAGGGAAAATGAGAAATAATGGGCTTTAATAAGATTATGGAACTGGACATATCTAGCAGTTTCTACGGATTGACCTTCTGGAATCCATAGCTTTTCTTAATGGAAAAATAGTAATTTGAAGGGACAGGCCATTGGAGTAAAGAACAATTATGTTTCTGAGCTGTCACTTCAACTACTCTATATCTACTTTTACTAGAATAATTTTCTGTTTTTATATTTTCCTTAAGAATGGAATGATACATTTTCTAAGTGTTGAAAGAGTAGAACAGTTCCAGAATCAACTGTATATAAATTGTAAACCTCTGTGAAAACCAATCGGAAGCAAGTTAGATATTTTCAGGAAATAAATATTTGCTAAAATGAGAGGAAGCACCATATATAAAGCCTTGTGTTTTGAGTTCAGCCCTATATATATGCTAAGCCTACCAGCCTAGAGATTCAGGATGAATCTTAACTCTATTTTTGCTCTATTTTTGTGTTGTTTTTAGTATCTGCTCATGAGTGAGCTCTTAGTATACCCGTATCTATAATGGCAAATGGGTATGTTTTATGGGTTACTTCTTTGACAACATCCAAGAATTGTTTATACCAAAGTCAAGGCACAGTTGTATCTTTGATACATCCTGTCTCTTCTAATGTTGTAACCGTCTATATCCTATACTTTTTTTTGAAATATGTTATTCTGGTCTTTTCTAATAAAGACAGGAAGAAGCAAAACATTTTATTAAAAGTAAATTAAATAAATAATAAATAAATAAATAAATAAATAAATGTAAATTCATGGTCAGATAGATAACTTAGGTGATAATTATTTAGTCACCTAACTAACTAAGTTAAATATAACTTATATTTATTTTTATATTTATTTATATTACTTATTTATATTTATTTAACTTATTATAAATATAATAAAGTTATATTTAACTTATTTAGTTAAACCTTACTTTATTTTTTAAAAATTACTTTTTGCTATATGACATAATCATAGGAATGATACTGTATTTACAGGATCCCTTTACACTTGAGGGGAGGAGATTATACAAAGGTGAGAGTCACTGGGGGGGGGGTCACTTTAGAATTCTACTTACCATGAGAAACCACAGAAAATGAGAAAGCTGCTAGAGGACTAGGGAAAATGGGTTTCTGACACAGACTAAGGAATTTCTGTCCATTTGCATAACCAGACCCATTTCTCTTTAAGCCTAGTCTAGGGTACTTTCTACTATAATCATTCATGATAATTGGCCTGAAGGGTAGAAAAGATGTGGACTGGTGGGTGGAAAGGAAGTGAGGTAGAATTCCTTTCAAACTGAGAGACTCACTTCTAGGTTTTTAAAGAGAGATGATCTGACCTATTTCAGTTAGGATCTAGTTCTATGAATGGTAGATATCCTGCAATAGTAGTGGTCTAAAGAAGATGGAAGTTTTCTCCCTCTCTCATATAGATAAATAATCCAGGCAGACAGGCGAAGGTGGCTTATAGTGGCTCCACTTAATGGAAACCCAGGTACCTTTTGTCTGTCTACAGTCAATATATAGTTTGATCTCATATTCTAAAACCTAACTATTCCAATCCTAGGTATCATGTCTCCATTCCAGATAGCAAGGTGGCGGGGGCGAGGGGAGTGGAAAAACCACAGGAACCACACTATGATACACCTTTTCCTCACTCCCTCCAGTATATATACACACAAACACACACACACAGAGACAGACAGACAGACACAGGGCCATCCATATCTAGCTGCAAGGGAGACGAGATATATTCATTATTTCAGGTTACTTTATAACCAATAGAAATCAGGTATTCTGTTCTTAGAGTAAAAGAGGGAAAAAGATATTGGGAGGCAACTAGTAAAAAGTGACATAAACCTTGGGATGGAACAGGTTAATGATGCTGAAAAGCTTGTGTGGGCTTTAGGCCTCTTACGGCAATAGTGGGGACGCCTGGGTGGCTCACTGGTTGAGAGTCTGCCTGTGGCTCAGGGCGTGATCCTGGAGTTCCGGGATCAAGTTCCACATTGGGCTCCCTACATGGAGCCTGCTTCTCCCTCTGCCTGTGTCTCTGCCTCTCTCTCTGTGTCTCTTATGAATGAATGAATGAATGAATGAATGAATGAATGAATAAATAAATAAAATCTTTAAAAAAAAAAGAAGGCAACAATGAGTATATAATGGAGAGGGCCTTATAACAGTACCTTTTATCTTCTGGGCTTCCATTTTATATAAATAGCTTAAGCCAGAGTACATCATCATAGAAGTCACATAAAGTTATGTGACTTGTAAGGATCATAAACCTGTTTTGCAGCAGAGTCAGGACTAGACCATGGGTATCTTGACAAATTGCATAATGTGATTGATTATCATTTATAAATTAGAGCACAGAGAACTTGGAGGATCTGATAAGTTTTAAAATAAGTCATAAATAATTTGTTCTCAACAAATTATGATTACTTAAACTCCATTTTGGAAGACTGAGATAAACAGCAGAGAATGTCCATTCTTTCTTAAATAGTCAAATCTGGTTAAAAGGGTAAAACTGATGAAATTACTAAGCACTTTTCAAAAAACAGACTGAAAATACCATTATACATTCTAAACAAGTATACCAAGAAGTTACTTGTTAAAAGATGGTGAATATATTAGAATTAGGATATGGAATATGGAAATAAATTTTGAAGACATTGATAGATAAAACTAAATTGATTTTAAACCAGGTAGCTGAAGGAATGAAAGTGGTGAGATACATTATATCCAGGGCACATGGGATATAGCCATGTCAGATAAGCTTTGGAATTTTTATTGGCTGTGTAAAGTGGTTAAGAACTCGGGTTATGTACAAAGATCGCTTTAAGTTTAAATCCTTGTTCCTCTGCTTATTAGCTGGTGACTTTGGGCAGTTAACCTACTGAGCTGTGGTTTCTTCATCTATAAAATGAGGATAATGTATGAAAAGAGTATTTGGAGTAGTGCCTAGAATGTAGTAAGGGTTCTGTAAATTGATGGTAGTTGTTTCTTTGTGTTCCTAGAATTAGAATGGTGCCCAACACAGAAGAATTGCTTAACAAATTGATTACCAGTGTGAACAACAGAATTTATCCTCAGTTATTTTACATGGTATTCTGTTGAATACTTATGATGTGCCAGCAACATAGTAATCACTTTATATTATCTTCATTTTCATAACAATACTAGGAGGAAAATCTAACATTACCACTACTGTTATCATTTTATAGATGAGGCAGCAACAACTTAGGATTTAAGAACTTGTCACTGTAGTGAAGCCTGGTATTCAAAGGTAGTCAAAATCTGATTCAAAATTCTATGCTCTTGGGGACCTGGCTGGCTCAGTTTGTAGACCATGTGACTCTTGTCTCAGAGTCATGAATAGAGCCCCATGTTGGGCGGAGGTAAAACTTTTTAAAAACCTTTATGCTCTTAAGTACCGAATTTTAGGCCACTCTGCCATATAATCAATCCCACTTTACTTTGCTCATATTTTCACATTCCATTTCAGTCTCTCACATAAATCATTTTGTATGCACTAGCCTTTTATCACATAATGACCAGATCTTTTTCCTGATTTTTGACTAGTTTCTGAGAACCTCTTGCTATATAGAGATTTAAAGACTCTGTTGTTTTTCCCATGGGAAGTACTTTCCCATAAAGTACTAATTATTTTATGAGAAAATAGGGCAGGGCACTTGGGTGGCTCAGTCAGTTAAGTATCAGACTCCTGATTTCAGCTCAGGTTATGATTTCAGGGTTGTGAGATCCAGCTTTGGTTCAGGCTTGCTTGAGATTCTCTCCTTCTGCCCCTCCCACCTCTAAAAAAAGGCTTTGGGGGCAATGGAGCATCATTTATTTTAGCCTTAAGATTTTGAAAACACCCAGCTTCTCATGACCCATGTGTTTCTTCAATTGAATTCAATCCTAGACTCACTTTTATACAGGTGTTTCCTTTTATACCCATTTATTTAAGCCCTGTCCTTCTAACCAGCTTAAGACAATTCTTTTTTGAATCAACTTCAATGACCTTATTTATCCTGAATTCCTTTGAATTCATATACCTTTATTGTTTATATACATTTGGCATATAAGCAAATTCTTTGAGGGTTAGAGATTGCTTTAATATGTAGTGCCTTATAAAGTTGGACACTCTATAAATGTTCATTGTTATTCATGGTTGTAACATGTAAGCAGGATCTAAATGTCAGTTGCAGGAAGAGAGAGTAAACATAAATTTAAGAACTCTAAAAGTTCTGAGAAGTATATATCTTACCAATGAAAGTTATGTAATATTTAATATGAAAAAGAATAATGACTTTCCCCCCTATTTTTCTTATAGGCTCAAGATGCTGGTCTTGGGGTGTCAATTTTACTATGTGTCAGAGCTCTTCAACTCAGATCAAGCGAAGATGAAGAAATGAAGGCATCAGTTTGTAAAACAATTGCTTGTCTTTTACCAGAAGATTTAGAGGTCAGACGAGCCTGTCAGCTTACAGAATTCTTAATTGAACCCAGTTTGGATGGATTTAATATGTTGGAAGAACTGTATTTGCAGCCAGATCAAAAATTTGATGAAGAAAATGCACCAGTTCCAAATTCTCTCCGATGTGAGCTCTTACTAGCTTTAAAGGCCCATTGGCCTTTTGATCCTGAATTTTGGGACTGGAAAACTTTAAAACGACACTGTCACCAACTGCTAGGACAAGAAGCCTCCGATTCTGATGATGATCTAAGTGGCTATGAAATGTCTATTAATGACACAGATGTTTTAGAATCATTTCTCAGTGATTATGAGGAAGGTAAAGAAGATAAACAATACAGAAGAAGAGATTTAACAGATCAGCATAAAGAGAAAAGAGACAAAAAACCTATTGGTTCTTCTGAAAGATACCAGAGGTGGCTTCAGTATAAATTTTTCTGTTTGTTATGTAAGCGGGAATGTATAGAGGCCAGGATTCTTCATCATTCTAAGATGCATATGGAAGATGGAATTTACACCTGTCCAGTTTGTATTAAAAAATTCAAGAGAAAAGAAATATTTGTTCCTCATGTGATGGAACATGTTAAAATGCCACCAAGCAGAAGGGACCGCTCTAGAAAGAAATTACTGTTGAAAGGCTCTCAAAAGGGAATTTGTCCCAAGAGCCCCTCTGCAACCCTGGAGCAAAACCAGTCCTTGGATGAACAAGCCAAAGGAGAGTCTCATGAATATGTCACATTCAGCAAACTAGAAGATTGCCACCTGCAAGACAGAGATCTGTACCCATGTCCTGGCACAGACTGTTCCCGTGTATTTAAACAATTTAAATACTTAAGTGTGCATCTTAAAGCTGAACACCAAAATAATGATGAAAATGCCAAGCACTACTTGGATATGAAAAACAGAAGAGAGAAGTGTACTTATTGTCGACGACATTTCATGTCTGCTTTTCACCTGCGGGAGCATGAACAAGTGCATTGTGGTCCTCAACCTTATATGTGTGTATCTATAGATTGCTATGCAAGGTTTGGATCAGTGAATGAACTACTTAACCATAAACAAAAACATGATGATCTGCGTTATAAATGTGAATTAAATGGCTGTAATATTGTTTTCAGTGACTTGGGACAGCTTTACCACCATGAAGCACAACACTTTAGGGATGCATCTTACACATGCAACTTTGTTGGCTGTAAAAAGTTCTATTATTCCAAAATTGAATACCAAGATCACCTCTCAATGCATAATGTTGAAAGTTCAAATGGAGATGTGAAAAAATCAGTGAAACTTGAGGAGGCTGCACCAGGTGAAAAGCAAGATAGTATCAATCAGCCCCATCTACTTGACCAAACTGATAAATCACATTTACCTGAGGATCTTCTTTTCTGTGCAGGATCAGCTAATTCTCAAATAGAAACTGCAGAAAATCTGAAAGAAAACAGTGACAGTAATTCTAGTGATCAGTTAAGTCATAGCTCTTCAGCTTCCTTGAATGAAGAGTTAATTGATACACTGGATCACTCTGAAACCATGCAGGATATATTATTATCTCATGAGAAGGTCTTTGTGCCCTCCAGTTTAAAAGAAAAATGTTCCAGTGTGGCAGTTTGTTTTGATGGGACTAAGTTTACCTGTGGTTTTGATGGCTGTGGTTCCACATACAAAAATGCAAGAGGGATGCAAAAGCATTTACGGAAGGTTCACCCATACCATTTCAAACCCAAAAAGATAAAGACAAAAGATCTCTTTCCCTGTTTGGGTAATGAACATAATCAAACAACTGAAAAGTTTGATGCAGAACCTAAACCCAGCTCAGATACAAACAGTGACTCCCCCGATGAAGGTCTAGATCACAATATTCATACTAAATGCAAACGAGAATATCAAGGTTATTCCACAGAAGCTTCCATTTGTGCTTCTAAAAGGCCGTGTACAGAGGATACCATGTTGGAACTTTTGTTACGCTTGAAACATTTAAGCTTGAAAAACTCAATGACACATGGATCTTTCTCAGGGTCGTTGCAGGGGTACCCATCCAGTGGTGCTAAGTCTCTTCAATCGGTTTCACCTATATCAGACCTTAATTTTCAGAATCAAGATGAGAATATGCCAAGTCAGTACCTTGCACAGTTGGCAGCTAAGCCTTTTTTCTGTGAGCTTCAAGGATGCAAATATGAATTTGTGACCAGAGAGGCTTTGTTAATGCATTATCTTAAAAAACATAATTATTCAAAAGAAAAAGTCCTTCAGTTAACCATGTTTCAACATCGGTATTCCCCATTCCAGTGTCATATTTGCCAAAGGTCATTTACAAGAAAAACACATCTTAGGATTCATTATAAAAATAAACATCAGATTGGCAGTGACAGAGTAACTCACAAACTGTTAGATAATGAAAAATGTGATCATGAAGGCCCATGCTCAGTAGACAGATTGAAAGGTGATTGCCCTACAGAACTTGGCCGTGATCCCAGCAGTAACTCTGAGAAGCCACACTGTCACTCTAAAAAGGATGAATGCAGTTCAGAAACAGATTTGGAGTCATCCTGCGAAGAAACAGAAAGTAAAACATCTGATATTTCATCACCAATAGGTAGCCATAGAGAAGAAGGAGAAGGAAGAGAGGGACGAGGTAGCAGGAGAACTGTTGCTAAAGGAAATCTCTGCTATATTTTGAATAAATACCACAAACCATTCCATTGTATCCATAAAACTTGCAACTCCTCATTCACCAATCTAAAAGGCTTGATTCGTCATTACAGAACTGTACATCAGTACAACAAAGAACAATTATGTTTAGAGAAAGACAAAGCAAGAACCAAAAGGGAACTTGTCAAATGTAAAAAGATATTTGCTTGCAAATATAAGGAATGTAACAAACGCTTCCTGTGTTCCAAAGCTCTTGCTAAGCACTGTAGTGACTCTCATAACCTAGACCATATTGAAGAGCCTAAAGTGCTTTCTGAAGCTGAATCTGCAGCAAGGTTTTCCTGTAACCAGCCTCAGTGCCCTGCTGTTTTTTATACATTCAGCAAGTTGAAGCACCACTTGATGGAACAGCATAATATTGAAGGAGAAATACATTCAGATTATGAAATTCATTGCGATCTTAATGGCTGTGGCCAGATTTTCACCCATCGCAGTAATTATTCTCAACATGTATATTACCGACATAAAGACTATTACGATGATCTGTTTAGAAGCCAGAAAGTGGCAAATGAAAGGCTACTAAGGAGTGAAAAGGTGTGTCCTACAGCGCTTACTCAGGGGCATGAACATCAGACTACCAGGAGATCATTTAATGCTAAAGCTAAAAAATGTAGTTTAATCAAAGAAAAGAAGGCTCCGATTAGTTTTAAAACAAGAGCTGAAGCCCTCCATATGTGTGTGGAGCAGTCTGAGCACACACAGTATCCCTGCATGGTTCAAGGATGCTTATCTGTGGTGAAGTTGGAGAGCAGCATAGTGAGGCATTATAAACGCACCCATCAGATGAGTAGTGCCTATTTAGAGCAACAGATGGAAAATCTTGTCGTCTGTGTTAAGTATGGTACCAAAATTAAGGAAGAGCCCCCTTCTGAAGCAGACCCCTATATAAAGAAAGAAGAAAATAGCTGTGAATCAGAGCGCACGAAGCACAGCCATTCCCCAGGTGACAGTAGCGTCCCTGCCCAGAGCACTGATTCCCTTCATCCAGGCGAAAGGGAGGGAGGTCAGAAAGGATGTACAGAAAGCAAACCAGCGTTTGATGCAGATACTCTGCTCTACAGAGGAACTTTGAAATGTAACCATAGTTCGGAAACCACTTCTTTGGAACAATGTAATATAGTTCAGCCTCCTCCTTGTAAAATAGAAAATTCCATACCTAATCCTAGTGGGACTGAAAGTGGGACTTACTTCACAAGTTTCCAGCTGCCTTTACCAAGGATCAAAGACTCAGAAACTGGGCAGCAAAGTTCAGGGCAAGAAAACACTGTAAAAAATTCAACCCATGTCCCAAAAGAGAATTTTAGGAAGCATCCACAGCCTAGGTCATTTGATTTGAAGACTTACAAACCTATGGGATTTGAATCTTCATTTCTGAAATTTATTCAGGAAAGTGAAGAGAAAGAAGACGATTTTGATGATTGGGAGCCTTCGGAGCACTTAACATTAAGTAGTTCTTCACAACCCAGTAATGACTTAACAGGGAGTGTTATGGCAAATAATATGGTGAATGACAATGACCCTGAAGTTGACATACCTCATTCTTCCAGTGACTCTGCAATTCATGAGAACCTGACTGCAATCCCACCTTTGATAGTAGCTGAGACAGCAGCAGTTCCTTCCTTGGAGAACCTGAGGGTTGTATTGGACAAAGCATTAACAGACTGTGGAGAGCTTGCCTTAAAACAGCTTCATTATCTACGGCCAGTGGTTGTCCTTGAAAGATCTAAGTTTTCCACACCAATTTTAGACTTGTTTCCAACAAAAAAGACCGATGAGCTTTGTGTAGGAAGTTCCTAAATAGCAATTTTGTTTTAGAAACAGACTGGCTCCAACACTGCAACATGGGGACAATTGCCAACTTGAACAAAGGCTGAGAACCAGCCACACTGTTGTTTAGGGTAGAATAGGCTGTGTATTTACATGAATGTATAATATCTATGTCAGCAGTATTGGCTGAGTCCATTAGCTCTCCAGTTGGTTTATTGATTGGGTTTGTTTTTTTTGTTTGTTTGTTTATTAAAAAAATGGAACTGTACTCTTGTTTGGTGCTAATTAATACATCAAAATATATTGGGGCTTCCTTTTTCAAATTAAGTGTGCATGATTGTATATGGAACAAATACAAAGATCCCAGGGTGGGAGGGCTAGGGAAAGGGATATGGAGTTCTTACTTGACTTGAATGTGCACCTGAGGGTGCTTTGTGTAATATATTGTACACTACAGCATCTTATATTTTTTGAGTTGAGTTTCAATAAATTACAATTTTTCACCCATTTCTTGTTTACTCATAATGAGTTTTCATACCATACATAAACTGCACTTAATATTTTCTGGAATGTGCACTTGTATTTGCCCCAATAGTTTTTCTTGTTAACCAAACCATTTCGATCCAGCTTCTTTCTGAATGACAATATATTGTCTTAAAATTTTTGTGCAAAGAAAAATCTAAAATTGAATAATTAGTCCCAAGAGTCAAGATAGCTCCCAAAAAAGGATGTCCAGGAGTTGCCTGGGTAGAAGGAGAAAATACCAAGCAGAACATGAAGGGCATAGTTGTGTGCAGTCATGTTTCCAGGGAACTACAAGTAATTTGGTAGGCTGCAATGAAAGAGAAGCACTGAGGTGGATGAGATTATTGTAGAGATAGGTGGCAGGAACCCAACCATGAATGCTAAGGAGTTTGGACTTGAAGCCACAGGCAGCTGAGACCCTTTGAAGGATTTGAACAAAATAACATGATGAAGTTCATTGTAATAATGTTAAGTCAGTAACAATTTGTAGGTCACTTTAGTATGATATGAGACACCTGGTGGATTCATTCTTAAGACTCCTTATACTAGAGACTTTTTGGCCCAGAACAAGAAAAAGTTGCTAATTGTCTTAAGACTGAACTACATCCATTCATCCACTCCTGACTTATACCCTCTGAAAGGATATAGTTAGTCCATTTGTAGGGGAGCCAAACCCTAAATTTCAGAAACCTATTGAAAGTTTGCTTCAAGTACAAGCCTAAATGATTTATCCTAAATCACTTTCTATTCCAGTTGGAGATCTTGTTTCATTTTGTGGACTTACTAACGACCATGTTTTATGTCAAACCCAGCATGTGAAGTTACATGACAATATAGAAGGTCAGAGTTTTGTAGCTTTTAGTACTATCGTTTTTATTTGATGTGTCTTTAGGATTTATCCCCAATGCTGGTATGAACCTGGAAGCAATGACTTTGTTTTCAAAGTCCTTTTATTTTTTATTTATTTTTATTTTTACTTTTAAAGATTTTATTTATTTGAGAGAGAGTGGGTGGAGGAACAGAGGGAAAGGAACAAGCAGACCACACACTGAGCACAGAGCCCCACAAAGGGTTCTATCCTATGACCATGAGATCACAACCTGAACTGAAACCCAAGAGTTGGACGCTTATCTCCGTGAGCCACCCAGGTGCCCCTCAGAGTCTTTTTAAATTCAAGATCTGCTCTGTAACTGACAGAAGTTGAGAGTGCCACTTTCATTCTATCCTTTTACCCAGAATTCACTTGTTTCAGTGTTTCCCCTTGTTCATGAACATGTGTGAAAGAGAGGGTGGGGAATCATGGAGAAGAAACCTTTTATTAATCCCAAATCTATCCTCTGTTTGTCCTGGGTTGCCTACTTCTGACTTGCATTGCCAAGAACATAGTCATTGGAAGATGGAATTAGTCATTAACCAAATATTCAAGTGTACACGTATTTAGAGGCAGTTTCAGATGCTTAGGGAGATAAAAATCCCAAAATAAATTTGTCAAGGCATCTGCCAGTGTGGAGCCTTCATGTGAGGGCTAGGATAGCTTAAACATTGTTAATCATAGTGTGGCAGTGGACCTGCAGCATGGGCATCACCTTGGAGCTTGTTAGAAATGTAGAATGTCAGGCCAGGCCCCACTCCAAAACTTCTGGCCCAAAATCTACATTTTAGTAAGATCTCTAGATGATCCATAGGCACAGAAAAATTCCTGAAGCAATGGCCTAGAACATAGTGGAAAGTACTGTGAGAATTCAGGATAGCTACACTTTCTTAAAAGCACTTTACATAAAAAAAAAAGCACTTTACATAAAATTATCTTGTTGAATTTTCATAACTTCAGGAAGTAGGTACTTTTCCCTTCATTTGACATACAGACTTAAGGATGGAGTGTTTTCCCTAGCTGTTAGAAGCTGGGGATAGGTGGAGCCTCGTTTCCAATTTCTTCTGACTGGAAGGATATCAGGGAGGGAAACTTCATGTGAAGAAAGTACATCAAAAAGTTGCAAGTGGTGTTTAAATTAGTGCCAAAAAAAAACATAGTTCTGTAATGAAACAGTATATTGTTTGTGGGAGTGAATAATGGGATATAAAGTTTGAAGTGTAAGTATAAGCCAGGTCATGCAGATCCAATTCTAATTCTACATCTGTTGACGTTTTCTCATTTGAGGAAGAGAGGAAAACTGGCTCATACTGTTTCTGTGAGTCTGTTTCTCTTTCTGAGAGGAATTTATAAAAGAAAGGTTTCTCAGTCCCTTCTCCCCACCTCTCACCCTCACGATAGACTGTGATGCCTCTCGCTTTATCCTGCTGACTCAGGGGCAAAGCCTTCTGTTATGTAGAGCTGAGACTGGAAAGAGGGACTCGCTCTAATCTGACTTCCTTGGTCTACACCTGCAGGAATAGATTCTGTGATAGACTGCATTTGGAAGTCGGAACCACTTTGAGAACAGGAACCAGGATACTCAGACTTAACCTGTCAACCTGTATTTGACAGGTTTCACCTGTATTCCAGGCGCCTGAAGGCACAGGAAAGCTACAGCCAAATATTCACGAAGCAACACTATCTGCCAACTCCTGGGTGTCGAACTTCACAGTTTCCTGCATCGTGGAGATGAGAGTCTAGTAAAGAAGATACACAATAAACAAAACAATACAAATGAAGTGCTACATGAGAGCTGTGGCTGTGACAGGACCCCCCAAAAAGGCCAGGAAAAGCTGCTTTGAGGAAGGGATGTTTGAATTAAAACCCAAAGAACCAGTAGGAATTAGCCAGAGAGTATAATCGTATTGTGTGGAAAGGCTTTGTGGTGTGTTCATGACATTGATGAGTCTGGTATAGCTGGTGCTGAGAGTAAAAATGGGAAAAGGAAATGAGAGAAAGCTGGATAGGTAAACAGCAACCAGGTATTTTAGGGCTATGTAACCAGCTTCTAGATTTTTTATTTTGTTTGAAAGGCAATGAAGAACATATAAGGCATAAAGTAAGCATTGCATGAGTCCGAAGTTCCATCCTAATAGGGTCCGATGTGGAAGATTACTGGGTGGACTGGCTGGATAGATGGATAGATGACTATCTAAAGGTAGGCTGAGATGCCTTGCATATTGATAAATCTTCGTTGTTGGGCGTTTTCAGGTGTCTAAGAAGGGAGTCAAACTATAAATGGGGTTTTTTTTTTTTTGGACTAGATTCTTTTAAGGCACCTTACACTATTGAGATTTACAATACTGTGTATTTTGTCATAAATGTCACTACAAATAATAGTTGCACTTACCTATATGGGTAGCTTGGGGTTTTTTGTTTTTGTTTTTTTTAAGATTTGTATTTATTCATGAGAGACAGAGAGAGGCAGAGACATAGGCAGAGGGAGAAGCAGGCTCCCTGCAGGGAGCCCAATGTGTGACTCAATCCTAGGACCTTGGGATCACGACCTGAGCCAAAGGCAGATGCTCAATCACTGAGCCACCCAGGCACCCTAGCTTCTTCTTTTATACAAATTATCAAATTCCCATTACAGGCCTACAAGGTAAGGAATTACTACCACTTCACAAATGAAGATAGATATTAGGGCTCAGGTTTAGTGATTTGCTCAAGGGAACAAGGTCAGTGAATGGGAGAGCCAAAACTTTTAACCCAGATTCATTGTACTCCCAAAAGCCTACCCTCCTAACAGCTACTCTATAAAGATTCTGTCCAAACAAGTACACAAATACGGTAATAGGCACTTGATGAATTAACAGTTTAGGCCATAAGGATATTTAGGATTCTTTCCGGGGACTTTGCATTCACCTAATATTTTGTTTAATGCCTGTTATGTGCCAAGCCCTAGGGATACAGTAGTCAATAAAAGGGGCATGGTCCTTGTCTTCCTTAAGTTTACAACAGTCACGGGAACACCTGGGTGGCTCAGTGGTTGATCCTCTGCCTTCGGCTCAGGGCGTGATCCTGGGCCTGGGGATCGAGTCCACTTCAGGCTCCTACATGGAGCCTGCTTCTCCCTCTGCCTGTGTCTCTGCCTCTCTCTCTGTCTCTCATGAATAAGTAAATTTAAAAAAAATTTAAAGTTTACAACAGGGAAGGCCAATGTTAAACCATAAATTGCACAAATAACTATAATTATGTCAAGTGCTTTGAAAGTAAGGGGTAAGGTGCCGTGTAACAGGGGGCTCTAATGTAGTAAGGAGAGTCTCAAGTAATGATTTAGTTGTCACAGCCCTATCTTTCTCCAAAAAGTTTCTGGTTACCATTCTTTAATGGTTTCTGACCTATGTCTAATCTATAATAGCCAAATCCAAAGTCTTATCTGAGTCACTTTTATTCCTTGCTAGAAAGAATTCTCAGTGTTGTCAGCCTCTAGCCGACTGTGGATTTAACATCAATAGCAGTCACTCATAAATCGGTAGGTCATTTCACCCTGACATAAGTACTACATTTCCTTTTTCTTTTTTTTTAAGATTTATTTATTTATTCATGAGAGACAGAGAGAGAGAGGCAGAGACACAGGCAGAGGGAGAAGTAGGCTCCATGCAGGGAGCCCGATGTGGGACTCGATCCCAGGGCCTGGGACCATGCCCTGAGCCCAAGGCAGACGCTCAACTGCTGAGCCACCCAGGCATCCCAGTACTACATTTCCAACAACACTTGAGACTCCATTTTCTGGATGTGTCTCTGATACCTGAAGCTACCTGCCATACCTCCCCTTCCTGCAAGAACGAAACAATTATTCCTCCTATTACAAGCCTCCCTATTACTGTTCTTTCAACCTGAATGAACAAATTGAAATACAATCAGGCAGTACTTTTCTAAAAATTGTCATAACTGACCCTTTCGCCCCTTCCTTTTTGTGCCTCTCCCCTCCTATTGGTGCAAACTCTCTTTTGGATTCTTGCTGTCTTCACAATTGACCTCACAGTTTAGAATATACATGTGTGTGAACTCTTCTCATAAGGTTTTTGCATACAGATGGTACATATTTTCATACCTCCATGCTGAATGTAGATAGGTACCAGTCAGCAAATAATTGATTTGATAACATGTCATATAAGTTACTGCACAATACGCTACAGTTTACAAAGTGTTTAGAAAATTATACCATCTGTTTCTAATATAAACTTTGTAAAGGATGTGGAATCCCCATCTGTAAACAGATGAGCAAAATGAGGCTCAAATATGTTTAAATAGTCTTCCCAAAGATCACAATTTCTACATAATAGTGACATGTGAAAAAAACGAATGCTGCAAAATAATCCAGTAATAATCTCCTTCCACATTTACCAAGTAAACTATTCACTCTTTAGGAAAGCTTTCTTTAAATCCTCTCAAGTCTCCACTTAACCTCAGTTTTCTCATTTGCCATGTAAAAATAATTGCTGTCCCTTCCATGTATCATTGGAAATGTTCTGTATCTACACTCTCCAAGCCATATTGGCTAACTTAAATGTAATTACAATTAAATAGAATGTAAAATTCAATGTCTTGGCCACACTATTCACATTCCAAGTGACGACTGGCTACTATATTGGACAGAGCAGATATAGCATATTCCCATCATTGCAGAAAGTTCTATTTGGACAGTGCTGTGCTACAGCTAAAACTTGCCAAAAATCGAAGAAAGCAATATTACTGAACTGAAAATCTAGGCGAGTGTCTGATTGAGTGAGAAAGTTCACTGGGTGAGTGGGAAGCAAGCTGACCTTTAGAACAGTGACATCACAATGCACAGTTCACAGTGGCTCCAGAACACCTGGGCTCCCAGGCCACTCTTCCTAATGCATATCTAGGTTCCTGAAGCCTCTGTACATGTAGTTCCTGGAGCTGCTGTCTTATTAAAATGTCAACATATTTTTCTTCATCTTCATCTGTCTGGGACAACGTCGTAGATTACCTTTCTCTGAGCTCAATATGGAATTGGCTACAAGCAACTCTTCTGGGAGAGACTAGTCCACCTCAGCAAACAAATTTGGGTCTACTAGATAATCTTGGTCCAACTGTGCAAGTTATCCTGGGGATTTCCTTTTTGCTTTTGTTGGGAATAGGAGTGTATGCCATGTGGAAACGAAGTGTTCAGTCAATTCAGGTTATACTCTTTTGTTACAGAGGAATTTAAATAATTCTAAATTGAAATTTGGTTAGTCCTCTCCTGTATTCCTGCTACCCAGTTTTAAGACCCTGCAGATGAGCAAAGATGAACCCTAGTCTGTGACATCAGTTGAAACTAGATTAACCTTAAAAACTTTTGCCAATTAGGTTTTGAGCATAAAATGCTCTTCCTCACAGTGGTCTTTGGCTTGTTTTAGAATAAAATAGATCAAACGAGTTCATAAACTGAGAAGGCAGCCTAACCCCAAATTTATTTGATCACATATTCATCTTTGATTTCCTGCTATGTGCCAGACACAGTGAGGGATACCTTTTAAAAGTATAAGCATTGCAAATATAATTGGGATCTTGGGTTTGGCCTTTCTGTCCCTACTATGACATTGTTCTGTAACTGATGCCAACGCATATATATTCATTTAGGCATCACAATATTCTCATTATTGTTTTAACAAATATCACGCTCAATAAATATACAAGGGTTCTTTTGGGGGAATAGAAGTATAATTGGCTGGGATTGTAAGAAACATAAGGTTTTTCATCTAATTACCAATGATTATAACTTCATAGTTTAATCACCAAAAAATAGTTCTATTTACAATATAGTCAAAATGCTTTTAGAATCCGAACAGTTCCATGAAATGGATAGAGGTTATTTTCATATGACAAACAAGGAAACTGAGGTGCATTGAGGTTCAGTGGAAATCTAAGGGGGTAGGGTTCTAAAAGGTCATTCTTAAGGTTTACTTGGTAAATGCTGAGAGAAGTTATAACCAGATCATTTTGTAGCTTTCACTTTTTTCATATATCACTACTGTCAAGGAATCATGGTCACATGCATTCTCTTAACTTTTCAAAACCCTGCATGGTAGTCATGGCAGGGATTATCATGTCCATCTTGTGGGCAAGGTAACTTGGTTATCACTGAGTCAAGTTGACATAGATTGTAAAAACTTGCAAATCTGAGATTCGAACCCAATTTTTAGAATTCCAAAATCAAATCTTCTCCAAAGTTTAATTTAATATAATCCAACTAACCTAAATCCCCAACAGGGATATGTGGGCATACATGCATTTCAATTAGCTAGTAGAAGAATATAAGAAAAAAAAACCCAAACTATTATCTATAATTCTGGGTTCTGCTCTTGTTTGGTTAATGTTCGGCTCAATTAGATAAATTTGCAGACCTCCAGACACCTCAGCCAAGAAAGAGGTAGTAGAACAGGTGGTTAATAGCCTGGGCTCTGGAATTGGACTGCTGGGGCTCAAACCTTGGTCCCATCACTTGCTGTGTGAGCTGAGAGCAACCAGCCTCCAAAACCCCACTTTCCTTATCTGTAAGATGGGTTTGCCAACAGCATCTCCCTTAGGGTGGTCATGAGGGTAAAGGAGATATTGTGTGTATAAAGCTCAGCACACAATGAATACTCAATAAACAGTGCCAATGATCATAATAAGGAAGAAAGATGATTGGTTTCTAATTTTTATCCTGACAGGAATCTGTCCTACATCATTAAAAAAATTTTTTTTCCCCATGACCAGAAAATCTAATTTTTCAGACCACTGTGTCCTGAGGGAACTTACATGAAAGTCAGTATTCCTGGATTTCAGTCTTGGCTCTATCATTTCCAAGTATATGACCTTGGACAATGTAAGGATCCAAACTGGAAGTTATTCAAATGCTACCTAGTTCTGAGGTTTTTCTACACAAATAGGTCCTTCATAGGGAAAACAGCCTCCTAGCACAGACCCCTGCATGTGGCAAATTTTTAGCAAATGGTATCTATTATTATCATCTTTATTAATTAAACACAAATAATAATCCCTGACCTGCGTATCACTCTGTTTTGTGATGAAGATCAAAAGACAAAATAGATATGAAGATGTTTTGTTAAACAGAAGCTTTGGCATAGTAATGAGGGATTATTGTTACTATTAGGCTTTTGTTTCGTTTTGAATCTGAGGCAGTCACATGAATAAACTAGTAACGTTCAACTTCTGTTGTTTTATTTTAGAAAATATTGTTGTTTATAATCACACTCTACAAACTTTACAAGAAGGGCTCAGATTTTTTTCAGGCTTTGCTGGTCAGCCCAGATGGGAATCTTCTCCCAATTCAAGACAATAATCTCTTCCTGTCCTTGGGTCTGCAAGAGAGAATTTTGAAAAAACTTCAGACGGTGGAAAACAAAGTGAAGGACCTGGAGGGGATGATCATTTCCCACAAACCTGCCACAAAGAGGGAGTGCTCCTCTGAGCCCTACTGCAGCTGCTCTGACTGCCAGAGTCCCTTACCCACATCAGGGTTTACTTCCACATCTGAAATGTGATGGACTCCAATCTTTTCCAGAAAAGCACTGTTTTCCCCTCATGTGTGTGATGCTGTAACAATAAAGATAGAGAACTATATTGAAATGACCCTGTAAGGACTGGCCCTCTCTTTGGTGGGGCCCAGCTTCTACTTATGTATGTGGTGGGGTTATGTGGGGTGTAGTAGTGTCAAAAATGTTTCTGAGATAATGATGCCGCTTGGTAGGCTGGAGACCCTAAACAGCCATATAGAAAAGGAGAGCCCAACTGGAATCCATGGGAAAGAAGGGAAAGTGAGTCAGTGATATGGCCTTGAGCTCCATGCTGAACAGGTTGGATTAGATGTAATGAAAACAGCAAGAAAGTGCTGAGGTTTTTTAATAAAGATTTTATTTATTCATGAGAGACAGAGAGAGAAGCAGAGACATAGGCAGAGGGAGAAGCAGGCTCCATGCAGGGAGCCCCGTGCGGGACTTGATCCCAGGACCCCGGGATCACGCCCTGAGCCAAAGGCAGACACTCAGCCACTGAGCCACCCAGACATCCCAGAAAGTGCTGTGGACTGTCCCGTAGAGGTGGGCTGGCTCTTGTGCTGGTCTTCAATCTAAAGGTAAATATGTAGCCCATGAGTTTGTCTGCATTAATTACTCAGAGATGGACAAGGATACTTGAATTTTATCCAACTTTTATTGATACTCCAGGCTAAAGCATTATGACAATCCTTGGGAATCTGTCCTGAGTGCTTTAGGAGCAGCCAGTTCGGCTGTTGGGCAGGTAATTTTAGAACAAGTAGTAATATAAAATATAGTGGGATCCCATCATCTTGAACTTAGCTGAATTCTCCTATGTGAATCCCAGGTGGGCAGGGAGAGAAGGAGGTACCCACCTGTCATTTCACCTGATGAGTGTGTGCTCTGATGGGAAGGGGGAGGACACATGGTAGCAGATGATCCCCTCAGTGGATGGGTCTCAGATCCCACAAGCCTAGTGTGTGCATTCTTGCCACAATAAAGGTGATTAAACAGTCATTGAAATACTTCGTAACCATCTGACACCCAAATGAAACTCTGCAAAGAAGCAGTGATTTATTGCCATGCTGGAGCAAAAACTGGCTGTGTTATTCAACAGGAAGAAAAAATAATCTCCCTAGTGGCATCTTCCTAAGGGATCAACGAGGGCAATTTTGATCATACTTTTTTTCCAGTGTACTGGCTTTAAAATGCAACCTCTGTGTAGTGTAGTGTCCTCAGCGTAAAAACAGGTCAGTGAATACAAGGCAGGACCAGGAAAGGCTTTCTCAAGGAAGTGACACAGAGTAGTCCCATAAGGGGTTACATAGGCAGACAACGAATTGGAAGGTATTCATGCCTGTGGAATTAGTATGGAGCCAAATAAAAGAGGGTGGCTTGGCTGGAAAACAAGGACAATTTCAGGGTGGCTGGAGCACTGGCTATTTCCTAAGCTACAATGAAGAATTTTGGCTTCAGGGTAAGACACACTAATCTCATCTTCAGATCAGCTTTAATTCATGATGTGCATTATCTGATAGTGTAGGTGAGAAGTTTGTTAACTATGCTGCTGAAGGAGTGCCATGCAATCTTTTATAGTCAATGTCTCAGAGCACCTGGCTCATGGGACTCTTGATTTTGGGGTCATGAGTTTGAGTCCCACACTGGGTACAGAGATTACTTTTTTTTTTTTTAAGATTTTATTTATTTATTCATGAGAGACACACAGAGAGGCAGAGACACAGGCAGAGGGAGAAGCAGGCTCCCTGCGGGGAACCCGACGTGGGACTCGATCCCAGGACCCCGGGGTCACACCCTGAGCCAAAGGCAGACACTCAACCACTGAGCCACCCAGGCATCCCTCATTGTAGGTTTTTAGATAGGGGAGTAACAGAGATAAGGTAATCTGGGAGACAGAATAGAATGAGATAGATGTTAAAGATAAAACAGCTGGTTACTTCTATGAGGATGTACAGTGTGGTAGAAACTGAGGAAGTCACCTTGTTTCTGGCTCTCAGCTCCCCAGGAAGGGTGTGTAATTTACACGACAGTCACATTCCCAGTGTGGAGAGTAAGCCATTCTTGAGACCAGAGCACTTATGTCCAGGGCATCAGTTAAGAAAACTGATGTGTAGCAAGCAGAGATTCAAGGCAAAATGGAAAAAGGGCTTGAGAGCTACTTTACCATTCAGGTTAGAAGGGGTAGATGAACTACGCTACCCCAGTGTCCACCGCTTTAGAGATGAGAATCCTTATCTTCCAAATACAATTTCTCTCCTTTGGCAAAACCCTAACAATAGCCTCCTTTGAGGCTCTCATTTAGGTCTTCACACACATGAGCCCCTCTATTTATAAACACTAGCTTTCTGTACAAGGGGAACAAATAATTAACTTTCCAGACTTTGCTTCTGCCTCTGCTGATCCCACCCTAGTCTTAGCCCCCATCATTTCTCACCTTGATTCTCAAAATGGCATCCTAACTGGACTCCCTGCCCCCATCTGTGTCCCCATTCAATTTATTCTCCCCACAGTTAGCAGAGATGTTACTTCTCAAAATTTCCAAGGACTTCTTATTTCACTCTGAGTAAAAAAGTTATTAACTAAAGGACTGTGTATGATGACATGATCTGTCTTCCTTCCTTCTTACACTCTTCATCCCACACCTTCTTATTCCTCAAATATGCTAACCATAGACTGGCCTTAGGGCCTTTACATTTGCCATTCACTGCCTCACACTTTCCCCAGATACCCATGTAGCTTCTTCTCTTACTTTCTTTGAGTTTATGCTCAAACATCAATCTGAGAGGTCTTCCTTGACTATTTTAAACTTTTTAAAAAGGTTTTATTTATTTATTTATTTGAGAGAGAGAGAGAGAGCAAGAGAGCAAGAGCAGAGGGAAAGGCAGAAGGAAACAGAATCCCAAGCCAACTCGCCGCTAAGCCTGGAGCCCAATACAGGGCTCCATACACGACCCTGAGACCACAAACCAAGCTGAAATCAAGAGTTGGATGCCCAACAGACTGAGCCATCCAGGCGCCCCTTCCTTGATTATATAAGGAACATGCTGTATCCCCCCTCTCCCTGCTTTTTCTGCACAGCACCTATCTTCCTATTATCTATCTTCCCCTCCCTTTACCTCTGCCTACTAAGAATGTAAGCTTTAGGGGAGAAAGAGGTTTTGTCTAATTCGCTGCTATATCCCAGGCATCCAGAACAATGCCTGGCACTTAGCAGATATTCCATCTTCACCGAATGAATGAGTGAATTCCAGTCTTCACACTTAGAAACCCTTTATCAGCTTCCTGTTCTCCTATGTCTTCAGACACATGGTGACAGATCAACACTATGATGTGGTTCTCCCAAGTATGGGGAGCTAGTAGCTAGTCTTCATAGGGTACTTGTTTAGAGCCAGATACGTAACTAAAAACTACACGATTTTTGTGTAGTTTGTTCCTCACCATAGGAGGTGGTAAGTACTATTATTCTCAGTTTGCTGATGAGAAACTGATGCACAGAGAGATTAGGTAACTTGCTAATATGTGGTGCAACCTTGACTGGCACTCAACCAGCTTAATCTAAATCTGTGCTCTTAGCCACAAAGTTTGGTTGGCAGGAGTTTCTCTGAGGCTTTTGGACAAACTGCAGCAGGATGGAGCTGAATGAATCCAGACAGATGAAGACAAAAACAAAAAAAACAAAAAAAAACAAAAAAAAAACAAAGAGGGTATGGCAATGACAGCCCAGCCCAAGGGAGAAAGCATTTTGAAAAAGTGTTTATCTCCTCATATTTTAAAGTTGATACCTAAAAGTCTTCATCATAGGGGTATCTGAGAGTAGCTGAGTCTGTTAAGCCTCCAACTCTCCATTTCAGCTCAGGTCAGGACCTCAGGGTTGTGAGATAGTGCCCTGCTGGGTGTGAACCTGCTTGGGATTCTCTCTCTCCCTCTCCCTCTTCTCTGCCCCCCTGTCCAACTCCTGCACACTCTTGTATGTATGGGCGCTCTTTCTGTAAAAATAAAAAGTTTTCATCATAAATTTAAATAGTTGCAATCAATGTAAACTCTGACAAGCTGTAAATAAGGACAATGTAAGATAAAACTATTAAATCACTTTTTATAACATATCGAACAGATTCTACATAACAATGACTGACCATCATCATCCATTTAAAATTACACAAGTGAAAAAAAATAAAATAAAATTACACAAATGAGCTCTTTAACATTCACCGAATGAATTTCGGTGAACAATATTCGGTGAATTGAATATTTTATCATCCCTAAATTATATTTGTGTTCTACTCCCCCATAAAATGGTATCCAAAGGTAATAATTTTTATGTTTCAAAAACCTTTTGTTGATCACTTACTCGAGATAAAATATAGGTTAAGGGAATTAAATTTTTTCCCCTGTAATTGCATAGCTCTATGTATTAGAATTCTTCCAAGTTGAGTAATCATTACAATTATCTTTAATATACAGCCACTCTTTAAAATGACACGATTATAAATTTTGATGATACATAAATATAAAAGGTAAAATTCTACTGGAAATGCATCTCTCAGTGAGATGGATGGGGTTTCCCCACTAATTAATGCATGTATCTAAATGACTATTTCTTGCTGCTACATTAACAGGGTTCAGTTTCAATTTTCTCTTTTCATAGATGCAGTGCCAAGAAATACTACTCACATAGATAGATGGGTATGCTGGTAATTTTGTTTAGAAATGTCAATCAATTTTTTGGTTTCCTTCTGAGTGATATGCCAAAAGTCAAATAGTGCTCCTTCCTCAGCTGACATTTCAATTAGGTCTATTACTAATTCTACTGAAGGCAAAAAAAACAAAAAACAAAACTGAAACAATCTGTCTAGCAAAAGAATTTGTTATCCTGTCATTTGAGTCCTTCACTTTCTCAAGTGATTTTTAAAATTATACTGATTACTTTCTCTTAGAGGCATTTAGGAAGAGTTGGGGACTTGGAGACATTAATTTCAACACATCTTTAGCATTACAATATTACTGTAATTTAAATATATTTTAGTTGCAGCTGCATATTTAGCTCAATTTATTGTAAATAATAATTATGCAAATTAGCAAAGCCAGTCTCTCGACAAACCAATTAACCAAATTAGACTTTTCTGTGGTGAGAAAAGAAATTTCCCTTTTCAAGTCAAATGAACGCCTTAACAGCCATTCCAAGGTGACTCCATTTCACTTCTCCATTCCAAGATATACAGGGCACTGAGCTTTGACAGGAGTTTGTCCTTGGAGAAAGGAAGGCCCTTTCAGCTCAGGTGTTTTTACTTTTTTTAAAGATTTTATTTAATTATTCATGAGAGACACAGAGGCAGAGACACAGGCAGAGAGAGAAGCAGGCTCCCTGCGGGGAGCCCAGTGGGGGACTCGATCCTGGGTCTCCAGGATCATGCCCTGGGCCTAAGGCAGATGCTCAACCGCTGAGCCACCTGGGCTGCCCAGGTGTTTGTATGTATATATGTATCAATGTATTTATTTATTTATAAAGATTTTTCTTATTTATTCATGAGACACACGCACACACAGAGGCAGAGGGAGAAGCAGGCTCCAAGCAGGGAGCCCGACGTGGGGCTCGATCCTGTGACCCCGGGGTCACACCCTGGGCGGAAGGCAGACGCTCAACCGCTGAGCCAGGTGTTCTTAATCTATGCTTTCCTTGCTTTGCTCTAGAGCAGACTCTGGGGCAAAAATCTCCCATCTGCCTTCACACGGGGTGGAAGAGGCAAAGCCTTTTTTTTTTTTTTTTAAGATTTTATGGATTTATTTGGCAGAGTGCACAGGCAGGGGGAGAAGCAGGCTCCCTGCAGGGCGGAGAGCCCGAGCTGGGCTCGACCCCAGGCTCTGGGGGCAGGGCAGAGCCGCAGGAGACTCCGGCAGGCCTGCGCTCAGAGCACCCGCACGGGCACGCGCCGCGCCCTCTCCCCGGGCCCGCCCTCGGGGCCCCGGGCAGTTCCCAGGAGCCGAGCCCCTCACCCCGCGGGCAGCGGCGGCGGCGCAGCCTGGGCCCCCGTCGCACCCCGACGGAGGGAGGAAGCCCTCGGGGCTCCGCCGCGCTGCGGCAGCCGGGACCGAGGCTAGAACCCTCGGCGGGAGCCCGGCGCGCCCAGCGGGAAGCGGAAGGACCGCGGGCGCCGCGCAGCCCAGCGAGAGCCGAGCGGGCGCCGCCGGAAGCCGGAACTCGGCGGAAGCGGCCCGCGCGCCTCGGGCCGGAAGTGGGGAAGGCGCGATTGTCCTTTTCCGGCAGCAAGGAGGCGGCCCCGGGGGCGTCGCCATGGGGAAGACTGTTGGTGTAACACTGCGGGCTGCGCGGAGGGGGTGGGATGGAGGCGGGGGCCGGTGTGGGGGCGCTCGGAAGGGACGGATATCGCGGTGGCACTGCGGGCACGGCGTGAGGCGACGCGTGTCGCGGAGGCACGGCTGCGCGCCGCGGGAGCCGGCGGAACCGGGCGGCCGCGGGGATGTGGGCGTCGCTGGACGCGGTGTGGGAGATGCCGGCGGAGAAGCGTATCTTCGGGGCCGTGCTGCTCTTCTCCTGGACCGTGTACCTTTGGGAGACCTTCCTGGCCCAGCGGCAGGTGAGCCTAGGCGGAGCCCACCTGGGCCCGACACCTGGTCAGCCCCGGTCCCGCCGCGCCCCCGGGGGCTCCCCCCGCGAGGCCTCGTGACCCGGCCGCGTCCCGGAGGGCGTGTGGGGCAGCTGGGAGCTCCTCGGCGCCGCGAGCCTGGGACCCCGGCCGCTTGGGGCCCGGTGAAGGGGAAGGCAGGGCCGCCGCTGGGTCGGACGCGCCCGGCCTGGCCCGCAGCGCCCCCGGGATCCTCGGGCCCGGACCTACCTCCCGTCTGTGGCCGCGGCCCGTGTGCCTCCAGAAGCACAATTTTTAGAATCCCAACTTCCTCATGACCTTTGTGTCATCACGCTCCACCACGGGCTTAGGAAACCATTTTCTGAAAATAAAGACTTCACAGCCCTTCCTGGACTTTTTTTTTTTTTTTTTAAACCGTATACAGTATGATATTTTGCCCAAAGAGCAATAGCCTCATTTTTTTTTCTTAAAAAGTCTTTATATTGTTGTTTAGACGATTACAATTGTAGAAAGTAGGAAGTGAACGTGACTAACAGTTTTTTCTGGAGGTGATCATAATGAACAGCCCCCTGGATTAGAGAGCTGACCTTTTTTCTTTTTTATAAGATTTTATTTATTTAGTCATGAGACAGAGAGAGAGAGAGGCAGAGATACAGGCAGAGGGAGAGGCAGGCTCCGTGCAGGGAGCCCGATGGTGGGACTCGATCCCGGGACCCTGGGGTCACGCCCTGGGCCGAAGGCAGGTGTTCAGCCACAGAGCCACCCGGCCCTCCCGAGAGCTGAACTTTTAAATGAGAGATTTTAAGTTTTGTCTGTCTCTCACTGCTGATTCGCTTTACCTACACTCTTGTATGTTGTCGTTGAATTGTGTCAACCATGATGGTTATTTATGAGAACCATTCTCTTTTTAACTGCTGGAACTCTTTTTCTTGAGCATTACAGCCATTTTCCTCTGCAAATTTCTTCTCAGATTACATCCTGCGTGAATCTTTAAATGGAAATTTTTAGTACTTCATCAGTGTCAGAGTGGCATCTCGATCTCTTTTATTTTATTTTTTTCAGATTTTATTTATTCATGAGAAATACAAAAAGGGGGGGGCAGAGACACAGGCAGGGGGAAAAGTAGGCTTCACGCGGGGAGCCCATCGTGGGACTCGATCCCGGGTCTCCAGGATCACATCCCTGGACCAAAGACGGTGCTAAACTGCTGAGCCACTGGGGCTGCCCTGGATCTCTTCTTTTAGTCCAGAGTCTTTATTTACTTATTTTTAAATAATCATTTGAGTCATCTTGTCTTTTTTTTTTTTTTTTTTTTTTAAGTAATCTCTATGTCTAACATGGGGCTGGAACTCAGGACCCCACGATCAAAAGTCGCATGCCCTCCCAACTGAGCCAGCCAGGTGCCCCTAGCCCAGGTGCAGAGCACTAGGTTCTTTGACAGATCTCTTTGGCTAGCTTCATTAGTTCAGTAGAGAAGATCCTTTGCGTAAAAGAAACAGGTATATACTGTCTAAATGGGGGATGGGGTATTGAACACCTATCTTTTTTTTTTTCCACCTATCTGTCTTTAATGATAAACCCCATTACAGTAACTACTTTTCAATAATGTCTCCTTTACTCAGTGATGGTTTAATGTAATGCCTTTTGTTGAGGATTTGGTAAGGTGCCCAACAATATATAGAGAAGCCATGTGTCATAAAACCATTATAGGAGATGCCGTCCATTATATTAGTTTCTGTGCCCTGTATTAGGTTCCATGGGGTGAAATTACCATTTAGAATTTGGGGTAATAATAAAGTTTGTCTTTCTTGAAGACCTGATCGGTTTCTATTTGTCAGTCCTCAAATTTCCTGTAATTTGGTTTCTAGGACCAGGTTTAATAATGAGCCACAATACTTACAGCTAGCATATTTGCTTTCTTCTCCTTTCCATGAATTTGTTTTCTAAATCTTACAGGACGTATGTTTTATTTGGAGTGAGTGGTGCCCTTTGTGATGTACAGTTTTGGTTTACATATGCAGACTGAAGTATGATGACAACCCTGATTTTAATTTTACCTAGTCAGCCAGCTTCGTCTTCTCTTGTTCTGCTTTTATTTTGCTGAATCAATTGTTTTAGTGGTCAATGCACTTGATCAAATGCAATATTTGTGTATCTATAAAGCAAATTCAGTAGGCTTAAGTGACAATAAATGCTATAAACCACTCAATATCTGAACATAACTACTGTAATAAAAAAAATTAGTTGGTTTGACTGTCTCAGAGTGTTTTCTTCAAAATATTTCAGAGACGGATCTATAAAACAACAACTCGTGTGCCACCGGAGTTAGGACAGATCATGGATTCAGAAACCTTTGAGAAGTCCCGACTGTATCAGCTGGATAAAAGTACTTTCAGCTTCTGGTCAGGACTCTATTCAGAGATTGAAGGCACTGTGAGTAATTTACTTCTTAGAGACACAATCCATCAAATTGTTTAATACTTTGTGGGATCCCTGGGTGGCGCAGCGGTTTAGCGCCTGCCTTTGGCCCAGGGCGTGATCCTGGAGACCCGGGATCGAATCCCACGTTGGGCTGCCGGTGCATGGAGCCTGCTTCTCCCTCTGCCAGTCTCTCTCTCTCTCTCTCTCTCTCTCTCTCTCTCTCTCTCTGTGACTATCATAAGTAAATAAAAATTTTAAAAAAAAGATTAAAAAAAGTTTAATACTTTGTAATATTTGTTTTCATCTTGTATTTTTGTTACACAAAAGAAGGTACCTTATCTACAAATCCCAGAATGCTTTCTTAACCTTTTTTGTCAATAGTAATGGATGTAGAGCAAAAGAGGCTGAAATATAATTGTTAGTAAGTTGAAAACTGTGCAATTACTGTCATAGGTCAGGTGTGAAAAACAACCTTATATTGTTAAGTTATTATTATAGCAGTCCCTCCTTCTTGCTTCTTTTTTTTAAGGTGTATTTATTTGAGGGGCCCCTGGATGGCCTAATCACTTAAGCATCTGCCTTTCAGTGGGGTCATGATCTCATGGTCCTCAGATTGAGCCCTGCATAGGGCTCCCTGCCCAGCAGGGAGCCTGCTTCTCTCTCTCTCCCTTTTTCTGTTCCTCCCCCTGATCATGCGCGCGCGCGCGCGCTCTCTCTCTCTCTCTCTCAAATAAATAAATCTTTTAAAAAAAAGATTTTAGAAGCAGACTTCCCACCAAGCAGGGAGCCTGATGCGGGCTCAATCCCAGGACCTCAGTGTCAGGACCTGAGCCAAAAGCAGACACTTAACTGACTGAGCCACCCAGGTGCCCCTTCCTGCCTCTAGCTTAACCCTGTCTTCCACATTGCAGTCAAAGGAATCCTGAAGGACAATTCGGATCATGTTATTCTCCTATATAAAAGCTATGATTGGCTCACTGTTTCCTTCAGGGTGAAGCCCATATTTCTTGGGCTTTTTGAGGTCCTTTTTAACCTAGCCATTACTTACTTCAGCTTCATCTTTTTTTCCCTTTCCCCAAATTCTTTCCCCTTCTTTTTGTCCACCTCATACCCAGCTTGATTTCCTGTGACTTTGGGTCTTTTCATACGCTGGTATCTGCCAGGGGCGCCCACCTCTTCAAGTCCACTCTCGCTAGAAGCTGATTAATCCCAACTCCTCCCATTAGGTTCCAGCTGAGACGTCATGTTTTCTAAGAATCAGTTTGAAACTTTCCCTGTCCCTCAGGACTGGACAGGGTAGCATCTTATCATTATTCCTATCAGAGTACTTATCACATTGTATTGAATTTTCCTGTTTAGTTGACAGACTTAGAGTTCCTTAAAGAAAGGATACTTTAAGGTTTTGTAGTCTTTTGGTACCTAGTGCCTGGTATAAAAATAAGCACATGATTCATATTAATTGAATGAAACAAGTGGCAGATCATTTTTACCTAGTAAAACAGACCCAGGCTAACCCCCATGCTAAAAGAAGAAAGGCTGTATAGTGTAGAGCAGTGTTTCTTAGTCTTTTTTTCATGATCCCCTCTGGCCACCGGCCCTGTATATTTTTAGACATTTTTTTTAAGTGGGCTCTGTGCCCAACATGGGGCTTGAACTCACGACCCTGAGATTAAGAGTTGCATGCTCCACCAACTGAGCCAACCGGGTACCCCTAGACATTTTTTCCTTAATCACCCTTCCATGAAATTTTAGTACCACAGATAGATTGTATATCTGTGTCTGTACTATATGTATGTGTATCTGTGCTTTATAAATGAAGATTTTTTTCCTTTCCCCAAAACCAGTTCTTGGTTTTCCACCTCCATGAACAATTGAAACTGCATGGTACAGAGGTTAAGAGCAGACTCTGAACTGAGGTGGCTTGAGTTTGAGTCTCAGCTCTATCATACCAGCTATGGGACCTCGAACATGTCACTGATTCCATGCCTCAGTTTTCTCATCTGTTAAAATTGTGTGGTAATAATATTTCCTCATTCATAGTGTTGTTGAGAGGATTAAATGAGTTAATATATGTAAGATGATTAGAATAGTGCTTGATCATTGTAAGTGCTCTATAAGTGTTGGCTGTTATTATTTTTATCATCATGATCATGATTATCATCATTTTTCCTCCAGAACTCTCTTAGATCTCCTGGTACCACCAAGAGAAAGATTTCTATTTTTTTTTTTTGAGAAATATTTCTAAATTGAAAATAGATGAGATTAGCTACCACAACTATTTTATCAGTTAAAGAAACTAACTGTTCGTAGCTTTAAGTGATGTCTAGCTAGTCACAAAAATTTTTTTTTAAATATTTATTTTTTTTTAAATTTTTATTTATTTATGATAGTCACAGAGAGAGAGAGAGAGAGAGAGAGGGGGCAGAGACATAGGCAGAGGGAGAAGCAGGCTCCATGCACCGGGAGCCCGACGTGGGATTCGATCCCGGGTCTCCAGGATCGCGCCCTGGGCCAAAGGCAGGCGCCAAACCGCTGCGCCACCCAGGGATCCCTCACAAAATTTTCCTTGGCAATTATGGACTAGTGTGGTTGGAACCAAATAATATTTCCCATTGCCTCAGGATGATGGAAAAGTAGCAGAGAGTTAAGAAAAATTAAATCTTGGTATTTTAGAAAAATTAGTAAACAGTCTGAAAAACAAAATTGCAGGACACCTGCGTGGCTCAGAGGTTGAGCGTCTACCTTCGGCTCAGGGTGTGATCCTGGGGTCTCAGGATCAAGTCCCACATTGCCTTCATGGAGCCTGCTTCTCCCTCTGCCTGTGTCTCTGCCTCGCGCTCTCTGTGTCTGTTATGAATTAATGAATAAAATCTTAAAAAAAAGAAAAACAAAATTGCTTTTGTTTTGGGATACTTAATGATTTCTAGTAATTATTCTTTTCAATGTTGATTTTTTAATTATATTTTTACTAGTCAAAGCCTGGTTTAGTTACTGAGACATTAAAGATTAGTATTGAAACCTGATGTTTTTCAACGAAGCCAGGAAAAGTAGCTTTATTATGGATCATATTTGGCTTTGGTTAATTTATCTGAAACATTTCTCTTTTTTTCTTTTTATTTATTTATTTATTCCTGGAGTCCTAGGATCAAGTCCTTATCGGGACTATGCTGTGGGACCCCTGTGGGGAACCCATTTTTCCCCTCTGCCTGTGTTTCTGCTTCTCTCTCTGTGTGTCTATCATGAATATTTAAATAAAATCTTAAAACACTGTAGGCAAAAAGCTGATGATAATACCAAATAAAGTTACAAATCACCATCAAATCACCATGGATGGATCTAAAAATATGTAGAGTATAAAAAGCCAACTTGTAGAATAATAAGTACAATATGATACTATCATTTATATATAGTCTTAAAAAGCATATGTAAATCACTACAGAATTTATGGATAGATACATAAAAATGGAAAGTAGATTGGAAGTCTACCCATGAAATATAGTGCCAAAACTCCTCACAACCCCAAGGAACTGTATGTGAACCAATGAAAATACTGTGCTTCTAACCAAGGAGTGTGATGGATTGTTGTGTTCTTGAGCCTCCACAGAAAAGAAAAAAGAAAAATAAATTGATTCCTCTTGAGTTCCATAAACTTTTTTTTTTTTTAAGATTTTATTTATTCACTTGAGAGAGAGAGAGAGAGGCAGACACACAGGCAGAGGGAGAAGCAGGCTCCGTGCAAGGAGCCTGATGTGGAACTCCATCCAGGACTCCAGGATCACGCCCTGGGCCAAAGGCAAGTGCTCAACCACTGGCCCCCCAGGCGTCCCAAGTTCCATAAACTTAATATCTGTTGTGGGAAGATGTGTTTTGTAAGCACATATTCTTTTTAGATTTTAAGACCAGTTCACCCATTCAAATGTCATGGTGATTTGGTGAATATCTTTATTCACTTTATCTGCCCAAGACAAAGGGTAGTGCCGAGAAGGGTGCCTCCTACGAAACTCTGACTCCTACCTAAGGATTCCTTACCTGGGGAAAGCACAGATATCCCGTTCTGTCCCTTAGCTTGGAAAGTGGACCTGACTCTCCACTTAAGCAGATACTAATACTTTGTTCTGATTGAAGGGGGAAACTTTTCAAGGAAAGCCACTTAGGAAGCCACATAGCCTGGTTCAAATCCCATTTATGTCACTCATCAGGTGTGGGATTCTGGACAAATTGGTTACCTTTTCTCTTTAAGTTCTTTTTTTTTTTTTAAATATATTTTATTTATTTATTCATGAGAGACAGAGAGAGAGAGGCAGAGACACAGGCAGAGGGAGAAGCAGGCTCCATGCAGGGAGCCCGACGTGGGACTCGATCCCAGGTCTCCAGGATCAGGCCCTGGGCTGAAGGCAGACGCTTAACCGCTGAGCCACCCAGGGATCCCCCAGCTTTAAGCTCTTGATTCATAAAACCCTTGTTGTGGTCTTTGGCATTTTTTTTCCTCTTACAGCTCTATAGAGAGATAATTTACATACCATATTAGTTTATCTGAATGAAATGGATAGGTAAAAATCTTTACTGGTCTAAACTTAGTATCTCAGTTGGTTTGTATTCATCTAAATGCATAGTTTACCTTAAATAAGATAGGTCTCTTTTCTATCTTTTTTAAAAAAGATTTATTTATGTATTTGAGAGGGAGAGAGAGAGAAAGAGCAGGAGTGGGGTGAGGGGCAGAGGAAGCAGCAGACTGCCTGCTGAGCAGGAAGTCTGATGTGGGGCTTGATCCCAGGATTCTTGAGATCATAACCTGAGCTGAAGGCAGACGGTTAACCCACTGAGCCACCCAGGTGCCCCTCTTTTTTTCTTTAGAGATAATTATTTTGTCCTTTTTTTTTTTTTTTTTTTTAATTTTTATTTATTTATGATAGTCACAGAGAGAGAGAGAGGCGCAGAGACACAGGCAGAGGGAGAAGCAGGCTCCATGCACCGGGAGCCCGATGTGGGATTCGATCCCGGGTCTCCAGGATCGCGCCCTGGGCCAAAGGCAGGCGCCAAACCGCTGCGCCACCCAGGGATCCCCTTTTTTTCTTTATAAAATGCTCTCACCTGATAGTTTCTAGTCTGTTCAAATGTAACCAAAATATGTCTTGTTTTATAGCTTATTCTTCTTTTTGGAGGAATTCCTTATCTCTGGAGACTTTCTGGACGGTTCTGTGGCTATGCTGGCTTTGGAACAGAATATGAGGTATGTTATTCATCGAGAGTCTTTTGGCGTGGCCAGCTTTATATGAAAGTTAATTTTTTGACTCTGTCTTTAGGCTTCTCTGTACAGTCCTTGTCCACGTATGCTCTGTTACGATAATGCTAGTTATTGTAGCAAACTCCAGAATTCCAATGGCTTATCACAATAGTTCATTTCTCAATTACATAATAGCCTAGTTGAGGATTTTTGGTCAGCAGGTGACATTCTTCTATGTAGGAAGCCAGGGACCTGGTCTCTTTTCATCTAATTGGCTCTGCCATCCCCCAAGTGCCCCAGAGTTCTCTGCATCCAACAGCCAAAGGGAATGAGAAGGTGGAGAAAGTACACCCTCTTCTTAACTCCTTTGTCTCTGATGAAGTGTCCTTTGGATTCACATTTTGTTGGCACACTGGTCATTTAATCTCAGGTGTAAAGGAACTAGGAAATGGTAGTCTCTGATTAGGCAACTATTTCTCAGGGACAACCCCTTGCAGTGAAAGGGGAAGCATGAATTTTGCTAAACTCACTAAACAGATAGTCTTGTGCCATATGCACGTAGCAGATACTTCAAACATGGACAGAGAGTATATCTTCTAGAATCTCCATGGAGCTGCTGTGTCTAGCTATACAATGGAATATTCTAGAGTCTTTAATGATGAAAAAATAGATATAGATATGGAAGGATTTTTATAAGATGTTTAGTGAGAAAAGCAAGTATTCACACAATCAGTACAGTACAATTGCATTTTTGGAAGATGGGATTCTGATTCATTAGTTTTGAGGAAGGTCCTAGAATCTGTTTTTAATTTTTTTCCCATTTCCTGTTTGGGAACAGTGCCAAAATAAACCACCCTGCATGTTATAGCCAGACAAATCTTCCTTTCTCCTTCACTCTCCCTTCTTCCCTTCTTTCTGTGTTTAGAAACTTATATTGACTGAATCTTGTTACCAAATCAAATGTGTTTTGGTGATGTGTGGCATATTCACACTTACCTTAAAAGCATTACATTTTATACCATGTGGTAAGAGGGTGAGGAGAGAGCAGAGATTCTGTTTGCCGCATCACTCTTTCTCTGTCCCCCACCTCCCTCCGCACTCAGGTGCCCTTTTCCTCCACTGTCCTAGGGAAAATTTGGAAGAGAGATGAAGCAGTTCTTGGCTTTTGATTTCCCAACAATCTATAGTGAAGGCACTTAAAGTAGTTCTTTTTTTTAAAAAAAGATTTTATTTATTTATTCCTGAGAGACACAGAGAGAGGCAGAGACAGAGGCAGAGAGAGAAGCAGGCTCCATGCAGGGAGCCCTATGTGGGACTCAAGTCCTGGGACTCCAGGATCATGCCCTGAGTTGAAGGCAGGCGCTAAACTGTTGAGCCACCCAGGCATTGTCCCACTTAAAGTAGTTCTTGAGAGTAATTTTCTCCGTTGGTGTTTGGCTTCTTGTGAAAACTTTAGCACACTCCACCCCACCTGTCCTAGCCTAGCTTTTTTGATGCTCTGGGATCAATATCTCTGCCTTGTCCCAAGGCCTCTCATCTTTTACTCTTCCTTTTACAGGGTACTCCATGCTTTCACAAATTGCAAGGAATTCCTTCTTTCTTTGTCTCTCTTGTCCCATTAATTTACCTCTTTCTTCAGAGTGGCATCCCGAGTCTCAGCCTTTTAAGCCTTGTTTGAATTCTGGAGCATACATGATTGTCCCTCATTTTTTAGTTCTTTTTTGTCTATATGGCTTCAGATAACTTTCACATAGTGCCTGTGTAATAAAAGAGAGATTGTTTTATTGCCGCCTCCTTGCAAGTAAACTCTGAAGGTAGAGATGATGTTGTTTTACCCATAGAATCAAGCACATTGCTGGAGATGTAGTATGTACCCAACGCCTGCTTGTTCATTTGTTTACTAATCATTCATTTGAAAAATGAATTAATATTACACTATAAAAACTGCTATTTTTTTCTTCTTGTGTTTAGATCACTCAGTCCTTGGTGTTTCTCTTGTTAGCTACACTTTTCAGTGCATTGACTGGTTTGCCATGGAGTCTTTATAATACTTTCGTGATAGAAGAAAAACATGGTTTCAATCAACAGGTAAACTAGAGAATACACATGTTCTCTTTTAAATATAAAGACTTTTGTTCTTTTTTTCCCCTCTGCTGGTAATAATTGAAACATAATTTACTATTTTTTTAAGATTTATTTATTTATTTATTTGAGAGAGCAGGGGGAAGGGGCAGAGGAAGAGGGAGAGAATCTTAAGCAGACCGTCACTGAATGCAGAGCCTGACTGGAGGCTGTATCCACGATCTTGAGATGATGACCTGAGCTGAAATCAAGAATCAGAGACTTAACTGACTGAGCCATCCAGGCGCCTCCATAATTTGCTATTTTAGAGCATGAATTAATTGAGGGAAAAGGAACTGCAGATACAATAAGGATCATAGCTTAAAGTCTTGCCGTAAATTCTTCTAGTACTAAAGTCTAGTGTTTTTCTGCTAACATTTAAATGGTATATTTTGAACTGTAAAATGCCAGACATTTACTAATTGTCTTAGGCTATCATATAATATAGACCCACTGCCTTTTAACCTAAAATTGCTTTTTTTAAAAAATTTTTAATTTTAATTTTAATTTTTTTTAAATTGCTTTAATAGTGTATCCTTTGTATTCATGTATTAGTTATTTTAAAAGCAATTTCTCAGTTTCTTGTGATGATCTTTTTTTTCAGACTTTGGGATTCTTCATGAAAGATGCAGTCAAGAAATTTATTGTGACTCAGTGCATTTTATTGCCTGTGTCTTCACTTCTACTTTACATTATTAAAATTGGGGGTGATTATTTTTTTATATATGCCTGGCTGTTCACATTAGTTGTTTCTCTGGTGAGTAGAATCTTTTTTTCATTTTCTTTTATAAAATTTCCTTGGCAAGATAACTGATTTAATCTTCATTAACATGTGGACAGTTCTTAAGAAGCAAATGCAATATAAATAAGTGGGCTTATAAATTTCCCTCTTGGTTTCTGTATTTGGGTACAGAAACAGGAGAGCTGACTCTGACCATAGATTTTCTTCTTATGCTGACTCAGATTCTAGAAACTCTTTGTTAATGATCCAGTTGTCAGGTAGTTTTGGGCTGTGCATTTGTGAGTTGTCACCAGAATGGATGACTAAGTTTGATTGATTAGTGACTCTACTGAGCTCCAGTGCCTAAAAAAATATCATGGATGTTTTGAAGAGAGACTAGATTTAAGAGGGACAAGAAAAAGAAAGCATAACCTTACCTGATTTTTTTTTTTCTGCCCTCCTTCCCCTCCTCCTTTCTCCCTTCTTTACCCCTTCTTCTGTCTTCTGTTTTTCTCCCCTTTTTCCTACCCCCCTCCCTCCTTTGTCCCCTCACCACCACCACCCTCTTCGTTCCTCACGTCTTTGCTTCTTCTTTCTACTGTATTCTAAACCACTTCACAACACATGCACTACAACACAATGAAAACAACCTGTTCACAAGCCCCAGAAAGTAGCATCTATTACCTCTTCAGCTCCTCTGATGATAAAGTTTACTTTAGTCTGAATTGCCATGATGCTCACTGCTTCACTTTCCATTGGTGGGATCAAGCTCTGAAAATAGGTACTAGTTGGATTTACACACATCTGTGTGTGGCAGATGAAGTAAGGGGAAAGAGAACAGAGGAAATGCTGCAGAAATGCTTAAGGAAGTGCCATTTCAACCACAGAATAGTTATGCACTGCAGATAGTCAATTTTAGCAGACCACCCAAATAACATCACATAGTCAAACTCTAGTAATTATTTTCTAGCAAAGACTGTAGGTCTCTCAGGATTACTCTGAAAGGCAGGATTCCAAGTTATTATGGGCATGTGAAGTGTCAGAAATTCCCAAGATAATTTTGAGTGGACCATTTGACTTTTTGGTTATTACTGCACTGAGACTACTCACTTTGATTTAATTTAACAAACAAATATTGAGCATTTACTATCTGGTACTATTTGGGGCTGGGAATACCAGAGCAAATAAGGCCCATGTTCTCAAGGCTGGATCACATAGTTGTCTCAATATAGTCTATATAAATTGCAGTTTTTGAGGACAAATTCATAGGTTCTGAATTTATTTTTCAGGTGCTTGTCACGATCTATGCTGATTATATTGCCCCTTTATTTGACAAATTTACACCTCTGCCTGAGGGAAAGCTTAAACAAGAAATTGAAGTAATGGCAAAGAGTATTGACTTTCCTTTGACTAAGGTGTATGTTGTTGAAGGTAAGGCTACTGAGAGGTGAGGAAGTTTTATTCAAGTGTTTTGATTTGTTAGGATTTTGCATTTTGGTTTTTTAAGGTTCCTAGGAATTGATGACATAGTCCAGGGACAGAAACTGGTTGCCTGATACCTGTTCTTACCTGCAGCTCTATGTGGTTGGCTTTATAGTGTTGTTGGGCCAAGGCTTTTTTCACTCCTTGTTACATCATGTATATTAGGCTGAGTTATGTATTTCTATTATCTGCCTGGCTCCCTCAGGTAACTGAGTTGGACCTTTGCCTAATCAGGCACTAGTTTGGGGCCTCATAAATAAAACCAGTATTACTGGCTTTGTCTCATCCAGTAAAACTTTCAGTGTTCTGGAGGAGTCTGATTTCACTTGTACATTACCAAAAACAGTAGTACCTTTGAATATTTCAGATCAGTTATTCTCTGCTGTTTGATAATTGCTTTTGAGAGTTAAGCTATGTGTTAGCTTACATAAGACTACTAAAATCTCAAGCCCAAAAAGATGTAGAGTAAAACTGTTGTATGATACCATGACTTTCGGAATCTATAAATTAAAATCCATGTGAATGCCTGAAACTGGTTCTGCCTCTGCCACTTAGCAGCTGTAGGATCTTGGATGAATCCCTTCACCCCTCTAGGTTTGTTTTGCTTCCGCTAAACCATTGTTGGGCAAACATTTTCTGTAAAAGGCTAGTCAGTCAATATTTTAGGCTTTGTGGGCCACATGGTCTGTCTCTGTCACAACTCTTCAACCTTGCCATTATAGTTGGCAAGTTAGAGTACAGAAGCAGTCATAGATAATACACAAACAAATGACTATGGCTATGTTCTAATATAACTTAAAAAAAAAAGTGGCAGATTAGATTTGGCCTGCAAACCATACTTTGTCCATCCCTCCTCTAAATTAAAAAAAAAAAAAATCACCAGTGAGAAACAGCTGTATTGGATGAAGGAGTAGAAACAAGTAATTATGGGGTCAGGGAGAACAGAGATGGCTACAATGGAAAAGAACAAATTAACAGCAACTAGAAGAGTATAGAAGTCTTAGGCAACCAGTGGCTTCTGAGGCTGTATTTCCCAGCTAATGGGATAGTTGGGACATTTCTCTGGGGGAAATGGTAGAAGAATGATAATTGCTGCTACTTTTTAGGCTCTGTGATCTCTACTCTTAGTAAACTAGAGGCACACTAATCAGTACAGTAGGACCATCTTTTAGCGTCTTTTAAGCAACTTTTACTAAGTTGCTTATCACTTAAGTTATAATCAGATAATATGAAATGACAGCTAATGATATCACAATGGAGTTAATTGGTAAGGTGTGTAATATATACTGTCATTGCCACGTGGTTTTAGATGAAATAGGGAAGGCTTTATGGAGAATTATAATATGAGCTAGTACTTTTTGGAATATCACGATTTGGCCTTTTTTTCCTCACTCCCGGCCATCTTGTGGGGCCGGCCTGCACCTAAGGCAGGAAGATAGTGGCTGCAAAGAAGATGAAAAAGCCACTGGAGTTGATCTACTTTGGGCTCCAAATCAGTATGAAAAGTGGGAAGTACGTGCCGGGGTACAAGCAAACTCTGAAAATGATTAGACATGACAAAGTGAAGCTAATCATCCTTGCCAGCAACTGCCAGCCTTGAGGGAATCTGAGATAGAGTATTGTGCTGTGTTGGCCAAAACTGTGTCCATCACTACAGTGGCATAATGGCAATAGTATTGAGTTGGCATAGAAAGTGGAAAGTACTGTGGAGTATGCACACTGGCTCTCATTGATCCAGGTGATTCTGATATTATTAGAAGCATGCCAGAAAAGGCCAGTGAAAAGTGAGTCGTTTTTTATTTAATAAAATATTTTTTATTTAATAAAACTGACCAGAGATTGCTTTAAAAAAAAAAAAAGATTGGAGTAGGTACAGGGTAGCATTTCAGAGGTCAGGCTGTGAGGTCAGTAGGTTTGGGTTTGAATCCCAGTTTATCACAAATTACCTATGAGTTTGGCAACTTACCTTTACTAATCAGAAGTTTACTGATCCGTAATATAAGTTTTTGTTAATAATGGTAACAATCCTCAGAAGTATTTTGAATGCTCAAGTGTTGTTACTAAGAATAACAACGTACATTATGGATTTGTAAATTAATAGGGATATTGTAATGAAAAGCCAACATTCTTCTCTGAGAAAATATCAGATAGCAAGTATTGTGCAGAGAATGAAACTAATGTGATGTGATCAAGGACGGCTGGGTAGATATTTTATTTTTTTAAAGATTTTATTTATTTATTCATGAGAGACACAGAGAGAGGCAGAGACACAGGCAGAGGGAGAAGCAGGCTCCATGCAGGGAGCCTGACGTGGGACCGGATCCCGGGTCTCCAGGATCACACCCTGGGCTGAAGGTGGTGCTAAACTGCTGAGCCACTCGGGCTGCCCTGGGTAGATACTTTATATTGGGTCATTAGGCAACAGCTCTCTGAGCAAATGGATTTGAGCTGATACCTGAAGGAAGAAGCCATCCATGCCAAGATCAGTGGAAAGACCTTCTAGAGCTTTGTGTCTGTAAGAAACAAGTTCCAGTGTGGCTGTAGCCTAGTAGGAGAGTGTTATGACATGAAGTATGAGACAGACAAGAATTAGACCACATAGGCCTTTGCAAATCAGGATGAGAGTTTAGGTTTTATTGTAGTTTGGGGGAAAAAGCCATTGAAAATTTTAGTGACATGGTCTGGTTTGTAGTTTTTAAATATTGTGGGTTGCTGTATGGAGAAGAGATTGTAGTGGGAGGGCAAGAGTAGCAGTAGGGTGAAAAGTTAGGAGACAGTGGCAGTGGTCAGGAAGGAGATAGGGCAGCTTAGACTAGGACAGTAGTAATTTATGGAGAGAAGTCGATGCATTAGGGATATTGTTTTACAGGTAGAGTTGATGAAATTTACTCCTGTGAGGAATTGGGGAAAGGGGGACATTGAGGGTAATGACCTGGATTTTTGGCTTGAGCAGCTGGATAAATGGTAGTTTACTGATATAGGAAGACTGAGCGAAGAGCAGGTTTTGGGGAATTAAGTTCTGTTGGATGTTACATTTTGAGGTATCTATTGAACACCATATTAGAGTTCCTCAAACAGTGGTTAGCTCCAAGTATGCAGTAGAACCAACTCTGGCTGATTGAAGCTGGAAAATTCCTTATTTGACAATCTTTGATTCATAAGATCACCTTGAAAGTTAAGTTTACAAGCTTGGAAATGGGCTGTTCTCAGGGAGACGAGCTGAGAATCTCACCATAGAACCAGTCTGGTGAGGACCCTGCTGTTGCCTCCTGCTGTTGAATTCGGCAGTTTGTTCTCTTGACATCCCCTCCACCCTAATAGCACTCTTAGCATTGATTCCTCACTGCCTGCTTCTTTGCATAATTAGCTAGATCTTCTGAGTCCCCAGTGGGTATAGCTGATTAACTGAGCCAGGGCATGGGCTGGGTTCCAGGAGTGCTGGGGGCACAAGTATCTGGCCTTTTAGATTTCTCAGATGGGAAGCAGTCTACTACAGTACTTACATGATGAGAACTCTGAAAGGAGGATTCAGCACTGGACAGGAAAAAAAAAACAACATAAAAATATAAACAACAAATCTGCCATGTAGATATCCTTGTGGAGATGTAGAGATATCAGATAGGTAGCTGAATATATGTCTGGAGTTCTAGGGAGAGGTCAGGGCCAGAATATTGATAGGAAAGCATCTGGCACATAGATGGTGTTTAATGCCATGGATGGGGATCATTTAGAGAAGAGAAGGGGGATCAGGTTGGATTCAGCAAGGGAGGAAGAGCCAGTAGCAGAGGCTGAGGAGGAGAGACCATTGAGGTAGGAAGAAAGCCAGGAGAAAGTGGTAATTCTTTTGAGACAGGAGAAGGAAGTCTTTCCTGGAAGAAGTGGTCAGCTGTGTCAGATGTTGCTGAGAGGTGAAGGTAAGACGACATAAAACACATAAAAGACACAGAGGGCAATGCCTTACATTGGTTTTCAGAGTTCTCAAGTATATTACTTCATACCTCAAATGGAATCATCAACCTATTCAGTAAACATGCATTATTGAATATATATTACATGTCAGCCCAGTGATACAAAAAACTGATGGTCTAGGGCAGGGACCTTTAAGCTTTAGTGAGTGTAAGAATTTTCAGGAGGGTTTGCTAGAAGACAGATTCTTGGGCTCCCTGCTGAGGTATTTTAGTGTCTACCTTTAACAAGCACCCCCAGGTGATTTTGGTGTAGGTATTCCTTGGGCTATACTTTGAGAAATGTGGACCAGTGGGAGGTATTAAGCCATTAATTTTATTTTGTTTATAAGCTTACAGTCTGCCTACTTCCAAGCTGCCATAAGGCTGCTTTTAATAAATATTTGCATTTAAAAATTAGAATCAGAGAAGACAGACATGAGAGAGAAGTATGAGACCTCCAAATGATATATAGCTTTCCAGATGCTGAGGTCCTATACGACTGACAGAATTGGACCACATGTTTGGCATTTCTAGGTCATGAAATCAAAAAGGAAAAAACAATAAATAAGCTACTATTTATCAAAGTCTTCCTACATTCTAAACATACTGCCACACATACTACTACTCTATATGCAGAATATACTGCATCCTAAATATATTGCTAAACATACTTCATATTAGAAGTATGAGTGGTTACATGCTAATAACATGCTATTACATTTTGTATTTGTATCTCATCTTCTCAAGTGAAACATGTTTTGTCCTTTCTTTTAAAAAAGGTTTATAAGTAATAGTAGTAAGTTTATGGGTCAGGCAGTATATGAATTTATTTGCTTAGAATTTCTCATGTAAAAAAAAAAAAAAAAAAAGAATTTCTCATGTAATCCTTAATCCAGCTCAGTGAGATGGACATTAGCTTCATGTGATAAACAGGTAAATCTTAAAGAAATTAAGGAAGTTTTTTTACATTTACCCAACTACTACATGGCAGAGCCAAGATTTAAACCCCAAGTCTGTTCTTAACCACATAGGTAGAACATTTAGAAAATAAAGAAAAATATAAAGAAGCAAATAAAAAATCAACCATAGTTGAGCTCCTGTTAGCCACATACTGTTAGGTATGGTTTTTTTTCCCAGTCTTTTTAAAAATAGCTTTAACTTTTTTCTCATTATAGAAGTAAGTGTACTTATTTTAAAAAGCCTGGAAAAGTATACAGGAGGGAACTAAAATCCTTAGTCCTAGAAGCCAATGCTAAACACCTCAATGTTTCGAAATATGTCTTCATAGGCTTGTGTTATGCTTTTCTATTTACATGTACTTTTTTTCATGACAATAATGGAACCTTATATACATGAAGTTTTATATCCTTTACAGTATATTGGTGAGCTTTTTCCTATCTTGTTAAGGTTCTTCGAAAAATATTGCTTTTTTTCTGGCTGTTTAAAATTCCATTTCACAGCGCTGCCATACTTTAATCATTCCACTACTGTTAGGTATTTAGACTTTACTTGTTTTCTAATTGCTATAAAGCTGCGATGAGCACAAACATTTGTTGGCAAGCCTGTAGGAAAACAGACACTCTCCACTGCAGGTGGTCATTTATGTTGATACAGTTTTCTTCAGGTATTAAACAGTTTGAAAATGTTAATGTCCTTTCCAGTAATGCAATTTCTAGGAGTCTCTCCAGAGGACCCAAAACTTTTTAATTATTTTCCATGCTTTGAACTGTCTTTTCCTTAGGATCTAAACGCTCTTCCCACAGCAATGCTTATTTTTATGGCTTCTTCAAGAACAAGCGAATAGTTTTGTTTGACACTCTACTAGAAGAGTATTCTGTTCTAAACAAAGACATCCTGGAGGAGTCTGGCATGGAACCCCGCAAAGATGGAGAAGGGGACAGTGAAGAAATAAAAGCTAAAGTTAAAGTGAGTTCTTCTTTTCCTAAGAGACTCTGGCTTAGTTTTTATAAAAAGTTCCTATGACAACTCAAAATAACATCAGTTTCTATGTAGTGAGTGAGTGGTAAATTCAAGGAGGCCATCAAATAAGAACCCCATGGCCCCTTTATAATTCTGGTATTTGGGAGAGATTATCACTATTATTACATGCTAACTGCCTCACGAGCTTTTATAGAATGTACACATGAAAATTGGAGGCATAAGATAGGAAAATTCTTATGATTAGAAGCTATCTTTAAAACAGGGGTGTTGTATATATTCCCTATGTTTATGTTCAGAGAATTCCCACAGCAGGATAAAGAGAAGATAAACATCTGATTTTTAGCTCATTGAGATACAGTAATGATAGGCTTTGACAATGGAGAGACTTGGATTTGAATCCTGGTTCTGTCATTTAGTAGCTGTGTGTCCTTGGGTACACTATACAGTGTGGTCAGTTTTGTTTTCTCTTGTTTGTTTGACACGTATTTATGAAACATATATTCTGTGCTGAGATACTTTGCCTGGCACTAGAAATGCAAAAATAAAGAGGGAAATTTTGCTCTCAAGCAGTTTATGGTCTAAGGGAAAAAAGTCATCGAAGCACAGTACAATATGATAATTACAACAGTGAAGTTATATGTACTGGATACAGTGGGGAGCACAAGAGAAGACATTTCTTAAATCTGACTTGAGTCTCAAGCTTTTTCTGAATTCTTTCCTGGATGAGATCAACTGAGGCTGATTATCAAGATCTCAAGTACTGAAAACTAAAAGGGGGAGAAGGGACAATGATAAGAAACAAAACAAATTTAATCAGAAACAGCTGCCAGTATTTGTATATGTATGGGAATGTGCTATTGGCTTTGGTTTCATTTTGGATCTGTGTAACTCTGGGCAAGTAAGTTCTCTAAATCATAGATTTCTTAACTAAAAGATGATGCTAGCAGGGTTTCTCAACTTGGCACTATTGACATTTGGGGCCAGGTTTTTGTTGTGGGAGGGTATCTTGTTTAGCAGTATCCCTGGCCTTTCCCCACTACATGCCAGTATCAACCTCCCCTATCCCTAACAACTGTTACAACTGAAAATATCTCCAGACATTGCCAGACAGCCCTGGGGGGCAAGGCAAAAAAATCATTTCTGATTGGGAAACACTGGGCTAAAGATGCCTGCCTTTTAGGGTTGGGAGGATTTTTTTTTTTTTTTTTAAGATTTTATTTATTTACTTATTTGAGAGAGAGAGAGAGAGAGAGGGAACCAGAGAGCACAAGCAAGGGGAAATGGCAGTGGCAGAGGGAGAGGGAGAAGCAGGCTCCCTGCCGAACAGGGAGTCCAACGTAGGGCTTGATCCCAGCACCCTGGGATCATGACCCAAGCCGAAGGCAGACACTTGACTGACTGAGCACCAGGGTTGGAAGGATTAAATAAAATAATACAGGGGGAATACCTTATATTCCATTTTATACATTCTAACTACCAGAAAATAACTATTATCTTTTGAACATCCATTTTGATCCTAAAAGGATAGCCGAGTAATGTGCCTAGCCCGTTATAAATATGTACATGGAGCAAGATTCTGTGAAGGGATTAAGTAGCATTGGGAAAGGGCTAACTGCTTTGATTCTGCTTATTTTTGAAGTAGGGTTATCCTTCCAGTTAGGTTATTGGCATAAAAATCACTTTGGTCTGATCAAATGTCAGGATTTTAAGCTAGGAAGAGGTTCTAAGATCATCTTATCAGAGGTGCCTGGGTGGCTCAGGTCCCACGTTGGTCTCCCTACGTGAAGCCTGCTTCTCCCTCTGCCTGTGTCTCTGCCTCTCTGTCTCTGTGTCTCTCATGAATAAATAAATAAAATCTTTAAAAAAAATCATCAGTAGGAATACTGAAGTCCAGAAAGGGTAACCCAGGAATGGCACTGGGGAATCATGCACGTTCAGCAAGTCAGCCTGCTTAAGAGGTATCCACATAGAGGGGGATGTGGGTGGGGGTGGAGAAAATCATAGCCAAATCATGGTGTTAGATAGTGGTCTATTGATTTCAAACAGTAATGAAATTACTGACCTTTAGTATCTAGGAGAACAGTATTCTTTGGCTTAAATCTTACAAAAGATTAGTCTTTAGAAGTGTGTTGAGTGGAGTTTGAGTTATTTTTGCTGACTTCTTGAAGAGCCCACTTAAGTTCATTGACAACTACAAATATTTTAGCATCTATGTATAGATTATATGATGAAGATACACTAGACATAGTCTTGTCCTGAAGAACCTATAGTAGAGGAGACTAGCCATGTTTACACATAGCCCATAAATTAAAGTAGAGTGCAGTGAATAGTGGCTGGGATAGTTTGACTTGCAGAAATTAAGAAATTGAGAATTCTAATAGTTTTCTTAAAAGAGAAGGCATTGGGGATCGCTGGGTGGCTCAGCGGTTTAGCGCCTGCCTTTGGTCCAGGGCATGATCCTGGAGACCCAGGATCGAGTCCCACATCGGGCTCCTGGCATGGAGCCTGCTTTTCCCTCTACATGTGTTTCTGCCTCTCTTTCTGCCTCTCTTTCTGTGTGTCCTTCATGAATGAAACATTTAAATAAACATTTTAAATGAAACATTTAAATAAATGTCTAAAAAAAAAAGATACTTGAACTAAGAATTATGACTGGGGAATTAGGCTTTTCAGATTGAAGTTATGGAATGAATAAAGCTATAGAGATCAAAAAAAAAAACTACATGCTGGCTATTCTAAGATTAATGATTATGTGGATTCTTAAAGGTGAGGATAGAAAGGTAGGCTGGGGCCAGTTTGTAAACTTCTTCCTGAAAACATCAAATGGTTGTTTCCAGTGGCCTGGAAGATTTAGATTGATTTGGGTAGAAGCCAGAGCTTGCTTTAGGAAAATTACAGTTTGGGGGCAGCATATAGGATGAAGCTGACTGGAGGCAAGGAGACTTCTAGAGGCCTGTTGCATCAAGATAACCAAGACAGTGAGGGTCTGCACTAGACTGAAAGTCAGTATGTTCAAGAGTCATAGTAAAAAATGATTTAAAGTACCCAGTGATTGCTATTGTGGGAAGTGAAGGAAGTCAAAGATTGACTCAGCCAACACAGAGGAAGACAGATACCATACGATCTCATATGTGGCATTTAACAAACAAAACAAACAAACAAGGGGGAAAAAATAAGAGGCAAACCAAGAAACAGACTCTTTTTTTTTTTTTTTTTTAAGAAACAGACTCTTAACTATAGAGAACAAACTGATGGTTGCCGGAGGGGCGGTGGGCAGGGAGGAAATAGGTGATGGGGGTTAAGGGGGGTGCTTGTGATGAGTACTGAGTGTTGTATGGATATGTTGAATCACTGTATTGAACACCTGAAACTAATATAACACAGTATGTTCACTATATTGTTTATGATTAAAAAGTTAATAAAAAAATAACAGAGATTGACTCAACACTCATTAAATGTAGTGCCTTCCAGTGCATGTGCCATACTACTATTTTAGGTAGCATATCAGTATTTTAAATTGGAATACCAATAAATAAATAATTAAAAATTTGAATAGCTATATATTTATATTTATTAAGGTATATTAGAACAAAGAACTAGCATACAGTGACTTCATGAATATTGCCATTTATGACAAACCTAAGTTTTTAAAAGTGAATTGGTTTAAAAAAAGCTATTGAGTAAATAATCATACAGAGTACACAGATATACAGCAGAAGTTTAGGAAACAGGTTTATTCACTTGCTACTGAACACCTGTATATAAAGCAGTGAGGGTTATGAAAATGGTTGTCAATCTGATTGAGGTAGAGAAAATGAAGCATTTCATTTTAAAAAAATATTTTATTTATTTGACAGAGAGCATAAGCAGCAGGAGCAGGAGAGGGAGAAGCAGGCTCCCTGTTGAGCAGGGACCCCAGTGCAGGGCTCAGTCCCAGGACTCTCTGGGATCATGATCTGAGCCAAACAGACAACTAACTGAACCACCCAGGTTCCCCAAAGCATTTAATTTTTAAAGAAGTTTAAAGAAGAAAACTAAGTGATCAGAAATCCTGCCTCTCAGAGAGAACTAGTAACATTTTGGTGCATGGCTCAGTACTAGTTATTAACATTTTAAAAGGTGTCAAGGAAAATTAACTCTGGGATTTTACCCTTCTGGAGACAAACAATATTTGGAACAACTTGTCTTGAAAGTAGTTTAATTAAAAGGAAAAGTAAAACTATAGAAAAGCTGTCCCTTTACAGAAGAAAGTAATAAGTATGTCCCTGCAAGTGCTAAGGTTGTGTGTAAGTCTTCCCAGTTAATAAGAGTAATAGGGCACAGGCTCCAGAGATTTGGGTTCAGGGTTTACCTACTACTTACTAACAAGACAGTCTGAAGAAAGGCATTTTTAATTTCTCAGCTTCCTTTTCTTCATTTCTAAAATGAAGATAATACTCCCCTCCTGCCCAGTTTGGTAGTGTTGGGATCAAACAAGTCAGTAGATGAATCCCATGAAAAAGAACATGCTGGGATGCCTTGGTGGCTCAGTGGTTAACCGTCTACCTTCAGCTCGGGGTGTGATCTCGGGGTCCTAGGATGAAGTTTCTGCATTGGGCTCTCCATAGGGAGCCTGCCTCTCCCTCTGCCTGTGTCTCTGCCTTTTTCTCTCTGTCTTTCATGAATAAATAAAATCTGGAAAAAGAAAAGAAAGTGCTGGGATCCCTGGGTGGCGCAGTGGTTTGGCGCCTGCCTTTGGCCCAGGGCGCGATCCTGGAGACCCGGGATCGAGTCCCACATCGGGCTCCCGGTGCGTGGAGCCTGCTTCTCCCTCTGCCTATGTCTCTGCCTCTCTCTCTCTCTCTCTCTCTCTGTGACTATCATAAATAAAAATAAAATTAAAAAAAAAAAAGAAAAGAAAGTGCTATAGAAAAGTAAAAGATGTGTGGTACTTCTCTCTCTTCCTTTATGTGAAGTGAGTGTGAGAAGTAAAGGAAATCCAGTTTTGTTCAAGAATCTGTCACAAGAAGCAAGCCTCCTTTGTGTGGAAAGTGACCCTCATTTAAGCTCTGATCATTCCAAATCTTTGAATGTGACTCTGTGTGCTTCCAAATAGTGTTGTAAACCCAGCCACATGCCAGACAACAGTGCCTGTGCTGTTCAGTAGACAGCTGGTTGTTCTATGAAAGAATTCATAGTTCATATCAGGAAGCTGGCAACTAGTGAAAACAGAAGCCTGAGGATCATGTTACTTTATAGCAGTGGAGAGTAGCAGACTGTGTGTTAAGTTGGTGTAATATATTTGGTGGCTGCTGCATAGGCTGTTACTATTATTCTGTTACCATTATTCTAAGTATTAAACACAACAGCCATATTTTTGCTTATTTTGGAAGCAATAGAAAAGTTAGAATACATGAATAATCCAGCTGACCATAAATATCTTACCATAATGTATTTCTGATCTTTATAAACCATCATTTTTTTCATCATTCTCCTAGTACATACATGGATTGTTTCCAGTTTCTTGCTGTTAAAAATATTCTTGCAGTGAATATCTTCATATGTGGATCTTTACTCTTCATTTCCCGCTTAGAATAGATGTCTATTAATTGGTGCTTTAAATTGTTACTCTTTCTTAATGGCCCTGAAGGAATAGGTGCACACGTGTCTCTCTGCCTTTTAAAGAACTAGGTCAGTTTTCTCATTCTTTTCTTCCCCTACCAAATGTGCTCTGACCTGAATTCTAATATTTGAAAGGAAAAGAGATATATATGTCAATACTATCTTGCAAAATCTCTTTATCTTCTTTCTTACATATCTACCCAGAGGAATTGGGGAAGGAGGGGAAAAGTGGTACAATATCTAGATTCTAATAAATCTGGCTGTTTGTGTTCCCGTTAGGTTGCATTTTTCTAACCTGCGTACAACAAAATCAATTCCACATTCATTTGTTTTTTTTTTGTACTTCATCCTTTTAAGTAGCTGCAGTTTATTTCAAAACCCTTAGCCTTCACTTTCTAGGATATATATTCTCTAACTGTTGCAGGATACTGTGTGTGTCAGTGGATCAAGCTTGTTTATTCTTTGGTTCAGATTTCTGTATGTCTTTGATACTTTGCTTGATGTTTCAGTTATTGAGAGAGGTATGTTAATATCCTCTATTATGATAGATTTGTCAGAATTGATATATTCCAAGGGAATAGTATTAGGTACATATAAATTCAAGAATTAATGCATCCTCCTGGTAATTTGAACCTTTGAACATTCTGTAGTGACCTTCTTTAACGCTGTTAAGTCATCTTCTCTTTTTTTTTTTCTCTTTTTTTTTTTCTTAAAAAAAAAATCTCTAAGATTACTTAGAGATAAGTAATCTCTATGCCCAACGTGGGGCTCCATCTCACCACCTTGAGATCAAGAGTCCCATGCTTGGGGATCCCTGGATGGCTCAGTGGTTTAGCGCCTGCCTTTGGCCCAGGGCATGGGCCTGGAGTCCTGGGATCGAGTCCCACATCGTGCTCCCTGCATGGAGCCTGCTTGTCCCTTTGCCTGTGTCTCTGCCTCTCTCTGTGTCTCTTAATAAATAAATAAAATCTAAAAAAAAAAAAAAAAAAAAAGAGTCCCATGCTCCAACTGAGCCAGCCAGGTTTCCCTTGAGTTGCCCTTAAGTTGATTTTGTTTGATCTTAATATAGCTACACCAATTTTCTTCAGTTAATGTATGCTAGATGTCATCCATTTACTTTTTTAAATAATTATTGAGCTAAAACTCACCATTTCAACCATTTTTAAGTGTACAATTCAGTGATTTTTAGTATATTCATCATGTGCAACCAGCCACCACCATCTCTCTCTCTCTCTCTCTCTTTCTCTCTTTTTTAAAGATTTTATTTATTTATTCATGAGAGACCTAGAGAGAGAGGCAGAAACATAGGCAGAGGGAGAAGCAGGATCCCTGTGGGGAGCCCAGTGTGGGACTCGACCTCTGGCCCCTGGGATCATGCCCGGAGCCAAAGGCAGAGGCTCAACCACTGAGCTACCCCTCAGCTACTACTGTCTCATTCATCCTTTTGCTTCCCACCTTACCATCCTCTGTCTTAAATGCTGTATACAGAGTATGTAGATAGGTTTTGTTGTTACGGTTGTTTTGTTATTTATTTCTTAAATTTTTTTTTTTTAAGATTTTCTTTATTGAAGAGAGACACACAGAGAAAGGCAGACACAGGCAGAGGGAGCAGCAGACTTCCTGTGGGGAGCCTGATGTGAGACGCCCTGAGCCAAAGGCAGACGCTCAACCGCTGAGCCACCTAGGCATCCCTATTTCTTAAATTTTATTTATTTGAAAGAGAGAGACAGAAAGCACAAGCACAGGCAGGGCAGAGAGAAAGTGGCAAGCAGGCTTGATACTAGGACCTCAAGATCATGACTAGAGCCCAAGTCAGATGCTTAACCGACTAAGTCACCCATGTGCCCTATTATGGTTGTTTTTAAGTCCAAATTGAGAGTCACTATCTTTTTAAAAATTTTTTATTAAGTCTGTTTTGATTACGGATATATTTGGAATTATTTCTACCATATTATTTTATGCCCTCTTCTTCTGTCCTTTCCATACATGCACTGTACCCCCAAACATATATATGTACTCCTTTCATTTCCTTTCCTTTCCTTTCCTTTCCTTTCCTTTCCTTTCCTTTCCTTTCCTTTCCTTTCCTTTCCTTTCCTTTCCTTTCTTTTCTTTTCTTTTCTTTTCTTTTTTGGAGGGCTTTTTAAAAATTCTATTTGAGGGGGATCCCTGGGTGGCTCAGTGGTTTAGCGCCTGCCTTGACCCAGGGTGTGATCCTGGAGTCCTGGGATCAAGTCCCACATCAGGCTTCCTGCATGGAGTCTGCTTCTCCCTCCGCCTATGTCTCTACCTCTCTCTCTCTCTTTCTGTGCCTCTCATGAATAAATAAATATATAATCTTTAAAAAAAATTCTATTTGAGTTGCTGTTCAGTTTGGAAGGTTCTTGTATGAGTATTCTCTCAGAGACCACTGTTAAAAATTAAGCTTGCCCATATAATTTAAAATCTTAAAATATGGGGCGCCTTGGTGGTTCAGTGGTTGAGCGTTTGCCTCTGGCTCAGGGACCAGTGGTTGAGCGTTTGCCTCTGGCTCAGGGACCTCATGATCTTAGGGACCTGGGATCGAGTTCCGCATCAGGCTTCCTGCGTGGAGCCTGCTTCTCCCTCTGCCTGTGTCTCTCTCTACCTCTCTCCCTGTGTCTCTCATAAATAAATAAAATGTTAAAAAAAAAATCTTAAAACATTCTGCCTCTCTCCCTGTGTCTCTCATAAATAAATAAAATCTCAAAAAAAAAATCTTAAAACACAGTATCTCCACTGCTGAGCAATCCAGGGACCATACACACTTTAATCCGATCACTCCTTTCACCTTGTGTTTTAGCTTTGTTTAATTTTTACCCCCCCAAATTAGCATTATTATTATTTTATACAGTCATTATTTTAGATTTATTCCTGTACTTACCTGTTTCTTTGCTTACCATTCCTTATTCATTTTACACCTTCCTTTCAGACATAACTTTCTTCCAGAAGTATATGTTTTAGCACCTTCTTTGGAAATTTCTGGGTTTTGTTTTTATTTCATTCTCATTCTTGGATGTCAGCTCAAGACTGATTATCTCATTGAACTGTTTTTCTTTTTCTTTTTTTTTTTTTTTTTTAACTGTTTTTCTTAGCACTTTAAAGATGCTATTCTGGGGTACCTGGGTGGCTTAGTCGGTTAAGTGTCTGCCTTCAGCTCAGGTCGTCATCCCTGAGTCCTGGGATCAAGCCCCATGTCCCAAATCTGGCTCCCTACTCGGGCTCTGCTTCTCCCTTTTCCCCTCCCCCTACTTGTGCTCTGTCTTTCTCTCAAATATTTAAGAAAAAAAATAGATGCCATTCCATTGTGTTGTAGCTTACCTTGTTCCTATGAAAAAGTCTACTCTCAGTTTATTGTCATTTCTTTATAGTTCTCTCTGGTTGTTCTTAAGATTTCTTTTTGATTTTTATGTTCAACAGTATGGACTTTATGTCAGTCTTACTTGAGATATAGCATTGTTCCTAAATCTAATAACTTAGATCTTTCCTGAAGTTTTGAGAATCTTAGTCATTGGTATCTTTGAGTGTTGCCTCTCTCCCATTCTCTCCAGTCTATCTTTCAGGAATTCCAACTAGATGAATGTTACACTATCGCATTCTGCCTTTCACAAGTGATAATCACCCTTTGATATTTTCTGTCTCTCTGTGTTCCAGTTCATTGATTCTTTTTCTAGATATATTTATTCTTTAAGTAGGCCATTGTGTTTTACTTTTAAAGCTCTATTTGTTTCTTTTTCAAATCAGTTTAGTTGTTTCTAGGGGTCTCCTCTTCCTTCCGTGTTCTTAGATCTCTTCTTTGTATAAAGCTTGCTTTTAAAATATTTTGTATCTAACATTTCCATTGTCTAAAGTCTTATGGAGCTAATCATGCTCTTTATTTTTTCTGCTCTTACTCATTATTCCATCATCTTCTGAAGTCTTTGGCAATTTTTATTGTGAGCTTATAATGCATCCCTGATTTTAATCTTTAGGAATCCTGAGGGGTCTGGGTTTAAGGTACAATTCTCAATTAGAGGATTTGCATTTGCTCCTGTTATCTGTCCCCAGTGCTACCAAACCAGAAGTACTTTAACCTGTCAGGTTGGGATTTTTCTGGACCATACAGATAATGATTTTGAATTTTAATCAGAGACTTTTTTTTTCCACTTTAGGTAAGACTTGACACAATTGGGTAATTTTGCCACTGTATTTTTTTCTAAGCTTGTGCAAGGGATATCAATTTCAACTCCGCACCTTTGGCTTTTCCCTATAAATTGTATGTCTAAAAGGATATTTATAACTTCTTAAGCATTTTTAGATGTCTGGGATTTTTTTAGACTATCTAGTAATTAACATTGCCAGAAGAAGGTGTCTGGTGGTGGGTGTGTATGTGTGTTTTTATTGGTGAATGAATATGTATGTGCACATGTGTGAGTGTGTGTATTAAGATTAAATTGTTCATTGTGTCTTGGCACTATTTACATTGAATCTGGGAAGTTTATAAACAATTCTATTTGGCTTAGTAAACATATTTCATCATTGATATGACCACCTGGCAGTTATGTTTAATTATTTGGCAGTACTGTAATAATATGCAAAGGGTTACACATGTTTTAACTAAAATTATTTTATTTGATTGATGAAGCTTTTACATTCATAATTGTGTAAAAGTTGAAAGCACAGGTCTCTGGCATCAGACTACTTGGCTTCAAATGCCAGACTCTGGCTATGTGGCCAGAGGAAAATTAGTGAACTTCTCTGTGCCTAGATTTTCTCATCTGTAAAGTGGTAATTATAAAATATATCCTATGGTGATAATGATGTATAAATGAGATAGTTAAGTATTTAGCACAGAGGGCCTATGTTTGTAGTTATTGTTTAATAAACATTAGCAATTTCTGTGGTTATTTTTTCATCTTTCCTGGCCCAGTCTTTATATGTGTTGAAGGGGAAAAAATTAAAATTTTCTCCTTATATAATGTCTATTTCTTCCATACTGCTTTACTTTCCTGCATCTAGTCTTCCATCTTAACAGCTTCTTTCATGTATTTGGTAATTCTTGGTTGTCTACTCCTTAGCAAGAGAATGGGACTAAAAACTTGATTGGAATCTCTGAGCCTATCGATAAGAGGTGTTCACTGTAGGTTCCCTGTACCCCGTGTGGTCTTCTTGCCAGAGAACACCTGGTGTTAGTATCCTCCAGTCTTTCCTGGAGTGGTGAGAGTTCCCAGGCAGTACTCTTTTGATCTTCTGCCTGGAGGGTAGTGTTCTCGGAGCTGGGTATGGGGAGGACTCGGTCAGGAGAGAGTCCTCAGTATTCAACATCCTTTCCCAGCAGCTAACCAGGTTACGTAGTCTGCTGCTGGTGTACTCTACCCTCTGCTTTGTGGAGCCATCCTTTGAAACGTTCTCTTCTTTTGCCCTATCCAGAGAGAACAACCGTTCAGGCTCCTGCTGCAGTGAGGGAGGAGCAGTTAGTTGCCTTTTGGTGTAGAGTTGGAGAAGGAATCTGGAGCCTTAATTACTCCCGAAACCACTCTTACCCATTTCTTACTCTAGTGACTTCCCCTTCTCTCCCAGTTCCAAAAGTTCCTAGTGTTGTTAGTTCCCAAGCCCTTTGAAGACTGTGTTAAATCCGGCTTGTTCTGTTTGCTCCACTGCTGGCTTGTGAGTCAGCTTTCTCTAGTCTACTGTAAAGCCTGTTCATTTGCCCATCTGCTTTCCTGCTTCCCAGATGTTACTATTGTCACCTTTTCTGTTTTCCCTAGTGGGTTTCTATCTTTTTTTTTTTTTTTTTTTTTTTAAGTCCCTTGGACTGTAGTTTTTTGGGGGATTTTGGAAGGAGTAACATTAGTTGTGCATTGTGAATGTTCTTTTTGCCATCTTAACTTGCAAGTCTCGATTTTTTAAATGGAAATTGATAGTGTTTTGGGGGGGATCATAAGTGATATGTGCTTATTTGTAGATAATTTGGAAAATAGAAAAAATAGAAGACGGTTAAACATTACTATAATTGTATCATATAGAGAAAACTAATTAACATTTGATATACATCTGGTTTGTTTTCTGTATTTGTGTGTTTTTATGATACACATTCATGTTTTTTCATAATCGGAATCATTACTTTTACTTTTGTATCATGCTTTTTTCACCTAATAAGCCATTTTCCCATGTCAGAGCATAACTTTGGAAACATTTCTAATGGGTTTACAATATGGCTGTCATACAGCTTTGTCATGATTTATTTAAATATTGTTCTATTGATAAAGATTTATATTTTTAATATATATATTTTTTCCTAATCCAAATTAGACTGAGCTTCATGAAGTTAGAGAATGTCTTGTTCATGATTCTTTCTCCAATGCTTAACCCAATGTCTACCATGGAATGATTTCAGAGAATATTTTGTTAGGTAGATGAGAAATTTTGCATAAAAGACTGATTGTTTTCTTAAATTAGTTAGAATCTAAGAAGGACTCTTACTGAGTTAAAAGGCATAAAGTTTCTGAAGGTTGTTAATAATTTATTTTCAATGTGTTCTTTGATTTAGAATAAGAAACAAGGATGTAAAAATGAGGAGGTGCTTGCTGTACTAGGCCATGAACTGGGGCACTGGAAGTTGGGACACACAGTCAAAAATATCATTATCAGCCAGGTAAGTTGGAAGTGACAGTTCTCTTTGTATGGCATGGTAGTCAAAGGAGAAGTACAGCAGGCAGGAGAAGTAGTCTAGTTAGAGAGGCTAAGACAGACTGTAGCTGGGCTACCTGGCTTCCCCTCATGGCTCCCTGACTTAATATATGTGGCTTCAGGTAAGTTCCTTAAGCTCTCTCTGCCTCCATCCCTTGTTGAATGATATTACCCCCTAGGACTGATGTAAGAATAAATGAGTTAATACATGTAGAGTTTGGAGTAGTATGTGGAATCAGTAAGTACCATGACAGTGTTTATTGCTATTACCACCATTGTGGTCAGCTCCAGTGTCCCTCAGTTATAGGAACTGTGAAAATCAAAAGGCGTGAGCTTTGATAAGCTAGACATTAAAATGCTTTCTTTTTTCTTTTTTTAAGATTTTATTTGAGAGAGAGAGAGAGAGAGAGAGAGAGAGAGAGAACAAGAGCACACAGAGCAGAGGGAGAAACAGACTCTCTGCAGAGGAGGGAAGCCCAACGCAGGCCTCAATCCCAGGACCCTGGGATCATGACCTGAGCCTAAGGCAGACGCTTAATGACTGAGCCAATCAGGCGCCCCTAAAATGCTTTCTTTTTTTTTTTTTAATTTTTATTTATTTATGATAGTCACAGAGAGAGAGAGAGAGGCAGAGACACAGGCAGAGGGAGAAGCAAGCTCCATGCACCGGGAGCCTGACGTGGGATTCGATCCCGGGTCTCCAGGATCGCGCCCTGGGCCAAAGGCAGGCACTAAACCGCTGCGCCACCCAGGGATCCCAAAATGCTTTCTTTTTAAACCTTTTTTCTCATTTAGAAGTCATTATACATCTATTGAAGAGGACTGTAGTAACTAAACAAGAAAATAACAATTCCTTTAACATTCCTCCTCTGGGGTCTAAATCAGCTCTCTAAACCAACAGTTACCACAGTTGTTAGGCTCCAGGTGAAATAGCACTATATTCTGTTGACTGGTTCTGAGCAGATGTGGCCTTAGCTGAGTCTGAAGTGGGTGTTTTGTCTTGTTTTGTTTTGTTTTCATGTCAGATGGGTAATGTGCTAAGGTCATAACAAGGTTTGAGGGAGGCACATGTCCTACAATGGCGTAATAGGCTAATAGACTGTGTGCTCAGCAAAAGCCAGTGGGGGGAATATCTGGGTTGTTGGTTAATGCACTGACTCCATCCCTGGCACCTTGGCCTTTGTTCAAGAGCCCCTTGACCAAGTCCTAGAATAGCTGGGGAGAGAAGCTAACATCCGCAGAGTAGGTATCTTCACCTTACTGACAGCTTCCTTTGCTGTGGCCTCTTTTAGTGAACATTCACATTGGACTAAAATATTATACTCTGGGCTAATTTTGGAAGCTTTTCCACATACCCTATTTTCCACATCTTGTTAGCCATTCTTAAGTTCATTCCAATTCCCTGATCATCCAGCCAAACCATTATTTGCCCACTGCCAGTGATTGTATATTCTTAGCTCAGGCCTTCTGTCCTTCCAAGCTGAGTGAGCAATGAAATATACTACCCAAAGTTTCCCTCATTTAGAGTATTTCCTTTATTGTTGTCTTCCAAGTACAGCCCCAAGTGGTTCTGTAATGCCACAACAGTCTACTTTGAGCCAGTGCCAGCATAGTTGTACTAAGTTAATTGTAAAACAGGCTCACATTTTTCCTCCTCAATTAAATGATTATAGGGAGCTCCCCATGAGTAAGGGTTGATTGAGGGGGGTGGTAGCGTGGCAGGAGTTGACATACTAGGAGTATGATCCACTTGCTCATTTAATGTACTTCTCCCTTCATGACATCCTTCATTCCCACTTGCATATGTGCCGCTTATATCTGATTTGGAGTGCTTCAGGGCCTACCAGTTTTCTGGCTAGGTGGATCAACATGGCAGTCAGTTTAGGAAGGGCAGCTCAGATTGCAGGTTTGTAGTGTCCCACAATCAGGAATCAGTCTCTGGTAGGGCCCAATAGCAAACTAAAAGTTGTTTTTCAAAAGGCAAGTAGTTACTTGACAAAAATGGCATGCATAGCTTATTTTAACTCTAGGGGCCTTCACTGTGAGTGAAGTTTTCTGTTGGAGCTTGTCATGTTGAATCTACTGAATTATAAGGACTAAATGATAGAGCTGGTTGTGCTTCAACCCAGGCCAGCTGGCGAACCTTATGCTGAGCCCAACTCTAGGCTGGTAGCTTTTGAGTCATCTGGCAGATGGTTTAGAGCAGTACATTTGAATAGGGTACCTCTGGCCTCCAAGATCCTGACCACCCAGTACCCCTTTTACTCATATTTTGGTACAGATTTTTTATTTTTTTATTTCCCTCCCCTCATTTATTGTTAAAGGTACATCTACTTTTTTTTTGGACCTTAGTACTCAGTACAGCTCCAGTGGTTCTAAAAAGTAGGGAGTCTTGTTTTTTTGGAGCTTCCACATCAAGGTGAGTGGAAGGCCTTGTGTCTGATTACAATTTAGTGCAAACAGAGCCAGAATCCATTCTAGCCTTTTAGCTTTTTACAGAAAGAAAATACTCCATTGCTATTGGCCACTTCAGACTCTCAGTCATAGGAGGCTCCACTTAAACTTGCCTATCCATATAGAAACCTACAGTTTAGACATTTGGGGAAATTTTATTTTTCTTTCTAGGATAAAACTGTAAAATTACCCAAATAACTTTTTCTATGATTACACTAAAACTATTCGTAGTTAGAATCACACCATGATGTCTGATTCTAGTTTTTTGGTGCTTCTGATCCCATTGTGAAATCACCTTAGTAATAACTTAGGAATTTTGTGTCTTTCTTTCTAGATGAATTCTTTCCTGTGTTTCTTCTTGTTTGCTGTATTAATTGGTCGAAAGGAACTTTTTGCTGCGTTTGGTTTTTATAACAGCCAACCCACTCTAATTGGATTATTGATCATCTTCCAGTTTATTTTTTCACCTTACAATGAGGTAATGTATAATCGTTAAAGTTATCTCACATATGCCCTTGCATTTCAAATCTAGAACCTTTAGGATAGTGAAAAAAGAAATAAAACTATATTTTTAACAAGTAGATGATTTAATCCTTTCATTTGCTGGCCAGTCTAAGAAAGTAGCAGAAAAACCCAAGCCCAAATGAACAAATGCTTGCATGCTGCCAGCAGGGGTGGGGGTGGGGGGGTGAGTAGAGGACTAGACTTTAGTGATGGAAACCTTGATCTAACCTGTACCTCAGAGACTTGGTAGATGGAGATTAACTATTGGAATGCTATGTTCTAGATCACATATTCCCCAGTGCTTGGCTGAAAATCTTGTGTATGTGAGGGAATGAAACAATGATAGTTGAGTATATGTATGTATGTATGTATGTATGTATGTATGTATGTATATGTATGGCTAAATATGGGAGACAGTATGATGACACTGTTCCTCTGATTGTGTTCTCTGACTACCCGCTTCAGAATAGCCTTAAGGGTCCCACCTCAGGCCCTTTTGGTGTGTTATGGTAAGTGAGGTCAGATTGCTCAGTAGCGGGACTCCATGCAGGTGGTAAGGCATGGGTTAATGAGACTGTATATTAACAAATCTGATGATGGCAACATGTCATGATATTTAATAAATTAAGTCAAATTAAGCCAAGAAATAATATTGGGGATTTTGAGATGTTTCCATACAGAAAGATTCTTTCCTGGAGACAGGTTGTAAAGATTTTTTTTTTCTTTTCTTTTTTTTTTTAATTTTTATTTATTTATGATAGTCACAGAGAGAGAGAGAGAGAGAGAGAGGCAGAGACACAGGCAGAGGGAGAAGCAGGCTCCATGCACCGGGAGCCCGATGTGGGACTCGATCCCGGGTCTCCGGGATCGCACCCTGGGCCAAAGGCAGGCGCCAAACCGCTGTGCCACCCAGGGATCCCAGGTTGTAAAGATTTTAAGATAAACTAAATGAATCCTGTTTCTCCATTACAAAGGGGGAAAGGGTTGGAAAAGAAAAATAGAAAAGAATAGATCATATTTACATAGCATTGTCCATATAAACTAAGAAAGTTTCCCAAAGCACTGAGATTTACTACCTTTACATTCTTTTTTTTTTTAACTGAAAGTATTTTCTAAAATGCCTTATGCATTTTGTTACTAGTTAAATGGATTAGAGACACTTTTTGTTTTTAAGATTTTATTTTTAAGTAACTTCTACACCCAACATGGGGCTTGAACTCACAACCCTGAGATCAAGAGTCTCATGCACCACTGACTGAGCCAACCAGGTGCCCGTAGGGAACACTTTTTAATGATTTTGCCATTTCTGTCTTCTGTCGCAGTTCAGCCATGCCTTTAAGGACAGTGAGCTATGTATACTAATGACCTCCACTGCTTTTTAAGCAGTTATCCTACTTATTTAACTATTTTTGGGGGGTCTTTTCCTGTCAAGCTGATAACGCTTACTACAGTCAGTGTGACTCACTTACATCGTTATCCCTTTCTAGTTTTTTTTTTTTTTTTTAAGATTTTATTTATTTATTTATTCATGAGAAACACAGAGAGAGAGAGAGAGAGAGAGGCAGGGACACAGGCAGAGGGAGAAGTAGGCTCTGTGCAGGGAGCCCCACATGGGACTCGATAATGGGTCTCCAGGACCACACCTTGGGCTGCAGGCAGTGCTAAACTGCTGAGTCACCCAGGCTGCCCCCTTTCTAGTTTTCATCCTTAACCTACCCTAGATGGGGAAATTAGATCATCAAACTCATTAAGTAGCAGTTACCAGATTCTGATTTGAAGGGTCCCATTCTAAGTACAAGCATGCACAGTATTTAATAGTGTTCTCCTTTGTGGCAGTTAATTTGGCTGCTCAGAGAGTTTTTGTTTTGCTTATTTGCTTCCTTTTATTGAGTGGTTGAGTTCACTTCAAAAACCACCTAAATAAATGAGGGGTATTAGAGTAATTTGAAGTGTGATTAATCTGCAGAGATACTAGCAACTGTTTAAAAAATCTTGGAGAACCTAGAAGATTTGTTTCAAAAGGACTAGATATTTAAACAAAAAAATTTATGCTTAATGTCAGTGTTTGAGAAGGCATGATAAAAAAGAGCTGTTTTCCTCGGAAAGTTGGGAAAATTCCCCCTTAAGAAGAGTTTGGAAACCTACAGCAGAGCAGGCAGGTGCAGGTTAGTATCTGCTTATGTTTTTACTTTTATGTTTAATATGAGATTCAAAGAACACTTAAAATCAGATAGGTTGATAGAGACTAACCATTTTTTTTTTAAGGATTTTATTTATTTATTAGAAAGAGAGGGAGCATGAGTGGGGGGAGGAGCAGAGGGAGAGGAAGAAGCAGATGCCCCGCTGAGCAGGGAGCCTTACTGTATCCCAGAACACTGGGATCATGGCCTGAGCTGAAGGCAGGGGCTTAACCAACTGAGCCACCCAGGCGCCCCCACTTAATGATTCTATCCTGAAAAGTATATTAAAGATGTAGAAAGAAATTTCTGGCAGAATTCATTCAGGTGATAGCTTTGAATATGTCTAAGAAGGTATTAGGAACTCCCAGGAATTATTTTGCAACTCTCTTATTTGCTAGTAACAGTGAGAGGTACAAATGAGAGACTTTTTAAAACTTATTTTTTGTTTTGATGCTGAAGTATTTTAAGGTAAGAACTAGAATTCGTGCCATTCAATCTGAAGTACTCCAGTGTGCAAAGAAATTGTTTTCCCCTCGAAATGTATATCTTCTTTTTTTTTTTTAATTTTTATTTATTTATGATAGTCACACACACAGAGAGAGAGAGGCAGAGACACAGGCAGAGGGAGAAACAGGCTCCATGCACCAGGAGCCCGACGTGGGATTCGATCCTGGGTCTCCAGGATCGCACCCCGGGCCAAAGGCAGGCGCTAAACCGCTGCGCCACCCAGGGATCCCGAAATGTATATTTTCAAATGAAATTGGACTCCTTTGTAATGGTCATCATCAGTAACTGGATATTTATTCTGACAATTCTGCCGTAGCTCAGAACACTTTAGAAAATTCAATTTTGAGGTTTTCATTAGAGGCCGTAGCCTCTTATGTGTAATTAGTGAACAAGAGAAAGAGTCTGAGCAGAAATGACAACTTAACCTCTGATCCTGAGGAAGGTGGTGTGCGTGATCTGTGGAGGCACCGAGACTCTCAGTGCCACCACCTTCTAGCTGTGTGACTTCCACCAAGTTATTTCCGCTTTCTGAACATCACCTTCCTCACCTGTGAAACAGCAGTAAGAGTAACTACCATGGTAATTGTTAGGATTGTTGGGGAATACGTACAGTGCCTCCCTCAGTGGCTGGCACATGGCAGATTCTTAAAAATTAGTATTTTTTTGGTCAGAATAACATATAGACTTGGATATATATCTTTTTCTGGTCTGTTTGCTTGGGGAAGGAAAAAAGCTCAATTTATAATTTCCCACCTAGGTTCCCTAAATACTAGTGGTCTTTCTTTGAGTCTGCTGTTTCTTATCCTGAGCTGAACTTCCCCTGTAGGCCTTGCTCATGCAGCTGGCAGTGGCAGCAAAGAGGGGGGCAGTGGTTAAAACTCTTCTGTTTACTTTTTCAGGTTCTCTCTTTCTGCCTAACAGTCCTAAGCCGCAGATTTGAGTTTCAAGCTGATGCATTTGCCAAGAAACTTGGGAAAGCTAAAGACTTATATTCTGCTTTAATCAAACTAAACAAAGATAACTTGGGATTCCCTGTTTCGGACTGGCTGTTTTCAATGTGGCATTATTCTCACCCTCCACTACTGGAGAGGCTTCAAGCTTTGGAAAGCTCAAAACAAGACTGATGTGCCCAGGGTCTGCGACTCAAGACATTTCTGATTATTTCTGTCCTGACAGCATGTTCCAGCTCTTGATGTTTTTAAACTTTTTTTTTTTAAAGGGAAATTATTAAGTACAGAAAACCCAGATTTAAATACATTTAATATCTCATGTCAAAAATGATTTTAATAATCCATTTCTTAAAAACCACTCAAAACACATTTTGAGGCTTAATGTTTTTAAAGGCATGGTTTTATCTTTCACATCTAATTTACCATCATCTTTTAAAATTATTTGAGAAATACAAAACTTGTTTTATTCACACACTTATATGGAATCTGCATATAATGTGTTTGGGGGCATATATTTAATAGAGGAACACCACCTCAGAGTCCTTTCTGTGAGGCAGAGACAGTGGTCCCAAATCATTGTGCTCATACCTAAATTGAGATTTGTTGTTATTTTCATGCTATTGTGACCTAACCTGGCCAATCATTGTTTTAAGTAAGGAAGAAAATAATCAGTAAGGCTGATGTTATTTAAATGAAAGCAGTTAGAGATATGTTCTACTGTTCTACCAAATTTCTCTGTTGCCCGTCTTGCTTCACACTGATCAGGAGCCTCTAATAGTGCTCTGAAATTTGAAATTATGTTTAGAATGTTTTAAATCACTGGGTTTTGTTTTTGTTTTTAGGAAAATATCAATCTTTACCTTTCTTTCTACCTGATGGATACGACTCCATTAGAGGTAAACTAGTATATTTCAGAACACTCAGCTTTTTCCTCATCTATACTCTTTTATTCAGTAAATAGTGCATCCTTCACTTAGCAGAAATTGCCCTATTGAACAGGTTTTGCTATTTTTAAAGTGGCAGAATGTGGAAAGAAGGAGAAAGGAAGTGGTAAGAGATGTAAGGGTGAAACGATGATTCTCTTATGGTGTTTCAGGAAAAAATATAGTTTTATATCTCTTTCAAGGACAGAAGAGTCTCAGTTTTTATTTTTGTAATTTTTATCAGGAAGTCATAAGTACTACTCAATCAGACCTGGTTTCCATTTTTGAAAATTACGATTCTTGATGTGCAGCTAATTTTTATTTTCAAAACAGATGTCATGAAAGATTTCCGGTTTTCAAAGCTGTGTGTTTGACTGCTTCAGATCTCTGTCCATTTTCTGAACGAGAACTTACTTTGTGCCTAGAGCTCCCACCCTCTGGTAATGTTTCCCTTCTGAGCATTTATTCCAAAGTGGAATCAACTGTGTACCTTTGGTATCTGGCCAGAAAGTCTTTTACTCAGCTCATATTTGGGTAATGTCTTTACATGGAAGTATAACAAAAATAAAGATCTAGTTTAGTACTGCATTATTTATTTTCCTAAGGCTAAAGAGGAGCAGTCTTTTGCTTTTATCCAGCATCCTTTATCTGTGGATTCACGCTGTGATTACTGCCTTTCCTTCCTTCTGTGCCTTTCAATACAAATTTCATTTCTGCACAAGTGAAACATTAAAAATTGCCAATGCAGATTAATGGACTTTGTCTTTGATTTGACAAAATTGTGTGTCATTTGTTACCTAGAGGTATGTTTATTTCCTAAGAGGACTTGGGGGCTAGTCATGAAGAGTAGGAAGAAGCAGCCTTACCGTTGACTGATGTCAATGCTGCGCTGTGCCTGACCCACACAGTCCTCTTCTGTGCCTCCCTCCTGTTCCACTCCAGAACGCCACTGGGTTTTGATGTTTCATCAGAAGCTTCATTTGGAACCACTCCTCCACTTCCATCTGCTCCGATGGTCTTGGGCCTGTCTGGTCTGCTCCAGCTGCCTCTTTGGGCTCCTTTACCTGTGGCAGCAATAACTTGCTTTTTAATATGTAATTGTTTTGACCTAGTCCTCTCCAGTTTATTGATGGCAGAGGCATAGGGATGGCCGGACAGTACCAGTAGGTTCTCAAGGTATTGACCAATCAGGGGCTGGAATAGAGAGGCCAGCCAAGGAAAGAGGTGGCACTCTGGACCCTAATACTCAGAGGATCTGCAGGGGGCAGGATGAAGCAGATCCGGGCCTCAGGTAAAATGGCATGACCTCAGCAGTATTGATCTCTAAATCTAAGGTAGAGTCTCCATGAATGTAGAGTATACACTGCCTTTATCTAACATAGCCCTTTGTGGAAGCCTGAGAGCTACTAGTAAATTTTGTCTCTGTTTAGGATAGGAGCAGAGTTCCTAGGATTAATTCAGTAATTTTAGTTCCATTGATGGTGCCACCTTGCCCTTGGTCTTTATATTCTCACTGTCATCCTTAATCCCTTGTGTGGTATTCCCCTCCCTGAGGAAGCATTCTTCTGCTTGGTCTTCTTCATCAATCCTTTGGATTCTTCTGCACATATATGCTCTGTGTTGCTTTGACTGTTTTGAGTGTTTTATCATCATTAGCAGAAAGTTTACTAAGTACTACCTGAGGGCTCTAAGTTCTGTTCTAGTTGCTCTATACAAAGAAAATTATAGGGAACTTATATTCAAAAACTTATGTTTCAAGACCACAATGAGTGAGCAAGTAACTTGTATATGGAGCTATACATATAGTTTGGTGGGAGGCAGAAATAACCCGTAGTGGGATGGTATAGACAGACAATATGGATAGGAAAAACTCTGGGTCTTCTCATCCAGGATGGATTCCAGGAAGGAGGATTTTCCAAACAATTTGACCAGAGACAGATAGGATGACACACACCCCCATGTTTTCTAAAAATCTGTGAAACCAGAATTTCCTACACCCAGTAGCAGGATGAAGCCAGCATCTCAGATACCAGCCTGCGCCTTCAGATCAGAGCTCCTCTCTGGCTCAGGAAGGGTGTAACTTCAGGGTTAAGATCCAGGGTTCTAGAATCCAGTGTACCATATACCACTTACTAGGAAAATTTTGGGTAAGAAACATGACTGAGCCTTTATTTCTCCATCTGTTACTTAGGAAATACCAAGTCTTCACTCTACCAAACTGTGCTCCAGGCTCTGGGAGATATGTTAGTAAATAGGTGATAGAAAAATCACCCCCTCATGGAGTTCACATTCTAGTGTGGAGGGAGGTAGACAATAAAAATACATATAATAGATATTAAACAGTGATACATGTCTTGGTGAAAAAGGAGAGCTGTATACATGTGTATGGGGAGTGGGAGTTGCAATTTATTTTTTTAAAGATTTATATTTTAAAGTTTTTTTTAAAGACTTATTTTTAAAGATTTTATTTATTTTTTTAGAGAGCAAGTGAGAGAGTGAAAGTGCATGATCTGGGGGAGGAGCAGAGGGAGAGGGAGAAGCAGACTCCCCACTGAGCAGGGAGCCAGACGTGGGGTTCCATCCTAGGACTCCAAGACCATGACCTGAGCAGAAGGCAGATGTTTAACTGATTGAGCCACCCAGGTGCCCCAAGAGTTATTTATTTTAGAGAAAGAAAGCTTTTGCATGCACGCAAACGGGGAGGGACAGAGGGAGAGAGAGAATCTCAGGCAGATTCCATGCTAACTGTAAAGCCCAATGTGGAATTTGATCTCAGAACCCTGAGCTGAAATTAAGAGTGGGATGCTTGACCAGCTGAGCCACCCAGGTGCACCAGGAGGTGGAATTTAACATACAGTGATCATAAGGTGTTGCTAGAGGTAATGTCCACACAAAAACCTGATGGAAGTGAGTAGGTGATTTGTGGGAAGTGGGTGTTCTGGGGAAGAATGTTGCAGGAGAAGAGAACCACAAGTATGAAGACCTTGATGTGGGAGTGAGTGGTGTGTTTGAGAAACCCCATAAGGCCAGAGTGTCTGGGATGGGATATACCAAAAGGAAATAGTGGGAGGTACAGTCAGAAAGGTAGGGATAAGGTAGTTTTTACAGAGTCTTGTAGGCTGTTGAAGAATTCAGGCTTTTCCTAGAGTACAGAGGAAGCCATCAGAGGGTTTTGGGCCAAAAAGAGACATGATCTAATCTCAGTTTTAGCAGAATCACTCTGCTTGCTCAATTGAGGAACAGGGGTGCCATCAGTGGACTAATTAAGTGGATTAGTTGATCAGAATACTTCTGGCAAGAACTAAAAATGGTGCCTGGGTGGTGGTCAAGAAGGTGGTGAGAAGTGATTGGATTCTAAATGTATTTTCAAGGCTGGAAGAACAGGATTTGCTGATGGAGAAGATTTGAGGTGTGAAAAAAGGAGTAGAGGATGATTCCAGTGTATACTGAAAGCATGGAGTTGCCAGTAACTGAGATGGGGAAGGAGGAAGGAAAAGGGCATTCCAGAGGGGAAGGTTGGGACTTGCACAGTGGGCAGCCTAAACTTGAGATGCCCACCAGACTTCTTAGTGAAGATGTTGAGGCAGTTGGAGAAATGGATTGATTTAAGGGGAGAAGCCTAGGTTAGGGATGTGGGGATGGAATTTAAAGCCATGAAACCAAGGGAGGTTGCAAGACGAGTGTGAGAACAAGTGCTCCAAGGACAAGCCACGTGGCACTCTGACCTTCATGACCTTTATGTACTGGGAGATGAGAAGTCAGCAGAGGAGTCTGAGAAGGACCGTGTGGTGAGCTGGAAGCCAAATCAGGCAGTGTTCTATTCCCATAAAGGGGAGCAAAACTATGGGATGGTAGCAGTAGGTAGAAGTCAAGTCAGGAGGGTTATTATATTTAACAGGATGAATAGGGATAATACCTGTGTCAGGATTGCTGTAAGGGTAGAATAAGATCGTGTTTGTAGGGTGCTTAGCATGGTATCTGATAATAAAAGCTCAGTAACTGGTTAATAGCAATAATAGGGGCAGCCCTGATGGCCCAGTGGTTTAGCACCGCCTGCAGCCCGGGGTGTGATTCTGGAGTCCCGGGATCGAGTCCCGTGTCAGGCTCCCTGCAGGAAGCCTGCTTCTCCTGCTTGTGTCTCTGTCTCTCTCTCTGTCATGAATAAATGAATAAAATCTTTAAAAAAATAGCAATAATAGTTAATAATTTACAATAATTGCTATGATATAAATAAGCACGAGAGACAAGTGCCTAACCCAGCTGGCAACTGCGGGGAGGGGAGGATCAAGTTTTGAACGAGGAATAGGAATCAGCTAAGGAAGGGTGAGAGTGGTATTCCAGGGAACAGCAGGTACAAAAACATCAGAACATGGGGCTTTTTTTTTTTTTTCACATATTTATTTGACAGAGAGAGGGAGAAAGAGCACAAGCTGGGAGAGCAGCAGAGGGGGAGAGAGAAGCAAGCCCTCCACTGAGCAGGGAGCCCGAGGTGAGCTCGATCCCAGACCGTTGGGATCTCGACCTCAGCCGAAGGCAGAGACGCTTAACCCACTGAGCCATCCAGGTGCCCGGTACATGGGGCATTTTAGGAATTGCAAGAAGTTAGGAGTGACAAATGACTGAAGAGGAAGAGGGGTCAGGCCCAAGGGCTTGTGTGCCATAATAACGCCTGTGGATATTACCCCAAGTAATATTCATTTGGCCAGTATGTATGAAGTTCCTGCTAAGTACTAGGTATTGTTGAAAACTCGGAGGACACAGCAGGGAACAAAACAGGTAAAGTCCCCTGCCTTCATGGAGCTTACATAGTGGAATGAATGAATATTTGCTGAACGAATGAGTGAAAAGGAGAGATCGACAGGGTTGGAGACGAATTAGCGATGGGGGTGAAAGCCAACGAGTTAAAAGATGGTCCAGGTTTCAGGCCTGGGCCCCTGGTAGGTGGTATAACTGGTCACTGAGATAAGGTATCAGTGTTGAAGAAGCAGTTTGGGGGAAGGATAGGCAAAGGGGCAGAGGACACCGTGCTCCTCACCCACCTAGAGCTAGAGCCACTAGACTTCGGTTGACTGTGACCTCATGGCAGCATGACAGGCCCAGTAACCAAAGCAACTGGCAGTGGGTCCTACCACCAGTCAAAGCCTTCTTCTGGGGATAAGGACAGGCTCCCCATTTATCCTGAGACTTTTTCTGCCCTTCCCCGGCTCTTTTACAGCAGCCTCTGGACTGCTTGCTGTTCTTGGGCAGTGCTCACCTGGCAGAGGACCTCGTCAGCTTCTGTGCCCGCCTAGTGCCACCATAGCAACGCCCACTCCGAAAATTGCCAAAATACCTGGCAGCCAACTAGAGATCCTAATTGTCAGTAAGACGCCCAAGCTCTGGCCGAAAGCCCTGTCACTGTTGACTTAACAGCGTGGCTTGGACGCTGGCCATCTGGGCTGAAAGATTAGTGACTTACTAAATTACTTGCAACAAAAGCCCATCATCCAGACTCCGGGACCTCTGCCAGGGGCAGGTTTGGGACCCTGAGTCCTCACAGGCTACGTGATGGAGGAGAAGCTGCTGAGCCTCCGGAAAGGAGGTTCCTCCTCCATGAAGGAGCCGGGCCCACTTGATGCAGTGCTCCGTTAGGCCGCCCGAATCCCCCTTTTCCTAATTACTAACAGGGGAGTTGAGTTCCTACTTTGTTTCTGTTACACCAAGACTTTTGTCTCTTGGTTCAGTTGGGGGAGGTTCATTCTTGCTGGTGAAGGGAGGAGCCTGGACGTTGTGGGCCCTCTTGGAACACGCCTCAGCCCCACACAAGCTGAGACCAAATCCCCTCCTTCCCGGTGTGAGGCTTGGTGGGGTCTTCCTTTCAGCATCCCGAGCATACTCATCTACTTAATAACTACTTATTGAGCACTTGCTATGTGCCAGGCATGTTTCTGGTTTTGAAACTTTTTCTCTTTTCAAATGCTTTTTTCGTGTGTGTGTGTGTGTGTGTGTGTGTGTGGACACTTAAGTTCTGTTCTTAGCAAGTTTTAATTATACAGTATGCTGTTTCCAACTGCAGTCACCATGTTATTAGATCCTGACACCGGGCACTGTTCTATGTGCAGGTTCCAGAATGAAGCAGCAAACGAGAGACCAAAGTTGCTGCCCTGCAGAGTTTATAGGATATTGTCGAATAGTGACAAGTGCAAGGACATAAAGCATGGGAGAGGAATCTGGAATATTAGGTGGGGATATGAAGGCCACTTTGGAGTAAAGACCCGAAGTGAGGGCACCGGCAGTGATGGTATTTTGGGGAAGAGCACTCCCAACAGGGGGCTGACACATGTGTGGCACAGCATGTTTGAGGAGCAGCACAGGGGCTGGCATGGCTGGAGTGGGATGTACCAGGGTCCCAGTGGAGACATGAGGTCAGAGACGCTTAGGAGAGTCTCATAGATGCGGTCTTCCTTAGTGAGATTCAGCCTCCGGGAAGTCTTGGGGCACCGGTGCCGAGGAATCCACAGCCCCCCTCCAGCCCTTTCAGATGCCGGAGTCAGAAGGAATGAGGTGTAACTATAGGATTCAAACCCCTCCTCCCGTGGCAACAATCCCCCAGTGGACATGGTCTCTGAAAAGTTGCAGAGAGGGCCACGGAGAGAGCCCAGAGCACACGGGGAAACCTCAAGGTGCACCCCGGCTATAAGCCATGTCTTCACACGCTAGGACAAGCACTGTGACTTGGCCTAGGGAAAGGGAGCCCCCTCCCCACCTGCTGCTCCCACCCTCCTCCCCTGCCCCCCCACCAGCCTGCTCCAGCAGCTGCAGCAGAAGTGGGGCCTCCTGGGGGAGGGGGGTGGGGGCTGGGATGCTGTGATACAGGATTTGTCAAAGCATTGAGGGTGAAGCCACCTCTGTGGCCCTTGGAGCTAGGGGCTATGTCACCATATCTTTCCTTTTGTCCCTTAGCTGGGGTAAGGGGACTGAGACCTCACTGGTGTGTGTGTGATGGGGCAGGGGAGGGAGGCCTGGGAGTGCATTAGTGAGAGTTCTCTGCCCTGCTGGTCGGAGGGGAAGGGCACCCCGGCTTGGTTGGGGACCTAGTGCCAACATTAGGGTGAGGTGTAGGAGGACCCAGACTTCAGCAAATGCTTGGGTCTCACACTGGAGGCCTATGCCTTCACGGGGGGCTGAGGACAGCAGAATGCTTCGTTTGGGAACAAATGCCCAAATCAATAATGGAGCATGGGGATTGGTCACTCCCTGGATAGCAAAAGCTTCCATCCTTTTTTTTTTTTTTTTAAAGATTTTTATTTATTCATGAGACAGAAGCAGAAACAAAGGCAGAGGGAGAAGCAGGCTTCCTGTGGGGAGCCTGATGCAGGGACTTGATCCCAGGACCCTGGGATCATGCCCTGAGCTGAAGGCAGACGCTAAACCACTGAGCCACCCAGGTACCCTAAAATCTCTCATCCTTGCAGGGTCCAAGGTACCTGTCATGACCCCCCACCACCACCACCCCACACACACCCCCACCCCCACTTTGCTGCCCCTGCTGCCCGGAGCAGCCTTCCTGGCCTACATAGCTCTAAGGCTGGAAGTGCCCAGGGGCACAGATCAGATGTGAGCCAGTCTCCCCTGGACGTCTCTCGAGGGAAAGTGGCATGAATGTCCCTTCTGCTCTCATCCGGTGCCACAGATCTGGGAACCCCTGAAGGCAAGAACCAAGTCTTTGGGTCTTTCGCTATGAGTTCCCGCACCAGGGCCAGCACAGTGGGTCTCCAGAGGACCTTCCCTGCGCTGGGCCCGGCAAGACGCTGGGTGTGTCCTCCTGGGACTTGGCTGGGTCCCTGCTACAGCCGTACAGAGGCTGTGAAGGGATTTGCCCAAAGTTACACAGCAGGTCACCGTCCCGACTCCACCCCAGGTCCTTCCCACAGATATTCCCCGAATGTCCCCTGCGTCCTCATGCCCACATTCAGGGTGCCCCGAGGAAAGCGCATGCCGCCCCTCCAGGGCCCCTGACCCTCCTGCCCAGACGGGGGGTGGGGGGGGTGCCGGGCAACAACCTCCCGCCCCCAGTCCACCAGAAATGAACTCCAACTCCCATCTTAGTTTGTACCCAAGTCGGGGGCGGGGGGGGGGAGTTTATTTACAGAAAGGCTGGGGTGGATCTCAGGGTGGGTGGGGGTAAGGCCAGGAAGAGAAGGGGGAGGGGTGCTTAAATACTCAGATGGGAGGGACGCAGGGAGGAAGTAGTGGGGCCGCTTCAGACGGCCACCTCGGGGTGGGTCACCCACCAGCAGTCACCCAGCAAGTCCAGGGGAGGAAGGTGGGCTCAGGGACCGGCAGAGACCTCAGTCCACCTGCCCCAAAGAGGTGGCCACTGGAGGACAGCACAGATTACGGAGACATTTGCTTTGGTACCTTGTGAGTCGTGCTCTGGGAGGAAAGCCACCTCTTTGGAGCTGGGACTCTCCAGTGACCCTTGCCGTCTGTTGGCCTCACCTTTTCATCCCAATGCCCTCCCTTCGCTTCCCCCGAATCTTAGAATTTCCTTTTCCTCAGGACTCCAGGGTCCCGGATGGAAGGGTCTGGAAAGCTGGCTTCCTGGTCTGAGGGATGGGGTGCGTGTCCACCCCGCTGGAATCTAGTCCCCCCCCACCCCCCAGGATGCCCGCCAGGCTCTGTCCTGGCCTCCTGCTCATGGCCCTTTGATGGATCCGGGCTCTGTGAGGCGCGCAGAGGCGTAGGCCGAGGCTGCCAGGCAGGCCGCGGGCTCACAGAAGCCGGGCAGCCCCGCGGGGCCCGGCGGACCCGGTCGGCCTGCTTCCCCCGGGGCCCCTGGGGCGCCGCGGGCCCCGTCCTTGCCGTTGATTGCCTGCCCGGGCCGGCCGGGGAGCCCTACGGAAGGGAGAAGACCCCGCCGTCAGGGGCACCGCCTGTCCCAGCGCCAGGGGGGCAAGTGCTGTTTTTCAGGGAGGCAGGCGGGGGGGGGGGGGGGGGGGGCAGGACGGAGCCCACCCAGTGCTCCTGGGTGTTCCAGAGGGACCCGAAGCTGGAGGAATGGGGCGTGGGCGAGCAGGAGAGGCCTCCACGGCAGAGACCCGGTGTCTGCGGGTCATGAATCCCAGGGCCCCAGGGGCAGGGCCAAGGTCTTACCTGGGATCCCGGGGGGCCCAGGCATCCCGGGGTGCCCGCGTCCCATCTCTCCCCGGTCACCCTTCTCTCCACGTTTTCCTGCGGAGAAAGAAAGGAGCTGTCGTTTTGCAGAACTGGAAATTCAAAGTTTGCGACTTTGGTTGCTATTTCATGTCCCATTTCCCACGCAGCAGTTATTCCTGTTTTGTTCTAGTTTTATACTAAAAAGAAGTTGGAAATGTCGGTAGAACTGGTTACACAGAGGAGAGTCCAGGGCAGGTGGCTCGGCGGTTTAGCGCCGCCTTCAGCCCAGGGCGTGATCCTGGAGACCCGGGATGGGATCGAGTCCCACGTCGGACTCCCGGTGCATGGAGCCTGCTTCTCCCTCTGCCTCTGTGTGTGTGTGTGTGTGTGTGTGTGTGTGTGTGTGTCTCATGAATAAATAAAATCTTTTAAAACTAAATAAAGGAAAGTCCAGGCAGAATGGAAGGTACAGCCGGTCGGGTTCATTACGGAGAGCGTCTAATGAGCATCCAGCCAGCCTTTACCATGTTCCGACGCTACTGAAATTACCTCCACGTGTAATCCTCAGGACTGTATGAGGCGGTGCTTACTAACCCCCCGTTTACAGATGAGAAATCTAGGGCCCAGGGAGATTATCAGGAAACTTGTCCAGGTCCGCAAGGGGAAAGTAGCAGAGTCTGGACAGACACCTGTCTTGTGACTCGAGTTTGCGTGCTTTACGACTTTGCTACGCGGCTTCCAGAGACACAGATGTTTACGGGGCACCACTAAGCAAATTTACAACAACCCCTCTCCCCCAAACCCCAAGTTATAAAATAGTACATTCATTTCCATCAATTTGCTACTGAGAAAGCCCAGGAGTCACATATGACTTCTGGAACCCTTGGCGGAGGGAACAGGGGATCCTGAGGGGGGATGAGGAGAGAAACCAAGAGGCTGAGCCATCAGCCCACAGAGCCCATAACCCCACCTGCACCCCGATCAGCACTCACCCTTGGGGCCGGTGTTGCCAATCTGACCCACGGCTCCCACGATGCCAGGAACGCCCCGAGGGCCAGGGTGCCCATGAGGTCCCTGCTTGCCTGGGTACCCAGGAGGCCCGGGGGGTCCTGGCGGACCCACCATCCCGATGGCACCCAGGGCCTCCCGCTTGGCACTCACAGCGACCTCTGCCAGTTGCTCTGGAGGGAGGGAGGTCAGTGAGATGGGGTCAGCTCAGTCCAGCCCGGGCCCCAGGTGTGAAGACCCCCAGGTGTGGAGACGCGTGAGCCACGAGCGTCCTGCCCCCTCCTCCTCCTCTGCCTTCGCGGAAACCGAAGACCAGCGAGGGCGGAGGAGGGGCCGCCCGCCCTCACCTTGCATCATCTTCATCATCACGGTCACGATGTGCTGGTCGCTGGCGTCCCGGCCCTGCGGGCAGAGGCGGCCTCCAGGAAGAAGCTCCGCCGGCCCCGGCCCCGGCCCCGCCCCGGCCCCGGCCCCGCCGACTCACCGCCACGCCCTGTCTCCCGGGCAGTCCGGGCACGCCTCGGTCTCCCGCCAGTCCTCGAGGGCCGGGGGGCCCGGGGTAGCCCTGCACCCCCGGGGCGCCCGCATCCCCGCTGGGGCCCGGGTAGCCGGCTTCTCCGCGGACTCCTTGCTGCCGGGGCGGAGCGCGGGTGAGACTTCGCACGTGCCGGGGAGGGGGGGAGGGGAGCAGCGCCCCGGGTAGGGGGAAGGCGGCGTCGCAGGGGCTGGACTCACCTGTCCCTTGGGCCCCGGCTCGCCGGACTCGCCCTGCAGGTACAGGCAGCTCGGTCACCGGGCGCTGAAGCCCCGCCCGCCCCGCGCGCCCCGCGCCGCCCCGCCCGCCCCGCGCCGCCCGCTCACCTTCTCGCCTTTCTCTCCCCGGAGGCCGGCCACCCCCGGGTCGCCCTGCAGATTAAGCACCGCGGGTCAGAGCAGCGGCGGCCGCCCAGCCACCTCCACCCCCCATCACCCCCACCTCAACCACCCATCAGCCCCACCTCCACCCCCATCACGATCCCCACCTCCACCCACATCACCCCCACCCATCGCCCCCACCTCCACCCCCCATCACCCACCACACCCACCTCCACCCCCATCACCCCCATCCCCGTCACCATCACCCACGCCTCCACCCCCCATTACCCCCACCTCCACCCCCTATCACCCATCACCCCCACCCCCCATCACCCATCCCTCCCACCCCGCCGCTGCCCAGGACGCTGCTACTCACCACGCTGCCGCGGGGGCCGGTCTTCCCCGGGAAGCCCTGCAGCAAGCGGGGAGGCAGGGCTTGGTGAGGTCACGCCCCCCCTTCTGGCCACACCCCCTGCAGCCCGCCGCGCCCCGCCTCGCCCCTCCAGCCCGCTCCATCCCCCGCACCCGGCAGGTCTTTGGGCCTTGCTCCCAGGTATTTTCCAGCCCCTTCTGTACCTTGTCTCCCTTGATGCCTGGCAAGCCTTGGGGCCCTGGAATTCCGGGGGGGCCCTGCTCCCCCTTGGGGCCCTGAGGAGACAAGAATCCAGAGCAGTAAATGGCAGGGGGCGCCCAGGCTGCTCCCTGCTGCCCCTCCCAGCCACCTCCACTTACCTGCCGTCCCTGAGGGCCTGGCTGCCCCACCGGCCCCCTCTCACCCTGGTCACCCTGAAACGAAAAGAAAGGATGAGGAGCACGGGGTCAGCAGGGGCACCCCCCCAGCCCCCTCTCCGACCCCGATCCTGCTGGTCAGGGTGCCCTCCCCTCCGCTGTCCCAGCTTGGAGCCCCTTGCTCCGCGTCATACACCAGCGATCGGCCCTTGCTGGGAAGGCCCCACGCAGCCTGGGCAGGACTAGGCGGGTGCTGGAGCCTTGGTAGGACCCACATCTGGGTCCCCGAGTGCCCGGGGAGCGGGCAGGCGGCAGAAACCGCTGTGCCAGGCCCTCACCTTCTGCCCCATGATGCCTCGGGGTCCGATTTCTCCTTGAGGTCCTGGCTCTCCCTGGGGGTCAGAAATTGGGAGTGAGCCGTTGGCCCCTGGCTGCCCTGGGCCTCAGCTGAGTCACTTCATCAGGGAAGCCTTTCCTTGTGCTCTGTCCTTCGGGTCCCCGTACTCCTCCTCCAATAGGACCCACAGCTGTAGTTACTATCCTGTGATCGTAGGTTCAAGATCCGCCTTTTCCACTACACTTTAGCTCTGAGTGAGAGACTGTCTCGTCCAACACAGCTACAGGGATTTGGTGAATGTTTATGGAATGAATGATTGAATGAATGAATGACTGTCTGCTGGATTCTTAGCTCGGGTCAGTGTGGCCATCGGAGGAGGGGACACCCATACAGGACAGAACTGATCCCCACCATCACTGCATTGTACATAGAGAAACGACCACCCAGAGAGGAAAAGGGAGCACCCCTGGGTCAGTGGGGTCAGTGGCACAGCCCAGACTGGGATCCAGGGCACCCCCCGCACTAGGGCTTCACCCCACACCTCACCCAGGCCTCATATGCTGGGTGCAGGGTCTTCAGGCCTGGGAGGGGGGCCAGTGCAAGAGCCCTGTGTTCTGGGGAGAGCACTTACCTCCTTCCCAGGGGGACCAGAGAATCCAGGGAGGCCCTGCTGGCCTGGTTCACCCTGCAGGAAAACACAGTTTTAAGGTGAGTCTGGGGGGCCCAGGCAAGCCCTTGACCTTGGGGAGCCTGGTGAACCCTAAACAGAATCTAGAACCACATGAATTGGGGATACGGTGTTTTTGGTCAGGTCTTCTGGAGTCCACAGATTTTCCCGTATTTGTTTCCTCCTCTGGATTGGGAGCCGTGTCTCTTGTCCCCAAGGAGGGCAGGGGGAGGGGGCAAGCGGGAGGTGGTGAGGCCCAAGGGGACTTGTGTCCAGGCCATGTCCTTGAACCTGGGGTGAGGCCTGGCCTTGCAGTCTTTGAGCCATGCCCCTGGACCCTGCCCGCAGGCTCCCTTGCTCAGATGAAGCCAGTTCTGTCCCCAGCCTGGAGTCACCATACCTTGTCTCCCGGGCCTCCTTTTGTCCCAGGCTGGCCCGGCACGCCCTGTAGAAAGAAGTTGGTATCAGTTTCTACCCTGGCTTTGGGGAACCCCAGGCATCTCCGGCTTTACCTCCCATCCCCAATCCAGATCCCCTCCTTTGGGAGGCCCAGTCCTGGCCTCACAAACCTGACTGAGCCCTGAGCCCTGGTGGGAGTGGGGGTGTGGGGGTGTGTGTGGGAGTGTGTGGAGGGGTGGCACAGGGGCCTGCAGCCTGCAGGGAGGAGAGGAGGCCCCTGCGCTAACAGGCACACGTGAACACATGTAGGAACGTGCTCTGCACCTGGGCGTGTTATCAGGCTTTGGCCTCAGTGCCCCCAGCAGGGAGGGAGGCGAGGCGCCCATGGACTGGGCTCCCGGAAGGCGTGGGATGGAGGTGGCCCTGAACGGTGACAAGGCCCAGAGAGATGGGGAAGGGCGGTCCAAGCAGCAGCTCCTGCAAAGGCCTGAAGGTGTGGGGTTAGAACAGCCAACAGCCGAGAAAGGGGAGGACCCGGGGGCAGTGGCTGATGAGGATGGAAGGGTAGGGTGGCGTCAGTTAGGGTGGGCTGTGAGGACAAGCACTGTGACTGTCCTGTTCACAACTCTCCCTGCCACTCAGTGTGCCCCGGGGACTCTGTCTTGGAGCACTGGATGGAATGGCTTTCCTGGAAGCAATGGGGGCCACGGAGAGCACTTCAGTGGGGAGGAGCCAACACAGGGAATCTGAGTGGCCACAGAGATGGTGATGGGGCCTGGGCTGCGTGGGGACAAGGACTAGAGCGAGAACCCTGGGTGTGTGTTCACACCCAGCCTCATCAGCCACCCATGCCGCCAGGAGGGAGTGGGCAGCCCTGAGGAGGAGAAGCAGTGTGCCCGTGGGGCAGCCCCTGGGATCCCCCCACTCACCGCTAGGCCTTGGTGGCCTTGGTTTCCTGGCCGCCCTGCCTGTCCCGCACTGCCCTGGGAGACACGGAGAACAGAGGCACAAGTGAAAGCCCCAGCAAGAGGGTCCATGGCTTCCACTCAAGTGCCAGTAGGGAAACTGAGGCCCAGAGGCAAGCAGGGCTGTGTCCGTGACACACCTGAGGATCCCAGGCTCCTAGGCCTCCGGGATCAGTGTGATGAGACTGGCCTGAGCCAGGAGGGACCCCGACCCTCCCAAACCCACCGGCAGTCCCCACTCCTACCTTCATGCCTGGCGTGCCTGGGGTCCCATCCTTGCCATCGATGCCTGGGGGCCCCTGCTCAGAAGGAAAGTTGAAGGGAGACTCACAGTGGGGAGACGCCTGGGGTTAGGCCACCCACACGTCCCTGTGTGACCGCTGCAGCATGAGGGTAGGAAGTGGGTCTGGTTATCTCAAGAACCCCCACCAGCCAACTGGGAGGGGAGCAGAAATGGGAGGAGGGTCTGGGGGGACAGACCGCAGTCCTTCCTCTGAGTGGGGGACAAGTGTCCCAGATTGCCGCAAGATCCCCCCACCCTCTGCTCCACCATCACCCTATTTGCAGGTGAAGGAACTACAGCCCAGCAAGAGGGCTTTTCCCAGGTCACAGAGCAGCCCGCCCTCTGTCCTCCTAGAATCCCAGGCTCCCTGTCCTCTAGGACCTGGGACAGACTGACCCACTCTCTGTCGGGGTAGCCCTGGGCCACTTACGGTTGCTCCCTTCGGGCCTGTTATGCCCTGAGGTCCTCGGAGACCTTGGCCACCCTGCAAAGTAGACAGAAATGAGGTCACCTTCAGGGTGCCGAACCCCCACCTGGCTGTTCAGAGAGGTGATGAGAAGGTGTCGGGCCCAGGATCCCTCTTGGCACAGGAACACGGAGCAGAAGCTGAGGGAGGGGGCCTGGGAACTGGGGGGGCGGTAGCAGAAGTCAGCCCCGCACCGATGGGACTGGATGGGGCACGTCCAGGGGAAGGAACTGGAGGTCCACCGGGACCTCCCCCACCTGGGCTCTGAGCTCCACTTACTGAAGAAACACAACAACTCAATACAATGTGTGGATTTTGGGTCTTGATTTGAACAAGAACCTTGAAGGGACTTTTTTTTTTTTTTAAGATTTTATTTATTCACGATAGACATAGAGAGGGAGAGAGAGAGAGGCAGAGACACAGGCAGAGGGAGAAGCAGGCTCCATGCATGGAGCCCGACGTGGGACTCGATCCCGGGACTTCAGGATCACACCCTAGGCTGAAGGCAGGTGCTAAACCGCTGAGCCACCCAGGGTTCCCGCTTTTTTTTTTTTTTTTTTAAGATTGTATTTATTTATTTGAGAGAGAGACAGAGATGGCGACAGAGCCAGGGAGTTGGAGGAGAAGCAGGCTCCCCAATGAGCAGGGAGCCCAGATGCAGGGGTGGGGGGCAGGGGTGGTCTCCATCCCAGGACCCTGGGATCATGATGTGAGCCCAAGGCAGCCATGTACCAACCGAGCCACCCAGGTGCCCTCTGAAGAGACATTATTGAGATAATTAGGAAACACGGAACACAGACTGGTTATTTTGCGGACATTAAGGAATAATTGATCATTTTGTTGGTATGATAATGAAGGATAGTGTGATTTTGGGGAGGAAAAGTCCTTATTTTTCCTTGTAAAAATACGACTCTTGCAGTACTTCCTTGTAAAAGTCCTTGTATGTAGAGACATGCAGAAGTATTTAAGGGTGGGACGTCCGGGTGGCTCAGCGGTTGAGCATCTGCCTTCAGCCCAGGGCGTGACCCTGGGGTCCCAGGATCGAGTCCCACGTCAGGCTCCCTGCATGGAGCCTGCTTCTCCCTCTGCCTGTGTCTCTGTCTCTCTCCCTCTCTCTCTCTGTGTCTCTCACGAATAAATAAATAAAATCTTTAAAAAAGAAGTATTAAAAAAAAAAAGAAGTATTTAGGGGTGAAATGACATATGAGGGGATTTGCTTGGAAACATGAGCCACAAAGTGGTGGATTGACTGCGACAGAATGTCACCTTGGGGAGACAGGTATATGGAGGTCGTTCTAGAATTCTCTCTACTTTTATGTACGTTTAAAAACTGGCACGGCCAAAAAACGTTTACTTTCTGCTCAACTTCTCTCTAAACTCAAAACTGCTCAAAAATGAAGTCAATTAATTAAAAAAAAAAAGGAAGTTCAGAGGTTTGGGACGTGGCCCAAATCCCATTAGCCCCGTGGCTGATCTGCTGGAATGTCATTGTCTGGCCGCCACGGGCCTGGGACCAGATCCCGCCGCTTCTCTCAAGCTGAATTTGCTCAGCGCAGGCTGGGCTTGCAGGAGTGGGGCTGCTGGGGTGCGGGGCTCCCAGCGCAAAGGCTCCTGCCCCACACCAGTCGCTCACGCGCACTGACACAGAGTAACGCACACGCATGCACACACGCACGTGCAGACGCACAGAGTGACCCATGTGTGCACACCTGCACAGCACAGCACGGAGTCTGCACACACCCCCATGCATCCGCACAGACACAGAGTGACACACACGCATGCACACACCCGCACACACGCACGTGCAGATGCACAGAGTGACCCATGTGTGCACACCTGCACAGCACAGCACGGAGTCTACACACACCCCCATGCATCCGCACAGACACAGAGTGACACACACGCATGCACACACCCGCACACACGCACGTGCAGAGTGACCCATGTGTGCACACCTGCGCAGCACAGCACGGAGTCCGCACACACCCCCCCCCATGCATCCGCACAGACACAGAGTAACACACACTGGCGCACACACACACACCTGGGCAGACACCCAGAGCACGCACACACCCGCTCACACTCGAGCCCCAGGGGGAGCTGAGTCCTGCCCAGTGCTGTCCAGGGGCCCCGACCCGACAAGCGGTGGCTGAGGACTCACCACATCGCCCTTCTCCCCCGCTCGGCCCGGTGGCCCCCGTGGACCTTCCTCACCCTGGCAAGAAGGACAAAGGGGAATCCAGGTCACCCGGGCTCGGGGGGAAGCCACCCTCCCCTTGTAGCCCCAGGAGCTCCAGCGGGAGCAAGAGGACACTTACGGGTGACCCGGCAGCACCAATGGAGCCCACCATGCCTTTGTACCCACGAGGACCCTGGGGACAGGAGAGGGACAGTCAGTGCTGCCAGAGCGCAGAGGCCAGAGGGCGGGTCATGACGACTCTTGCAGTACTCCCGGCTGACTTACCATCTCTCCTTTGGGTCCCTCCATGCCCGGGTAGCCCCTGATGCCCTGGGGACCCTGTCAAGACAGAAGAATGACAGCAATGGCAATTCCACTTCATTGCAGCTTCTCTGACCCCCACCCCTGCTGTTCACCACGCCCCTCTGAGGCAGGGGGCATAGTCCCGACCTCAGAGAGGGGACAAGGAGGCTCAGGGACCGGGGAGGGACTCATCAAGGTCACTCGGGGGACACTGCCAAACCTGGGCCTCGGCTGGGTCTGCTGGCTGACAGCCTTGGCTCCTGTCCCCCGATTTCTGACCGCCTTGGCCTCCCTCCCCCACCCAGAGACATGCCACCTGCACGCGGCTGTTTCTTTTTCAGGTTGGAGGCCAGACCCAGGGGGTGGCTCCACTAAGATGCCGTAGGATGAGGAGGGGAGGGCCCTGAGGTGGGGGGCGCCGAGTGTTCCTTACCGGTGGTCCAGGGATGCCTTGCTCTCCAGAGGCACCCACATCTCCCTTGGGACCCTAGGGGGGCAGGAATGAGTGATCAGACAGGCAGGACCCTAGAACCCAGACAGTCCCATGTGTGACAGACAGAGGAGAAATGGACACCCAGGAGGAGAACGGACTTGCCCAGGGACACACTGGGCCTCCTGCTTCTCAGCTCAAGGCTCGGGCCCCAGAGACCCACAGGGGAAGGAGGGGGGATGAGGAGGGGAGGCCCCTGTGAGCCCTCTTCCCACCACCTGCCGGGCCTCTGCCCTCACACTCACCGGCTTCCCCTGGCGGCCAGAATCGCCCAGAACCCCGCGTTTGCCAGGATGCCCCTGAAGGGAAGGAGGGAGCTCGGTGTGAGGTCCACCCCCAAACACCTGCTCTGCCCCCCAAAGCCTTGCGCCAGTGACTTACCTTCACCCCCTGCAGCCCTGGGGGGCCTTTCACCCCTGCCGGACAGTTGGTCGGACACTGGAAAGAAAATCCCGCCGGGTTCTGGGGTCACTGGCTTGCCTCAGGCCAGCGGGGCTGTGCTCCCCATCTTGCCAACTCCCGAACCCTCCTCTCACCCCTCTAGGTTGAAGCCGCAGCCTCTCCCCCTCCCCGTGACTCCACCTCCAGAGCCCACCCGCCCCAGGCCCGTGGCTCACCAAGAAATCCGCGCTGCCTTCCAGGCCCTGGATGGTTCCGGGTCGGCCCTGAGGGAGATGTATGAAGAAGGAGCCCGACCCCAACCTTTCCCACCCCAGGCTTGTGCCAGAGGCCCTCATCCTGACCCATGTGGGAGGTCCGAGGACACTTACCGGTTTGCCAGGTGGCCCCGGGGGCCCCGATGGCCCATCTGGTCCGGGATCCCCCTGGAAGCAAAAGGGGCCAAAATTTATTCTGCCTGGCACTGCCAGTGTCACTCTGCCCCCCTCCTGCTACTGCCCTACCCACTCCGTCCTCCAGGTCGGCTTCTTTTTGCCTGAAAGTTCTACGGCAGGGTGGGCTCAGCAGGAGGGGTTTCTGCCCCAGACCCAGAAGTAGGCTAGCTTGGAGGTAAAGGGCAGGAGGCAGAGAGTGCGGAGGGGGGGGCTGGGGCTCACCTTGGGGCCTGTGATTCCAATCTCACCGGGGAGGCCAACAGGTCCAGGTGGTCCCTAGGAGCAGAGCCGTCACTGGCCAGGATGCCTCGGAGGGTTAGCTCACCCTGACACAAAGGTCGGGACTCTGCTACCCAGAGGCCCCTTCCCCACTTTTACTTTGCAGCCAAGCCCAGAGACACTGGCAGCTTAGGGCTTTAGGGGCCGGAGAATCCCAGAGCCAGCAGACAGGCCCAGCGTGAGCTGGCCCAGAGTCCTCCCGGCAAGTGTGCCTGTGCTTGACACCATCCCAGTGTGCTGGCCCCTCCCCTTCATGTCCAGTCCCCTGGAAGCCCTTCTGTGTCCTCCTTCCCCAAGAGTCTCAGGGCCCCTGTTCCATCCGGGAAGACTTACAGGAGGTCCAGCAAAGCCAGGGCCCTGGAACAGAAGGAAAGGAGTTCGGGTTCATGGCTCCTTCTCCAAGTTCCTCCCCCGCCCCCCCCCCCCCGTAAAAGCATCCCTTGGAGCCCAGATGTCACTCACCGGCAGGCCAGGGGGACCGGGGAGCCCAGGCTGGCCCTGAAGGAGCAATGGGACAAGTTCAGAGGCTGGGGTCTCCTATGTCCCTGCTCCTGTCTACTACAGCCCACCCTCCCCCCTGGAATACCCAAGCTGAGTCCTCAGCAGGCCACTTACCTTGACTCCAGGGATCCCCATGGGGCCAGGCTCCCCCTTGGCTCCAGTTAGACCCTGGGGAAGAACAAGAAGGTAGATCAGGGAAGGGCAAACCTGTTCCCTGAACCATGCGATAAGCCAGGGCCTGAGGTCTCTCCTGGGTGGGCCCAAGCTGCCCTTCACCTGCTCCAGGAAGGCCAAGGGGCCTCAACACCTTGCTTTCTCTTCCCCCAGTTTCCACAACAACCGTGGGAGGCAAGCAGGCAGAGTAATTCCCCTCTTTTGAAAGATGAGAAACCAAGGCCCAAGGATTTGTCTGGGCAGGCCTCACACCTGCCAGGTTAGCAGCCTGGGAGACCTAGAGGTAGGCCTGCCCTTGGCAACTTCTTCTGATCCTTAGTGTTCACATCTGCAAAATGGGTTAATCACGTTCACCTCTCTGCATAGATGTGAGAACCAAGGCGCTAGTGGAAGGCATGTGATTTTTAATCTTTGCAGGGTGTGGAAAATTTTGGAGGGGTCCTGAGGGCTGCTCATAGCTCTGATGACACCTCTTGAGCCAGCAGGACAAAGACAACTCATGGGATCATGGGACCTCTTTGTCCTCCATCTTTTAGTGATTAACCCAAGTGTATTCCCCAATCAGATGACTGTCCCAGTAGTCCTGGCTGTGTCCAGGAGCCTGTGACCTTGGCGTCCCTGGGAATTTTGTGGTATCAGTCAATAATATTCCTCTCCTGAGTTCTCCTGGGGCTGCGAGGGGGTAGGGTATGGCAGGGAAGGAAGGGACAGCTCCATCCACAGCATTCGATCTGTACTTGGAGGCCAGAAATGTGAGAGTAAACCCATTAGCTGCTGCAGAGGAACAGAACCCCTCTTTGGGACCCCATGTGCCTGCGATCCATGCTTCCGGGTGGCTGTGAGGTCATGAGCCACATGAAGGTGAAGGGAACTCATAGCTGTACAGTCTCCATCCTGCTGCCCTGCTCTGAACAGAAAAGCAGGGAAGATGCCAGAACTGGGCTCTGAAAGTCAGGGAGTGCAGCTCTAACCTGCTTTAGCCGACACTCAGGTACTTACATCAATCCCAGGCTTCCCATCAGGCCCATCTGGCCCGGGTTTGCCAGGCTCTCCCTTCAGTCCCTTAAAAACAGAGGTTGGGCAAATATTAGCCAGAGGAGGGCAAGACCCAGAAAGGTCAAAGGTCAAAGCAGAAAAAGCACTCACCGGAGGGCCGGCTTTCCCAGGGGGCCCCTTGTCACCCTGCAAGATACAAGTCGGTCAAATAGCACCCTGTGGCTCACACTACCCCAAATGGCCACACACAGGCCCTGGCTGGCTGGTCCCACATGCCCTCTCCTCACTCTCTTCTCTTCTGCTCTGGGTTCCCCTCAGCCTGGCATTTTAATATTTTTATTAATTTTTTATTTTTTATGAAAATAGCTCCCTTCCCCCCCAACCCCCCCCCCCCCAAAAAAAAATCATGGGTGGATTGAGATCAACCCCAGCCAGGCTGGAGAGGGTGCTGTCAACACGCAAGCAGGCTATAGACACACCGCTGTTGCTAAGGTGCCAGTTACAGGACCCACAGAGACGGTTGTGGGTTCCAAGTTACCTGAGCGTGGGCGCCTCTTGGATTTGGGCAAGTGTGGCAGAAACGTGGGACTTTCAGAAACACATGAAAGGGGACATGAACTGGGTGGGCAGCAGCTATTTTTGGATTGGGATCAGGAAGAGAAGAGACTGGGACAAGGACAAGGGCCAAGAGGGACTACGAAGGGCTCCGATCCAATCGTTCCCAAGGCAGGAAGTCCCCCCCCACTCCCATGACAAAGGACTCATAGTGACAAAGGACAGACAGGGCCAGTGGAGTCATATTTAGCCCCAGAGCCGCCTTCAGGCAGCTCAGGGCCTGCGGCAGCCAGGGAGCCTGGCAGGGACCCAGCGGCCCGGGGTTGGGGGGGGGCACCAGGTTGAATAGAAGTCTGTCCAGATGGGTAAACACGGAGCTGACCTCCTGGGGGAGCCTCCTGAATGGGGCATTTAACCCTCCGCCGCTAGGGAGCTAGGAGGGCGGCGACAGCCCCGTGCTTCTAAATCCGGGAGGAGGAGGCAAAGGAAGAGCGGGGGTCTGGCTTCGGCGGGGCAGCGGTCTGACCGAGGCTTCGAGCCACCCCAAGAAGCATCCAGACGTGCCGGGGGCAGGGCCGGAGGTTAGGGCGGCTCCCGCCCCAAGGGAAGGGATGGGGGTGGGGGCTGCGGCTGTGAGCTCGGCGGCCACGGGACAGCAGCCCCTTGTGGGCGCGCGGCGGCCACCCGCTCGGCTCTCCGCGCTGCTTCGGGGTTTTCCAGGAACAAACGGGCTCCTTGTGGGGAGGCCGGCGCCGCCTACTGACCGCAGGGGGCGCTGCACCCCCCCTCCCCCCCCCCCCCCCCCCCCGGCCTCCCGAGGCTCACAAAGTCCCCCTTTGTGCGCAGCTCCCCCGCCCCCCGCCCGACCCAGGTTAGAGACTCACGTCGATGCCGTCGGATCCAGGCACTCCCGGCGGCCCCGGGGGGCCCGGGGGCCCCGGTTCTCCGGGCGGACCTCTCTGAGAACACACACAGGGGGAGGCCCTCAGACGGTGCAGGGGGCGGGGGTCCCTGCGGAGAGCCCCCCCGGGGCGCGGCGCGCTCACGGGGAACCGACTGTGCGGCGCCCTGGGTGCCCCTCCCGGCGCTCAGGACCCGAGGCGCGGCCCCGGGTTGGCCGCGGGGGGACCCGGCTCCCGGAGAGCGAGCGCGGAGCGCGTCCCGGTGCGCTGGCCCGCGGGGCCCGTGCGCGGTCGCGGAGGGCGGAGGGCGGAGGGCGGAGGGCGGTGGACGGAGCGGGAGACCGGGGCGCCGCGGGTCCCAGCGGGCAGGCGACGGCGGGCTCCGGGACCGCTCGCTCGCACGACAGGTACCGACGGTGAGCGGGTGCCCTGCCCCCTGCGCCTGGCGCGCCTAACCCGAAAGGAGCACGCGGGGGGCGCCCCTCCCGGGAGCCCCTCCGTTTCCCGTTGGCTTGCCCTCCGCGGGGCAGCCCCCCCCCCCCCGGGCCCGCGCCCTCCGCGCAGCGAGGTGCCAGGCTGGCGCCCGGGCCGGTCCCGGTGGGTCCCCGCGCCCCGGTGGCCCCCGGCAGCGGGGCCGAGCGGCGTCTGGCTGGAGCCCCCCGGGGGGAGGCGGCGCCGGGGCACCGGAGCCCCGTGAATGGGCACCATTGTCTCGCCCGCCACCCGGGCTCTCGGGGCTCCCGGCCGCGCCGCCTGTCCCAGGCCGGGCCGCGCGCCTCCGGACAGGGCCCCCCTGGCTCCCCGGGCCCCTCCGCCTCCCTCGCGGCGCCCGGACGCGCCCGCTGTGCGCCCCGCCGAGGGGAAGCGCCGAGGCCCGCACCCCGACCCGTCCCCGCCCCCGCCCCCCGCACCCCGACCCCGCGCGGCGGCCGCGGCACTTACGATCTGCGCCAGGGCGAGCGCGAGCCCCTGGAGCAGCAGCAGGAGGCGGCGGGCGGCGGCCATGCGGGCGGCGGAGGCTCGGGCGGGCGGGCGGCGCGGGCTGCTCTCGGACGGGGCGGGCGGGCGGGCGCCTGAATATGCGGCGGGGCGGGGCGGGGGCCGCGGGGCCGTCACCCGAGAGGGCGGCCGAGGGGCCGAGGCCCGCGCAGCTCCGCCCCGCCCGGCGCCGCAGCCAGCGCCCACCCTCTGCCCCCGAGGGGAGGCGCCGGCCGTCGGGGGGGCCCCTGCAGCCTGACCCCGGGCCGAGCCTCGGCCCGTCGCTCCTCTGCTCCAGGGCGCAGGCCGAGAGCGAGCCGTGGGTCCTGCACCCCAGGTCGCAGAGGCCCCCACCGCCCGGGTCCTGCACCCCAGGTCGCAGAGGCCCCCACCCACCTGGCTTAGCAGCACAGACCGGCAGGCCTCTTCTGCAGGAAAGCCTACCACAAGCCTTACGGGTCGGCGGTCCCGGGAGCCCCCCCATGCACCCCGTGCCGCACCTCCAGACCCCCTCATCTCCCTCTCACCTCCCTGCTCCCGCCGCAGCTAGGAGGTCAGGCTTTTGGAGGCCACCAGCGAGCCCCAGGCCCTCTTAGTGCCCCCGGAAGCACTGAAGCTCCTGTTGCTCCTGGAGCCGCCCTTGGCCATGCTCTCCTTGAAGCCTCCCTGCCCAGGCCCCCACCGTCCAGCGTCCTCCTCCTCCTCCTCCTCCACCTCCTCCTCTTCCTCCTCCTCCTCCTCCCCCTTCTCCTCACCTTGCCTTTTCTTCACTGCAGCTTCTTGAAGCACCAGAGTCTCTAGGTATCCCTCGGGGTGACCTCCTCCATGAAGCACTCCCCCTCCCCCGTTTGTCCAGCATCACCCCTCTCCCAGTCTCTTAGCTCCCTTTTCCTTCCCTTAAGCAATGTTGGTGAAGTGCTTTGGAATCTGTCGCTAACGGTGACCACAGGCACCTGAAACCATATAGTGTCCTCCTCTGTAAAAGGGGATAATAATAATCCTATCTTATAGAATTTTTGTGAAGATTGAATGAGATGATGCTAAGTACTTCATATGAAGTAGTAGGGGCTTCATAAATTTCAGCTTTCATTATGATTTATGGAGAATATACTTTGTTTACCAGTCCTGTGCCCAGCATGGGGGAGAAAATCCACAAGGTCAGCTAAAATAGTCCAGGAGAAACCCCTCTGGAGCCTGGGAAAGTCCAACCCCGCGTGGCATTGTGAGCAAAGGGCCCTGGGCTTTGAGAGGTGTTCCTGGAGCTGAATTTGGGAGAATTTGATTGCTCTGCCTAATGGACCGAGGAGGAATTTGGAGTTTATAGGAAGTAAGCTGACAGGAGGAGGGAGTGAGGGAGAGATGGTGGGCATTGCCCCGGTGGGAGGGTAATATGGGGTATGTGTAAGGGACTTCTCAGAAACAGGGCGGCCTTATTGGTTTTTATATTGTTCATTTCTTCATCTCTTTGTGGGCTAGACACACCAGGGACTCGTGTGAGTAAGTTTTCTTTTGTGTGCGTGGAAATCATGGAAAGGGGATGCGCCTCCCATCTGGATAGCACACGTTGGTGTATTCACTGTCTATCGTGCGTAGGAAAAGCACCTAAACACTTAGTGGCTCAAAGCAGCAATTTCTTGGATCAGGAATTCAGGAGTGGGTCCGGTGCTTGGTTCTGACTCGGAGTCTGTTACGAGGTTGCAGTCAGATGGGCTTGGCTCATCTAGAAGGCTTCTTCATTCACGTGTCTGGTGTCTGTGCCAGGAACCCCCCAATAGCTGGGGCTGGAACAGCTGGAATTCCTTGGGAAGCTCTGTCCTTTATTTGTGGGCCTTCCATAGGGTCTCTCCAGCACTTCAAGGTGGCTGACCTTCAAAGGTGGCAGCTCACAGAGAGAGAGAGAAAACACCCAGAACAAAGCTGACTTGCCTCTGAGGACTTAAGTCACACAGCATCAATGTCACCACATTTGGTCCAGGCAATTCCAAAGCCTTGCCCAGTTTCAAGGGGAGAGAACAAAGATCCCAACTCCTGATGAACTTAGTATCAATGGGACAACATTTCAGGAGGAGCATGGAGTGATCGTGAGGGGTGTGGTGGGGCATTCATGGGTGCAGTCATCTTCAGAAAATATGACCTACCACACCTGGGCTTATAACCTGAACCAAGTCAGTGGGAACCAAAACTCAAAGCTGGAGCTGATCGGGAGAAATCATAAGGAAGGCTTCGGACCCACAAATCATGGACTACAGGTTTGGGCCAGTCACATACAGCTCCTAAGGGACAAGGAGACCCAATAAATGGGGAGTCTATCCACATTCCTGGATAGGAAGATTCATTGTTGCAAATATGGCAAATTAATCCAGGGGCGCCTGGTGGGCTCAGTCTGTGGGGCATGCGACTCTCGATCTCAGGGTTGTGAGTTCAAGCCCTATGTTGGGTGTAGAGATTACTTAAAAATAAAATCTTAAAAAAGTTAATCTATAAATTCCATGCAACCCCAGCCAGAATCGGAATGCAGATTTCATGAAGGTTGACACCCTGATTCTAAAGATATTCTAGGAGAGAAATGACATGACGATAGTCAAGAAAATTTGAAAAAGCAAATGAGAAAGGTCTTTCCCCATCACAGATCAAAGCATATTAAAAAAAAAAAGCATATTATAAGGGAGTTATTCAAATAATGTTTTATCAGCCCAAGAATAGATTTTTTTTAAAAAGAGAAAGACAAGACGCACACTTGTACACACACACAATTATTATGTCTAATTTATGAGAAAGGTCTACATGTTTAGTTTATGATAAAGGTTAAATTTAAAGTCCTCAAGGAGGGGCACCTGGTTAGCTCAGCTGGTTAAGCTTCTGACTCTTGATTTCAGTGACAGGTCTTGATCTCAGGGTTGTGAGTTCAAGTTCCATTTTGGGCTCCGTGCTGGGTATGGAGTCTACATTAAAAAAATAAAAATAAAAACAAATGTCATTGAGGAAAGAGCAGCCTGGTCAATACATGCTGAGAAAGTTGGATACATATTCAGAAAAAAACTCATTAAATTTCTATATAAGTGTACAAAAATATATCCCTGGATGAATTATTTTTTGGGACCTAAATATAATAATAACAAACTATTAAGACCTAAAGGAAACTGTTTCTTTTAAAAATAATTTTGTAGTAAAATCAATAAAAATAACTTTGTGGTAGGGAAAACTTTCCTGAGCAATACTCAAAACCATGAAAGGATGCTTAAGTTTGACTTCATAACCCTTAAATGTCTTTATAATAAAAATGTATGGAGAAAATTAAGAGACAGGAAGAAAATATTTATACTACACATTACCAAAGAATTAATCTGGATAACACACAAAGAGGTCTTACAAATCAATAAGCAGACTCTAGCAAACATTTAATGGAATATCTAATTTGAATCTCCAAGCTTTTCAAGAGTAGAAAAACAAAGAACACGCAAACTCATTTTACGGGCTAATATAACTTTGGTTTTCAAACCAGTGATGGGTGGTACAAGAAAGGATATTAGAGCCAATTTGTCTTATGAACACAGACGGAAAAATCCTATTGAAAGTATTAGCAGGTTGAATATAGCAATTTTTCGAAAGGTGCATCATGACCGAGTTGATTTCACAGCAAGAAAGTAAAGATGATCCAAAGTTAAGAAAATCTAGGGGCGCCTGACTGCCTCGATTGGTGGAGTATGTGACTCTTGATCTCAAGGTTGTGGGTTCGAGCCCCACGTTGGGTGAAGAGATTACTTGAAAAAATAAAATCTTTAAAAAATAATAAAAATGAAGTTAGAAGAAAAGCTTAAGATCATCTCAATGATGTGGAGTGGGGGAAGGGGAAAGAAGCTCAAATGTTTCCTTTTGTCTTTCCACTTAATGCAGTAATTCACTTGGCAAGAACAAGCCTGAAAATGGTGGCCCAAGAATCCCAGGTCGTGGACCAGAAGGGAGCCTTGACACTTCCCGCCACCCGCAATCAGCCTCATCTCTCCTGAAGAGTGAACACAGCCTGGATGCATCCTCACTATGGGCTCCAGCAAGAAATAGGAGGAGGAGAAATGTCCCTTCTATTCCCAAACCCCTTTTTAAAAAAGATTTTCTTTATTTATTCCTGAGACACACAGAGAGAGGCCAGAGACTTAGGCAGAGGGGGAAGCAGGCCCCCTACAGGAAACCTGATGTGGGACTCGATCCTAGAACCCTGGGGTTCATGCCCTGACCCAAAGGCAGCCGCTCGACCACTTAGCCATGCAGGTGTCCCCCTTCTATTTCCTTTTCATCTGAATGAACTCAGAATTTCGTTTCCGTTTTTCAATAAAATTTTAAGTTTTTTTTTTTAATTTTTAAGTTGTTTTTTAAAAAATATTTTATTTATTTATTGGCAGAGAGAGACATACCAGCCAGGGGAGCAGTGGAGGGAGAGGGAGAAGCAGGCTACCCGCTGAGCAGGACCTGGTATCATGACCTGAGCTGAAGGCTCAGATGCTTAACCAGATGAGCCACTCAGGCGCCCCAAATTTTTAAGTTTTCATCATAGAGATACTTTATGTTTGAGCAGAGACTGAGTGTGACTCATCATCTGTGCTCCCAAACTATAGATTTTTGGGTGAGCAAGTGACTGATCAGCGAATCAAGCCCCAGCTGGATCCACAGGCCGAGGTTTTCCTCAGGACCTTCCCTAACCACGTCCCTTCTCTCTCAGGGGCAGGGTCTCAGAACTTAGTTTGGAGTAAATGCCTAAATCCTCTTACACCTGACCAAACACACCTGGTTAGTGTTGTTGCTGTTGTTGATTGAATGAGTCTTGTTTTTTAATCCACTCTGTCACCCTATGTCTTTTAATTGGAGTGTTTAGTCCGTTTACATTCGTAGTAATTATTGATAGGAATATATTTATTGCCATTTGATTACTCAGGTCATTAGTTTGGTGGCATTCCCCTCATGGAACCCTCCGATTCCTCCTCTCTCATTCATCATCTTTCAAAGCTCCTGACAGGAAAGGTTCATGCACCCCATGACATAACCAAAGCACAAGACCTATGGGGTCAAGCTCAGTTAGCAATTTCAGACAAGTCAGTGTAAGTGTGTACACTGAGACTGAGTGTGTATACTGGAGAATGTCTGGGACCATAGACATCAGAACAACAAAGACCTAAAAGTTACCTTGTCCAGCAAGGGGAGTGTGGGGGGGTTCCCAGCCATTTTACAAAGTATTTTCCTCCTTGCTGCTGTTTCCCCTCCCCCAAACCTGCATCAAGTTTTCAGCCAATCTCCTATCCCAACCTTTCCACTGGGACTTCTGGAACACTGGTTCAATGATCACCAAACTTTCTGACTGTTCTCAGTTTCTCAGACCGTGTCGACCACCTCCAAGCCTGGACCTCCACGTGATCCTGCCTGACAAGCTGCTTCCCGGCCACGTCGCAGATGGAGGCCTCCCATCCCTCACGGTCAGGATGTGGGCTCAGTGTCCACATGATTTGTTTAAGTGTTTCTTAAGTGTTGTAGAAGCCCCTGCTCCCTCATGTGCCCATGGGGCCTATCACCTCTCCTCTGCCCTGGGTCACTTTTCCTTACTCACCAATGATTTGGGCCCCTGGGTCACATGAGGGAGCAGATCAAGATCATCTTGCCCTTCTCTCGGAGTCCTGGCACCTGGGGTTCTTCATCATCTTCTTGAATGACTCCTTAGCACCTCGGATTCCAGTGCCCTAACCACCTCATTTCTTCTTCTTCCTCCTTCTCCTCTTCTCAGTCTCCCTCCTCCTCCCCCTCCTCCTCCTCCTCACCCCCCTCCTCCTCCTCCTCCTCCTTCTTCTTCTTCTCCTTCTCCTTCTTCTTCTTCTCCTTCTCCTTCTAGAGACGGAGAGAGTGGCAGAGGGAAAGGGAGAGAGAAAGAATCCCATGCAGGCTCCACATCCAGTGGATCTCAGGGTTCTGAGATCTCATAACCCTGAGATCATAACCTGAAACAAAACCAGGAGTCAGTCAGACACTCACCGGACTGAGCTACCCAGGCGCCCCTAACTACCTCATTTCTAGTAATGATCTCAACTCCACTTTGGCCATGTCCTCAAAGCCACCTCTGGGGCTTTGGTCTCACTTAGAAGTACTTCATCTCTGAAATATTAAAATCAATCAATCCCTGAGCCGCCATATAAGAAGTCTAACCATCTTGCTGGGGAGACTCCATGGAGAGAGAGGCCCAGCCGAGCCCGGCCTTCCAAGCTGTCCACACCAAACCACCAGGCATTTTTAACCTTCCAGACCAGATTGATCACCTGCTAACTACCACTGAGGGGCTGAACAAACACTATAAGGAACAGAAGAATTGCCCATCTAAGCCTTAATCCCTGATCCAAAAAAATTATGAGTTTTTAAAAAAGATTTTAAAATCTTTTTTATTTTGAAATAATTATAAATTCATAGGGAACCTCAAAAATAGTACAAAAAGGTCCCATGTTTCCTGTACCCAATTTATCCCAATCACAGCCTTTTACATAACTATAGAGCCATGACAAAATCAGGAAGTCGGCAGCACCATCCCAGCACATCATGATTTCCAGCAAATATGTACTATGGATTTGGGTAGTAGTTTTGTACAGTTTGGTCAGTTATATATTCTAAATATGTAATTTCTAAATAACTGTGAATGGTATTGTGTTTTAAATCTCTCATCCATGTGTTTGCTGCTAGTAGATATAAATACAATTGATTTTTGTACATTTGTATCCTGATAGCTTGTTGAATTCATTTCTAGCAGGTTTTGTTTTGGGGTAGATGTCAACATTTTTTTCTATACAAACAACCATCTGCAAATAGAGACAGTTCTATTTTTTCCTTTCCTAGGCATATGTCTTGCATTTATATTTCTTAGTTTTTATTGCACTGGCTGGACCTTGCAGCACTGTGTCCGGTAGGAGTGGTGGAAGGGGACATAACTCTCTTTGTTCCTCATCTTAGGAGGCATGATGGTCAGTTTTGTGTCAACTTGGTTGGGCTATAGTTCTCTGTTAATTGAAACACTAAACTAACTGTTGCTGTGAAAGAACTTTTTGAAAAGATTTTATCTGTAAGTAATATCCATGCCCAACATGGGTCTAGAACTTAGAACTCCAAGATCAAGAGTCATGGGCTTGACTGACTGAGCCAGCCAGGCGCCCCTGTGAAAATATTTTATAGATGTGATTAAAGCCCATTATAAGTTTTTTTTTTTTTAAGAGAGAGTGGGGTAGGTGGGAGGGGCAGAGGGAGAGGGAGAGGGAGAGGGAAAGAATCCCAAGCAGACTCCACACTGAGGGTGAAGCCGACGTGGGACTGGATCTCACCACCCTGAGATCACGACCTGCACCGAAATCAAGAGCTGGATGCTTAACAGACTGAACCCCCAGGTGCCCCATTGTTTTTTTTTTTTTTTTTTTTTCCCATTAAGTTGGTTTTAAGTGAAGGAGCTTATCCTAGGTACTCTGGATAGGCCGGCTGTAATCATTTGAAAAGTAGAACTGAGGGTTCCCTGAAGAAGAAATTTTGCCTGTGCATAGCAGCTTCAGCTCCTTCCTGAGAATTCCAGCCTGCTTTTCCTGGTGACCTGCCTTGTGGATTTGGGACTTGCCTTCCCAGCCCCCATGATTGTGTAAACCAGTTCCTTGCAATAAATCTCTTAATATATATCTCCTACTGATTCTTTTTCTCTTTTATTTTTTTAAGATTTTATTTATTTGACAAGGAGAGAGAGAGAGCACAAGCAGGGGGAGCAGCAGGCAGAGGGAGAAGCAGACTCCCCACTGAGTAGGGAGTCTGATGAGGGACTTGATCCCAGGACCCTGGGGTCATGACCTGAACCAAAGGCAGAGGCTTAACTAACTGAGCCACCCAGGTGCCCCTGATTCTTTCCTTCTGGTTAAACCCTGAAGGATAAAGGAAGAAAGCATTTAGTTTTTCATTACTAAGTATAATGTTAGCTGTACTTGGTTTTGTAGATAGTTTTTATCAAGTTGAGGAAGTTCTCTATTCCTAGTTTGCAGAGAGGTTTTCTTGTTTTGTTGTTGTTTTTTAAATCATGAATGGGCGTTGAGTTTTGTCCAATGCTTCTTTTGCATCAATTGATATAACCATGTGATTTTTCTTCTTCAGTCTGTTAATATGGTGGATTACATTGATTGATTTTTTTTGGTTTGATTTTTAAATATCGACCCACCCTTGTATCGCCGGTATAAATCCCACTCAATCATCATGTATAATTTCTTAATATATTGGTGAATTTTATTTGCAAATATTTTGTTAGGGATTTTGTATCTGTAGTCATGAGGCAATTGGTGTATAGTTTTCTTTATTTTGTACTTTATTTATTTATTTGAGAGGGAGAGCATGAGCAGAGGGAGAGGGAGAAGCGGAGTGCCTGCTGAGCAGGGAGCTGATGCGGGGCTTGATCCCAGGACCCTGGATCTTGACCTGAGCCAAAGGCAGACGCTTAACCGACTGAGCCACCCAGGTGCCCTGGGACCAAGCATATATTGATATCAACTCTACTAAGCATTTTTGCTAGGGATCCTGTTTGTAGCCCCTTCTCAGAGATTCTTAAAACCTCCTTGAGCTTTTCTTTCATTTCTTTCCTTCCTCTACTTGTTTTCTCTCTTCCTCCCTCATTTCCTTCTTTCTTTCCTTCCTCATTCCCTCTCTTCTTTCTAAAGCATTTACTCAGGAGCACCTGGGTGGCTCAGTGGTTGCGTGTCTGCCTTTGGCTCAGGTTATGACCCAGGGGTTCTGGGATCGAGTCCCGCATGGGGTTCCCCCCAGGGAGCCTGCTTCTCCCTCTGCCAGTGTCTCTGCTTCTTTCCCTGAGTCTCTCATGAATAAATAAAAATAAAATCTTTAAAGCATTTACTGAGCATTTCCTGTCCTCAGGCACTGCTCTGTATACCAAAGAGGGTGTGATTATCTTTAGGTGGTCCTTAAAGATTCCACCTCTAAAAAGTCTTTCCAGACTCTACAAGTTGGAACAGCCCAGAGAATGTGACTGAAATTTATTTTTATTTTTATTTTTTATTTTTTTCAGCGTGGTGAAGGGGGACTCTCCTAAGTTTATTGGGCAAGGGCTGACAAGAGGAGGGGGGTGTATGAAATTTATTTTTTTAATGTTCCCTCCTACTAATATTTCCCGAGGACCTACTATGTATCATGCCTATAGGGTGAGGAAATAATTAAATAATTGACATAATTATAAAAAAAGGTAGCTAGGAACTGCTAATTACTGCAAAGATTTTATTTTATTTTTTTAAGAGTAAACTCTACACCAGTTTGGGGCTGGAACTTACAACCCTGAGATCAAGAGTTGCATGCTTCACGGACTGAGCCAGCCAGGTGCCCACAGGAACTACTAATTATTAATAATACAATTTATCATTTACATATTTGTATTATTATAATTATTGTATATTTCTAATCATACTTTTTGAGCACCTGCTCTATGACATACATAGTACTAGTTCGTTCTGTGCACTTTGTGGTTAAGGCCTCACAACCATTCAGTGAAGTAGGTCCTGTGATTAATCCCCATTTTATGTGAAGACGGAGGCTTTGAGGAGTAAGTGGTTTTCGCCAAGGGCACCCAGCTGTATTTCCACCGTTTCATGGTAGGTACCAATAATGGGCATTTCCTGCCTTTTCCTGGGAAGATCACAGCATAGGGCTGTGCAGGTTGGGCTCTGTGCAAACACAGATGACAGAGGGGCAGCCCAGGTGGCTCAGCAGTTAGTGCCACTTGCAGCACAGGGCAGAATCCTGGGGTCCTGGGATCAAGTCCCACATCAGGGCTCCCTGCATGTAGCCTGCTTTGCTTGTGTCCCTATCCCCACCCCACCCCCGTCTCTATGAATAAATAAATAAATAAATAAATAAATAAATAAATAAATAAACCTTTAAAAAAAAAAAAAAACCGGATGACAGACAGGGGAGTGGGGCTGACACCCAGCCCTTGCCACAAGCTTTTTTTTTTGCAGGTCCCAGCTCTTCTTAGAGAATTCTTAAAATCTTCTATTTGACTTGAGGCCCAGGCCACTCCAGTGTACACTCTAATCTCTAACCTTCGAATCTCCTGCTTTTCTCTCCCCGGCTCTGATGGGGTGGGGGACTGGGCATGGAGGGGAGAAGAGAAGGCCGGGCCCCTGGGTTGCCCCCCCCATCACCCCCCCACCCCCACCCCGCTGGCTGTCAGGCCGTCTGGTACTTTGGCGCCACCTAGCGGGTCTCTGCTGCAGCAACACGGCCGGCAACGGGGCCAAGTGGAGTACTTGAGTACTTTCTCCAGGAGAAACATCCTTGCGGAGATGAAACGGGGAGAGAAGGTAAAACACAGTGGGAACTCAACGAGGGAGAGAGAGATCGTGGCTTTGGGGCAAGTAGAGCTTAGAGTCTGCATTCAGCTAGACTCGGCTCCTGTATGGACTGCATGCTAGTTGTGTGACCCTGCGCAAGGCACTTCAGTCCCCGGAGCCTCAGTTTCCCCATTTGGGAGAACACCGATGCCTCTTGATGCCCAGGACGGTGCCAAGCAAGCTTTGGACCTTTACTTTAGGCAGAGGGAACTTTGTAAGCAAAGGCGGGGACCAGGGCTGGTGTTCAGAGCACAGGGTAGGTGACCTGATGCCCCTTCCCTGCGAGTCCCTCCCCAGAAGGGAACCTGCTGCCCATTCTAGGCTGAGCTGCGGCCCCAAGCAGGTCTGCTCCCTCGGATCTGGCCACTCTGCTGGGGCCGCAGGTGCCAACCACTGGGCTTTCCCGGTGCCCTGCCGCGTTGCCGGACTGTGGCCCTGGCTTCCACGAGCTATGTGCTCGGGTTTTCCTCCCACCTCTCTGGCTGTTCCTTCTGCAGCCCGTGGGGGTTTCCTTGTGCTGCACGCCCTTGCTCACCTTCTTCCTCCCCATGTGCTTCCTGGGACACCTGCCCCCTCCTCTGGCTTCAGCTATCACCTGTGCGCTTCCCACCTTGTTTTCCGCAGCCCGGCCTGCGCAGCTGCCTCTCGGATGTTCCACCCGCTGGCGGTATGTTCAAAATGAAATTATCTGCTGGCTCCCAAGCCCACAGCCAGCGGTGTAGGCCTCTGCCCCGTTGCTCCCGCCAAAAATATGGGTGTCGGCCTTGACTCTGCCCCGGTTCCTCCCCTGGTTTTATCACCACGCTCCAGTCCCGGTACTCAAATATGTTTATCTAATCCTTCCACCTGTCCCCATCCTCCACCCCATCCCCCCCACCCCCCCCCCAACCGCCTCATCCCCGACACCATCCTCTTTTGCTTGGATTATTACAACCGCCTCTGAATTTGACTCTTGGCTTCAGTTTTACCTTTTGCTTCTTGTGTTCCTTTCTGGAGGCTCTAGGGGAGGGCCCATTTCCTAACATCTTTATTATTTATTTATTTATTTATTTATTTATTTATTTATAAAAGATTTTATTTATACATTCATGAGACACACACACACAGAGGCAGAGACACAGACAGAGGGAGAAGCAGGCTCCATGCAGGGAGCCGGACGTGGGACTCGATCCTGGGTCTCCAGGATCACGCCCTGGGTGGAAGGCAGATCCTAAACCACCAAGCCACCCAGAGATCCCACATCTTTACCTTTTAGAAGCTTCCCTCATTCCTTGATTTATGACTCCCTTCTTTCATCTTCGAAGGCAGAAAGAAGACTTATACCTCTCTGACCATTCTTCCTTGGTCAGATGTCCCTCTACTGCTCTCTTCTGTTTTCTTCTTCCACTTTGAAGGACCCTTATGTTTTCATTGGATCCACTCAGATAATCCAGGATAATCTCTCCATTGCAAGATCCTTAACTTAATTATATCTACCAAGACCCTCTTGCCTTGTAATCTAACAAATAAATTCACAGGTTGTGGACGTCTTTGGGGGGCTCCTATTGTGCCTGCCACAGTCTTCTCTCTGACCTCCAAATATTTATATTTATGTCTCCCTACATGCAAAATATACTTACCTCATTCGGGATAGTTCTCCAAAGTGCCTCAAGTCTCAGCCCATTATTATTATTATTATTATTATTATTATTATTATTATTATTAAGTCTCAGCCCATTAAAGTATCAACTCAAAGTCCAAAATCTCAGTCTCATCAGCTCACATTCCTGTGTCTCATCATCCCTATCATCTCTATTAGGTATCAGATGAGACTCGGTGTAATCTATGTTGGGGTGGAGCTGCTTTCCCTCTGTGGACCCATGGAACCAGAAAACAAGTTCTTTGCTCCCAGAGTAGAAGGTCGGGATTGACATATGGTCACAGTTACAGACATTCCTGTGGAAAAAGAGGGAAAAAAATGGAAGAAATAAAGGAGTCGTGGGTCCCATGTAATTTCAAAATGAAATTACAAATTCCATTAAGCATCAAGGCGTAAGGATAATACTCTGGCTCAAGGCTCAGCCCTGTGAGTCATTCTTTTCTTTCTCGTGAAAGACAACACCTGCTTTCAGTAGGGCCATTTTATCAGCCTCTTTCCTGCCTGCAGAGTTTTGGGAGCCCCGCAGCCTTCTTTCATTTCAGACTTTGTCCCTCTCCATCTGGGTTCCACTGTGTCTCCTGGTGTGAAAGTCTCAAGAACCTTGTGGGGCTCTCGTGTAGGTCTCAGATTTTTGCTCCCTTAGGCTAGAGGCTCATTCATAGATGCTCCCTGGATAATTCAGTTTCTATTTTTGGCTTCTGTCAAGACAGCCGATGTGATCTATGAATCACACACTAAGTCTCTTCAAAAGGCCTTTTACGAGGCACCAGGGTGGCTCAGCGGTTGAGCATCCGACCGCCTTGGGCTCAGGGTGTGATCCCGGGTCCTGGGATCGAGTCCCGCATCGGGCTCCCTGTATGGAGCCTGCTTCTCCCTCTGCCTGTGTCTCTGCCTCTCTCTGTGTGTCTCTCATGAATAAATAAATAAAATCTTTAAAAAAAAAGGCCTTTTACATGGTGACCAAATACTTGGACTTTTGGATCTTTCTGAGATGTTCACAAAAGGTTGTCTGGTCACACCCTCAGCTTTTTCTCTAAAAGTACACTTTTCCTTTTCTTCTTTTTAAAAGATTTTATTTTATTTTAATTATTTTTAAAAAGATATTATTTATTTATTCATGAAAGACAGAAAGAGAGAGAGGCAGAGACACAGGCAGAGGGAGAAGCAGGCTCCCTGCAGGGAGCCGGAGGTGGGACTGGATCCCCGGTCTCCAGGATCACACCCTGGGCCGAAGGCAGGCGCCCAACCCCTGAGCCACTCAGGGATCCCCAAAAAGCACACTTTTCCTGATACTGAATCTTTTCGTTTTGATATCAGTTGCAATCCAGGTCGGCTGAGAATTGCTCCGCATCATCAAGCCCTGGTTCGAGTTGGTTTGACTGTTTCTTCTCAGTGGATCTGTGTCCCCTGTCTTTAAGGCAAGTGGCAGGAAGGAGCCAGGCCACATCCTTCAACGCTTTGCTTGGAAATCTCGGTGACATACCGTAATTCATTGTTTATAAGTTCTGCTTTCCACATGCCTGCAGGACATGCGATTCGAGGCCTCTTGAGACTGTGGACCGAGTTGTTGTTGTTGTTGTTGTTGTTTTTTTAAGATTTATTTATTTATTTGTTCATGATAGACAGAGAGAGAGAGAAAGAGAGAGAGAGGCAGAGACACAGGCAGAGGGAGAAGCAGGCCCCACGCCAGGAGCCCGACATGGGACTCGATCCAGGGACTCCAGGATGGTGCCCTGGGCCAAAGGCAGGCGCTAAACCGCTGAGCCATCCAGGGATCCCCTGGACCGAGTTTCTGACACTGCGTTCTTTGTTTCCTTCTTAGCTCTCCCGGCAGCACCTGTAACATCCATCCTCACACCCAGGCTGTGCCCACGGCACGGGCGGCCTCGGGGGTGGCTTATGCTTTCTCCTCCGTGCCCCTCACTTCTGAGTCTACACTGGCAGAGTCGTTAACATCCTTATATATTTTTTAAAGACTTTATTCATGTGACATAGAGACAGACAGAGAGAGAGAGAGAGAGAGAGCACAAGCAGGAGGAGCAGCAGGCCAAGGGGGAGGAGGAAGCAGGTTGCCTGCTAAGCAGGGGGCCCGATGCAGGACTCCATCCCAAGACCCCAGGATCATGACCTGAGCCAAAGGCAGACGCCCAACCCCAGGCCCCTCAATAACATCCTTACTGCTACTAAGTCAGTTCAGGGCAGTCTAGGCCAGGTGTTCGTTTCCTGTGGCTCCTGTACCAAACGACCACACCCTTAGTGGCTTAAAGGGATACAAATGTGGTAGCTCAGAGTCCTGTAGGTCAGAAGTCCAACCCTGGGATAAAATCACCATGTGAGCAGGTCGGCCTTCCTTTCTGGAGACTCTAGGGAGGTCTATTTCCTTCCTCTTTCTACCTGCTAAAGGCTTTCGCATCCCCTGGCTTGTGGCCCCTTCATCTCCGAAGCCAGCAACAATAGATCTTTCTTTCTTTCTTTATCTTTTTTTTTTTTAAGATTTTATTTATTTATTCTTGCGAGACAGAGAGAGAGAGAGAGAGAGAGAGGGAGAAGCAGGCTCCATGCAGGGAGCCCGACGTGGGACTTGATCCCGGGTCCCCAGGATCACGTCCTGGGCTGGAGGCGGCCCTAAGCCGCTAAGCCACCTGGGCTGCCCACGATAGATCCTTCTGACCGTTTCTTCCAGCACAAAGTCCCCTTCTGCCTCCCTCTTCTTCCTCCCTTGTCCATTTTCACGGATGCTTGTGGTTGAGCCCAACAGGTTCATCCAGGACCAGCTCCTCCCCTGGATCCTCACTTTAATCGCACCTGCGATGCCCTTCCTGCCGGTTCATGTCACGTAGTCGCAGGTCCCTGGGATTGGGACGCAGATACCTGGAGGGAACATTGTTCTGCCTCCCACACCCTCCAAAAGTTAACCCACGTGGTCTCTCCCAAGGGACTCGGTCATGTTTGTCTCCTGCTTGAAATTCTTCAAGGGCTCCGCATGGACTTGGGGTACAGACCAAGTTCCTGCATCAGCTGATCTAGAACGACCTTTGTGATCGTTCCTGCTGGAGGACACTGCCTCTCGCTTTCCCTCCCTCTGGCCTCAAGCGCCCGGCCTTGCAGCCACACTGCCTCCTGGCAGCCGCGCAGTTTCCACGAAGCCATCAAGCTCCCGGTTCGGCTAGCTCACACTTACTGTTCTTTGGGTCAAGTGGAGGCATCATCCTTTTCCAGAAGCCATCCCTGGGTTGTCTGCCCCTGCCCTCCTCCCCTCTGCCACATGCTCCAGCACCTCCCCCCCCCAATCAGAATGCATCATGTGGCATTGGCATGACTGTGGACTTCTCAGCTCCCCTAGTAGACTGCGAGGGCCATGAGGGCAGGGCTGTGTCCTTGGTGGCCAGCCAAGGTCCCCTGTGAGACAGGCTCCTCATGAGTGTTTGCTCTGGCAAGTAATGGGCACGATTCCTTCCAGCTCACACCTTCTGTTCTGCGAGCTCTCACTGCAGGATGTGCTCGAGGATTTTGGCAGAGGTGTTCAAGGCAATCATCACGCTAGTGGGAGCCACCCGAGCTGCGAATGGGGGTGGGGTGAGAGGGCTGAGCGGTGGGCAGGGCCACTGACGACTGTGCAGGTGTCAGCTGATTCCCAGGTCTGGAGCCAACACTTCAACTACACCATCACCCTCCAGATTAGTCCAGGAGGAGTTTCCTTTCCATTAATGGAAAGGAACTTGAAAAGGTTGACACTTATTTGCTTTGATGTCTATTGTTGTTTGTAAAAAAACAAAACAAAACAAAAATAAGGACACCTGGATGGCTCAGCGGTTGGGCACCACCCTTTGGTTGAGGTCATGATCCCAGGATCCAGGATCAAGTCCCGCATCGGGGTTCCTGCAAGAAGCCTGCTCCTCCCTCTGCCTCTGCCTCTCTCTCTCAGTCTGTGTCTCTCATGGATAAATAAATACATCTTTACAAGAAACCAAAAATAGTAAATAGCATTCAGACTCCCATCTCTTAAAAATGTCCCCTCTGTGTCTCTCTTGAGTGGTTTCTACAAACACAAGCACACACACGCACACACACGCAGGCACCTGTGCACGATTTACTTTTCTTCAATATGTCAAGATATCATGAATGTCTTTCCTAATAAGTGCATAAAAATTTCCCTTCTTTTTAAATACCTGCATCTATTATGTATAACAGCATAATGTTAAAGCCACATCCCACTAATGAAGGACATTGATATTGCCTCCAATCTTTTGCAGTTACCCATGTGCTTTCCTGTATCCAAATCTTAGTAGTGGTCCCTCCCCAACCAAATTCAAGTTCATTTCGCTCAGCTTCTCCCCTCACTTTGCCACTATCTTGCCTCCTACCCAAAATTCTGTCCTGTCCCAGGCTTTGTACCTCAGGATCAGGAACAGGTGGAGAGATGGGGCAGGAGGAAAGGAAGAGAACAGAAAGTTAGAGGCTTGCATTTGGTGGTTTGGCCAGGGAAAGGACCAGTGTCCTTGGAAGTTAGGGAGAGTTTTGATCACAGCTTACAGAAAACCTTATCACTCTTTGAGAGACACAAGCTTGTCATTCTTCTCTTTTTTAAAAGATTTTACTTATGTATTCATGAGAGACACACAGAGAGAGGCAGAGACACAGGCAGAGGGAGAAGCAGACTCCATGCAGGGAGCCCAATGCGGGGACTTGATCCTGGGACCCCAGGATCACACCCTGGGCCAAAGGCAGATGCTCAACCGCTGAGCCACCCAGGGATCCCCTTATCATTCTTCTCTACTGCCACTTAATTTTGATGGCTAAACATCTTTGAATGTGACTCCATGTGGAGACTGGGCTGCCAGGAGTCCTGGAATGTGTTAGGATCACACAAGCAATGCTACAGTGAATGCCACTGGATATGCTTCTTCTGGTGCCTCTGCTGTTATTTCTGGGGGATCAATCTCTAGGAGAGGAGTTGATTGGTCCAATAGTATGTGCATTGAAAATCCACTCCAAAAATGTTTCAAACTACTTTCAAGAGGTTTGGAACCAATTTCTACTCCTGCTACAGTTTATGAGCCTGGCCATTTCTCTACACGCTCATCAACTCTAGTTCTTGTCTATCATTTACGAGTGAGCTACTGTGATAGAAAAAACGTGCAAGAGCCAAGTAACTTCTTCTTTCATTATTAGGGAGATTGTGCAAGGCATTTTGATTGCACCATTTTGACCTAGTTGAGTTTTTCACCCTGTATTTATGAGTATAAATGTTTTTTTTAGTATAAATGTTTTAATCAGAATCATACCAAGTGCTTTATAGACCTAATGCCTTCAACATGTTTAGTGTCCAGTGAGTCGCCTAAAGCTGCACGAGAAGCAGCAGAGGTAGGTTTAGAAATCAGCATTCTTGATAAATTAACCAAAGAGATAAAAGACTTATTCTCTGGAAACTAAAGCACTGATGAAAGAAATTGAAGATGACACAAAGAAATGGAAAGACTTCCATGCTCATGGATTCGGAGAACAAATATTGTTAAAATGTATATACTCTCCAAAGCAATCTACACTTAAAAAAATGTGTTATTTATTTATTTATTTATTTATTTATTTATTTATTAGAGAAAGACACAGAGAGAGAACAAGTATGACCCAGGGAGGAGCAGAGGGAGGAGGACAAGCAGATTCCATGTTGAGTGTGAAACCTGACTTGGAGCTTGATCTCACCATCCTGACACTATGACCTGAGCTAAAATCAAGAGTCAACTGCTTAGCCAACTGAGCCACCCAGGTGCCCCAGGTGCCCCAGCAATCTATACATTTAATGTAATCCCTATCAAAATACCAACAGCATTTTTCACAGGACCAGGACAAATAATCCTAAAATTTGTGTGGAACCACAAAAGACTCCAAATAGCCAAAGCAACCTTGAAAAAGAACAAAACGGGAGGCATCACAATCCTAGATTGCAAGATATACTACAGAATTGTAGAAATTAAAACAGTATGGCACTGGCACAAAAATAGACACATAGATCAACAGAAAAAAAGAAACAACCCATAAATAAGCCCATGATTATATGGGCAATTAATCTATGACAAAGGAATGCAATGGGAAAAAGAAAGTTCCTTTAAGTGGTATTGGAAATACTGGACAGCTACATGCAAAAGAATGAAACTGGACCACTTTTCTACACCATACACAAAAATAAACTAAACATGGATTATAGACCTAAATGTGAAACCTGAAACTATAAAAATCCTAGAAGAGAGCACAGGCAGTAATTTCCCTGACATTGGCTGTAGCAACATATTTCTAGATATGTCTCCTGAGGCAAGGGAAACAAAAGCAAAAATAAACTTTTGGAGCCACACCAAAATAAAAAGCTTCTGCACAGCGAAGGAAACAATTGGCAAAACTAAAAGACAACCGCCTGAATGGGAAAAGTTGTTTGTAAATGACATATCAGGTAAAGGGTTAGTATCTAACGTATATGAAAACCGTATACAGCTCAACACCAAAAAACCCAAATAATCCAACTAAAAAAAAATGGGCAGAAGACATGAGCAGATATTTTTCCAAAGAAGACATGTGGATGGCCAACACACACATGGAAAGATGCTCGACATCACTCATCAACAAGGGAATGCAAATCAAAGCCACCATGAGATACCACCCCACACTGGTCAAAATGGCTGAAATCAACAACACAAAAAACAACTGATGGTGAAGATTTGGAGAAGAAGGCACCTTTGTGCACTGTTGGTGGGAATGCAAACTGGTGCAGGCACTGGAAAACAGTATGGAGATTCCTCAAAAAGTTAGAAATAGCACTACCATTTGATCTGGTGATTCTACTGCCCAAAGAATATGAAAACACTAATTTGAAAAGGTAAAGGCCTCCCCCTATGTTTGTTGCAGCATTATTTACAATAGTCAACATATGGAGTCAACAGGTATCCATTGATAAATGAACTGATAAAGAAGATGTGGTATACATAAATACACATACACATACAGGATGGGGAGGCAGGAGTATGCAATGGGATAAAGAAAGTCTCTTTTGTCATATGTGTGTGTGTGTGTATGTGTGTGTGTGTATACACACACAATGGAATATTACTCAGCCATAAAAAGGAACGAAATCTTGCCTTTTACAATGACATGGATGGATCTAGAGGGTATAATGCTAAGTGAAATAAGTCAGAGAAAGACAAATACCATATGATTTCACTCACGGGGAATTTAAGGTAGAAAACACACAAAGAAAAAGAGACAAACCAAAAGCCAGACTCATAACTATAGACAACAAACTGGTGGTTACCAGAGTGGGGGTAGGTAGGAGGGTGGGGGAAATAGGTGATGGGGATTAAGTGTACACTTACCGTGATGAGCACTGATGAATAGAATTGTGGAATCATCAGATTGTACACGTGAAATTAATATAATACTGTATGTTAATTATACTGGAATTAAAATGTTAAAAAAGAAAGAAATCAGCTTCCTTGAATCTCAGTTGTGAACTATTTCTACTGGGTCATGTACCCCCGCCCCCAGCAGGAAGCAGCTGGTGGAGAACAGAACACCCCAGTTTACAAAGTGGGCTTACGTCATGATCTTATTTTTAGGTTCTGAGTTTTAAATCTCTCTGAAAGAACCAATTTCTCTGTTCTACTGTATCCTATTACTTATTCATCCTATAAGCTTTTTTTTAGAGTGCTCGGTACTGAGCCTGCTACAGTGAAAGTGATGTTTCAGCTGCACTGTGTAGATGGGCAGAAACACCTGGATGTTTCCTTGAATGTCTAGGGCAGGATATTAATTTGGCAGTCCTTAAGTCAATAGTCCTTAAATATTTATTCAAAATTTATTTAGCAGAGAGGATGAATACTATATAAATAAAGGTTGGAGAAGAAAGCCTATTGGGGGATGTATTCTCTTTCTTTCTCATTATATCTTAAGCAATTCAGCTCTGGCCCCAGACTTGCAAAACAAAAGTTGTGCTATTGACTAGACTCATCCATCCTTTTTAGAAATTGGTTGCAGGGTCCGTGGGTGGGTCAGTTGGTTAAGCGCCTGCTTTTGGCTTAGGTTGTGATCTCCGGGCTCTGGGATCAAGACCCGCATCAGGCTCCCTGCTCAGTGGGGAGCCTGCTTCTCCCTCTCCCCTGCCCCTCCTCCTGCTCATGCTTCTCTCTCAAATAAATAAATAAAAATATCAAAAATAAAGTTGTTTGCATCACCTTCAGGGGTTTCTTGAGCAAAGCTTTGGAGTCTCAGTGCTCCATTCCCACTCCTTGAGAGGAGTTTGACTTTTTAAAAAATACAATCAACCCTTATGTTTCTAGGGTTTCCTCTCATGATTTGGGTTCTAGATCTGAGTGGGAGCTGGCCAAAGGAAGAGGAGGGATGAAGTGGGGATGAGGGGTGTGGAGTAAGGTGTGATCTTCCAGGCAGGGGGAACAGCAAATGGAGGCCCAGAGGGGAGGAGAATCCTGACTTAGAAGAACTGAAATTGTATCTGGCTGGAGGGCAGAGGGAGAGAAAAGTGTGAAGTCAAAGTTTCTTCCTCCTCTTATAGATCATATTAGAAAAATAGTCTTCAGACCTGGTATTTTTCTATATGTTATACTTTTCAAATCATTTTTAATAAGATTTTATTTATTTTATTTTATATAGAGAGAGCACAAGCAGGGACAGAGGGAGCGGGAGAGGCAGGCTTTCCACTGAGCAAGGAGCCTGATGTGGGGCTTGATCCCAGGACCCTGGGATCATGACCTGAGCTGAAGGCAGACACTTAACCAACTGAGCCACCCCAGTGCCCCTCAAATCATTTTTGTATCTATCTGTGGTGTCCACCAGAGTATGCATGAGGAGTTAAACAATGGGACCCATGCAACTGATTTCCCTGCCCTAACCTCCCACCTCTACAGAAATACGTTACTCAACTAGCCTATATGTTCACAAAACTGTGAATAAATCTGTGAAGAAAGTTACAATACATAATTCTTTTTTTTTACAATACATAATTCTTTATGGATTTTGGGGATCATTTCCTTTGGAGTCATTTCCTTCCTAGTGCTAGAAGCACAGACCCTAGAGCACAGGGTCTGATCTTCTTCTTCTTCTTCTTCTTCTTCTTCTTCTTCTTCTTCTTCTTCTTCTTCTTCTTCTTCTTCTTCTTCTTTTCTTCTTTCTTCTTCTTCTTCTTCTTCTTCTTCTTCTTCTTCTTCTTCTTCTTCTTCTTCTTCTTCTTCTTCTTCTTCTTCTTTTTAAGGTATTTAATATACCACTGGTGGTTTTCCAGAAAAAAAAAATTAAACCAATTCAAACTTCCAACAGCACTTAGTGAAAATATATAGTTCCTTATATCCTTAACAACACTGGGTATTATAATTAAACTTCTTTTGCTGACTTGATGTATTTCTTCCAATAAGGCTAAATATTTTTCTTATGTCTATTCACCATTTATACTCTTTCTGTGAATTGCCTTCAGCTAACTAACTCTTTATCTTTCTTTTGGAAGGCTTTTTTATTTGTAGTGTAGTAGGATTCTAACCCTCTGCCAATTTGTGGTGCATATTTTCCCAGCTTGTGGTTGCTTTTAAATATACTTTTTTATTTTTTTAACATACAGATTTAAATATTTTGTACATGTGAATTCTTTTATGTTTTTGTGCTTAGGAAACTCTGTGGTGGTAACCTCTGGAAAGTCACCTTTTACGGATTGATTCTGGTATGTTTCCAATTTTTCAGTATTATAAATAATGCTTAAAGAATATCCTTGCATTCAGCTATAATTACTGCTTAAGGATAAATTCCTGAAACTGGAATCATCATGATAGGATATGCACTATTCTGAGACATCTAATATATATTCCTGAATTGTTCCCAGGATTGGGAGGTTGGGTTAATAAGTCACATACCCCTCCTCCCAGCCTTATACAGTATTACTGGTTTTCAACCCCTAGCCCAAATGAGGGTATCATAATTTTAAAAGCTTTGCCAACATAACAGATGAAACTGAATTTGATTATTCCAGTAATTTGTATTTCTTTCTGGTGAGAGGAAAGTTTTTTCATATTTATTGATCATTTTGTTTTTCTTTAATCAAAGCACTTGCTCATATCCCCTACCCTGTTTTTCTATTGGGACTTTCAATTTATTAAATTCTCTCACAATTGCATTTCTGTAAAATTTTCTGAGATTACTATTTCTGCTTTTTGTGGTCGATGTTGCTGCTATGTTATTTACTGCAAAGACTTTTATGACTTCAGTGATAGGGTGAAGGTCAAAATAGCCCTGCTGTTTATAATTAATAATTAATAATAAAGATAGGCACCACTTGTTAAACACCCTACAATATTCCAGATACGTCTCATACATTATCTCAAATTTTTATAACAGCTCTTATTTTTTAAAAGATTCTAGTTATTTATTTGAGAGACAGAGAGCATTGGAACAGGAGGAGGGGCAGAGGGAGAGGGAGGGGGAGAAACAGACTCCCTGCTCAGCTGGGATCCCAGGGGGATATCAGGATAGGGGCTGGATTCTAGGATGGGATCACAACCTGAGCCGAAGGCAGATGCTTAACCATCTGAGCCACCCAGGTGCCCCCAAAACCACCCTTAATTCCATGCTAAAGATAGGAGCCTGAGGCATATAGAGGTTGAGTATCTTGTCTGAGGTCATGCAGTGAATAAGTGGAGAGCTCTTTACTATTTCTAATCCTCATGTTATTTTCTCTGCAGTCCAAGCACCCTTTCCTCATCCTTTCTAAGGTCACTTACCGGAGCACCTTTCCCAATGTGGCAGCTCGTAGGCAGCTGTTGGAAATGACAGAGGGCTGGTAAGTCAGAAAGAAGACAAGCATTGTCTCCAACCATTCCATAGAGTCAAGATTGGTGGAGTGGGCTCTCCAGCCCTCTAAGAGGCTGTGAGGGTGAATTTCCCTCTCGTGAGGAGGGGCAGGTAGGTGGCCATGAGATGCTCATCTCAAAAAGCCGTGGAATGGTAGCCCAGCTAGGTGCTCTGAATTCAATGAATGCACCACACGATGAAGCCAACGGTTGGACATCATTAGTACCAGAGACCAGGCCAGGTGAGCCAGCGGAGAAATCACTGGTTTCTCCAGCCATGACCTTCAGCAGACACCCAAACAGAACCTCAGAGTGCCTGTGCCTCAGAGTGCAAGGCTCAGATCGGACCGTCACACGGTGTTGGAGATTAGCAAAGGTTACAAAGGTCAGTGTCCCTACCCAAGGACACTGTAAGAGCATGACCGGAAGAGGTCCAGGGATCAGTGAGGACTTTGGGAAAAGAGGAAACTGGGCTGACATGTCTCTTTCTGGGAAGAAATAAAGCCAAGAGGAAGACAGTATCATTGGTGCAAAACCGAATTTGTGTGGTGGTTTGCAAATCTGAACCACTTCCTGTTTAGGCACTAGTTGTGTCATATGTTTGGGAAAGTAGGGCCCTGTAAGCTGGGTCGAGGGAAGTTCCTACCTAATCAAGGGTGCTAACTGTTGAGGTCTGTTGAGTTTACTTGGGTGAATATTTTCAGTGTGTGGTACTTAAATGGCCAAGAACATAAAAGTCTTCTTAAACTCGGGGATTAATCCAAAAGAACCAAAATAACACCATGGGGGAGCAGGTTTGGTCACATGAAGAACATTTCTGTGTCCTCTTCTAAAACAAACATTTTTAAAGCTCTGTTGTTCGTTTTGATTTTTGTAAAGTGATTTCTTTTTGAGTCAAGAAAAATGAGTGATACTATTTGGCCCCACCATGCTTGCCCACTTATTAAAATAATGATCATGAGCCTCCAGGGTTGAGACTTCTAAGACTCAAGGTGGGGAGCAGGTCCATTGATCTTACTTTTTACCAGGAATCACGGGCAAATCATAGGCAAATTCCTTTGCATTCATTCCACCCCTGCCCCCCCACCCTTGGAAAAATCCACACCTGTTCCACTTTCTGGTGCCTTCCTGGGGTGCCATCCTGGAGCGCCCTAGCTGTGATGGAAAGCTGGTAGATCTCTCTTCACAGATATCCCATGTCTTCCTTTCTCCTTGTATGGGAATGGTGACAGGACTGAGAGGTTTTTGGAGAGAGAAGGACCTCTGTGACTGGCAAGCGTTTCTCCCATGCTTGAGGAGAACCTGTCCCTCTCTTGGCACTTGTTGGAGATTGTCCATTGCGGACATTGCACAGAAAAAGTTTCTGGATGGGAAAATGGAATCCTGGGTCTAGTCAGAACTCTATCCTTTTCCAGTTAACCTGGATCTAGAAACCAGAGTCTGAATGTATTCTGGTGATTTAAAAAAATGTTAATGACTAATTCCTTGACTCCTGAGAGAAGCGATTCCTAAATTAGTCTGGGTTACACATGTAGCACCCACTCCTCAGAAAAGTACACATACCCACACAGCCATGAAACTTGTCAGATCGTTGCAGAGCCTTGACAAAGTGCCAAAGTCCATTTGTGGCCCTAGGTAAAGATGCTCTCCAAGCTTTAATGGTACCAGGAGAAAGGTGGAGTCCAACCTCCTCAGCACAGCACACAGGGCCCTTTGTGATCTGATCCCTGCCCTTCTCCAGCTTTTCCTGATGCTAACCACCTGCATCCTCTCTAACAACATGTGGTTCTTCTTTTTTACTTCTGCATGCTAATCTCCCTGCCTGGAATCTTCTCCCTGGCTGCCTGGAAACCGTGATGAACGCTATGAAGGCAGAGTGAAGCACTTCTTTTCTTGTGTGATGTGTACCCACTCAGGACATTTTGCTGGGCTGTTTGGCCAATGGTATCAAAGTAGCCACAACGTCAAATCTCCATGTTAAAATGTAGGAAGTTTGCTGTAAGCTGCTGGGGCAGGATGGGTTTCTCTGTTCTCTCTTGTTCTTTCCCCCGCTCATTTCTGATGGAAAGGGGTTCCTTTAACATAATGAATTATGATCAGAGCCACTGTTCCATGAGAGGCAGATGACAGCAAGAATGAGATTTCTATGTCTTCAATTCTCCCAGCTGAAGAATTTGGAAGTTCTAAGCCTACTTTTGCAGATAAGTGTTAGGATCTTTTGCCGCTTTCCGAGGTGGGCGTCAGGAGTGATGGTATCTGTGGCCCTGACCACCAAAGGCACTGTGGCAGGCGTTGTTTTCCGGCTGGCCCCAGCCATTCCCAGCCCTTTCTCTCCTGCTGCCTCCCCCCAGAGGGGCTGGAAAGCTAGGTCCATACTTTCCCAGTTACCTTCATAGTTAGGTGTTGATCCATGAAATCTAGTTCCGGCCCAGGAGTTCTAAGGGAAATGTCTTTTGGGACTTTCTAGGAAACATTTTAATTCTTGATAAGAGGAACAGCCACACTGGAGACATTCCTTTTTCCTCCTTTTTGCCTTCAAAGATATTGTGATGTCTGGAACTGTGGCAACTATTTTGTGACCATGAGGTGATTTGCATGCATAGTGGTTCTCAAACTTGAGTGTGTATCAGCAGCACCCAGAGGGCTACTTAAAATATAAGTGTTATATTTTAAGTTTTATAGTATAAATTTTATATAGCCTCCCTCCCAGACTTCTGACTCCTAGGTCTGGAGCAGGGCTGGGAATTTGCATTTCTAACAAATTTCCAGGTGATGCTGATGCTGTTGGGCTGGGAACACACTTTAAGATCCACTGAACAAGGGGATCCCTGGGTGGCTCAGCAGCTTGGCCTTGGGCCCAGGGTGTGATCCTGGGATTCTGGGATCGAGTCCCACACTGGGCTCCCTGCATGGAGCCTGCTTCTCCCTCTGCCTGTGTCTCTGCCTCTCTCTCTCTGTGTGTCTCGTGAGTAAATAAATAAAATCTTAAAAAAAAAAAAAAGAAGATCTACTGAACATGGATGAAAATTCCACAGGCTGATGATGGCAAAATAGGGTGCTAGAGTGTAAATGCTGACGGCCTTGTCAGGGAGCTGAATAAATGTATATAATTGCTCTGCCTCTGTATTTCTTGTTCTGTTGATATTTGTTTAGTTGGGTTTTCTTATGATGTACATTCAAAAGCATTCTGAACTTACAGAGAGCTGGGCACTGTGGAACAGGCAAAAGGAGAAAAAAAATCTAGATGAGTGCCCATTCAAGGCCAATTTGGAATGGAATAAAAACTGCCTCAGGAAATATTTTGAAATATCTCTTAGCATCAGTGAGTGTTGATATACTAAGGTTATGGGGTTTTGAAAAGTATTAGGTTAATTAACTTTTTAAATTATTTTTATTTTATTTTAATTAATTAATTAATTAATTAATGATAGTCACACAGAGAGAGAGAGGCAGAGACACAGGCAGAGGGAGAAGCAGGCTCCATGCACCGGGAGCCCGACGTGGGACTCGATCCTGGGTCTCCAGGATCGCGCCCTGGGCCAAAGGCAGGCGCCAAACCGCTGCGCCACCCAGGGATCCCTAAATTTTTTTTTTAAATCAAAAACTTGTACATAGCTTAAAAGCCAAGTAGTTATACAAGGCTTATAATGACACATGATAATGCCCTGGCCCACCCTTACCCTCTACCCCTCACTGATCCCTACTTCTCTCAACTTTTGCAATGTTTCTTCTAGAATTTATGAATTTACCTAAACAACATGATTATAAGACCATTATATACCCTTTCATCTCTGTTTATTCACTTCCTGCTATGTAAGATAAGAATTTAGATTTCTTTATATATCCTCCCTCCTTTCCATGCCATAAACTTCTTCTCCCACATTTTCCCAATATAGTTAGGTAACAATGTTTTGTTAAATTAATGCTCAATACCTGTGATATAATGACTAACTAGTACTGACAGATGAACTCTGATTACATTTCTTTTCTGGTTAGACTTTCTTCCCCTTGCAGTCAATACTCACCCCATTTTTTATTTGCTTCATCTTCTATGAATATCTGATTAATCCATCCATTCATCCTCTGACAAAAGAGAACTTCCTTTTAGTTCCAACACATCAGCTCATCTATACGTTTCCTTTTTCCTGGCTCTGTCCTGTTCTAAAATTTCTGTCCTCTGGCTCCAATCTGGAGTAGGCATTCTGCAAAATCATCACCCTGGAATTCCCCTTCACCAGCACACTGGGAATGACCTTTGTCTTTTTCCTGTGCTAAATGCTCTGTTTTCTGGACTTGGTGTTTTCCCTTTTCTTGGTTTATTTGGTCATTTTTGACAAAACAAGCAGGGGAGGTGACCTGATTAGAGTTCCATTAGAGGAAACTTATGGCCGATGCAAAAGAGGCAGTCGAAGAGAGTTTAAGGAAAGGATATTTATTTATTTATTTATTTATTTATTTATTTATTTATTTATTTATTTTAAGTAGGCTCCATGCCCAGCACAGAGCCCAGTGTGGGGCTTGAATTCACAACTCTGAGACCAAGACCTGAGCCGAAATCAAGAGTCAGATGCTCAGATGCTTAACTCAGCCACCCAGGCGTCCCTAAAGAAAGGACCATTCAAAAAATTATGGGCAGGGTTAAAAACACCAACAAGGGGCATGATGGATGTACGTTGGGCTAGCAACAGCAAAAAGCTATTGTCTCTCAAGCCTGACAGGGCAAAAAGAGGGGGTAGTCCCAGAATGGCCACAGCTGGAGGAGAGGGCCACCCTCACAGGACTCACAGGACTGTCACTTAGGGGTGTGATGATTCTGCCAGCAGGAAGGAAGCAGAGAAAATAACTCAGCTTCTCTCCACCTCTGCCCTCTGGTTTCCCATTCATGCCTACCATTGGCTGAAGCCAATCAGATGTCAGCCTGCCACGGGGCTGAGTCGCTGTCTTGCTCAGTAGTTGCCTCTGGGGGCAAGAACGGGGTGAAAAGTGGAATGGTTATAGAGGGGCAATGAGTCACAGCCAGCACAGCAGGTAAGAGTTTGAAATCTAGTGTAACTAAAAGTGTCTCTCTTCAACACAGCCTCTAGAGTAATGCTTTGGCTGATATGGAATTCTGGGTTGGCAACTCTTTTTACTCAGAATTTTCAAGGCAATATTCTATTGTCTCCTGGTTTCCAAAGTTGCTATTGAGAACTCTGTGCCATTCTGATTCCTGATCCTTTTTATGTGACTTGTTTTTTTCCTTCCTGGAAACTTAAGATCTTGTCTTTCCCCCCAGTGTTCTGCAAGATGGTAAGGGGTGAGTTTCTATCATTGTACAGCAGGGTCCGCAGAGTAGGCTCAGGCCAGGTATCCTTGCTCAGGTGCCTCCTGACTGAGCCCTGAAAATGCAAGAAATGTGAATATAGGTGCATTGTTATGTAGCTACAATCCACCAATCATGTGTGATGTCTGGTCATTATTATGCACCTCTGGACAACACAACACAATCCCATTGGTGGGGAGTGAGGCTGGGATTCAGATATTACCAATACAGACAACTATGTCTCCTCTCCCAGATCCATGCTGGTTGACAGTAATAGGCAGTTATATTGTGAAACTAGGGTTGAGGAGGGAAGAGACAGAGATATTTAATAAGAGTAGGGAGCATAAACTGTTTTGAAGAAAGTGGTGGGTTTGTATTGACATACAAGCCTGTTCCCATCAGGTTCCTTGGGTCCCTGGTGATGGGTCTGAACCCCCAGGTTAGAGGGAGAGGTTCAAAAGCTAGGCAAGCTGTCTTTAACAAAGACTGTGAGACTACATACAAGTAATTTGGGGCCCAAATGACGATGTATGACACAGAGTTGGGGAGAGGCCACTCTATCCCTCTTTGTAAGGGATCTCCTGGAATCCCAAGGAGTCCTGGTGCTATGAACATCAAGAAGGAATGCTGTTGACATAGACACCAGCTTTCTCATAGTGGGCTCCATCAGCAACAGAAAAGCATGGCTCTTCCAAGAGTGTCAGGCTGTGGAGATTGCTAGCCAGGAAGTAGGCTTTCACCAGACATGAAATCTGTTGACCATGGACTTCCCAGTCTCCAGAACTGTGAGAAATATATTTCTGTTGTTTATAAGCTAGCCAGTCTACCATATTCCGTTATGGCATTCTGAACCAAGACAACCAGTATTTTGAACGTTGATTGTTGTCATACTAGAGGAAAAGAGAATCAGAGGAGTCTTAAAGCAGCAAATAAATGATTTGGGTGTGAAGTGACACATATCCTTTCTGCTCAAACTCATTGGCCACATCCAACCATAAGAGGGCCAGGAAATAAAATCTATCATGTGGCCAGAAGGCAGAAAGTCAGAAATATTTACTGAAGAGAATTAATAGTCTGTCACTCACTTTGTGGCAAGAGTTGTTCTAAATATATTATAGGCCATTAACTTAGTTAAGTTTTGTAATAATTCTATGAAATAGGTCCTGTTAATATCATCATCATCCCCAATTTGATAGATGAAATAACTGGGGTACAGAGAGTTTAAGTAACCTGATCAAAGTCAAGAGCCACTAAAAGATTTTTAAGCGGGAGGGTGCGATTCAATCAGATTTGCTATTGAGAAAGCTTTCTCCAGAGAGTGGGCTGAAAAATCAAATTGAACTAAGGCTATGAGGCTATTTACATAGTGAAGGGATGGAATGAGGAGGATTGAACTAAGGCACATTTACAACGATTAATCTTGAGCCTCCGTTCCATCAACTTAAGCCTCTGTTTCATCATTTCTTGAAACATGATTATGGTAATACCCATCTTAATGGGTTTTTCTGAGGATTATAAAAAATAACATAAGCAAAACTGACAGTACTAAGGCTCTGGAATTACAGAGGTCTACGTTAAAAATCCCAGCTCTACTACTCACTAGATGAGGGAGCTCATTATTCTAAGTCTCAGTTTGCTCATTTATAAAACACATATTAAAGTCACAAACATTAAATAGGTTAAAGTAAGAAAAATGATTACACGCTGGCTACAGGCTATGCTCCTGGCCGAGCTCAGGAGAAATGCAGAATTCCTTCTAGAGAAAGAAGTGAGATTTTGTTTAGGAAAAATACCTTAATGAACTTATGTGTTTATGAAAGTCAGGTCTCCTAGGCACGCCTAGAAGGGAAGAGGTTTCGACAAAGAATTAAATAATTTTGATTAATAAATAGGAAATATTGGTTTCCCTCTGATGAAATGAAAGTTTTGAGGGAGCCTGGAGGGTTTTACTAGAGAGAACTATGAGCATCTGGTCTTAATCAGTTTCCTTGACCCATTCTTCCCACGGCAGCCAGTGATCTTTTAAAACCACTAATTGGATCATGTTGTTCCCCTTTCCCCTAGCCTAGTGCCTGATACTTAGAAGTTTCTCAGTAACAATTATCTGAGTGAATGAATGAATGAAAACATTAGCCAGGGAGCAGGTGAATCCCTAAAGAAAAACTACTTTTTTTTTTTTTTAAGATTTATTTATTTATTTTAGAGAGAGAGTGAGAGAGGGTGAGTGAGGGGAGGAGCGGAGAGAAGGAGAGAGAATCCTCAGGGAGACTTCCCACTGAGCACAGAGCCCCATGCAGGGCTAATCCCATGCAGGACCCTGAGATCATGACCTGAGCTGAAACCAAGAGTCAGATGCTTAACCAACTGAGCCACCCAGCCTCCCCAAGAAGAGGATTTTTGTGGAGGGGTTCTGTGTAGTGAGGGTGGCTTTGGACAGTGATGCTTAATAATCATTTTAAGTAGTTCCCTATCGTGTGTTTTGCTGTAATCACCCTTCCTCTCTAGCACATCCCTCCACATGACCTTTAGTGAACGTCTGCCGCACAGAACTGCGCTGTTTGGGGAGGATTTAAGACATGAAAGTATCCAGGCACCAGGTAAACAATGCCCTAAGATGGCAGGAAATCTAATGAACAGAGGAACCCAGAATTCAGTGGGAACAGTGAGAGGTGACCAGGATCCTCTGAAAACTTGGGGAGGATGTGCTGTCCCCGTTATCCCGGATTAGGGGGTTGGGCCCTCCATCTGGCTGTTGAGGAAAAGGACAAGCTGGATGACTTTGGAGTAGCCACAACCTTCAGGTTACATAAGAATGACAAATATTTAACTCACAGACACGTTTTGAGGATTATACTGGGATAATTCGTATAAAGCGCTTAACACAGAGCCTGGCACAGGGCAAGAACTCCGCAAGTGTTAATTGTCGAGGTCCTTCCCTCGCTTCCACTCCCTCCACTAGCTTTCCGCGCGGCTCCATTCATTCTTTTCCAAGGACGCGCGGGAGGCGTGGCCGCTCCGCCCCCTCCCCAAGCCCCGCCCCTCGCCGCCGCCGGATTGGCTCCCGAGAGGCGGAGCCGAGGGAAGAGCCCGGCGCGACGCGGTAGGGGCGGGGCGCATGCGCGGGCTGGGCTGGGCGGAGGTGGAGAGGAAGAGCTGCCGGAAGTAGGCGGCTGAGGTGGTGGCCGAGCGGGCGGCAGCTGCCAGGGAAACCGAGGCGCGGGACCCGCTGCCGGCAGACTGACAGACAGACAGGCAGACAGGCAGACAGGCGGGCGGGCGGGCGGGCGGGGGGGCGTCTCTGCGCGCCCCGTTTGCCCGGGCTGAGGGTCTCTAAGTCCGGCAGCCTCCTCAGGACTCGGGCCTTTCCCTGAGCCCGCCAGGGGGCGCCGCGCTGAGGGGCTGCAGAGTGGGGGGCGGGCGCGGCTGACGAGAGGAGGGGCGCAGGGCCCGGCCCGAGGGAGGGCTCCCCACCCCCACCCCACCCCACCCTCACCCTCACCCCTCACCCCCGCTCAGGAGGTGCCCCTGGGCGGGGGACCGGGAGTCCTCACCTCCCGACTGGGCAGGGGTTTCGGGGGGGGCGGGGAGGGCGCGTCGCCCTCTGCCCCCGGCGGCACCCTGGCCATGACCGGCAAGTCGGTGAAGGACGTGGATCGGTACCAGGCGGTCCTGGCCAACCTGCTGCTGGAGGAGGACAACAAGTTCTGTGCCGACTGCCAGTCCAAAGGTAGCGCATCCCTCCCGGCGGGCGAGGGGTCCAGCCTCCGGCCGCGCCGCGCAGGTGGCGTGTGTGGGGAGGGGGCTCCTGGGGCTTGGGCCGCCGATCCCGTCAGGTGGCGGGGCGCGTGCCCCTCCGGCTGGGCCGGCCGCTGGGCGCTCCGCGGCGCCGGCTCGGGGGGCGGGGGGCTGCGAGGGCGGGGGCGGGGGGCGCGCAGGTGAGCCGGTCGGCGCCGCGGGGCTCCGAGTGAGTTGCGGGCCGGCTGTCCTTCCAGGGGCAGCCCGGAGCTCGCCGCCTTCCACATGCAAAGCTGGGGGATGAACTGCAGTGTGTGTGCGTGTGCGTGTGTGTGTGTGCGTGTGTGTGTGGGGAGGTGACATGACGGCAGGAAAACCACTTAAAAATTTTTTTTTTTTTTTTTTTTTTAAGGCGGTGATGGTTGCTGCCCCGCTCTTGGCTGAGCAGCTTCCTCTGTCCTGTTACGGGCTTTGCTGAGACCTGGCAAGCGCATGGTGGGGGTGGGGGTGGGGGTGGGGGGCTTTCTTCTTCCTGGATGTGTGAAGTGGGAACCTGCCGTATATGCAGTGACACAGTGCGGATTTCTAGACAGCCTGGCCCTGGCCGTGAAGTGCGTTGGAGGCTGTGTGTGTGTGTGTGTGTGTGTGTGCGCGCGCGCGCGCGCGCGCGTGCGCGGGCGCAGGGCACGTGCGGTGGGAGAAACTAGCGGCAGATCGTGGCTGGAGTGCAGGATCCGTTTAATCAGTGGAGAGAAAGAAACGGGGTGGATGCATCAGATTTGTCGCTTCTGGGGTCATTACAAAGGCGAAAATGGTGAAATATGAGCGCTGTGAATTGTTAGAGCCATTTTAGTCTTTGCTGTGCCCTCCAAGACGCATGATTTGATCCAATAAAAAATCAGTATGATAGGAAAGCTTGGTTATAAGTGAAGGCTGGGTTATTAGCACTGAAAATTTATAGATTCAAACTTCTGTGAATATTGTTTCCTTAATTTTCTCTCTTTTTAAAAGATTTTATTTATTTATTCATGAGAGAAAGAGAGACAGACAGACAAGCAGAGACACAGGCAGAGGGAGAAGCAGGCTCCATGCAGGGAGCCCGACGTGGGACTCGGGCCTGGGTCTCCAGGATCAGGCCCTCGACTGAAGGTGGCGCCAAACCGCTGAGCCACCGGGGCTGCCCTTCTTTCTGCATTCTTTGGGATGTAATTGGAGAAGTTGGGGAAATTATTTTCCCTTTGGGGAGAAGGGGATAGTTCCCATTTTGGGAGCTATTGTTAATTTGCTCCTGTTCATAATGCAGTGGATTTACCACAGTTGTTTGCCATGTAACATTTGGGCACATGGTCTACAACAAAGATTCAAATGTATTTGTATTTATAGATATTGAGAAGGGAAGTACATGCCTAATTGATGCTCTTAGGTAATTACCTTTTATTTTAGAAAAATAAGGTTATGTTCTTAAGAACAGGGGAATGATACATTGGTTTAAACACCTAATAGTATATTTTAATGTCCTCTTCCAATAGATAAGTGGCATGTACTTTTAGGAAAGTACGTCCCCAGACTTCTCTCCTGAATTTTTGCCTTAGCAAGAATTTGCTTTAAAAAGTATTTTAGAATCTGATTATGTTGAGTAGGTTAATTTCTTATAGGTGACTCTTATTAAATCTTGTCCTAGACTTATTGGAACATTTCAGTGTAAAATTTAGGAGTATGTCTACTGGCTTTACTCAAATTCCCTTATGTCCTCAGTTAACAAATCTTGAGTCACAGTGAAGCAACCCACTAGAGTGACTCCCCACATTTGGGGAATCAAATGCCATTTTGATGATTAGTACTACCCCCAACTCTCCGTTTCTCCTACCACTCATACTTACTCATATTCCAATGAAATATAGCACATGGAAGGGAGAGCTTGATTCACCACTTCTTCCACCAAATTTTCCATTGCTCTTTATCAATAGCATCACTGGGGATCAGGTAATGAACATTAGTTAATTCTTGATGAGAATTACTAACTGCTGGGTTGTAAACTTTATCAACGGCTATTAATGGTAGAATCCTGGTTCCTGAAACTATTTATTTTCACAAATTAGTTTTACATTTTGGCTTGGTAGCTTCAGTAACTTGGCCATTGTATTAAACTTGAGATGACAAGATGTCCATCATCTTTCAAGTTATTTAAATAACATGTTGTTTAGGTCTCAGTTTATTCAGTTTGTGAATTCTCTGGCTCCTTGCACTCTTTCAGTCCTTCTCACTCGTTTTCCTCCTCCTTTCCCCTAATTTTGGTTGTTATAATGATCATACAGGCAACTATTGGATCATGGAAGGAAGAGACACTTGTATCAAATTAAGTTATGTTTTAGCTCTGGTAAAAAATACATGTAGTGGGAGGAGGTATTTAAAAGCTATTTGGTTTGGAAAATGAGATTTTGATCTGAGTTTATTCATCCCTGTGTCTCATGTTGTTTCTTTTCTTTTTTTTTTTTTTTTTTTCTGCCCCTCTCATGTTGTTTCTTACTTAGAAAATTAAGAGCTAATTGGACAGGACCTGATGAATGATTGCTGATCTATTAATATTAAATCAGATGATGTAGCCCTGGACTGCAGACCTGTGAGCAGTATTTTTTTGATGTTCTAAAATAACCCTTTGGCAGTGGCTCTTCTTTTTAAAATCTTATACTTGTTTAAGAATGTTATTATCTTCAGCTATGTAATGCGAACATCAGAGTAGAGAACAAGCATGTGTTTTCTTTACGAAGTACGAGTTTTGTTGGTCCTGGGATTTTTAACTCTCTTAAGCACAAGACTCACCAGTTTCTGGGACCCCTAAGACATTGAAGTGATTCCTGCGTGGCAAAGAGAGCTGCTTAAGTATTGCCTTTAAAAAAATGCTTTGACATACTTTTAGGCCTAAAGATATGGTGTCCTCATCACCCAAAGATATCGTGACCTTTAGGGTAAATTTTTGGACTGACTTACATAGTGATAGGACAAAGGACAAACATACTGAAAATTCCAGATATGTCAGTGGTAACTCTAACTAGTTTAGGCTGGGACCAATTTTTGGATAGACCCTTGTGGAGCTGTACTAGGCCGAAGCTTAATCTTTAGCTCTGCAGTTCCGTATTTTTTCCATGTGCCTGGAATAACTCTTAACCTCTTCAGAGACTGGTTTAAACTAGGCACTATCTTATTTACCATGTAAGAATTCTGTCTTTCTCATGACTTGAATACCTGTGTCCACTACTGGGACATTACTTCCTCCATATTGAGATTTATAAAAAAAAATTGAGAGCTTTTCAATGAGCAAAGAATTCAAATTCAAGAGATTTGATGGTCTTGTGGAATATTTACTTCAGGCTGTGAAGCACCACCTGGAATTCTGGAGTTTGACAGAAACTTTGTAATATTTTGTGCTTTTCTGCTACATCCTACCTGAAATGTTTTACCTTGAATTACCTAACCATTGCCTCTGCTCTAATTTCCATTATATACTCTTAAATTTAAATTTACTTTTTGGAAAAGGTAGCACTTTCATGTGTTCAAAATTTAAAAGGCGCAGAGGTGAACATGTACAATGAAAAGTTGTGTTCTTGTTCCCTGATCCCTTAGCCACCATTTTCCTTCCCTTCCTAGAAGGAATGGCTTTTGGTAATTTCTTATGGGACTTTTAAGAGATAATATATGCACAGGCAAACAACTACATTTAAATGTATTTTTCTGCAGTGTTTTTATGGAAGTAGTATATTACGGTTCATGGCACCTTGCATTTTTCAATCAGCATTATAACATGGAAAACGTGAAAATGCTGTCTCAATGCACATTGAGGGGTTCTTCATTCTTTCAAGGGATTTTCTAAGGCTATCCCTTAGGTTATCTTGATTAAGTTGAAAGATATGCTTAAGGGATTTGGAAACATCTGCTCTTGTTGAAGGTATCTTAGAAAGTGTCCTAGGCCTATCCATAGCCCGTATAAGCCTACCCTTCAGGTGGGAAAGAAGCAAAGTAATGGAAAGGGCTGTAGACTTGATGTTGAAATGTCTAGTTAAACTCCTTCACTCAGGTTATTTTAGCTTTGTGACCTTCAGCACTGTACCAAAGTTTCTCAGTTTAATTTTCCTCACTTGAAAAATCAAAGTGCCTTGTAAACTAAAGTGTCATACAAATTTAAGATTACTTATTACCATGATTGCTGGTCTTATTTACTCTATCTTGGTTTTATTTGTTTCACTTTCTGACTTTATTCCCTTAAATACTCTGGTTACTGGAAGCCATGGTTAGTATGACTCACTCAATAATTCCCTAGTCTTTAAGCCAAAACCATTTCCTATACATGGGGGTTCTGGCATTTTTGCAGATGTACTTTATGGTACTCTTGAGGATGGTCTCTGGATGTTTCCTCACTCTTTAAACTTGTATGAAAGATTAGACGAGGAAATCTTTGTGTAGAAATTTTCTAAAGTAGTCCTAAATTTTAACTCCAGTAAATTAATTTCTAGCTTTGTTTTATATTTATTTTGTGTTGATAGCTAGGTCATTGCTAGTTAAGTAGCACTCCTTAAAACATGAACTTTCCTATCAATTTTTGATTACTTTACCTATATCTGTGGCACCTTTTGAGAGATTAAAACAGTTCCATCAGATTTAGACAACAGAAGTTTTGTGTCCATCTCTCATTGTTAAACATCCTTCTCCAGCCAAGATCAAGTAACTTTCTGAGTTTTTACAGCTAATGCACCTTAACTTGAACAGTCATGGTTAGCTTGACACAGTTACACTGAATGTAATTTATCAAAGTCCTCATTAGATTGTCTTTTAATATGAACTTGTTAAGCCTGTTTTCCCTGGGAGATACTTTCCTATTTGTTCTCCTTGTCCTTTAAATATCATTCTGTGGCAGTGGGATAGAGAGTATAAAATGCCTTATCACTTAGAGGGAACTCTGCAAGCCTGCAATCCCACACTATATATATTCGTTCTGAAAATATTTGTTAAGCACTTACTTTGTGTCAGACACCGTATCAGGATATATGGTAGATTCAGATCCTGTCTTTGGTCTGAGGGATCATACAGTTGAATGGGGAAGCAGATGTGTAAACTGATAAAAGATGCAATGTAGTATTATCATGATGGCATTGCGTGCAGGGAGATATGAAAGCGCTGGAGAAAGCAAACAAGTCTGCCTAAGGAAGTCATGGTTTCAAAGAGACAAGTAGGCTGTGTCTTGAATGATAAGCATGACTTTGCCAGGTGAATTTAAGGGACTTGGCATTTTAAGCAGAGGAAAACAGAATGTACAAGGCCTCTAAGGTATTGAGTGTGTGTCAGTGTGGGGGGGATTATCTAGTATTTTGACTACATGTTGGGGAGTGGCAAGGGAGGAGGTAGGCAGGGGCCAATAAGGTAAAAATGCTAGCCCTGTAGTTGATTTGCTGTATCATATTGAGATAAATATGCTTTAGACTCTCTGTTGTGTAAGAAGTCCATACGATTGGAAGTCTACCTGCTACTCAAATGAAATTATAAGTATTGCGGACATGAGATGTTTTCTAACTGATGAATAGTTAGAAAGGTCTCAGTGTTGTGCCTACAAGACAACATGAAGTGTACCTTCATGAGTACATTAAATTATCTTAGAAAAGTCTAGTGAAGTGCCAGCAGTAGATACTATGTCATTTCTGGAGTTGATACTGATTTTTGAGGCTGAGCATGCTTATATACTCAAGTGGCCTAGGAGTGCTGAATATTTGATGTGTGCACTTAGTTGCTCAGTGCTTAGGAGGTATAAGCAGGTAGTGTAGCCTGATCTCTCAGTATACTTTTCAGCATCTATTGCTTTCCAATAAATCAGAAAACTACTTTCTGCATTTTCCCTCTGATGTCATTATGAAATGTAGGTGGCAGCTTTCTTGGGCACAGTTGTCTATATAACTGTTCACCACATGAGTCATTGTCTGTTTCTATTCTTCTGCCTGAAAATTCCATCTTGGAAATGATGTCATGCAATTAGTGACTGCTACACTTCTCTCATTATGCACATTGGCAGCTGGCTCTGTATGTTATGTTAATGCACCCTACCTATGCCACAGACAAGGGACAAAGTGACCTGTTAAATGGACTCAGACTCAACTGCTCCAAATGTTTTCTCCTGTAAAAAAGATGGCAAGCAGGAATCTGCATAAAACACACTTATGTTTTATATTCTAAGCATGCAGTGCCTAACTTCTGTTATTGTGTCTGCTTAAATCCTTATCACAGTTGTACTTCTGTTTGAGCAAGTGGCCAGTTTAAGTAGATACTAATTTTGAAGAAGTTCTGTATTGGCCCCTGGAATGTGACAGTTCAGCTTAACTACACTGAAAAGGTAGGAATCAAATCTATGTAGAATAGAACACCTTAAAGTTAATTCACTTTTACCAAATTCCTCTACTGTTAAATAAATATTCCTGTACTGATAAATTTTTTAAAATTATAATGTGCCACAGTTAACATGCCCCCTAGATTGTAAGCTCCATGAGGGCAGAGGTTGTTTGCCTGTTTCATTCACGTAGTATTCTTAGAACCTAGAGTAGTGCTTGGTATAGATGTAGCTCTTAGTAAATATTTGTTTGAATGAATGAACTGACCTTGTCATCTATAAATCCTTTGTTTCTTATTAGAAGAAATCATTAACAGGTTATCTGAATATTTGTTTAATTCTTTTTTTAAAATATTTTATTTATTTATTCATGAGACATACAAAGAGAAAGAGAGAGAGAGAGGCAGACACACAGGCAGAGGGAGAAGCAAGTTCCATGCAGAGAGCCCGATGTGGGACTTGATCCCGGGTCTTCAGGATCAGGCCCTGGGCTGAAGGCAGATGCCAAACCGCTGAGCCACCTGGGCTGCCCTGAATATTTGTTTAATTCTTAAGAAAGCTAAGTTTTAAAACATTTTTTTTATTTTTAAGATTTTGTTTATTTATTCATGAGACACACACACACACACAGAGGCAGAGACATAAACAGAGTGCAGGACTTAATCCCAGGACCCCAGGATCATGCATGACCTGAACCAAAAGCAGACGCTCAACCACTGAGCCACATAGGGTGCCTCTAAAACATTTTAAAGTCCAGGACCTATCAGGGAAACAGAAACCACTGTAGGTAGTAGAAGCAGAGGGAATTTAATCTACAGAATAGGTTACACTGATGATATAAGAGCCTTGAAGGTAAGTGGACTGGTGAGGTAACCGAGGGATTAGCAATACCTGGGAGCTAGTGTGCCCCTAAGGAAATTAGAAGGTGCTGGTGTCACTAAAGGCCAGAAGTCTGAGCTATCTGGTGTGAGCTAGAAGCATGGAAAGAAAAGCTGTTTGATGGCAGCTAGAACTGTGACCCTATTAAGAGAGCATTACCCTGGCTTCCCTCTCCTCCTACCTCTTACCCTTATCGGTTACCTCCCATTGATGGAACTTACTCAGAAACCAGTTGGCGGGGGAGCCTAGGAGATGTAGTTCCCACTGACAGAGTGGTGCAAGAATAGGATCTAAGTGGAAATAGGCAGAGGCCCAAAGACACTTAAAAAAATCTCCCAAGGGATCCCTGGGTGGTGCAGCGGTTTGGCGCCTGCCTTTGGCCCAGGGCGCGATCCTGGAGACCCGGGATCGAGTCCCACGTCGGGCTCCCGGTGCATGGAGCCTGCTTCTCCCTCTGCCTGTGTCTCTGCCTCTCTCTCTCTCTCTCTCTGTGTGACTATCATAAAAAAAAAATAATAATAATAATTTTTAAAAAAATCTCCCAAGATGCAATTCTTTCTCCTTGTAGGTCAGTAGTTATTTTGGACAAGAGATAAGAAGGGTTTTCAGACAGATACAACCCTTTGTGCTTCTAAAGAATCTTAACTGTTGCTGAAACAATACTTAGTCCCTGGAAGTAATGTAACAAGTCAGTCATTGCCTAAATAATTAGGATGTGACCAGGAAAATTGGCTTCTGTTGAATCTTCTTTTTTTTTTTTTTTTTTTAAAGGAAGGGCTTCCCCTGAGTTGTCCTTGAAGTGGTCTTTGATTTCCCCATTCCTTTTTTTTTTTATTTTTTATTTATTATTTATGATAGTCACAGAGAGAGAGAGAGAGAGAGGCAGAGACACAGGCAGAGGGAGAAGCAGGCTCCATGCACTGGGAGCCCGACGTGGGATTCGATCCCGGGTCTCCAGGATCGCGCCCTGGGCCAAAGGCAGGCGCCAAACCGCTGCGCCACCCAGGGATCCCCTGTTGAATCTTCTGACCAATTTATCATTGGTCGCTTCTACTGGTAGTTTATCATTTTGTTTACTCAGGAAATAAGTTCCTACCCTGTTGATCCTGGGATGCCTTGGGTGTGATTTTGTGTGTGTGTGTGTGTATGTACGTATGTGTATATACACACATACATTGAGCTTGTCCTATCTATAACTGAAAGACTTGAGTCAACACATGAGATGTACAAAGACAATTTTGAGGATTGCAGCCTCATGGTACAGATTAGACTTTCTTTGACAGGTAATTGCAGTAGAGCTAATTTTCTTTGTGCCACATATCATTTTAACTAGTCTCATTGGTTTGTTGGGGTATTTCCCCCACAGCTTCAGCTAGGTTAGCAGTGTGGGAGGGAGGTGAGACCACTGGACCAACTTTCTTCTCTACTGGACCTGAAAAATATTTTTTGTCTTACAAGAAAGGTTGGTGCTGCTCCATTGAAAGGCAAAGCTTTCTAAGTTATTGCTAGTAGTTTTCTTCTTGATTATAAAGTGTTTAATGAGTTACTTGATAGAAGTTCGGCACTTTCTAGAAGGGCTTTTTTTGTCAATCAGGTCACCTGCCTTTGGGCCCCTGCTACATTAATGGAATTGGTGGAACTAGGCCAGCAAAGGTTTTTAGTGGAGTGTGAGTACGTTTCTCTTTAGGCTGTTATTTTCCACAGAGGCCACAGGTAGGGGACTCTGAGTAAAGTTGCCATCTATAAAAATTGCATAGGTTTGGTTGTTTTTCCCTTTCCTCCAAAATTTAATTTCCTCTTGGCAGGTATAATTCACAGATGTAATTAAAAAGTAATTTGGTTCTAAAAAGCATATGAGGCTGCTTCTCAGAGTACCAGTTCTTTTCAGCCAGTTCATTTCAATTTAAGAGGTACATCTATGCATTTTTGAAGCCTCATGTTTAATAATTACAATATTTTGCTACTGTATTTGACTCTTCCATTTTCCAAACTTTCTCCTTCCCTACCCCACTCTTTTGGCTCCTGTATTTCTCCACAGGCTTTGTGGATGAAGGTCCATTGATGGCTGAACTGGAGGTCCCTTCCCAGTGGAAAACCCCAGAGATGAGCCAAATCTGCCTTCAGCTGTGGCCATCCATCAGTGTAAGGTTGCCCTGGTGGTTGTCTTCAGTTTGTCCGACACTCCTCTGCTCTACTCCCCCTCCCCCATTCTCCCTCCTGTGTAGCTGAAACTTGCCCTGGAATCCCACCTTTTTAACATATCACTGGGTAGTAATAAGATTTTAATATCGATGCTTCTTTTCATTTTCAAGTAATGTGAAGTAGTTCTCTGACCATTTTTGTTGACCATAGCCCTGTGTTCCCTGCCCCTCCCCCACTCCATTTGCATATTTCCTATGGGTATTCTGGTTTGTTTTTAAACGCATATAGGATATAATTTATTTAGAAAGTTTTGAATTTCATAAGCCCAATTAGAGAATGCTTTGTTGATTTCTTCTTTTTAATTTCAAGTCAGAGCTTTCAAAAAGAAATTTCTTAATTTGAAACAATGAGAACTGGATCTCTCAGGTTCCATGTCCTTTCTCCTCACCCAAAAAATAAATGTGTAATGTTCCCATTTTATTATGTGTTGAAAATAGTAAAACAAATACAGGAGTAAGAGGGACAATCTCTCAGCTGTAGCCAATAAGCTTGGCCTAGAGTGATTTGAGAGAACAGAGCGCCTTTTTTTTTTTTTTTTTTTTTTCAGACAAACATGCTGTCTTTAACAGCTAATGTTGGGAAGACCATAAAATCCCCAAGCCCCTACCACAGAGCTTACATCTTTAGATTCAAGTTTACATATTAATCCTACAACGTTACTTCCTGAAGTGCCCTCAAAATACATTTGTTGTTCACCTTCTTCCTCTTTCCTTGCCTTTCTGGAAGTCCCCCAATGTGTAGATTTAGAAATGAGTTCTCTAGTGTTTCAAGCGTTGAGTTAAACTTTTTAATATTGTTTAGATGGTTGCTTTTGTTCTTATGCCTTTAAAAAATAATTTCTTACAGAGTTTTCTGTGTGAGCTGGTAACATGCTGCAACATAAAGCTCATAAAGGAGAGGGTGCTGGTGTCTTCTTGTTGATACTTTACCACTTGGGGTATAACTAACACAAGCCCTTTGATGAGAAATAGGAAGGAAATTCCCTGTTCTTACCATGATGCTTTTGTTCAAAATAGCAGTAAAACAGCACAGTTAATGAAAAACCAATTTAAATGTGACAGCTGATTTGGGAAAGAAAGAGTGAAATGATTCAGGCTCTTCTGCTATGTTGAAACATGTTTGTCGAAAGAATAGCTGTTGAGCATGAGACCCTGTCTGTCTGAAGGTAGGCCGGAGGAATTTTGTTAGAGGAGCTGTTTTAGACCAAGGAGAATTGTGAGGAAAAACTCTTTACCGAAGTGTGAGTGCTGTGTTAACATCCTAGCTTGTAGGTGAGAGAAGGGAAGAATCATTAAACGCAGCATTGGGAGGAAGATTCTAAAGCAGTTCCTCTGAGCATTCTGACTTTATTCTGAGCCTAGTTTCTGAACAGGAGTCTGATACAACTGACTCAAATCAGGGGCGCCCATATTGTGGGCAGAGTAAAAATAGGGCTCAGTTTCATTAGACTTCTTAATGCATTTAAGGAAGAAAAAAGATTCATTACCATAGACCAGTTATTTTTTCTCTTGTGGGATATTGGGGGGTGGGGATGCATGAGGGTCCTCCTTATACTTACCGGCTAAAAATCACTAAATACTATTTCTTTAAAAAGCAAACACTTTGGGATGCCTGGGTGGCTCAGTTGGTAGGGCAGTTAACTCTTGATTTTGGCTCAGGTCATGATCTTGGTCAATAGGATCAAGCATCCCCCCCCACTCCACCCCACCTCATCACCCCATCAGGCTCCATGCTCGACACAGAGTATGCTTGTCCCCCCCCCAACCCTGTGCTCTCTCTCATAAATAAATACATAAAATCTTTAAAAAAAGCAAACACTTTATTTTTTTCTGATTTTGAAAGTTATATTTGTGAAAAAAATCTTTGGGAAGGATGAGAAAGCATAATGATGCAGAAGATATTTCACTTAATTCCTATCATCCAATTTTTTTTTACTTGTACTTATTCCATAATAATTTTATATCATTATTGTTTTAACATTTATCATAACCATTTTTATAACATTAATGACATTTAAATACCTTTATTATATTCCATTATTTGAATATGTCATTATTTAACTCTTGCCCATTGTTGAACATTCAAATTATTAGTTTTTCAGTATCATAAATAATGGTACAATGTAAATTTTTGTGTTGCTTTTAGACTTATGGGTTATTCATGTGATCAGAGGTGAGTGGTCACGTGAGCCCTCTAATTTTAAAAGGTTGTTAGGGAGTCCTCTGGGCTGAGCCCATGCAGAGACAGCCTTGCTGTGGATTGTCATTCTGAACTGCTTCACTGTAGTGGACATCTGTTGAGGCAATGGAGAGATATTGTGTTGAAGTATGGAGAATCCTGGCTTGACCATAAGGAACAGATTTATGGAACATGATCACAGCAAGATAGGCCAAGATATATTCATATCTCATGCACAATCTTCACATTATATGCTTTGAAATATGGAAATATTGTGTATTCATCAGCATCTTAATGTTGTTCACACTCTCCTCTCTCACTTAACCAGTCCACTGGGAAGGTGGATTAGAGGTCCTACATTGGTAGAAAGAGATTAAGACTACTGGGTTTTTGTTTGTTTGTTTGTTTGTTTTGTTTAAGATTTATTTATTTATTTGAGAGAGAGAGAGAGAGAGAGCAGTGGGGAGGGGCAGAGGGTGAGGGAGAGATAGTCTTAAGTAGACTCCATGCTGAGGGCAAAGCCTGATATAGGGTTCATTCTTAGCACCCTGAGATCATGACCTAAGCTGAAACCAAGAGTTGGGTGCTTAGAGCCACCCAAGCATCCCTGGTTCTTTTTTCAATAAGACCTTTCTTTGGACTATAAATTACATCAAGACAGGGACTGTGTTCCATGTGTATCTGTATACATAATGCACAGCATCTGGCACATACTGTCTATGCCTACATCATGAACCCTGTTACTTTATTAATGTGTGTTCAGATCATATTTTTTATTATTTATTTATTTGTAAAGATTTTATTTATTTATTCGTGAGAGACCCAGAGAGAGAGGTCAGAGATATAGGCAGAGGGAGGAGCAGGCTCCCTGCAGGGAGCTGGATGTGTGACTCTATCCTGAGACTCCAGGATCATGCCCTGGGCCGAAGGGAAGCGCTCAACTACTGAGCCACCCAGGCATCTCAGATCATATTCTTTTTAAAAAATATTTTATTTATTTGAGAGAGAGAGAGAGAGAGCGTGAGCACACAAGTGGGGGGAGGGGGAAAGGGAGAAGCAGAAGCAGGGTCCCCACTGGCAGGGAACCTCAATGCAGGGCTCGATCCCAAGCCCCTGGAATCATGACCTGAACGGAAGGCAGACGCTTAACCAGCTGAGCCACCCAGGCACTCCCAGATCATATACTTTATTTGTTTTGTTTTCTGAAAGTCATCCTCATGCTTTTAAACTCAGATACTTGAAGATCTGTGACATTCCGGGAAACTGAGCAGGTAAATTTCCTGGTTGCTTTGTTGGAATTAATTTCTTCATACCATTTTTATTTTGTGCTTCTGACACATGTGCCGCATTGAAACCTGGAGCCAGTCACAAAGCTAGTACTCTGCCCTCTCAGAGGTTTTAGTGTGACACATCATCTTGCATCTTGGGAGAAATGTAGCATGGAGTGTGAAACAGGAGGCTGAAAAAGCACTCCTTTAGCCTTTTTGTGGAATGGAAGTAAATATTTAGACACTGTTCTCAGGTGCTGCAGAAATTAATAACCTTGCAGCGGTTTTAGAAGCTCTTCTTATACCTACTGGAACAGTTTGTTTAATTTGAAGAACCTTGCTTTGGCTCTTTTGAAGTTGTGATTTTTTTTTCCTAGATACCTGCCCTGGGTTCCTCAACAGAATGTTCTGTTTGCGGGATTTCTCTATCCACACCACTGACATTTGCCCCACTCCCTTAGTACCACACCTTCTGACCTGAATCTCATTATACTCAATTCTGAAACATCTAGTTTTGAAACATGGTAGTGTTTTCGTTTTGAAACACTTTAGGCCAGGGCTGTTTTGATGACTAACATTCAGCATGCCACTGGACTAACTGTACTTTGATCCCAGAATTCATTTCTAGTCTGCTGTTTGTTTGGAAATGGAAGTTTTCTAGCTTGTTTGGGTATGGTTGTGATTCAATTAAACTGACACTGATTTTCCATCTGTTTGCCATTGTTTGGGGGCTCCTCTGTGCATTAGGAAAGTTGCTACACACAGTTGCAGAGAGGTCATGTGTCTGTGGGCTTGCACAGGGGTTTGTTTGTGGACTCAGGTTTTGGGTAAAGCCTCCTCTGGCTGAAAGACATGAGCCTCCCTTCAAATAATTGAAAGACATAATCTGCCTGGCCACTTGTTCTTGGGCTCTAGTATATTCCACTCGTCTCTACTTCTGGGCTTCCTTTGAGGAAGAAGAATGTGGGTAGGAAGGGATGTGAATAAGCCTTCATATCCAGTCTCAGATGTTGGGCTTCCCAGCAGCAGAGAGTGAATTGTATGTTGTAATAGAAAAGACCACCTAAAGAACAGGATATCAATTTAGGGACCATTATTGAACATCTATGTGTAACATACAGTTGGGGGTGTGTAGAGATGATTCTAATTCCATCCCAGCTAGTGATTTCTTCTCTGAGCTTAGGTAATGACCTCTTTGGGCCTTAGTTTCTCCGGATGTGCTTGGACTAAATAACCCTTAGGGTTCTTTCCAACTTTGGAATTCTATATCTAAATGTTTATCTGTTTGTTACAGAGCAAGAGAAGAGATTTTCCCACAAAACTGGTATATTCTTATAACTCACATGCTTCAAACTAAATGGCCTGGAAATGATACCTGTAGAGAAGGACTTCTCAACTTCAGCAGTATTGATGTTTTGGATACTTCTATGTTGAGAGATTGTCCTGTGCCTTGTAGTATGTTTACCAGCATCTCTGGCCTTGCCCACTAGATGCCAGTAGCATTCTCCTCCTACTCTCCGCCAGTTCTGACACCTAAAAATGTCTTCAGATGTTGATGTTGCCCCTGAGGGGATATTGCTTCTTTTGAGAAGCACTGCTTCAGAGAGAGAGAAGAGTGGTGCTTTTTGAATCTGGGCTATTTTTAATGTCTATTTTCATATTGTTCCTCTTCTGCTTATTACCAATCCTTGGATTGAATGAAGAGCAACCTTTTGGTCAAGAGCTATATCACTCTTCTTTAATAGCTTCTTTTCAAGATACGCCTTTCCTAACTTTGCATCCTCAGTATTTTTTTCAGGATATGAATAGATACTAATTATTGCCAAGAGGAAGTTAAGGCTTTAACCTGAAACCACCTAAAAATATATAAAGAAGTAAATGTCCCCAGGGGTTGAAGACAGTGACTTCTAATGAATCAAGTGAGCTTTTGTTACCTGAAGTGAGGTCATGAGTGATAGGAAATTTGTTTAATAACAAGTTTTGAAATATCAGGTCCGCCTGGTCAACTTTGAAATGGTTGCCTAGCTTTTAGCGCAGCGATCCCTCCGTGTACACCTCCTTCCCATAGCCTGCTGTTAACCATTGAGGTAGTGATTGGAATGTGCCAGTTCTCTTAGGAGATCTAATTTTAATACTTGTTACTTTTGCTGTAATATATTGGTTTTAGGTTGAATTACTCTGCATTTTCCCTCAGTGTGATCTTTTCCTCATTTCTTGTAAATCCACAGTCTTGACTGTGTTGGATACAGAATGACGCTGTTTGCTGACTGGGTAGAGTATGATTTGTGAGCATCCTTGCTGGGATGCTGTGGGATCCCAAAGCCATGATTGAGACACTTAAGCCTGTGTCAGTCCCTGTCCCTCGGTCCTGGCAGGCTCCACGTTCCATCCCAGCTGAGCCTTTGCTGGAGTAATTGCCCACATAGAGCCTGCAAGCCAAACAATTGTTCGTACTGAGATAGTCTCACTGTTTAGCTCCTAATGAAACAATCTCCTTCCTGCCCTCAATGAAAGCAGCTATTTTTTTATTTCCTCCCTCCCTTTTTGGAGACGCTATGTCTCAGCCGCCCCTCTTCTATCTTATTCAAAAATGCTTTAAGCAGAGTCTTTGTGCAGAGGAAATTGGCTAGAGCCAAAATATCACGGGCTAACCAGGAGACAAAGAGCATTAAGGATACCCTTTCCCTAACTTTTTATGTAGGATATTTAAATTAACTCTGTGTGATTTTCTGAGTAATAGGCAATTTAAACCTCAAGTCCATGTAAAAAAATACTAGGTTTTTATTTATTTATTTATTTATTTAACCTAAAAAACGTTTATTTGTTTATTCATAAGACACGCACACACACACACACACACAGAGGCAGAGACATAGGCAGAAGGAGAAGCAGGCTCTCCACAGGGAGCCCGATGTGGGACTTGATCCCAGAACCCTGGGATCAGGACCTGAGCCGAAGGCAGACGCTCAGTCACTGAGCCACCCAGGTGCCTCCAAATACTAGATTTTAAAAAATATACTAAGTTAGTTGTACATAAAGGAGCTTGCAGAACTAAGCAATAAGAAAAATAAAACCCAACAACAAAACAACCATAGATAGATGAGTGCCACAGGACAACAATAAGATGTTCTGGGAATCAGGGCAGGAAGGAGAAGAGGCCTGATTGGGAAAGTGGATAGAGCAAGTTTTTCACAAAATGATGTTTTGCAAATGCAAGTAGTGGCCCAGGTACAGCTATTTGTATTGAGATCCAAAGTTGACCAGGAAAGTATAAGTAGTCCAGTTTTCCATACCAAAATTTAGAACATCCAAAATATGAATTTAGGAGGGAGAGCCCAAAGTAGAAATGATAGGATCCCCAGGCAGCTCCAATGTGTCCTGCTTCTCTTTCCCTCTCTGGGTTGCTTCTTCTGGATTATCAATCCTTTATCACGTTGCTGTCTCTGTTCTGAAACTCTGGCTCAAATAGAGACACAAATCACTTCCTTTGGTTCTTTCCCCTTAGCCCTATTAAAATTGTTCAGAACTTTGAGTACAAAGGGAGAACAAAAAATGAATTTATTATGAAATATATGAAACTAAAAATCACCCTTTCATTTTAAAAATCATTTATTTATTTATTTATTTGACAGAATGAGAGAGAGCACAAGCAGGGGGAACAGCAGAGGGAGAGGGAGAAGCAGGCTCCCAGCTGAGCAAGGAACTCGATGCAGGGCTTGATCCCAGGACCCCAGAATCATGACCTGGCCTGAAGGTGGATGCTTAACCCACTGAGTCACCCAGGCTCCCCAATAATCACCATTTCAAAGCTTAATTGCTGATCCTGCTTTGGCTCGTGCCCTAGTCCCTGTTCTACTTCCTAATCCTAAAGTCTCTGTGCCTTAGCTTTATAGAACCAGTGTAGCTTCCTGGTTACTTTGTTTGATTTGTTTTTGCTGAGCATCATGCTCTCCTCTATGTGAAAGGTGCTATCATAGGATCCACCACCCAGGAGTTTACTCTCTAGAGAACTTGACCTAGAGGTAAAACCAAATTTGTCTTCTTGTGTTACTGCTCTTGTAGGGCTCTTTTACTCATTTCTCTGTAGTTAGGCATCTAGGCCTCTTCCTGAGGTAATCGACATAATTAGAGACCTCATCCTCCAAGTAGAAATGAAGGTTCTCCAGAAAGAGTGAGGCTTTCCACTTGGAGGCCCAGTAGTAGGTACCACAACTTGTATACTACTCTCTCATGGGAGGATTTATTTAACAAGAACTGTGTACATACTGTGTTTTTTTTTTTTAAGGGAAAACTTTTATTTTGACTGCATTAAAATGTAAAAACAGTTAAACAGCAAAGTACATTCTTTTTTTAATAGCAAAGCACATTCTAAATGAAGTAACAGTGGTTAAAAAGAAATTTAGAAATTAAGAAAGAAATAATTGCAAAATGTTAATTCCCCTAAATTAATCTATAAATATAGGGCTAAATGGATATAAATATTACTAAGTTTAGCCGGGGGAGGGGGGATGTTGTTTATTTTTTGCTTGTTTGTTTTTTAGAGGGAGGAGAGGCAGAGGGAGAGAGAGAATCTCCAGCAGATTCCTTGCTGGGCTTGGAGCCCATCTAGGGGCTCAATCGATCTCACGATCCTAAGATCATGACCTGAGCCGAAATCAAGAGTCAGATGCTCAACCAAGTGAGCCACCCAGGCATCTGTGTTGCACTGTTTTTAAAACTAATAAAAATTTATTGAGATAAATACTACGTTACTTTCATAGATTTTAAAATAACAGCTCATTGCATTTCCTGTATTGTTTCAGGTATCTCTACATGATTGTGTCAAACTTCAATTAATAGTTTAAGTGATAGTGAATATTTTATTTCCATCAAAGTGCAATAATTGTATGGCCCAATTTGGACCAATGAATTATTAATAACATGTTCCTAAGAATGATATTTTTTTAATTTGAATTCATTTAGCCTACATACAGTACATCATTAGTTTCAGTTGTAGTGTTCAATAATTTATCAGTGGCGTATAACACCCAGTGCTCATCACATCGTATACCTTCCTTAAGGGCCATCACCCAATTACCTAAGAATGATATTAAGCAGTATCTTTGAAATTATGAGAGCAAATGTAGCATGCATTAAATAACACCCATTTCCTAAAAAGAAATAAATCAAAATTACTTTTTTAAAAGATTTTATTTATTTATTCATGAGAGACACAGAAAGAGAGAAAGAGGGAGAGACACAGGCAGAGGAGAAGCAGGCTCCATGCAGGGAGCCTGATGTGGGACTCTATCCCAGGACTCCAGGATCACGCCCTGAGCCAAAGGCACATGCTTAACCACCTAGGCATCCCCAAAATTACTTTTAAAGAGAGGAATGGGCAAATGTCCCATGGATGGTTGTGGATGATCAGGGGGCAGCTCCTGTAGAAAAAAAATCAAACCTGCATGTGACCCTAGGTCCCTCAGGCCTCACGATTTAACCCTCCTCCTTCCTGGGGAACCTGATGAAGGAGAGGGATGCCCTGGCTCATTCAGGCCTCTGCTTGCTGAATGGCTACTGAGGGGAAGTTGGAATTTAAACTCTTTTGGCTAAGTTTTGTCTGCTGTGACCATTTTCTTTTCTTAGCTCATTGAGCTTTCCTCTCAGTCGACAGGGGCGCCAACCAACTTTGTTGAGTTTTTTTTTCTCATGGGACATAATCTGTCTTTGGCAGAGGAAGTGTTTCTTTCCAGTTCTCTCTCTAGGTCTTTGGCCCTTTTTTCATAGGAGCTGCTGCTGTTTTCATGCACTTTGGGAAGTTTCTTTATTTCTAAGCTGTTTATTTCTAAGTTATCCCCTTGATTAGCTTTCTGCACTTTTCATTATGTGTTCTTGCTATAGTTAGGTCAGTGTTTGAAGTTTCAGCTTAAGCTCTTGAATTTTACTTTTAAGCTATGAATATTCAAATTGCAAAGATGCTTGCTCAGTTTGGAAATTTCTCATTGGACCTGTAAGCTCTTTTTTCATTTGATTTTTTTCATATAGTTTTTTTTTTTAAATGTTCCATGCTTTTTTTCTTCAAGCTTTTTTAAGGGGATGTTTAAGTTAACAGCATGGATGAGTTTCTTCAAATCAACTTTGGACTCGTCTAGATGGTCTCTGTTTTCTGATCCACTCTTTTTGTCTAATCCCAAATTGCCATCATTCATGTAATCTCTAAAGAGAGCAGGCATGTATACCATCTCAGGACAGTTTCAGTCATAGATTTTTAGCTGGCTCTCTGTATCATTTATGCCTATTTCATTTTTGTCTTTGAGTTTTCAAGCATTTTTTTTCCTTCTGTTCCCACACTTTGCTTCTACCCTGCAGCTTCTTGGGAAAGCAGCTCTAGGCTTTCCTGAAGAGAAGTATTTTCAACCATACCATCCATTCTTTTCCTCTGAAGTTGTTCTACATTCTTCTGAGATGCTTTTAGTGTTTTTGGCACCAGTCACTAGGAATTGGAGAGATTTTGATGTATCTTTGAGTACCATGTATGTCCTTGAAGACAAACTGTCATCACTGCATGAAATGAAAGCTTAGGGGGCTCACTTTTCTGTTCTTTTTTTGAGAAAGGCTACTGTGTCTTCAAGTGAAGAGGTGAACATGTTCAGATTTGTTTTTGTTTTTGTTTTTTGCCATACTCTGTGTAACATCAGAGGACTGGCCTCCATTGGAGGCATCAGCTTGTGTAACCAGCCTAATCTTCTCATTGACTTTATGAGATTCTCCAACCCTAGGCTGAAAATCTTTTGACTAGCTCTTTCTCCCTCCTTAAAATATGTTGGCTCTTTACTATAAAAACAATCGTAGCAGCACATACCAGAACCTCTCAGGAAACCCCAAGAGACTTGGACCTTGTTTCAAGCTTTCAGACACCACCACCAAGAACCTTGCACAGCTGTTCCAAGACAGGCTGGAGGACCTCTGATTGGAATCAAGAATTCACTTCGCCCAGGAGTCCCCTTGTCTGTGTCCTATTCTTGAATGTGAAAAAGGCCTCTGGGTGTCTGTGGTTAAGATTTACCCTCAGACATTTCTCTGTGGCTGGAAATACCAGCTGGCACTGGTACACACAGTTTTAAGGGGAATTGGTGTCTTTATTGGTATATAGAAGTGAAGAGAGGAGTAATAAGAATTGATTCTAGAAAGGCCCAGATCAGACAAGAATTTAAGCCATACTTAGGAGTTTGGAATTCACTTGACCATGGGGGTCCAGTTATATGTCTTTTTTTTTTTTTTTTTTTAGTTATATGTCTTTAAATGAGGTGATAACATCAGAACATACCTTGCCAGAATGTTCTTTTTAGAGAGAGAGAGAGAAAAAAAAGAGAGACCATAGTAGGATCCATCCTTTCCCTTCTGAAATAATCTGAAGAGTTGAGTAATAATGATGCAGGTTGATTGACCTGGTAGGTTTTCATTACCAGAAACATCACCTAGGTATGCACTGGTTACTATCCACAGCTGGCACAGACAGAAATGAAGAGTTACAGTGTAACCTACAGTGAATCCCTACCTACTACTAACCAGGAAAATCAGAGTGGTGTGGACCTAAATTTGCTGAAAATTAACTTCCCTTTCTTTAGTCTTTTCAGAGTAGCTCAATGAATTTTAGAGATACTGTTACTACCTTTGAGAAGAGGTAGGTTTCAGAGATAATCTAATCTAGGTAAGGAAATTGACTCTTGGAGAAATGAATTGACTTGCCTGAAGTCAAACAGCTGATTAGTGGCACAGCTTAGATAACCCCTATCTTTAGCTGTGTGGATAGCAGGGGCTAAGTAAATAATATAAGCCGTGTGTAAGCATGTTTCGGACTAGTTCAGAGCAAGTACTGGTTTTGCTAGGATATCAAGGAAATGAACAGCCAGTGTATAAAGTTGCTGAGGAAAGCTACAGCTGGGTGCAGCTGTAGATATGTGCTTTGTTTTGGCCCCTGGCCCTTTGCCTATGTTATTATTTTGGACTTATTCCTTTAGGCTCTTTTTCAGTTGTATTTAATTTTTTGGTCCCTCTCTTGCCCAGGGCTGAGCACAGTAAAGCATATCCAGGTCTGTAAGCACTGCTAACACCTATGGAAAGATGAAGAATGTTTACTTGCCTGTTGATTTCTTAGCCTTAATAGTCTTTAGAGAAAACACAAGTTAACTGCTGAAATAGGTTTAGTCTTCACTAACCTTTTTCAGGTTACCTGGTAGGAGGATAATGTTGCTTTGCTTCATCTCCACTGATGTCCTAGCAATCTGATTGCTATTTCTGTTCTATCACTGACCTCCTGGGTTGAGTTGGCTCATTGTCCTCTATTTGGTTGAGTGTATGATTAGCTGCTATCTTCTGCTAGAATCTCCAAACTTCCATCTTTATCTTGCATACCTTGTTATTTTATATAAATATAGTAGCAGTCTAGAAGCAGCACCAGAAGATTCAAATGCAGAATAATGGGACTCAGTATAAGGAAGGCATCTCTTAATAGTACCAACCAACAGTAAACGTGACTACCTTTTATTTTTATTATCTATCTATCTATCTATCTATCCATTCATTCATTCATTCATTCATTTATTTATTTATTTATTTATTTATTTATTTATTTATTTATTTATTTTACGTGACTACCTTTTAAAAAGGTACATAACTTACTTAGCACTGGACCTGTTCAAGGAGGACCCAGATGGTCTCCTGTAGAAAGATCTCCCATACTCAGTCAGGGATTATTAGACTCAGTGACTTCTAAGGTTCTTTCTACCTCTGATTTTCCAATTTAAAATTCCTTGTAGTGGGATGCCTGGGTGGCTCAGCGGTTAAGTGTCTGCCTTCAGCTCAGGGTGTGATCCTGGAGTCCTGGGATGAGTTCCACGTGGGCTCCCTCCTCCAGGGAGCCTACTTCTCCCTCTGCCTGTGTCTCTGCCTCTCTCTGTGTCTCTCATGAATAAATAAATAAAATCTTAAAAAAAAATTCCTTGTAGTGTTTACCTTTATTCTCTAATCAATCTCAGAAATATTTCAACTTGCTTTTCTCAGACTTTTAAAAACTTAACTTCTGCTTTTTTCAAATACATGAACGTGGACAGTGTCTTTTTTTGTAAAAGGAAACAGCATTTTTGCAAGACAGACCGGATGGAAAGAAACTTTTCTTGCAGAACATTCTGAGAGCAGAGGTTGATTGAGTAAGCCCTTATTTTGATCTGATAGTTCCTTAAAATGTTCATACACACAGAAGTTCAAAGTTACTGTTTATTGTTATTTTGGAATAGAGAAGTAAGTGAATTTTCTTTTGTGTAGAGGAAAATAGGCTGGTAAACATACCTCTCAACAGCCTTACTTAATTTCTCCAAGATGGCATTTCTATGTATTCTTTGTAGTGAATTGGGGTGAAAGAGACATGATGAGTGGAATGAGGTAACTAGCTTAGAATTGTTCTTCATATAATCATTGCTTCTTCATCCCTTTGACTCCCAAATTTCATGTTGGAGTTAATGACAGGCCGAGCCAAATAACCTGTTTCAAACCAGAGTTTGTTGACTTAGCTTCTTCCTCATGTGTCTTTCACATTCATACCAGTTTTCAGTGCCAGTCACAGGGTCCATAAACTGAATTTGATTTAGTTCTTTAGGTTCATCAAGACCTAACATCTTCATAAATTGATTATCTCATGTTGCATTTTCAGAGCCATTGAACATCAAGCAGGAAGGGATTCCCCAAATTACCTACAAATCAGCTAGTAGAACTGTGGTAGTAGAAGTGACTTGGGGCTTGTGGTTTGCCCACCTGCTGGCCATCCCTGAGAGGTAGTCATCCAGCCTCTGCTTGAACACCTGCACTCACTGGATTCTCCCATTTCTGGAGAGGCTGCATTTGTTTTCACACAGCCTTAATTGTTACAGATTTCTTCCTCAGAGTGTGCTAAGGTTAACTTCTACTCAGTGGTGCTAGTTCTGCCTTTGGAGCCTCACCAAAGTAACCTAATCCCTTTTCTGTGTGGTAGCTTCACCTTTAAGGTGTTTGAAAACATCTTCTCCCTTCATTTTGCAAAACAGGAAAAAACGTATACCTTTATCTTATTGATGACTTCACTTTACAAATATTGATTTTTGGATGTACCATTTGCAAGCATCCTGCTAAGTATTTGAGATAAATGATGAAGGAGTATGGTCCTTGCCTTCTAGAGCCCAGTCTATTTAGGGCAAGAGAGGCTTGTAAGCAACTAGCTATAATAAGATACTAAGTATTAGAAGAGCAAAGCGTACTCTGACAATTAGCCATGAAGGTCAAGATTTATTCCATTTGAGGGCTTCACAGAGGAGGTAACATTGATTTGATGTTTGTGAAGCAGGAAATGGGGAGAAGGCCATTCCAGGTAGGAAGAATGGCATAGGCAAACAGGTGTGAGGTGAGTACATGGCAAATTTCAGAATGATGATTTGCTCAACATACGTAAAGCACAAGCTCCTAAACGGCTTTATAAATCATGTTAAGGAATTTCTGCCTTTCCTGCAGCCAATAAGGAGTCATGGATGGCTGTGTTGTTTTTAAAATACCTGTACTGTTTTTTTCTTATTATAAAAGTAATACAAGCTCATTGCAAATAATCCAGTGATTATCTATAAAAATATAGAGAAGAAAATAGATGTTTCACAACCCTACTACCCAGAAATGTAATAGCTTTTGTTATTTTACATATGTTCCTCTAGACATTTTTTCTGTGCATATGTATATATTTATTCACACTCTTCAACAAAAATGGAATTGTTCTGCATATACAGTTTTTTTTAGAGCTTTTATTTATTTGAGAGAGAATGTGTGTGAAAGAGAGAGCATAAACAGGGGGGAGGGGCAGAGGGAGAAACAGACTCCCCACTGAGTAGGGAACTCTATTCCAATTCTGGACTCCATCCCAGGATCCTGGGATCATGATCTGAGCCGAAGGCAGACACTTAACCGACTGAGCCACCAGGTGCCCTGCATATACTGTTATAAAACTGGATTTTAAAATTAGAATAACATGGGGGCGTGCCTGGCTGGCTCAGTTGATGGAGCATGCAACTCTTGATGTGGGGGTTTTAGGTTTGAGCCCTATGTTGGGTGTAGAGATTACTTTAAAATCTTTTATGTTGCAGTTAAGATATTTTCATTAATACAATCAGGATATAGAACATTTCCATTGGGGAAAGCTGGGGAAAGGGTACACAAGATCTCTGTATTATTTCTCACAACTGCATGTGAGTCTACAATTTTCTTTAAAAAATTAGCTAACATAAAAAAATAAAAATCCTTTTAAAAATTAGCATAACATGGAAATATTTATTCTGCTATATTTATATAATCTGTCATTTCTAATTTTATTAAATCATTCTTAATATATTAATGTTTTTAATATATTTCTTTGGCTTCTTGACCTCTTGTTTCCCTGATGAATTCTTACCTGTTCTTTCTCTGTTGAATTGAGTGGGTTTGGAGGGGGGAGTCAAAGGATTTACTTATTTTTAAATAATTTTTAAATAAATTTTGCCTCTGTGAGGAACTGTGCTGTGCCCTGGGAACATGACAGTGAACATCACAGGTCTGCTGTCTCTTGTGGCACTCACAGTTTAGTGGGAAAGATGTGTTAAAACATCACACAAAAATGATAAAGTGTGGTACGATTTAGGAAAAAGTAAAAGATAAATGAAAGTTTGTAACCTTTAATAAGTCCTATCTCATACTGATTTACATCAAATCATGTACAGATCAAATGGTATGATATTTGAGATTTGCTTCAAAATGTTCCAAGGTTGGGAGAAGGGAAAGTGTGTGGGAGTAGAGCTGAAAAACCATTGGCCAGAGGTTGATAATTGCAGAAGGTGGTGGTGAATTATACTCTGCTTTTGTGTGTTTGAAATTTTCCATAATAAAATGCAAAAACTAGAGAAAAAGATGGAAGAGAGATTATCGTCTGGTTTAGATTGGGGGGGCCAAGGAAAGGTTCCTTTGAAGAAGAAACTTTTCAGCTGAGACCTTGATACACATAGGAGTCCACCAGGCCACTAGTGGTGGATGGTGGTTGGGGAAGGAGATTTTTAGGCAGTGGGGTCAGTGTGTACAAAGGCCAAAGCCCTAAGTAAGGAACATGTTGGTGCTTTGAGGAAATGAAAGAAGACTGGTGTTAGAGAGGCTGGGGAAGTGGGCATGGGCCAGATCACTTAGATTTTGGAGACTGTGTTAAGGATTTTATTCTTTAACCCAACATGATAGGAAGAAGCCTTTCACAGAAAGGTTTGGGCAGCCGAATGACAAGATCGCTTGTGCCTCCCTAAGAGTTCAAGCTGACTGTTTTGTGGAGAATGGTTTTGGTTTAGGGCTAGAGGGACAGAGAACATAAAAGTGAAAGTGGAGAGACATCAGGAGGTTATTGCACAAGTCTAGATCTGGAGACTTCATATTAGAGAAATAGGGTTGCTGATGGAGAGGAGGGATACTGAACTGAGATATTTCAGTCTTGGTGATGATGTAGATATTGGGGCTGAAAGAGAAAGCTATACATTTCTGACCGATACAGATAAATGGGTGAAGGTGTAATTGACTAAGATCCTGAGAAGGATGGAAGAAGAGCAAGTTTTGTGGCAAGAGATTGAGAGCTCAGTTTGGAATATGCCATTCAGAAAATTCCCACCAGTCTTCATTTTCATATCTCTATATGAGTCCTGTGTAAGGTTTATATTCGGGCTTCCGATCTGTATAGATTTGAGTTTTAGAAAGATTATTCTGGTAGGAGGCTGGAGACCAGTTAGTCCATGAGCTCTTTGAATCAGGGGATCTCATCTCTACTGTCCCTGCCTCTGTATCCCTAGGACCTACGCAGGGCAAAGTGTTTGGCACATAGTAGGTACTCAGTAAATAATGTTCAAGGAATGAGTACTTACAGATGAGATAGATTTAAGTAGAGATTGATAGATTTGGGGAGTTTCAACAGGGCTTGGATGTAAGGTGTGTGTGTGTGTGTGTGTGTGTTTCTGGCAAGTCTCAGTAAATGTAGCCTTTGATTTATCAGTGTGTCTTTCTTTTGCTCAATATTTATTTGTTTAGAACTCTATAGGTTAGAGATCAGGAAGCTGTAATTATTATAATAGTAGTTTCAAGCTATCTGTTACTCTAGTTTTCTTCTCTCTATTGACCTCTCAAGCCTAGAACCCTTTAAAGCTAACAGCTCTGGTGGTGGGGGAAGTTGTAGCAGCAAAGGAAATGTACAGCAGGGCAGCAGTAGTTGGTATGTAGAAGTGGTCCAGTAGTTGAATGTAAATAGGATTTATTTACATGCTTTCCATTTTACAAATGGAAACATAAGCCCTAGAGAGACTTGTCAGAACACATGCAACTAGTCAGTGTAAGCCCAGATTTCCCTGATCCTGGGCTGGTACTTACTACAGCCAGATTCTTGACAGATCAGCCAAATCCAAATACTTAAAATTTTTTCAGTTTGCTTATTGCAGAGTGATTATATGTTAGTTTTAACATTACTTAATGCTTCTGGAGCCTGCTCTTAGGCACCTGAGGAATATGTTCACTTAACTATGACCTTGTTCTTGTGTTGCGCTAATTGCTACCAGTTTATATCATTTCTCTAGCTTGTTTGCTTTCAAAATAGTTCAGAATATTGCCTCCCAGAGTCTCTTTACATTTTCAGCTTCGAAGGGGTATCTTCTGTATTTCCTCCTCCATTGCCATGACCCATGTGTATTGAACAATTGTTTTATCTTGGCAAACTTACCAGATTTAAGTAGGCTGGCCTTGTTGCAGCAATCCCAGGTACTGTGGAATTCAAGTATGTCAGGTTGACAGTTTGAGGCCTTTGTAGGTTCTGTGAATACCTGTGTGGGCACAAAGGCAGGGTGGGGGAGGACAGCAGAGAAGGGGAATGGGTGGGGCTTTAGGTAGTATATTTTTCAAGGAATATTTTCAGGCAAATAAAGGAATCTGCTTATAAAATTTAATGGTTTTTAGAAGATTTGAAATTGGATCCAGGGTAATTTTTTTCTTTCAGATAGATAGTCAATTTTGGTTCAGACATTTTAGAACTGGAATTCATATTCCTGTCTAAAAAGAAGTATTCTGTGGTGTTGCATAGACTGTTGGCATATGCATATTAATGAGCTAACTAGCCTTTACAGGGAAGATGATGAATGGGAAACGGGTTCTGGAAATCTCATTCTACAGCATATCATTACATGTAGCTCTCTTATATTATCGTCCCTCTGTATTCTGTGAGGGACACATTTTATAGATGAGGAAACTAACAAAAAGTTTTAGTAGCTCTCTGAAGGTCACACAGCTAATTATTGATGGAACTGACATTCAAACCTAAGCTTTTTCTGGCTGCAAAAATTGTACTTTTAATAATGACACTGTTTTCCCACACTTTCAGCTATATAAAGTAACTTTTATCTTTTGCGTTTTCCTCTTCTCCTATTTCATAATCTTTTATGGAGCGTGCAGTTATTGACTAATCAATCTAGTAGCTTAAAACTAGAGGAGGCTGAGTGTCTGAGCTAGAACTGTCACTATTTCACTGGGAAGATGTGGACAGATGGATGTGGGAGGGGAGCAGAGGAGTTTCGTAATAATGAAACTATTATTGCCTGCATTTCTTTTTTTTTAATATTTTTTTATTTATTTATTTATTTATTTATTTATTTATTTATTTATTTATTTGAGACTTGTGTGCACGAGAGAGGCAGAGACAAGAGACATAGGTAGAGGGAGAAACTCTCCTGTGGGGAGTGTGATGCGGGACTGGATCCCAGGATTCAGGGATCATGACCTGAGCGAAAGGCAGATGCTCAACCACTGAGCCACCCAGGCATTCCTATTGCCTGCATTTCTGTACTGAGGCCTTGTTTGTGGCTCCAGAGTATCAGTTCTTGGTTTTGTATTCCTCAGAGGGCAAAGGGACTTTACATACTCTGTAATGGGAGCTGGAGAAATTCCACAGCTGTGACAGTGACTTAGATGATTGGAAATCACCTTCTCTGGACTTAGGGCCTGGAAGCAAACAGCGTAACATTCTACAGCCAACTCTTAGTTAGCGTGCCTTCTGATTGTATTAGCAAACAAATATATTTTAACTATCTCGTCATGAGTTCTAGAATCTAGACAAAGAGAAAATGGTAAAGAAACATGAAATACTAACTTTTGGTCCATTTTTAATTCTATATAACGTAAATCTTCTGCGTATCCCTTTATGAAAACTGTAGCACATAGACACACAACACCATAAGAAACCTCATTCATATCCGTTTAGGCTTTTCATTTTGTTTCTATATAGCTCCCTACCACTGAAAGATGTGTGTTAATCATTTGTGTGTATTAACTATATGGCAGATCTATGCCAATCTATATAGGGATTTCAAGGGACTGAAAGTCTTTTTATTTTATTTTATATTTATTTTTATTTATTTATTTATTTATTTATTTATCTGAAAGTCTTTTTAGAAGATAAATCTGAGCCTATCAAGATAGTAGCAATAAGAAGGTATTTGGATAAAATTTCAGGCAGAGATCACCACCTGGTGGTTATAGGGAGAATTTGAGCTTTCTGTATTCATTGTATTTGCATAATACCAGAATGATATAAAAAATTACATTATTTATAATAATCATGAATTCATATTTCTAAGAATGATTTTATGCCATACAATTCTAGCATTGCTTCATTAAAATGGTTGTCAAAACCTGCAGACCAACTAAGTGATTGTGTCTGGCAGAACTGAAGTCTGGTGCCCTTGGCTCCTGCAACAGGTCCTATTTATCTCTGTAAAAAATCAGTTGGTGTCTTTTCACTCTTTATTACAACCTCTAATTTTGATACCATACTTATTTTATGTGGTAAATTTCTGCCTAGTGGAATGATAGAGAAAGAAATATTAGTGATTTTTCAGTATTTTTTGGCAGGTATCATATAAAAGCAAGTTGTTTTTTTCCTGTATAAAAATTATGAAGAGAAGTTTGATAATTTTCCAGAGTGATTATTAGAATGAGCAAAGTTGTCAAGGGATGGGAGATTACATAACAGTTTTTTATTAAAATATATATTTGAGATTTCTTTTTTATTTGCAATAGGCATCTTTGTTATTTGACAATCTTGAATTGAGATAATTCTGTAGTTGGGTAAAGTAGGGACACCAGCTCAAGGGGAGAGGATCTTATTAAGTTAATCAGGATGCATATTTTATAGGCCAGGCGGGGAGGGGAAGATAAACAAAGTTTTAAATTTCAGGCTGAGACTTGGGCTGGCATGGCAAAGCCATGTATCTTTTTTTCCGGGTAGGAAAACTGAATCCAGGCCCCAGCACCACTGAAAAGTTTCCTGAGAGAAGGCTATTCATGCAAGATACTAAATAGAATGTGACATGACTTTGCACTGTTCTTCTGGGATTTTTAAAAATATAAATAACAGTATTATAACATCTGCCTTTTAGCAGTCATATTATCAGACACTGTAAAAAGCTGCTCCATACACATATGCCCACATATTGTATAATTCCACTTTCATGAAATATCCCAGATTGTCAAATCTATAGAGACAGAGACATGTGTTTGTCAGGGGCCTGGTGGGGAGGAGTTGAAAGGAAATGGGGAGTGCCTTGTATTAGGTTTGCAATTTCTTTTTGGAGTGATAAAAATGTTTTGGAATTAAATAGTGGTAATGATTGCACAAATCTGTGAATATACTGAAAAGCCACTGTACGGTCTATTCCCTTAAATTTAAACTAAACCTTAAAAGAAAAAAAAAGTGCTGATCCATGGAGGAATGAACAAATCCAATAAAAAAGGTGAATGTGGTAACCGTTCTCTCATTTATGTTCTAGCAGAATGACTGCCTGATAATCTAAATATACCAGCTTGGGTCTTGAATGTTGTTTTAATTTGTATTTTATTGCCCTGTTCCTGACCTTCACAGGGCCACGATGGGCCTCCTGGAACATTGGTGTGTTCATCTGCATTCGATGTGCTGGAATCCACAGAAATCTGGGGGTGCACATTTCCAGGGTAAAATCAGTAAACCTTGACCAGTGGACTCAAGAACAAATTCAGGTACTTACATAGCCCAGCAGTGAGTCAGCTGCTTCTATTTCCATGTAAGAGTAGTTCCATATGAATTTTCAGTCAAATTGGGCACAAAGATGAAGATAAAGGAAAAATTTAGTTGTGAAACACTTATGTCAGGTTTTTATACCTTAATAGAGAATTTTTTTCCTTTTTCTATTTAAGATATGAGTTTATTCCACCCATATTTTACCTTCTTCAGAACACAAAGTCTGTGGTCTAGGACTCCGTGAATATACCCCCAATGTCTAAAGGGGATCTTTGGATTATTTTCTAAGGCCCCTGGCATTTGCAGATCTAACATTTGTAGTTTTAGATAGTCACACACAAATCCTCCAACTTACAGACATAATATTTTATTGCTAAAACGTGTATGTGAATCTTGCATGCTGTTAGGTTGGTGGGCTGGGAGTAAGACACGTAAGTTAGTCTAGCGGACTTAAGATCTGCACCTCTACATGGCTTCATTTTTCTCTATTCTCTTCCTGCATAGAAACTTTTAGAAGTAATTAAAACTTTTTTTTTCTTTTTTGAGAAGTGGGGATGGGAGAAAGGGTCCAAAGAAAACAGTTGCTAAAGTTGGTGATAGAAATAAGAGGTTATTCTTAGCTAGAAAATGGCTTTAGAAATTAAATTACATTAGGCTGCTTTTATAGATTCACTAAAAGTCTAAAAGATTAGTTATATTTTTCAGTTATACTTTATCTTATGAAGGAATTTACATGCCATGGAGGTATTTGGGAATTTGAAAATTTAAAAACCTTGGGATTTGCCCCTCACAAGTGTTAAGGAGTCTATTTCAAAGGCCAAATGGGAAACACATTTATTGGTAATAAAGCTGAATAGTTTAATTAATAGTATAAACTCAAAATTGTAGTTATTGCTCAATTATTGCCTGCCTGATTAGGTACTGATTATTGCCTATCAAGTAGACATTTTAATTGGTAGTTATGTGTCTTGGGGTTTGAAATGGGGTCTTGAATTATTACTGAATTAAATGTATCCTGTCAGACAAATTTTTCAATAAAAAGAACTAAGGTGGAGGGGGCAGGAAGGACAACCATGAGGGCAAATGATTGGTAATAGAGACCATCGTGGGCTAGAAATCAGAGTATGCACATAGATCTTGGTTCTGCCACTGTCAGGTTGGTTCTTCAGTTATAAAATGCTGCAGTTGGGCGAGAAACTTTTCAAGTCTTTCCTCACCTGACGTTCCATGTTTCCACATCTCTCTGATTGCAGTGCATGCAAGAGATGGGGAATGGAAAGGCAAACCGACTTTATGAAGCCTACCTTCCTGAGACTTTTCGCCGACCTCAAATAGACCCGTATCTTTTTTGGAGCAAGTTAGAAGGCTGAGTGGTATTTTGGTGTTTTGGGAGAGTCACACAAGACTCAAGCCCCTTGATCTGCCTGGGCCCTCTCTATGTGGTTTAGTCAAAGTCTTGCTTTTCCCTTTCCTGCCACCAACACATACAAAAAGTATACTTTCTAATGTCGGAATAGTGCTGTCACACGAGGAAGACTCGCTCAGGAATTAAGACTGTAGTGGTTCACTGTGAATTCTCCCATAAAGTGACATCTCTGATAGTTTTTGGATCTTTGAAACTATTGTGTGTTAAAAGAATAGATTACTGTGCTGTATTGAATCAGCAAAACTACCATTCACTTTTTAATGCCTTTTCTATGTTCTGTGTGAAAGAATGAACTATTATTGACTAGTTAGTAACTTTCTTCCCTCATCCTTTCAACAGGGGATAGCGCCCTACTCACAAAACCAAACCTCCTAAAGGCAGTGCTTCTCTAAATGTGGTTTATAGACTGTCTTGTTAGAGTTTGCTTTTTTGTTGGGTGCAGGTGGAACCTGTTAAAATGCAGATTTGGGACCCTGCAGAAGACACACCAATCAGAATCTGGTAGCGGGGCACAAGGGTTTATAGTTTTAAGGGGTACTCAAGTGCATTTATTTAAGGCCTGTTGACCTAAAGACTTTAAAATAGATAATTTCCTGCTTTACCTGTATTCTAGAAGAGCCACAGGTTCCTCTTATGTCATTATGAAGACTAATCCCATTTGCTGCTGTGATTATCCTGAAGGAAACTCATAGGAAGTAGTGATTCCCTGCAGTAACCATGAAGGAGGCATTTTAAAGTTTTGGTCAGGGAACTGCATGTGAAGAAATACAGGAGCCATATGGAGAAACCAGCCAGGAGGGAGAGAGAGAACAACATTCCATTGAATACAGATCGACCTGTGATAGTCATACTGTGGGAAAGATTTGTTTGATTTACCCTTAATAAGCTTTTTCCAGAGCTGTCGAGGGATTTATTCGGGATAAATATGAGAAGAAGAAATACATGGACCGAAGTTTGGACATCAATGCCTTTAGGGTTGGTTATAAATCTTTCAAGCTTTGCTCAAAATGAGTAATTTGCTTTACATCAGGCCAGGGAAGAATTTGAGAAGTGCTACCAAAATACTCCAAAAACATTAAAAAAAAAAAAAAGTAGAAAGAAAGCCAGTTACTGAATCAAGACTACAAGATATCATGGAACAGACTTTCATGTCAGGGATGGAGAGGGAAAACCATCAGTGAGTTCTTTGCCTTGGTTTGTATTTAGGTTTAGTGATTCCCAGTTCCAGATTATTTCTTCAAATGGACACGTTGGCCATACTAGATCAAACAGTAATATGTGTGTATGTATGTGTATAAATGTGTGTGTATATATGTATTTTTATCTGTAAATGAAGTCTACAAAATTAACTAAATCATCAGAGTTTTCTTCAGTTTGACCAGCATATATTTCCAGTGTGTTGATGGACTAATTGCCAATGGGACCCTATTCCTGAGAAGGGTTTTAAAAGGGGACTACCACTTTCCATCTTAGGCATGTGGTTAGAATCTGAAATACAGAGTCTGGTAACTAGGACAAGTATAATATACAGGAGGAAATACAAATTATTCCTGGAAGAAGAAAAGGTGCCTGGCTAATGACAACTAAAGAGTTGCCAATATGACGACCTAAGAAAGCCTTTAGTAAGATTCTACAGTAAATTTGCTTAGGAATAATTGACTATTTCTTTAGCTTTAAAAGTACAGAGAGTATAGGATTATCCAGTTCTAGCAAGTCTTATCTACCTACCTACCTACTACCTATTTATCTATCAATCATCTATCTTGTTTTGTATTTTAACAGAGGATATACAGGCCTCTAAGTCCTTCCAGGTAACTTAAAGTCAAACTAATTGGAATCTGCTCCAGATTGATCTTTAGGCTGTGAAAAGGGGCATCAACTGGTAGGTGAGTTTCAATGTAGGCAAGTAGGTGCAAGGTAGTACATTTAGTTAGGTAAAGATAATTCCTTCCCAACTTAGTGTGAAGGACTCTTACTTCATAGTCATCCAGAAAAGGGACGTGGAATTTGTCATAACTGTTCTGTGAAATAATCAACCCAGTGTACAGCCACAGCTTGGATGGCATCATCAGAAAAGTTTGGAACCAAAGCACACACATTTCCTTTGCTTTGTAGAAAACTGTGATCTGTTTGCTTAGCTTTTGTTCATTGTACCAAAAGATATGAAATCACAACGAGGTCAGAAAAGAGTATCTGAGATAATCCAAAAGATGAGGGAGGAGGAAGGAGTTGCCAAATGAAGATAGTGTCCATTCATAATTATGTTGCAGGTGTACTGTACCCATGTAAACAGCCTGTTCTACTCACTGCATATTTTCACTTAGGAAAGAAATAGCTCCTGTTTACCAAAAAGCTTTTCCAAGAATTTTTTATTTAGTGTACTTAGTTTCTAAAAATATTCTTGTGAAGATTTATATGCCAAGAATTAATATTTGCTAAGTGAAGACAGTTAATATCAAATTGAAAAAAAGTGGCTCTGTTAATTAGAGTATTATTTTTAAATGGACAGTAAAGCATTTTTAACTTCAAGAAATAAAGTGGAAAATCCATGTCTACCTTTATAATCTTTACCAGTGATTATCACTTTGGTGTATTCCCTCTTTTTTGTAGTTACTTTTAGGAGGCATAATTATATAGTTATAACTATTATTTTCATTCAATTTAGCATATCCTGTATTTTTATGTTACTTATGTAGCATTCATCACTTTAATTTTTTTATTTATTCATGAGAGAGAGAGAGAGAGACAGAGGCAGAAGCAGAGGCAGAGGGAGAAGCAGGCTCCATGCAGGGAGCCTGATGCGGGACTTGATCATGGGTCTCCAGGATCAGGCCCTGGGCTGAAGGCAGGTGCTGAACCGCTGAGCCACCCAGGCTGCCCTTCATTATAACTTTGAATTGTTGCATCCTCCAGTGAGTAACTAGATCACAATATATTTTACCATTCTCCTTCTGTGGAGGAGACAATATAGAAGACAAGAAAGGTTGTTTAAATTTTTCTTCAGCATAAATAATTCTGGGATGAACTTCTTGGTGCATAGGTTATATTTCCACATTTTGGATTATTTTTTAAAGATTCATTACAAGATATAGTATTATCTAGGTCAAAGGGCTTCATTATTTGTCTCTTCCTATTTTTGCCAGTATACTTTCTGGAGGTTGTACTGTTTATACTGTCTTCTCAGCATTATATAAGAGTGCTAGTTTTACTCCATCCCTATCAACATTAGGTATTATTGAGATTTTTCTTTCCTCAAAAAAGTATTTTAGGTTTCACTTTTTCATCATTGGCAAGACTGAACATCTTTTTGAATGCACTTCGTTTTATATGCCTGTGTTTTTAAGTTTACTCAGTGTTTCTGTTTTGCATTTAGATGTTTATTTGATGTTAAAAATGAGACCAGTAGCATTATAATCTGTGACAGTATTATGAAACTGCCTCTGGAAGTAACAAAAACTGAGAGAGACTTTCTCATCTTTTATTTCTGATGTGCTTTTTTAAAATTTTATTCAGACAACTCATTTAGGACACTCTAGAAGGGATACTTTAATCCTTTAACTCTTTTTTTTGGGGGGGGGGCCTTATTTCCTTAATTTTTGTTTTCCTAATCTTTAAGCTTGAAATTATAGTTTCTGATATTAAAAAAAGGAGATGAAGATTGAGAGAATTTATGGTTGAATTTAAAATCACAAAGGATGTATGTCAAGTAAGATGAACATGAATTTATTTACTGGTGTACCAAGATGAGGGAGGACCCCTCAAAGCATGAGCAGGTTTAACTTAGGGTCACAGAGGGGCAGCAAACTGGTGAAACATTTTTAACTTCTGTAGGTAGCCTGGGCTCACATTTCAGGAGTCATAGGTAAGTCAGACAGAACGAGGAGATACTAAATGATATGTGAAAGATGCCTCTTAAAGCATTGAGGCTAATGTGGAAGAGGTAGTTCTGATGCCCCATACAAAGACACCCCCGAGTTTGTCAGACTCCTTAATAAGATTCAAAAATAATTTTTTGTGTCCTTTTTGCACATTTGGAATTATAATTTGTTACCATGGGGCCTGTGTTCTTTGTCTTATTTTGTTGAATCATTATAGAAAGAAAAAGATGACAAGTGGAAAAGAGGAAGTGAACCAGCTCCAGAGAAAAAAATGGAACCTGTTGTTTTTGAGAAAGTTAAAATGGTAAGTGGGAAAGTCCTTGCACTGGGTGGATGGCCTCAGGTGTGTTTTTATGTGGAAGGAGGGGGTAGCAGGCCTCCTGGTGGGTGGGGTGGGGTCGATAGCCTATTGCACCATTTTACCTGGGGCCAAAGGGTTCCACTGATGCCATTTCTCATGCTTTCCCATTACCTTGTTGTTGCCCAGTCTGCTCTGTGACACTTCTCTTTGGGACCAGTTGGGAGTTTGGGAACTGTATTTGTCCTGTCTGAGCAAGAGGCACATTCCATGCCATAATGTGGTGACTGTGTGATACCTCCTGAGCAGATGTTACCTGCATCGTTCTCTCATTAGGCCCTCTTTACCTCATTTTCCTGTTACAGTTAAGAACAGTCCAGAAGTCTGGCCATACTAACCCATTTTAATCCTTCTTGTATTCTTACTATGTCATATTGAAGTAGACACCTTTCTTTTTTCACAGGACATTGTGACTGTAGTAGTAGATACTCTTAAGAGCTTGCAATCTTGGGAGAGAGGACTTTTTACTATTTGCTTAAGGAAGAGTCTTTTATTATTCTGAATCACACTGTCTGCAGAACACAGTCATTAATGATACTGGCAGAATGAATTAGGTAATCTTTAAATCGATCTCCCTTTTGGTATTAAAGGCTTTCTAATCACTGGGAGATTTGTTGGCTCTTGGCTCTTGTACCATCAGACACTTACCTTTATTCTTTGCTTTTCCTGGGACCAAAACCTGCTATTTTTGTTGGATCTTTTGATCTGTGGTTGCCTTGGTTTCAGAAAGCCAAACAAGCACAGATGATTTCTTTTTCACTTTAGGTTTGGTTTATGCACTTTGGTTTCCTGACTTGATTCTTTTACCTGACACTTCCTGAATTTTCTTTCTTTGGTAGTAACTCCTTGAATAATGGTGGCCAGACCACAAGAACACCTGTGTCCTTACAGTGACAAAGGAAAAAAATGTTCAAAAACACCTGCTTATTTCTTTCTTTAACATATTTTCACCTTAGCCACAGAAAAAAGAAGATCCACAGCTACCTCGGAAAAGCTCCCCGAAATCCTCAGCACCTGTCATGGATTTGTTGGGCCTTGGTAAGAGTTAGATGTTTCCACTCCAATAATCTTACAAATTATGATGAATTCCCTGTCACCCTGGGAAGATAGGTACTGTTGGGATTCTTTAGTTTGTTTCTTCATCGTTAAGATTGTTCTCTTATGTTTTTCCTGTTGTTTTACATCTGAGCAGTTAGTCTAAGAAGTGTTTACACTTTTCAGAGCAATAGTGTAGTGGTTAAGAGCATGCCTTTGGAGTTAGAGTGCCATCTGTGCCATCTCTGCCACTGAGTGTCTATGTGACCTGGGTAGTTAACTCAACCTCTGAACATTGCTTTCCTAATCTGTGTAGTAAGGATGATAAGCATCTCTACTTCAAAAATGTTTTGGGGAGGATTAAATGAGATAGTTCCTCTCAAGCTCTTAGCCCCTTGCCTGGCACGAACTAAGCATTCAGTAAATGTTAGCAAGTTTCACTAAACCAGCAGCCATGAGCCATGCCCCCATCCCTCTCATTTTTTCAGGTGCAGCCTGTCTTTGAGATGACCTTGTGGTTATTTTTCTTCAACTTTTGAAACCCTGAACTAGTGGTTCTGCCCTTGTCAGAAATAGAGCCTTTTCTTTACCTTTCACAGATCTCATGGCTGTACTTTAGGTTCAGTGCATTTCTGCTGATTTAGGTTACTAGCTATTTAGACTTATGATTTCCATACCTTCCGTTTATCTCTGAAAAAGAGATAAAAGCTACACAGCTGTACCCCTCAAATAGCCAGCCAGCCCCTTTGGTATGGGGCTAATACAGCTTCCAGGCCTGGGTTTCTGCTGCCCTGTCCCTGATAGCTGGCCACCACACTTCTCCAGCATGCTCCTGGGAAGGTGAGATGCCCCATCCAAGCTAAATGGTTGCAGAAGCCTAGATTTCCGGGATCCCTGGGTGGCGCAGCGGTTTGGCGCCTGCCTTTGGCCCAGGGCGCGATCCTGGAGACCTGGGATCGAATCCCACATCGGGCTCCCAGTGCTTGGAGCCTGCTTCTCCCTCTGCCTGTGTCTCTGCCTCTCTCTTTCTCTCCGTGTGACTATCATGAATAAATAAATTAAAAAAAAAAAAAAAAAAAAAAAGAAGCCTAGATTTCCAAGTCCCTGATAGAACATAGAGGCTTTTTCTTCTTTGTGTCTAGAATAGGTGGAAGGCATAGGCTTAATGAGCAGTGCTACAGTTGAGCTTTGTTCTCTCTCTCCAGATGCTCCTGTGTCCTGCTCCATTGCAAATAGTAAGACCAGCAATACCCTAGAGAAGGATTTAGATCTTTTGGCTTCTGTTCCATCCCCCTCTTCTTCAGTTTCCAGAAAGGTGAGTCATGTGGGCTCCTTAGAATTAAAGAGCATTCTAAAAAGGATAATTTTGATAGTATGGAAGCAAGTCATACTTCCTTGGTGGAATTGGACTTTGGTTTTCTTAATTCTTCCCTTTACCCTGCATCATCTCTGTTACAACCTAGGATTGCTATTCATTCCATTTTGTCTCCCACCCAAAAAAAGTGGATCATTTGATGGGCTTTTGTTGAAGATGTGTCCCATTGTAAAGGCTGATATTTTAGGTTAGCTCCTCAGCATGAGGGTTACTGCCAGAGAATTTGTAGATGGGAAAGACTTGAAACTGTTAATGGCTACCATTCGTGGAATACCTGCTTATGAACAGGCACAGCACTAGGTGATTTTGTATATCAGTTTGCATATTTCTTTTATAACTTAAAATATTTACCACAGCCCTGCAAAATGGGTGTTTTATAGATGAGGATACATTAATTCAGAAAAATTATATGACTAGCCTCTTGTTATGCAACTAGTAAATGGCTGCATGGGGATCTAAACTCAGTTCTCTGTGGGTGCATCATTTGTAGGTTGTTTTTGTTTGTTTTTCACTAAATCACATTGTTTGTAGGACAAAGAATTGTACCAGAGCTTAACTGTCTAGTATTTTCAGATATTTGTGTGGTAGAAATAACAGGAAGCTATTAACTTGCCCATGAATTCTTATTGGAGATGTTAGAAGCAGCAGAGAAAGGGGGTGGTCCTTACCGAGACCTCTGTGAGGACCATTCCAATTCTACTCTCTCTTCCTGCCCTCTTTGCCCTCAGGTTGTAGGTTCCATGCCAACTGCAGGGAGTGCCGGCTCTGTTCCTGAAAACCTGAACCTGTTTCCAGAGCCAGGGAGCAAATCAGAAGAAACAGGCAAGAAACAGCTCTCTAAAGACTCCATCCTTTCACTGTATGGATCCCAGACACCTCAAATGCCTGCCCAAGGTAGATTTCATGGGGATGGTAGCATTGTGTCAGATAGAAACATGAGGACTTACATGCAGGAATTATTTGTTGTAATGGGGGCAGTTGCTTTGGGGGCCAGGACATTATTCTCCAAACAGGCCTGAACGTGATATTTCTTGTGAAGCTACAAAGTGTCAGTGGATAGATATTAATGTAACTCAGAGCCATACTTTTGTGGGGTCTGGTGTCACACCTCTGTGTAGTCTGACTGAAGAACTGGACCTGGAGCCTGAAAGGAAAGTGGCTAGGTCAGCAGCCCACTGGTAAGCCATTGCAAGTCTTGTAGGGAATCTCTGTTTTGCTGTGTAGAAGAGCATTCTGGGTTGAGTAGAAATGCTACTGAGAAATTTAGCTGGAAAGGAGTAGCCAGTGAGGGTTTAGATGGACACTTTCCTCTTAAATAGTACTCTATTTATGTTTTCTTGGCAGCAATGTTCATGGCTCCAGCTCAGATGGCCTATCCCACGGCCTATCCCAGCTTCCCTGGGGTCACACCTCCTAACAGCATAATGGGGAGCATGATGCCCCCACCAGTAGGCATGGTAGCTCAGCCAGGAGCTTCTGGGATGGTTGCCCCCATGGCCATGCCTGCAGGCTATATGGGTGGCATGCAGGCTTCAATGATGGGTGTGCCAAATGGAATGATGACCACCCAGCAGGCTGGCTACATGGCAGGCATGGCAGCTGTTCCCCAGACCATGTATGGGGTTCAGCCAGCTCAGCAGCTGCAGTGGAACCTTACTCAGGTAAGCTACCCCATTTTACTTGGGACAAGAGTTTTGAGCCTTCCTCAAGACTGTCTCACCTCATCTTTCCCTTATCCTTTGAACCCTTACAGTGTAAATGTGATAATGCAGACATTCTTAGATTTGCTACCCCACCCCACCTTTTCTTTTCTTTTCTTTCTTTCTTTCTTTTTTTTTTTTTTTTGGTAGAAGATCTACCTAATGTCAAACTTTCTGAGGAGTTCTGGGTTACTATGTAGAATGAGGGTAATTGCCTCAATCTAAATTTCTTCACACAATCTTCAAAAACAAAAGCAACTTATATAGGTAAATAAGGAATGCAAATAAAGCCCCTCATAACCTACGACTGCCACATCTAGTAGGCATAATACTGCAAACTTCAAATTACATGGCAGTAAACACCCAAATCCAGCAGAGCCAGCATCAGAGAAACTACGTAGAAAGAGGAGAGGGAGCAGGGGGCTGAAGGTGACAGAGCATAGACAAAATCACCCCCTGGAAAGACCTACCTTGACCAGAAGCATGATGAGAAGAGGTCTGAGACTTGGCAATTAGAACTCTTGTTATGTGGAGAATTGAAAATGAGGAGCTTGAAATATGTAGGATTAAAGATGATAGCTCTGGAAAAAGCTTTGCTTCTAGGGTCATGTGAGTGACTTAGGATCTTCAGCAGGCTCCACACCCAGCAATATGGAGCCTGATGCACGGTTTGATCTCAAGATCCTGAGATCATGACCTGAGCCAAAACGCAGAGTTGGATGCTTAACTGACTGAGCCACTCAGGCGCCTCCTATGGGGATGACTTAGAAGGAAGAGGTGCTCTGGGGGGACCTGATGATGAAAGGAAAGTAAGAAATGAGAAGTGGAAAAGGGAATCACAAAATGAGAAGATAAACCATCCTCGTCCCTCCTTCCATATAATCATATTATTATACCAACAGAAGAGGGCGCTCTTGAACCAAGAAATCTAGTAAACCTCCCCAAACCCTCACACCTTCTATTATTCCTTATTCAGAAAAATAAGGCACTACAAAATATACAGAAAGTGGCGGGTGACATTTATACAGAACTGCTATGAGAATTAAATAGAAAATGAAAATCAAACCAGGGATCCCTGGGTGGCTCAGCGGTTTAGCACCTGCCTTTGGCCCAGGGCGCGATACTGGAGTCCCGGGATCGAGTCCCACATCAGGCTCCCGGCATGGAGCCTGCTTCTCCCTCCTCCCTCCTCCTTCTGCCTCTCTCTCTCTTTCTCTATGTCTATCATAAATAAATAAATAAATCTTTAAAAAAAATCAAACCATATTAAGAAAGAAAATTCTCACCACCCCCCAAACAGGCATGAGCAGAAGAAAACTGTTATACAAACCACCAACCTGAATGAAATGTCCTTTAACACTTGAAGACAAAACAGCTTCAATCAGAAATTTAAAAACTTAGAACCAAGATGGACAAAAAACTGGAAGTTATGAAATGAAACTTTACTGAATTCAGGAAAGAAATTGAAAAAAGACACAATTGTCTTAGAAATGTCTGAATTACAAATTAGCCAGAAGAGAATAGATTCAACTGAAAATATATTTGGCATTGAAGAAATGTTTGACTCAGGTCAGAGAATGGAAACTAAATATAGGAAGCAGGAAAATAAATCCAAGTGAAGGTAATACAGATATTAAGCAAAGAAGGCCTAACATAAATATATTTGGAGACTCTCCAAGAAAAACAAAATAGTAAAGCAGAATTAATATATTTAAATCTATAACACAAGAAAACTTCCTATAAATAAAAGACTTGAATATAATATTGAAAGAGTCCATTGAGTATGTATGGAGGGTTGACCCAGAATGGTAAATTCTAACATACGTTCCAGGAAACTTTTAAACTTTATGGAACAAGAAAAATTCTCAGAGCTCTAACCATCTCCTTACCTCCCAAACCCCCAGGTCTGCCATTTTTATTATTTATTATTTATTAAAAATTTTGTTTATTCATGAGAGACAGAAAGAGAGAGGCAGAGACAGAGGGAGAAGCAAGCTCCCTGTGAGGAGCCCGATGCAGGACTTGATCCTAGGACCCCAGGATCACGACCTGAGTCAAAGGCTCAACCACTGAGCCACCCAGGTGCCCCCCTGCTATTTTTAAAGAAAAAAGAACACCCAGATTGATATTGGACTTTTTTTTTTTTGGACATTGGACTTTTAACAGCAACATAAAACATAGCAATGGGAGTAGTATTTTCAAGATACTCATGTACATGTGAGACAAGTATAGCCAGACAAGCTATCTTTCAAGGATTGAGGCTATTTTAAAAAATATTAAATATGCAAGAAATCAGAGAATATCATACTTATATCTTTCTTGTGGAATGTACCAGAACTTAAGCTACATCCATTTAAGAGATGACTGAGGACATTTTGGCAAAAGAACTGATGGTGACTAAATGTTTGAGAATCTAAAGGATAGAAAAAATATATGTTGTGCATATATTTTTTAGAACAAACAAACATAACAAGAGAAGGTAAAGGGAGAAGGTAAGAAGGAAGAGGTAGGATAAATTGATTATTGTACAGGAAAAGGTGGAAGTTAAACGATGTAATAAGGTGACATACCAAATGGTAGAAGCTTGAGGACAGGATAAAGGAAACTAAAGACAGAAATTATTAGTATAAAGGTATCCACTAGAAGAAAAAACAAAACTTTATAGATACCTAAGGAATATTTTACAATAAAATGGAATACATAGACTATGAAGTATAACAAATATAATAAACACAGTAAAAATGTAATGTGATAGAACTAAGAACAAACATATCAGTCATATCATCAGGTAGCTTTCCTATGAAAAGAAAAAGATGTTTAAATTGACTCACAAAGCAACGCCTAATTTTATACTACATACAAACAAAGCCAGCTGAAACAAAGTGATTCAAAAGTCTGAAAACAGGGACGCCTAGGTGGCTCAGAGGTTAAGTGTCTGCCTTCGGCTCAGGGCATGATCCTGGGGTCTCAGGATCAGTCCCACATTGGGCTCCCTGCATGGAGCCTGCTTCTCCCTCTGCCTGTGTCTCTGCCTCTTTCTCTGTGTCTCTTATGAATAAAAATAAATAAATAAATAAATAAAATAAAATAAATAATAAATAAATAAAATCTTTAAAAAAAAAGAAATGGACAAAGAGGTATTGTTGGAATGGCTTATGTGTGTGCCCACACGTGTGCATGTCTTTCTCAGGCTTGGGTGACAAGGTTCACCCGCTGTATGAAAACTATTTTCATGTTTTCCTTTCTCTATAGTCTGGAATGATTTATATAGTATTGTTCTTTGGAGATTGAGTGGAATTCTTATGTGCAATTGTATGAGCCTTGTGCTTTTTTGTGTAGTAATTCTTTGATTGCATTCTCTCTTTGTTCTATGAAAGACAGCTTTGGAAAACTCTGTTTACGTAGATTAGCTAATTCATCTAGGGTTTCAGATTCATTTATCAAAGGTTAAGCCAAGCAAGCAGTCTATCTCATGATTTTTTTAAAGTTTCTTGTTTCAGTGGTTATTTTTCCCTTGTCATGTCTTATTTTGTATGTTTGTGCTCTCCTTCCTCCTTGTCCATTCTTTCAACTAGGTTAACTAGTGGTCTATTCTGTTAAAACAAACAAAAAATATATATACATATATACCACAGGATTTTGTTTTATTTATTCTATATTTTTTATTTGTTTTTGACCTTAATTTCTGGTTTATCTTTATTATTTCCTTCTGTATGCTGCCTTTTGACTTACTTTGATCTTTTTCTAGCTTTCATAGTTGGGATTTTAATTCACTTATTTTCAGTCCTCCATGTTTATCTGTATACACAATGAAGTGCTATAAAACTGATGAGAACATGTCAAAATGACACATGGGCCAACTTCTGGAGGCTCCCACTGTCCAAATATGGGACAATTTGAACATCAAAAGGAATGACACTGATGAATTATAACACCAAAGGAAAAAAAAAATCCATGAGTCCATAGTGATATATTTTTTGAAATGAGTGTGGGAGAGAGGGAGGGAAAGCCTTCTTTATAGAAGAATGGCAACTAGTAATTGTAGAAAGAACAGGATATTCACATATTCTTTTAGAAGTACCCTTTAGATTAATTACTAATTACAGTGAAAAAGCCCACAGTGGATACTACCCTAGCCAAGTGCTCAGACATAAGATTACCAACAATGGGACAAATGAACATCATGTGCTTCCTGGTATCTTGTACTAAGAAGGACACAATATCACTGCCTAAAATGTTTAACTTGGATCCAATCATGAGAAAATATGAGGTAAATCCAAATTGAAAGATTTTCTCCAAATAACTGGCCTGGATTCTAAAAACAATGTCAGGAAAGAAAAAGTGGTGGGGGAATTGTTCTATATTAAACTTAGGAGACAAAGGGGATATGAAAATAAAATGTAACCTATATTAGAATATTGTATTCATGTTAAATTTCTTGTATTGTGATTTTAGGAAAGTACTCTTTCCTACGAGATGCCTCCTGCCTTACTAAGAAGTGAAATGTCAGGATACCTGCAGTTTTCCATGTTCACCAAACATTTACACATACATGTGTATGAAGATCCCACACAAGATACATAAATCTCAGAGAGAAAATGGGGCATGGTGTTAACAACTGAGAATTTAAAGAAGGATATATGGGTTTCATTCTATTGTTCTTTTTTTTTTTTTCATTCTATTGTTCTTTCAACTTTTCTATAAGCTTGAGGTTTTCTTTAAAGAAGTTGGTGGGATTGAAAAATAGACCTTCTCCTCAAGAAAAAGAACTTACACAGAAAGGTACCGGGCTTGGGAGATTTAAGGCATTTTTCTTGATAAATAGTTTCCTCTGTTCACTGCCAGAGGCCAGGCTTTCAGTCTCATTCATAGAGGCCCCGGCCCCACCCAGACCTTATTCCACTGATTCTTTTCTCCCAGCAACTTCCCCTCTCACACACTGAAGGCCCATTGGTCTTTTTTTTTTTTTTTTCTTCTTTTTTTGCCTGCCTTTGTTCATTCTGAACAGCCCAGTGTCTTTTTCCTTTTCTCTCCGCTTGAGCGTGCACGAGCACTTTCACTGGCCCTGACAGTAATAACTCTGCTGGAGATAAGACAGGAGCACTGCCACAGGGGCTCATCTGTGTACTCTCAGGGCTGGCAAGTTAACAATAGGCCCCTTCTTTTTAGGATGAGAGACCAGAAAAGAAGAGAATAACGTCTCATGCTGCTTTTATGTTGACTAGCTCCAGGACTCCTTTCCCTCCCTGAGCATTAGTCTCTGTCAACATCTCCCTTCTGAGAAGTCCTTCATTTATTTACGTGGTCTGGAGCCCTCAAAATGATCTATTATTAAGGTTCAGGGCAGATCTGTGCCATAACAGTTCCCCTTTGTCCTGTTGTTCTCCCCCTCCCCACAGACAGGAGGACTCCTACCCTGCTTTTTTTGCAGTAATTGGCTGCATGCCCACAGCCTGGTCTGAAAGTCTCCTCTCTCCCTTTCAGATGACCCAGCAGATGGCTGGGATGAACTTCTGTGGAGCCCATGGCATGCTGAGCTATGGACAGTCGATGAACGGCGGAAATGGACAGGCAGCGAATCAGACTCTCAGCCCTCAGATGTGGAAATAAAAACAAAACACCTGTATGGCTCCCACTCACCTCAGCCCCCTCTCTCCCAGTTTTCCTCCTTCCCCAACTTCCCCATCCCATTCCCTTTCCTACCTCTCTGTTTGGTTTAGAAATTGCTCAATCTGTTGCCTGGGGTTTGGCATTCTGCCCAGCCCAGCCACTTCCTGGACACGCAGACCTCTCTGTTGCTCTATGTTGTACATGTCCCCTAGCCATCCCGACTCTCTCTGCAGCCTCAACCCCAGTCCTCTCCTGGCACCAGCACCTTAGGAATTGTTGGCAGAAGGCACTTACACTGTGGGAGAAAGGTGCACACCTTTGAGTACTTTTCCTTTAGGTTAAACCTCCTATCAGACTCTCAGAAAGGTCTGGAGGTGTGGTTCTTTTAGGCAAAGTGGGGAAGCTTTAGAGGTACTTCTGTATGTGTTGCTAAGCTATTTCTACATGTTTAAATTTTTGGTTGAAGAGGGAGACGTCATGCTCCCATAATTATGGGAATGAAGAAAGTACTGAAATCAGATTAAATATACCTTGGGTTTTAGATCAGGTTGGCCCTAGCCCTGGGCCGAGGCAAACCCTCTCCTGTGAGGATGAGCAAAAATATTCTCCTTGCCCTGACTTGCTTTCTGGACCTGAGGCTTCAGGACTTGTCGCTTCAGTTAGCCTTTATTAGCACCAAAGACTTTATGAAGGTCCCATACAAGAACACACACCCTGCCCCACCTCCATCCTCCCTGCAGTGGAATCTGGCTCTATGGCTGGAGGACCAGCCCCTCCAGTGGGAATGCAGAGCTTAACGTGTGTACTGCTTGTGTGTGTGTGTGCGTGTGTGTGTATGTGTATTTCACCTCCCACTCTTTCCCCATCTGCTCTGGGTGTTTTTGTTTTTGTTTTAGGTTTACACAGAGAGGAGTTAATTTATCAACAGCCTAAAACTGTTACGACTTTTTCTTATAGTTTAAAAAAAAACTGTAATCTCATGGATAGCTCCCGTCCTCCTCCTCCCTCTCCCAGTCTGCCAATCACTCTTTCATGCCTATGTATCCCAGGCTGCTGTTTCCCCACCTTCTGCAGGTGTATGAGGTGGAGAGCTTGGATAGCTTTCCTCTCACTCGTTGTTCACCCTACTTGAAAATTAAAACAAGAAAACTTTGCTTCAAAGATTTCACCTGTGGGAACCACAATTCCTGGTTGCCTTTCTCCTGTGTATGTGTATATTCCTTAATAAATATTGCAGGGAAGGACCCTTTGCTTGGCTGTTACTGTGTATCACTCATGGAGGATGAGTTGCACCTACGTTTTCTGCTTTCCAGGAACAGGTCCCCTACTTCCTGTATCTTAAAAAATTTTATACTGAAAATGCCAAGGACCAGACCCAGGCTCAGGCAGTCAGAAAGGGCACCTTTTATGTCCTTTGTCCAGTGGTGTCTGGATTTGTGAGCTGAGGGAACTGTGGATATCTGCTCCTGCTAGAGCCACAGAACATTGAAACTTGAAGTCCCCTTTCTCCCCCACCAGATAGAGAAACTGAGACCGGCCTCCCTTCATCCCCACCCCTCCTTTCCTTTGAGTGTACTTTTTAAATACTTCCAGAGGCAAATGAGAGGATAGCGTAGTGGTGAAGAAAGTAAGCTCTGGATCAGGCTGCCAGTATTTGTGTCCCCTCCCAGGCAAGCCACTGAACCTTTGGGTCTCAGTGTAAAATGGAGCTTATGGTCATATTGGAGGTCAAATGAAGCTATTCCTGTGGTACATTTTGCACAGTAGGGGATCCTTGGCATTCAAATGTTGACTATTATGTGCCAGACCTATGTTGGGCATTAATTCATTCAATGAATATTTAATAAGTGTTTTTACAATGTGCCAAACACTGTCATAGGCTCTGGAATAAAGCAATGAATCAATACTCCCCAATTTCATGGGATGGTGTGGTAGGAGAGACAAATAAATAAGTAAACTATTTAATTTCAGATACAAGATAGGACCGCTGAGATGGAGTAGTCAGGAAGTTAGTTACATTTGAACTGAAACCTGAATAAGCAGCCACTTGCATAGAGATCTGGAAAAAGAATGGAGCAAGTGTACATGTCTGCATTGGAAATTGTTTGGCTGGAGGTGTCCATTTGGGAGTCATCAGAGTTATGGATGGTATGTAAAGCTGTGAGATCAGATGAAATGCCTCAGGAGAAAGGATAGAAGAGGATGGAGCCTTGGGGGCCCATCAGCTTTTAGAATTTGGGAAGAACAGATGAGGAAAAATGAATCTGACATAGTTCCTGCTCTCAAGAAACAGTCTCACAGGGCAACAGACTTAGAATTGCTTATACAGTAAATTATGGGATCTAAGGGTCTCCTAGCGCAGTCAGGGGAACTTCGCTAAAGATAAGGGTGTTAGAGCTGAGTCCTAAGGAAGAGGTAGGAGCTAACCCACAGGTTGGATGGGAGTGGGGAAAGGAGTATTCCAGACAGCACTGTGTGAACAAAGACAAAGACATCTGCACGAGCATAACCCGTTTGGGGAAGCACAAGCAGTGCAATGTTTGTAAGGTCTGATGTGGAAGAGATGAGACAGGTATGGCCAAGCCATGGGTGCTTCCCATACCCTAGGAGGGGGTTTGGCCTTAGTGTTACAGATGGTGGAGTGACATCATCTGAGTTGAGTTTTAGGCAGCTCACTCTTGCATTGCTGAGGATGATGTGTTTGAGGGAATAAGACCAGACCTAGGGGACCAGAGAGATGGCAAAAGCTGGACTAGGGCCCTGGTAGGTGAGGGATAGGGGAGAATGGAGTGGCTCAGAGCAGCAGCTCATGAGCTGCTTATGAGGCATATGAGATGCTAAAAGGTGTTCCACAAATACCCTGAAATAAGTTTGGGAAAGACTGCATGTTCTATCACCTCTTGTGCATCTAGAATATAATATTCACATAGTAATGGCTCTGGAAAGTCCTGTGGTAAAGGCTTCAAAAAAATTGATAGACATGATTTAAAGCAGTTTTAGGTTTACAGCAAAATTGAGTAGAAAGTACAGTGAGTTCCCATATGCCCCCTGCTCCCCATTCCCACAACCTCCTTCACTGTTGACCTTCATCCCATGCCACAGTGGTACAAACCCTCTGTGTTCTTCCTGTTTATCCCTCCTTCTTCTCTAGACCCTGTCAACCACTGATACGTGCGCGTGCACACACACACACACATACACTTTTTTTTTTTTTTTTTTTGCTGTCTCCATAATTCTGCCTTTCTCTGAATGTCATAGTTGGAGTCACAGAACATGTAGCCTTTTCAGATCTACTTCTTTCACTTAGAAATATGCATTTAATATTTTTCCATGTCTCTTCATGGCTTGAGAGTTCATTTCTTTTTAGCACTGAAGAGTATTTCGTTGTCTGGATGTACCATAGTTTATCAATTACCAATAGACATCTTGGTTGCTTCCGAGTGTTGGCAATTATAAATAAAGTTGCTATAAACATCCAAGTGCAGGTTTTTGTGTGGACACAACTATACCATTCATTGGGGTAAATATATGGAGTATGATCACTGGATATAAGTTTAAGAGTATGATTGCTTTTGTACGAAACTACCAAGCTCTTTTCCAAAGTGGCTGAACCATGTTGCATTCCCATCAGCAGTGAGTGAGAGTTCCCATTGCTCTGCATCTTCGCATTCGATGTTGTCAGTGTTTTCTTACTTTGGCCATTCTAAGAAGTGTGTAGTGGTATGTCATGGATTTAACTTGCAATCTCCTAGTGACCTGATGTTGAACATATTTTCAGATGCTTACTTGACATCTGTATACCTTCTGTGGTGAGGTGTCTGTTCAGGTCTTGGCTTATTTTAAAAATTAGATTGTTTTCTTAGTGTTGAATTTTAAGGGTTATTTCTGTATTTTGGATAACAGTCCAAAGAGTGTTTCTCAGAGTTGTGTTTTTTTTTTTCTGAGGAGTTTCTCCCAAGCTATGGTTTGTCTTCTCATTCTCTTGAGTAAAGACCTTTTTTCCCCATGGTTTTCTAGCATTTATCAAGACATATTTTTCCATGAAATCCATTTTTTTCTGGAATACCTAACAATTACATAATACTATTTGGAAAAAAACAACCAGAAAAAAAATATTTTAGGAAGTAGAACAGGGATGAGATGTGGGATGGAGGGAGAGAAAGGAATCAAATCTCCCACGTTTCTAGCTTGTGTGAGAAGTTACAGGAGGAGAAGCTGGTTTTTACCTCACAAGGGAGGAATATAGAAAATTAGAAGTTTGGTTTTAAGCATGTTGAATTTGTAATGCCTGTGATATATTTAGGTCTGATTGACCAGCTGGAAATGGAATTGAGTGTGAGGTTTGTTCAAGGAAGAAGCTAAGATGGAGAATTGAATTTCAGAATCAGCCCCTTGGAGGTGATAATTGATGCCATAGGAGTGGAGGGGATCATATGGGATGGATTTTCAAAAAGATTATTTATTTATTTATTTATTTATTTATTTATTTATTTATTTATTTATTTATTTATGATGGAAAGTGAGAGAGAGCAAGCACATGAACAGGGGCAGGGGGAGAGGGAGAAGCAGACTCTTCTGTTGAACAGGGAGCTGGATGTGGAGCTCAATCCCAGGACTCTGGAATCATGACCTGAGCCAAGGCAGACCTTAACCAACTGAGCCACCCAGGCACCCTAAGATAGATTTTTAAAATGAGAGCAGTGGGCTAGGCACAGAATCTTGGGGGAAATATTAATTCCTAATCAGGATTAAGGAGGAAAGGCCCAAGAAGGAGAGGAGGTGGTGTGAGAATGAGAAGTGTCAGAGAATTATGGAAAGCAAAACAAAACAAAAAAACTCCAAGAAAGTGCAGTGTCAAGGAACCCTAGGTATTAGAATGTCAAGAAGGAGGGATGATCACAAGTATCAAGTTAGCAGGAGAATCATTGAGATACTGATTTATAAAAGGACTGTGGAATTCAGCATTTGGAAACTTCTGGAGAAGCAGTTTTAGTGGAATGGTAGGGCCAGAAGCTGGGAAATAGTGGGTTGAAGAGTGAATTGAAGGAGTTGAGAAGGTAGAGAAACAGGCTGTATTCAGTTAAATATACATGGTAGGTTTTAAGGGCTACTCTTTTTCTTTTTTTAAGATTTTATCTATTCATGAGAAACACGTAGAGAGAGGAGGAAACTTAGGCAGAGGGAGAAGCAAGCTCCCTGTGGGGAGCCCAATGTGAGACTTAATCCCAGGACCCTGGTATCACACCTGAACCAAAGGGAGATGCTCAACCACTGAGCTACCCCAGTGCCCCCTAAGGGCTACTCTTAAGAATAGAAATAGAGTGTGTAAATCACAAACCAATGAAGAGGTTTGGAATAAGAAAATGCAGATAAGCGGGCAGCCCTGCTGGCTCAGCGGTTTGGCGCCGCCTGCGGCCTGGGGTGTGATCCTGGAGACCCCGATGGAGTCCCACGTTGGGCTCCCTGCGTGGAGCCTGCTTCTCTGCCTGTGCCTCTGCCTCTCTCTGTGTGTCTATGAATAAATAAATAAAATACTTTAAAAAAAGAAAATGCAAATAAGCAAAAATATCAAACTTCTTCCTTAAGCTGTCAGGCAAAGCAAGAATAAAAAGTAAGCATAGAAGGGTGCCTGGGTGGCTCAATTGGTTAAGCATTTGATCCTTGGCTTTGGGCTCTGCACTGAGCATGGAGTCTACTTGAGATTCTTGCCCTCTCCCTCTGCTCCTCCCCCCCACTTGAGCATACGTGCTCTCTTTCCCTTCTCTCTCTCTAAAATAAATAAAACTTTTTTTTTTAAGTAAGCATAGAAAAGTGGAACAAAAAAAAGTGGAACAAATAGAATTTAAAAATTAAAATACAATAAATAGAATATTGAAAATATTGAGATTATCAAATTGGATAATTAAAATCCATTCTCTGGCATCATAGGCCTTTCTTCTAAGACTGCTTTCCTTCAACTGGAGTATATCTTTTGGAAGTTCCTTTAGTGAAGGCCTCTTTGAGTCTTGCCTGAAGCATAAGGACGGGAAAATCTAAAATAAAAGAACGAAAAGAAAGAGCAGACAAATAATCAAAAGTAAGCAGAGATCAATATATTGACAAAACAGACTTTAAGAGAGAAAGCATTATTAGAAACAGGATTTCTATGTAATAAAGATTCAATTGAGAAGGAAAATAGAATTCTAAACCAGTATGCATTTTTAAAACCTCAAAATCGAAAATTTATAGAACTTCAAGGAGAAAGAGACAATCTACCATCACTGCATAAAACTATCTTCACCAGGCTTTTTTTTTTTTTTTTTTTTTTGTAGAAACTGGCAGCCTGATTCTAAAATTTATATGGAAATGTTAAGGACCTAGAATAGCATGATGATTTTGGAAAAAGAATAAACATTTGGAGAGATTTTACTACCAGATTTTAAAATTTGTTATGAAACTGGAGTAAGACAGTGAGGAATTGTTGCAAAATAGACATATAGACCGACAGGATAGAATACAGAACCCAGAAACAGGCCCATACACATTGATTTATGAAAGTAGCAATGCAAAACAGTGAAAGAAAAGTCATTCAGATAAAGGATGCTGGGACATAGATATACATATAGAAAAAAAGTGAAGGTTGGCCCTCTACCTCACACCATAACAAAAATGAATTCTAGATGGATTGCACATCTGAATGTGATATACAAAATGGTAAAGCTCCTAAAAGGTAATAGAGAATATTTTCTTCATGGCAGAAGGAAAAACACTGAAACATGAGTTAAAAAGCATTACTCATGAAGAGGTTTATAAAGTTGACTAGATTATTATTTTTTTAAGTTGGCTAGATTAAAAATAACAACTGTTTATCAAAAGATTCCATTAAAACGGTGGAAAGGCTTTCCACAGGATTGGAGAATATATTTGAAACACATGATAAAGGGCTTGTATCCAGAATATATGAAAAACTCCTGCAAAATAATAAAGAGACAGCCAACTTAGTGAAAACTAAGCAATGGAAGTTTGACACCACTTCAGGGAGAGACTTAAATGACTAACGGATATGTGAAGGGATGCCCAATCTCACTAGTAATTAGGGAAATACTGATAAAACCACAGTGAGACTTTACTAAACACCTACTAGAGTAGCTAAAATGGAGAAAGATAATACAAATGTTGACAAGAATGTGGAGCAATAAGAACTCTCTTATGCAGCTGGTGGGGGTATAGATGGATACAACCACCCAAATGTCCATCAGCAGAAAAATGAATCAACTGTGGTAAATTCATGTAACAGAATATTAAACAGCAATGGAAATGATCAAACTACAGTTCTATACAGCCACAGAAAGGAATCTCACAAACTTCATGTTGAACACATTTTTTACTATATCATTTGAAAGTATGCTTTGTAGGCATAGTGATGCTTTACCCCTAGGTATTTGAGCATGCCCACTAAGAATGATATAGTCTCCTATATAACCACAATGCCATTTTCATACCATTGTAAGTTAATAGTTCATATTTCAGTCCATATTCCAAAAATTTCCAATTCAGTCCATATTCAATTTTTGCCATTTATCCCAAGAATGTCTTTTACTGCCTTTTTTTAAAATCAAGATGCATTAAAAAAAAAAAAAAATCAAGATGCAATCTAGGTTTATGCATTGCATTTAATTACTATGTCTATTTGATTTCTTTTAGTTTGGAACAGTGCCAGCTTTTCTCCCCCATGGCATTGACTTTTTGAAGGGCTCAAAACAATCGGTAGAAAGTTCTATATTTTTGATCTACCTGGAAACTAAAAAAATTAGGTCTAGAGGCCCAGTTAGATTCAGGTTAAATATGTTGGTGAGACTATCTTGTAGTTTGTTTTGAGTACACCTTAGTACACCAGGGAGAAAATAATACCCAAAAGAATGGACTTGTATAGTCACTGGCAAAAAAAAAAAAAAGTAGCATTCATATGAAAATATTGAGAGTGTTCAATCAAGAAGAGAAGGATATAATTTACAGTATGGGGGTATTTATTAATATGGATGCACCTACCACAGATTTTAGATTTAATGTCATGGATCTAGTATCTGGGCATGCTTTATAGATAAAAACTAAACATAATATTGACCAATCCAAGAAGCTGAGATGATGGAATTTCTTTGTCTACTGTGGAGAAAAGAATCCAAGATTTGAGGAATTCTGGACCAAATATGTCACCCCTTTTCCCAACCTATCCCTATAAGAATCCTGGAGATACTCCCTTTACCAAAAGCTTGAGGCATATTTTGTTATAGGAGTACTAGAATCATTAAAACATGACTTAGGTGTTCCCTGTAGGTCAAAAATGGTAGTGTCATGACTTCCTATTTTTGGTGAAGTTAAGATATTCCAAAACAGAAGTCTTTAATAGTGACCTGTCTGCAGTTTATGATAATCAGAATGGATACCAAGATCTTTGGAGGTGATTAATTGATAATAAATGGCCACACACTTAAGTCCTATTTGTTTAGCCAACATTTCTCCAGGCTTAGAGACAGATGTCATCAAGATAGAAATGTAGCCCCGCATTCTGTTGTTAGATCTGCTCTAGTTCACAGATCTAGAGCCTACTGAATAATGCAGAGGCCAGGTATCCTTGAGGAGGGAGCTAAGTATAAGAGCCCTGTAAGTGTATATTTCTGGCTTTCCCCAAAGGGACCCATTACCATTTTATTGGGGCAACTATGCACTTGGGCAGCATTTGGATACTAGCTGTTAACTCACTAATTCCTAAGTCCCCAAAATGTCACTGTCCACAAGTTAGAGTGGGAGCATATGAAGATCAAGTAATGGAGTTTTGACCCAACTCAACCTCACCATAGGGCCTAGTAGAATCTTAAGTCCCTAAGTTCTTGGGTGTCTAGTTGGAAAAGCTGTCTTTATCAACTGATGGAATTCCCACATTGGTTTGCTGATCTGTGAAGTAAGAACTGTTAAGAAATGAATAAAAAAGAGGAAGCTCCTAGAGCTCTTCTCTGCCAAACTAATGAATCAGTAACAGTAGTACGGCTCTGGGAGGAGTTGTAGAGATTAGTGTTACCAGAGAGACATAGCAGATGCAGCAGTGATGATTCCTATTATATGTCCATTTAACTTGTCAGTCTAGCTGGTGCAGCAGATGGATGGGTTTAGGAGAATGGCAATAGGTTATCATTAACTTAATCATACTAAGAGCTCCAAACAGTGATACCCATTATAGCTGCTATTCCAGAAAGTCATTTCCCTATTGAATCAAATCAGGATAGCACCTGACACCTGATAGACATCTATTACCATGATAATTTGGGAGGGGGGTATCTATCCCTATTTGTGTATATATTTTTCCTATTTGTATATTTTTTAATAAAAATATTAGAAGCAGTTTGGCTCCACCTGATAGAAGTTTACCATCCCATCTGGAGAATATGCCGGTTCTTAGATCTATGCCAAATTTAGTCTATAGAGGCTTGGACTGCATGACTATGGTAGATTATATTTTCCAGGGGTGGCCACACCAGTGCATATCCCATCACACATGTTCATCTTATAAGGTGATGTTGGTATTCTTCCATTGAAAGGTGGGGTCATTTTCTCTCCCTTTGAATGAGTAGACTTTTATAACTGCCTTGACATAGAATGCGGCAGATATGACCCAATGTGACTTCCATGGTTAGATTATAAAACAGCAATATGGCTTATGACTCCCTACCCCTCCCTCAGGATTCTTGCCCTTCAAGCTCAGCCACCATATTTGGTAATGAATAAAACGTCAAATGATTCCAGTTTTTGCCTTTGAGTTTTTCAGTTAGGCTCCCAATGTAATAGAGCAAAGAGAAACTGTCTGCACTGTGCCCTGTCTAAATTCTTGATTCATAGAAACTATGAGAGATTGTAAATGATTCTTGTTGTTTTAAGCAGGAAGTAATAGGTAGTCTGTAATATAATCCAATTTATAGGGAAGTCCAGCCACATCAATGAATTATTTTAGATATGTTGGGAAGACCGCTTTAAAGTTCTGAACTCTCTTGGGTCCCTGGGTGGCGCAGCGGTTTGGCGCCTGCCTTTGGCCCAGGGCACAATCCTGGAGACCCGGGATCGAATCCCACGTCGGGCTCCCGGTGCATGGAGCCTGCTTCTCCCTCTGCCTATGTCTCTGCCTCTCTCTCTCTCTCTGTGTGACTATCATGAATAAATAAAAAAAATAATAAAGTTCTGAACTCTCTACCCTCAGTATTAAAAGAGAAGTATAGTACTTGGTGAGTCTCTGGATTTGATAAACACAGATATTGTGGTTGGGTGTGGTGCCCAGCCAATTACTGGACTGACCTGAAAAGTGTCCTACTTCAAGTAAAACCCAGAATAAGAGATGTTTCTTCTAGTTTATGCTACAGGCAGCTCTGCCCTTAGCCCTTATGATTCATTACATCAGTAGCAGATCAGGATCTGTGTGGAGACCCTCACCACCTCAATTAAAGAACCACCAAGGAGGCAACTATGGTTTTTGAAGCTATGCCCTGATTGGCAAGTGACTATTTCCCCACCTGGCCCTGGTGGGGATTGATTCCCAGATCATGAGACCTAGGTGCCATGGAACCAGAGCTGCCCAGCGTGAACTGGGCGATGGTCTGCCTGGACCATATCCTTGGGGAACCTTCAATGTCAATATACTTAGATCTTTTTCTCATAGGCTGATTGGAGTCACTAGAGACTTCCCCCACCCCAATCTGTTGCCCAGAGAGTATAGACCTGGCTGGAAGCATTCTGGAAAAAAGGTTGGGACTCTCAAGGTCAATGTGTACATTTTCATATATCCTTGCCCCGTTTCCTCTTCCATTGCCTCAGGTGTGCCTGGTGTCCTTTTGTCCAAAGACCCCTCTGTTTTATCCTCTTCTGAGACTCTTCTTCCAGTCTCCTGCAGAGAGGTGAAAGAAGGATAGTCACTTGACTAAATCGCGTAGAAGTGCTGGAAATCTAACTCTCTCTGCAATAGATTTGCAATCAATATTCTTTTTTTAGCATCACTTTTACTCCTCGTTTTCAGAAGTTCCCCAGGCAACCCGTTGCTTTGCTTTTTGGGACTCTGCAATATAAATTGGATTGCTTCTTGGCTTTCTCCACTGCTTGCCTAGGATCCAGCCTTTTCAGAACTCATAACTCTGTCATCATTCATCCATCTGTTTTCTAGTTTTGAAATTTTTTTGTTGTTTTTCTCTTTTCCATTCAATTTGTCCCTGTGAGTTTATGGCTTTGGTTTCAAATCCCTTTCTCTTTGTTATGATGGGATCTTGTGAGGGAGTGGGGACAAATACATGCATTGCATCTGTTGCCTTTAGCTAGACTGTAAGACCAAGAGACAAAGACTGGGGAGGTAGAAAGCAGGGGATGAGACCCTTTTTTGTGAAGGTGTGTTGGTGTGTTGTTTTCTCAGGGGAGGGAATTAATTGGACACTTAGAGCCTCAAAACAAAGGGCACCGGCGGGATGGGTTGTGACCACAGTCCTTGAGAAGTCCCATGTTGTCAAGTACTTTCTCTTTAAGAGATTTCAAGTTAATTACAAATTGAGTTCTGAATTTCCCTTACTCTTCCATAAAAACTGTCACAACTATAGTGTCTGGTTTATTCATTTGGGGGTTGGGGCTTAAGGAAAGCAAGATGAAGATGACTTTGTTCCGTCCCATTGTTTCCAAGGATAGAAAAGGGGCATTATCTTTGAGTACCCACCTCTAGTGAAACCAGTAGCTGTAAACATAAAACTCTGGAGATTGTTCCAGAGAAGATCAGAAAAGAGATAATGACTTCTGTTTACTCTCATATATTAATGAAGGTTGTTCCCCGAAAAGAAAGGACTTCAGCAAAATTCTGGAGTATTTAAGTGGGGTGACAAGATGACTTATAAGCTGAATGAATTCACTGGAAGCAGAAAATCAGAGCTAGGGGTACTGTGACAATCTTAACTGTTATTATTAACCTTTTTAACTGTTTAATTAGAGTGTATCCTACATATAGGAAAGCACACATGTTATAAATGTATAGCTTGATGAATTGTGTATGTATCTTTTTTAATGTGTACTAGAAGAATTAGAACTGGTACATTATATAGGCAGTTCTAAGAGTATTGCTTGAAACTAGGGTAATCATGCCTCATAAGGCATGATAACTCACCTTACAAGGACTGTGTAACTTATGGGATCATTGTTCATGCTTTCAATGACTGATCTGGGTTCTCTCTGAAGTAGACTCTGAGACAAGGGTGGAGTGCAAGTAGGGTATTTGGGAAGCACAGGAAATACCAATCGGGAAGCTGGAGGAATCAGACAGGCAAAGAAGATAGCCTACAGTAAAGTACATCATGCTAGTAAGCTAGTTACCACTGTAGTTGTTTTAGTCTCACCAAAACTCTGGGAAACTGCAAAATACAAACCTCAGAATTATGCCACCTAGTGGTGAGCAGACTGGGCATTCTCTTACTAACGCCAAGAGTCCTTGGTTGAGGGCTAGTGTTTGTGGTGCTGGGAGGGTAGTCAGTGTTAATTCCCCGGCATTGGAGGCAGCCCAGCTTCAGGCACAGAGGTGCAGACGCTGGCAGCTGACATCCACTGAAGCACACTGGAAGGTCTGAAGAATATGCACAGGACACAGACTGCGTTAGCTACTGTAACTACATTTTCCATCAAAAAAGCTTGGAAGTGTGGACAGTATAGATGATTCTGAGTGCTAGCCTGGATTTCTTCTGCATTCTCTTCAGCATTCTTCTGCTGGAAGTTGACAATCATTTGTCATGGAAAATGTGTAAAAGTCTATATCATTGTAAATTGGAATGGGGCCTGACTATTGATAACATTAATTTCCTTTTGACTCTATCATAAATCGGTGGTTTAAAAAAAAGGTGTTTCTAAGAGATAGAACTGAGAATTGTAATGAAAATATGAGCAGTTACGATGTCTTGAATAAAATATATTTATTATGCACAAGGAGACCTGGCGATGAACATTTTTGACAAGTACCCACAGCAGCTATTAATTGTCAGTCATTTGAGAGTGGGTCACTGAATTCTCCTTTTTTCTCAGTTCCATGAAGAGATGGGCAATGATTTCAAAACACCTTCTGTTTCACTCAGAAGCTCATCGGTTTTCCCATAGAAGAATCCCCATTTGTCTCTTCAAGATGATAAAATGACTTCATCTTTCTGGAACACAAATACTTTGTGAGAGCATGTACCTAACAGGCACTGGCTCACGATATATATATATAACTTTGTGAAAATGTGTTAAGGAAACCTAACTCAAATTGGAGTTGGGAAGCCATGAAGGGAGGGCCCTCACTTAAGCACCACTAGTCACAGTTTGCATAGTCCAACAGGAAGAAGGACAATTTCCTTGTGGCTGGGCAACAGCAAGTAACAGGTGCATGGCAACAGCAAGCTGCCCTTGCCTGCAGCCAGTGAGAAGCCACTGCCATTTCCATCTCCTGCAAGCCAGTGAGAAGCTACCACAACCTGAACTCTCCTTTTCCTTCAATGAACTTTTGTTCAAAGCAACCCCTCCCAACTTCCTTCTTTCCTCTATGAAAGGATGCTCTCCTCCTATGTTCTTTGGACTTGTCCGTGGTTTACCATAGTTTGCTTGTCCTGAATTACAATTTCTCTGCTATTCCGAATAAACTTGATTTTGCTGGCTGAATTACTCATTTTTCTCTTTCAAAATGTTGACAGCAGTCCTGCACGACAAGGCTTAAACCTATTTTCCACTTGAGAGATTGAGTGCATTAAATTCTATATTGTGAAACTGGAGTTGGGGGCATACCTCTTTAAAATGGTGAGTTGGGACCTTTTCTTTGGATGACATGGTTATTAACTCATCTGAACTACTATATAGAGTCATCTGAGTCTATATTTTGAAGATTATGAAGAGACATTTGAAAGACTTGATAAAATCTCTTCATAAGGGTTTTCCGAATCTAATAGCAAAGATGACTAGATAAGGAACCTTTTCCCCAAAATCTCTGTAGACATAAGCAAATAACTGGATATACTTTGAAGAACGGATTCTAAATATTGTGTTATATGTCTTACTGAAATAATAGTTTATTAACAAAAATCTCTGATAATTTCGGTGAGTTTCCAGTTCTATCAGAGAATACAGTTAAGTATCTTGCCTTCCTACACCATGCATGGGTTTTCAGTGCTGGCTCATATCAAAACTGAAAAACGTAGACTTATTAATATAGAAGCCCACTTTTTCTTGCTTTTTCTTTAAGTAAGTGACTTCAACCTAAAGCTTTCTCCACCTTTAAGTTGATAAACAATTCTATTCTTTGTGTTGTACATATTTTCAAATATGTACTTTAAAAATTGACTGGATTTATTATCACTTATTTTAATTGTTTTATTTAAAAGTTTAATTTCTTACCTTTAATATTTTTATCCTATTTTATGGCATTGCTGCTTTCCTATATACAGTAGACAAGTTATCTTTTTGAATACATTTGTTGAAATAAAAACAGCATTTGAGAGCTTCAGTAGGATACAGCTAACATCATTTGGCATAAATCCCCAGTTCAAGCTCAGTGTTATAATTGCCTGCTTTTAGATCATGTTATATTTCTTTTGTTTCATTGGTACATGTTGACAACCTAGTGTGTATTTTTTCTCTATATTAAGATAACCCTCACTATTATGTATGCATATATATGTATAGACACACACAGATAAATATTTATGGGATAATTATTAGGCTAAAGCATATGAAATTGCCTTTTTGTATGTTAAAACTGATTACATACCAGGAGCTCATGTGGTTTAATCTAATACTTTCTCCCTTGAAAATATCTCATGGAGGGGCACCTGGGTGGCTCAGTCAGTAAATTGGCCAATTCTTGATTTCGATTAGGTCATGATCTCAGGATCCTGGGATTGAGCCCTGCAGGGGGCTCCACACTCAGCAGGGCGTCGGCTTGATATTCTCTCTCTCTTCCTCTATCCCTCTCTCCCTGTTCACGTGTTCTCTCTCAAATAAGTAAATAAATATTAAAAAAAATATCTCCTGGAAATCCTGCCAAGTGAGGTATAGCTCTAATTCTTTTACAGGGCCTTGGTGTATGAGTGTATCATGATTTATTCAGTTTCTGTACTCTTGGGCGTTTACCTTCCCATGTTCTGCTGGTAGAAACAGTTCTGCAGTAACCATCCTTGTACAGTTGTCCTTTGTAACAGTGCTTTTGTTTCCAAGGGATAGATGGGGAGCAGGAATGCTTTGTCTAAAGAAGTATATATTTTTTGTATTAAGAGATATTGCTGGACTGATTTCCAAAAGACTGGTGTATACTTTTTTTTAAAGATGTATTTAGGAGAGAGAGAGAGAGTGAGAGAGAACATGACTGGAGGAAGAGACGGAGGTAAAGGAAGAGGGAGAAGGAAAGAATTTTTTTAGCAGACTCTCTGCTGAGAGCAGAGCCTCATGCGGGGCTTGATCCCACAACCCTGAGATCATGACCTGAGCCAAAATCAAGAGTCCGACACTTAACCACCTGAGCCACTCAGGCGCCATGGTGCATGCTTGTGGATGCTTCTATTAACAATGTATGGGAATGTTCTCTCTCTGCATTCCCAATTGCAATAGCTGTTACAGTTCTTATTTTTGACCGATTTGGGTAAAAATATTATTACTTTTAATTTCCACATTGCTATTTGGGTTTCTCTTCTGTAAATTATCTAATTATATCCTTTGCCCACTGTCCTATGGGGTTACTTTTTCTCCCTCTGCTCCCACCCCTTTTACATGGCTGAAGCTAACTTGAAATCAGTAGTTGAGGATATTTATAAGGATATTTATAAAAAGGATATTTATATATATGTTGAGATACTGTTGTCATCAACTGTGATCGCCCAAGCGTCAGTTATGTGCATTGTTGGTACTAGATGAGTTTAATTACTATTTAAAATGTCTTAATAGTTGCAGAGTGATTTGGCAATACAGTGAAAAAATTGTCATGTTCATAAAGGCAGAGAATCTCAGCAGCATAAGATGTGATAAAGATTGATGTGTAAAAGTAGTCTAAAGAGGTTTTTCATTAACTGTAGCAAAATTCTAAGCTATAAAAAAGCATTGTGCATTAATTTAATTGCAGGATTTTTCTGTGTTAGTGGTACATACATAATGGTGTATTTTAACATAAATGGTATTTTAGAGTCAAATACATGTTTTGTCTGTCATCTACATTACAAATATATTTCCTGTCATATTGATTTTGCTTCAGGCATCTTTTGCTTATAAAGGTTTTAAATTTTTATATAGTCAAGCATGTTGATTAGGTTCCCAGGCGTGGTTAAAAGCATTTCTCCCACTGTTAGATTAAATGTACTCTCTGGGATTTTCTTGCAAGACTTTTTTCTTGCAAGATTTTTGTTCTGTTTTTACATGTAAGGGCTTAATGCAACTGGAATTATTTCTTAATATGAGTTAAGATAGAGGTCCATTTTTATTTTCTTTCAGATTGCTAAATACTAAAATTCTATAGGTTTCATTGATTAAACTATCATATTTGTCATTTAATAAAATCTCACATAAACCAGAATCTATTTTTGGATTTCCTAGTCTGTTAGGTTGGTTTTCTTTGTCAATTCTCAGCAGTATCATAGCTACATGGCCATAATGAGTTTTCAGTTTGTTGTAGTATCTGGAAGGCAAGTCCTCCATCACTGTTCTCCTTTTCTCATTCCAAAAAGAGAATTTTTGTCTCTTCTTGGACCTTATTCTTGCATGTGAATCTTAAGATCCTTTTATCTAGTTCGGAAATCAAAGTGAAACCATGTTGGAATTCTAATAGGAATTGCAATGAAATTTTGTATTACTTGACAGTTATGATATCAAATCTCCCTCAAGTATAATATACTTTTTTTACATTGATTTAAATCTTGTTTCATGACTTTTTAATAATTTTTGTTTTCACTGCTTTCACCTACATTCTGATATAGATGCTCACTTCTTTCTTTCTTTCTTTTTTTTTTTTTTTTTTTTTAAAGATTTTACCTATTTATTTTAGAAAGAGAGTATGAGTGGGGAGGAGCAGAAGGGGAGGAACAAGCAGACTTTCTGCTGAGCTCAGAGCCCGATGCAGGGCTCAATCCCAGGACCCGGAGATCATGACCTGAGCCAAAATCAGGAGTCGGTCATTTAATCAACTGAGCCATCCAGGCACCCCTAGATGCTCATTTCTAGAACGAGGAAGATATTAATTTTGTGTGGTTTTTTTAATGAGGCAAGTCCCTCAGATGAAAGTCTCCTATTAATTGTAGTAGTTTTAATTTAAAACTTGGGTTTTTCTGGATGATCTATCATATATTATCAGCAAAAGGATATTTATATATATGTATCTGTTCTTTTCTAATATTTTTTGCTAGCTTCCTTGTATTACTGTATTTGATAAATCCTCCAAGACAATGTTAAAAAATACTGTGCTGGCAAATTTCTGATTTTAATCAAAATGGTTTTAGTGTTGCATCATTTTAGAATACTATTTGGTATGATCTTTTGTAAATAGTCTTTTTTACATTCAAGTAGTTTCCTTCTATTCTTATTTTACTTTGAGTTTTCAGTATATTAGAGCAATAGTTGACAAGGAGTAAGGAGTAAGTGCTCTATAACTACTTGTTAAATAAAGGTATATTATAGTGACTGCTAAAGGTTATTAATGCCTTTTTCATTGATTACTGACATGATCAATATGGTTTTTCTCTTGGCATTATGGATTGTGTTAATATATTCCTTGGTATTGGAACACCCTGGGAAAACCTTGCTTGGTCATATATATCTTTAATGCATTGCTAGTTCTATTTGCTAATATTTTATTTAGAATATGTGAAATAGTCATACATTTATCTATTTTTTGTACTAAAAATCATGTTTTGGCATTAAAGTTTCTGTGCCATTAAATGAATCAAGGAACATACATATTTTTTCTCAGTCTGAAACACTTCTTTGTTGAGAACTGCCCCCTACTCATGAGGGTGAGTGCTCAGAAACCAGATTGACTAGGACACTGCCTGCCCACCTGGTCACAGCTCACTGATTAAATGATCTTGCCAAGGTCTGGAATTTTGAATTGAGTGACAGACACTGGAAGTGGCTAAAACTGAACCATGGTAAGGGGGGTGGTGCAGAGGACATCCCTTTGGACACCAACCAGACATACTGGTTCCTCACCTTTCACAGACTGGGCTAATCACTTCTTCTTTGGATTCTCAAAAATACTCCAGAATCCTTCCCCATTATTATCACTATCACCACCACCACCACCACCATCATCCTTTTAAATTAGAAAGTAATTCTGGTGAACTTGTTACTTGCAAATAAAAGAGGCTTAATTACAAAACGATGTAGAGTCACTTTTCTTTGAATATTTCAATAGTTTTGCTTTTGTTTTCAAGCAAAGTTTGACTTTCCCGAAATGACACAATGTGTAACGTGTGCAGTAGAAACCCCTTTTTAAATTGGAAAAATTAAAAAAAAATTTATTGGAGTTCAATTTGCCAACATATAGCATAACACCCAGTGCTCATCCCGTCAAGTACCCCCCTCAGTGCCCATCGCCCAGTCACCCCAACCCCCCACCCACCTCCCTTTCCACTACCCTTTGTACATAGAAACCCCATTTGATTTGTTCCTATTATAGACTGAGTGTTTGGTGTCCTGGCCAAATTCAAATGTTTAAATTCAAATGTGTTTGAAGTCATGTTGAAGTCCCAAAGTGACTATATTTGCAGAAAGGGCCTTTATGGAAGTATTTAAGGTTGAATGAGGGCATAAGGATAGGATTAGTATCTTAATTAGAAGAGATATAAAAGACCTTCTTCTCTCATCCCATACACACACAAGAAGAGGTCATCTGAGCACATAATGAGATGGCACCCACCTACAAACCAAGAGAAGAGGCCTCAGATTGGCTTTGGATCTCCCAACTTCAAAACTGTGAGAGAATAAATTTCTGCTGTTTAAGTCATCTAGTCTATAGTATTTTGTTGTAGCAGCCCAAGCAGACTAATACAATTATCTCAAATGGCTAACTAGTGACCCAATGCTGCTTATCAAACAATCCATCATTACTAATTTGAAATGTCACTTTTTTAAAAAAGATTTTAAAAATTTGTTTATTCATAGAGACAGAGAGAGAGAGAGAGAGAGAGAGAGAGGCAGAGACACAGGCAGAGGGAGAAGCAGGCTCCCCGCAAGGAGCCCGATGGGGGACTCGATCCTGGGTCTCCAGGCTCATGGCCGGGACCGCAGGCAGTGCTAAACCGCTGCGCCACTGGGGCTGCCCTGAAATGTCACTTTTATATTAGATTTAAATAAATTATCAAGTCTGATAATTTCTGAGCTTCCAGAATCATTTCACAAATTTATGAGTGTATTTTAGCACTAGTTTTATCTTGATTATTGTCCCTCTATAATACAAGATAATATACCATATTGGTAGGGCAAGTCTGACTTTATAATTGTTGCAAAGTTTTATTGGCCGTTCTAGAATACCTACCATTCCAAGTAAACTTTAGAATCATTTAATTGAGTAAAAAGAAAAGTTGAGATTTTTGTGGAGGAGCACTGAAGTGGAGGGAAAGTGACATATTTAGGATGCTCTATTTTAATCCATGAATATGGTGCTTGTCACTATTCTCTCCATTTAAATCAGTAACTTTTGTAGTTTTACTTATAATGTCCCATTTAATTCTTGTTTATTCTTAGCTATATTTCCCAATATTTTTTGTGAAAATATTCAAACATACAGAAAAGTTGAAATAATTTTACAGTGTGCATCCATGTATCATTACCTACCATTAACATCTTACTCTACTTTATGCAGTGTTTTTATTAGGCAGTGAATGGGAGCATAGACTGCCTGGATTCACTGCCTGTAAACTACATAATGCAGGGCAAGTTACTTAACTTTTCCAAACCTGTTTTCTTATCTGCAAACTGGGAATTGCCTCAGGGGGTATTATGAGGGCCAAATAGATTAAAATATGTAAGGCACTGAGAACAAAGCCTCATCGTGCTCTGTAAACACTGTATGCCAACTACATTAATGTCCTTGGGCTGTTACAACTAAATATCATAGACTGGGTGGCTTAAGCAGAAATTTATTTTCTTGCATTTGTGAGGCAAGAGGTTACAGATCAAGGTCTGGCACGGTCAGTTTAGGATGAGAATTCTCTGGCATTAGATGCCACCTTATTTTTTTTAAAGATTTTATTTATTCATGAGAGACACACAGAGAGAGGCAGAGACACAGGCAGAGGAAGAAGCAAGCTTCATGCAGGGAGCCTGATGCAGAACTCCATCCCGGCACCCCAGGATCACGCCCTGGGCCAAAGGCAGGTGCTCAACCGCTGAGCTACCCAGGGATCCCCCACCTTCTTGCTAAATCCTCACATGATCTTTCCCAGGTGCCTGCACCTTCAGAGGGAGTGCGCCACTTGATGTCTCTTCTTATAAGGACACTAATCCTATGGGATCAGGGCCCCACCCTTATGGTTTCACTTAACCATAATTGCTTCCTCACTCCGAATACAGCTACACTAGGGGGTTAGGTCTTCAACATTTGAATGGCAGAGGTGGGTGGGGAGACCCAAAGACTCAGTCCACAACAGCTAGCCAAAACATAGTTTCATTCTATATTCTAAATTGTTGTTTTTGTAAGCTATTGATGTAGAAGTGTATTCGGAATGGTGTACTCCTATTTTGTTAAGGAAACAAAACCTACCAATAAAAGTGCATTACAGTATAATCATTTGTACAGAGAATACATAAAAACTCATGAAAAAAAAAATGGTGTGGTGTGTGTAGGTAAGTCTGCACCAGATATTAGCAGTGCTTATCTCTGCTTGATGAGATTCTAGGTAATAATTATTTTGCTTTTGGGTATTTTCTGGCACTTCAGAAATGCAAGAAAGGAATTAACCTAAGAATTTATTGAATGCTAGCATAAAAAAAAGACCCGATCATTCTTTTAGTAAAACACAGGATTCCGTTCCATTTTCAATCTTTTCCACGTACCTATGAAATAAAGTGGTATGGATTCGTTTACAGCAATGTTGTTTGGACAAAAAAAAAAAGATACAGATGTTTTCCTTTGGTCGAGGGTTCCAGGCTCCCCGTGGCAACAGTCCCTTGCCCCTTGCGGGCAGGGGGGAGACGGCTTCTTCAGCAGGTCGGGGTGGGGACGCGGCACCGGCTCCGAGCCCCCCCCTCCTCCCCCCGGCCGCCCGCGAGCCCGGGGTGACGCGGCCCCGGGGCGAGCATCCCGCGAAGCGCCGCGAGCCCCAGGCTGCCCCGGAGGACGCTGGGAGCCACGCGCGGAGGCCGCTAGCCGCGCAGGCGCACAGGTCGGGGCCGCGCTACGTGGGGGCGTCTCGACGCTGCGCGGAGGGCGTCGGGCCGCACGAGGGGGTGAGCGGGGCGAGGGGGGGCGCGCGGGGCGAGGGGGGGCGCGCGGGGCGAGGGGGGCGCGCGGGGCGAGCGGGGCGAGGAGGGCGAGCGGGGCGAGGGGGGCGCGCTGGGTGAGCGGGGCGAGGGGGCGCGCGGGGCGAGGGGGGCACGCGGGGCGCGCGGGGCGAGGAGGGTGAGGGGGGCGCGCAGGGTGAGCGGGGCGAGCGGCGAGCGGGGCGAGGGGGGCGCGCGGAGCGAGGGGGGCACGCGGGGTGAGCGGGGCGAGGAGGGTGAGGGGGCGAGCGGGGCGCGCGGGGTGAGCGGGGCAAGGGGGGGCGCGCGGGGCGAGGGGGGCACGCGGGGTGAGCAGGGCGAGGAGGGTGAGCGGGGCGAAGGGGTGATGGGGGGCGAGCGGGGCGCGCGGGGTGAGGGGGGCGCGCGGGGCAGCGGGGTCTGGGGCGGGGACCACGGCGAGCGGCGGCTCCTCCCCGCCGGCGTCTCCGGTAGCGCGCGGTGCGCCCAGCGCCCGGGTCAGGCTCAGACAAAGGCTGCGAGGTCCGGGCCTGGAGAAAGGGTTATTACTCCCTCCGTTGCGGGACGAGGGGGACGGGAGCGGGCGGGCAGGGGTCGGTGACTTGCGGCCCCGGCGACGGCCCCGGAGCTGGCATTCCAAACCTCCAGACTAGTGTAAGCATCGTGCACCTGCAGCGGAGTTGGCCAGCGCAGTGGTTTGGCCCGTGTGGGCCGTGCATGTCCACCGTCTCCATGTACCTCTCGTAAAAAGTTTTCACTGATCGGTGTAAGTTCTAGAATTCACTGTGCCACTGAGCGATTTCCAGGTCCTTTTGCCGACTAATGTTTTCTGTCCAACATCACCAGGGGGCTTTTGAGGTGGAACCTCCAGCTGCCTGCTGAGAAGACCGATGGAACTCAAGACGAGATGGGCCTTGCGAGCCTAGACGTTAAAAGGTCCCGACTCCGGATTGGGTACACTCTGTTCGCTGGGTGCCTGAGCGTGGAGGACTCCAGCACCACCGCGAGGCTTGAGTTTCCAGCAGTTTCCTTATCGAAGATGGCCATGCCCAAATAGGACCTTCTGCCTCGTGGGCTGAGGCGGAGAGCTCCAGAAAGGAGTGCTGAAGTCATCATGCTGCAGCAGCTCCTCATCACCCTGCCCACGGAGGCCAGCGCGTGGGTGAAGTTGCGCCATCTGAAGAAGGCCAAGGAGGGGGCGCCCCTGTGGGAGGACGTGACTAAGATGTTTGAAGGAGAAGGTGAGAATAGGCTGGTTGGTGGGAAGGAGGAAAAGCAGCGTCGTCCTCTAGTGTGAGAAGGGAGGTAGACTCCTGAGCAGAAGCATCCCTTGGGGTGACACTTGGGTAAAAGGTCTCTGGGGTTCTTGATTATGGCACCTGGCCTGGGGGTTTCCAGGATAGTACTACTGGTCAGTTCAACCCAAAACCAGTATGTGTCATGCCTGTATAGGTTATTTCTTTTCGTTTTCCCCCGTGGGTGTGTGAGGCTGGGAAGACTTGCCTGATTTTCTTTATTTTACAGTGATGAAAATTTTTTTTTATTTTTATTTTTTTTATTTTTTTTTTCATTTATTTATGATAGTCACACACAGAGAGAGAGAGAGGCAGAGACACAGGCAGAGGGAGAAGCAGGCTCCATGCACCAGGAGCCTGATGTGGGATTCGATCCCGGGTCTCCAGGATCGTGCCCTGGGCCAAAGGCAGGCGCTAAACCGCTGCGCCACCCAGGGATCCCTGAAAATTTTTTAAAAGATTTTATTTATTTATTCATGAAACACACACAGGGAGGCAGAGACATAAACAGAGGGAGATGCAGGCTCCCTGCGGGGAACCTGATGTGGAACTCTATTCTAGGACCCTGGGATCAGACCTGAGCTAAAGGCAGATGCTCGGGTAGCCTGGGTGGCTCAGTGGTTTAGCACAGCCTTTGGCCCCCGGGGTGTGATCCTGGAGACCCAGGATCAAGTCCCTCATTGGGCTCCCTGCGTGGAGCCTGCTTCTCCTTCTGCCTGTGTCTCTGCCTCTCTCTCTCTTTCGTTAATAAATAAATAAAGTTTAAAAAAATAAAGGCAGATGCTCAACCTCTGAGCCACCCAGGTGCCCCTACGGTGAGGAAATGTGAATCAAATGAGAGCCCTGTGCAGGCACTTAGTGGCTAGGTCAGGAGTAGAAGGCAGCAGGGAAAGACTAGGTGAGCCTGAAGTGTCTTGTGCTAGAAAGCAAGGAAGAGTGCAAGATGGACATGTATCAGCAGGTTGGGCAGTTTGGACAGACCTTTAGAAGACTGCTAAGTATCCAGATTGATTGTTAACACTGGAATAAATAAAATTCCATAAGTTCATGATGACAAAATAGAGGAAGGGGAAAAACTCATTTACTGACAGTGGTGTTGATTCATATGCTGATTTCTTACTTTGAAAATAAATTATTGTGGGAACAAGGAATAATACATTTACCTTGCTTTTGAGATCATTTTCAGTTGTTGAGGCAAAGCTTTTTACAGAAAATAGTCTGCCAATAAAAATGGAAGAATATTTATGATAGAATATTATGATAGAATATTTTACTATAAATGAAATAATGGGGAACAGGGTATTCACATGGTGCCAAAGTATTGCCCCCATAAATTACTTGCTAAATGCCAAGGAAAGAACACACCTTTCCAGTGGTGGTATCTGGGGGTCACTGTCTTAACCAAGTGTGCCACTAATGGGATAAGCTCACATTTTGTGCCTTCTGGATAATGTAGTATAAAGCACATGGTATCACCTATGAAGAATTCCGCCAAAATGTTTAACATGATCCTAAATTGAGCTTTAAGGCTGAACCTTTAAACCTTTTAAGGTTTAAAGAAAATACAAGGGATAGAGAAGGTAAACGTAGCACCATCAGACTGTTGGTCTCTTAAAAAGTCAATGTCATGAGAAAAGGGGAAGTACTATTCTAGAGAGATTGGAGATAACAGCCATTTTGAATGTGTGAATCTTGGTTGGCTCCTGGGTCAGAATAAATCCAGAATAAAAGATAATTTGAGAAGAGTTGAGGAAATCTAAATATAAATTATTAACTTGCTTAGATGTGATAAATGGTATTGTGGTTATGCAGGAGAAGATCCTTATTTGAAGTATTTTGGGGAGCGGGGGCACCTGGGTGACTCGGTTAGTTAAGCATCTGCTTTCGGCCCAGGTCATGATCCCAGTGTCCTGGGATGGAGCCTATATTGGACTCCCTGCTCAGCGGAGAGTCTGCTTCTCCCTCTCCCTTTGCCTGCTGCTTCCCTGCTTGTGCGCTCTCTCTCTGTCAAATAAATAAAATCTAGAAAAGAAAAGAAAATGAAATATTTAGGGATGAAATATCATAATGTCCGCAACTTTGAAATGGTTCAGAAAGGGGATCCCTGGGTGGCTCAGCGGTTTGGCGCCTGCCTTTGGCCCGGGGCACGATCCTGGAGTCCTGGGATCACTCCTGGCATGGAGCCTGCTTCTTCCTCTGCCTGTGTCTCTGCCTCTCTCTGTGTGTCTCTCATGAATAAATAAATAAATCTTAAAAAAAAGAAATGGTTCAGAAAAATAGATGAAGAAAATATGGCAAATATTAACAGTCATTGAATGCAGGTGGTGGATGCATGGGTGTTCAAAATTCATGATAAGAAGTGAGGGAAAAATACCAGGACAGCAATTCGTGTGCCTTAATTCCTAGTTTATATTTTTAATACGTCACGTTCAGCCAATATTTTGGAATTCTAGCAACCTGGCAGAGTATTATGCCTAACACTTTAGTAGATTAAAAAAAATGAACTGGATAGTTTCTACCCATATATTCATACTAATATTCAATTGAGGGAGATAATTATATAAATAAATATAATAGGAAGCAGTCTGAGAAAGATAGCAGAGTAGAGATAAAAACAAGCCTTGGAAGAGTACAGGGAAGAGAAAGCTTTCTTCGCATTAAGAGTGTTTGAGAAAACTTCACCTAAACTGGTCCAGAAGGACATCTGTTTTTCAACGAGTAGGATGTATGTTCAAGAACAGTGACTAGTTATGTGGGTTGGGTGTGTCTAGTGGATGAAGAAGGGTGTTTAGAAGGAGATAATACTTAGAGAAGCAAAGATGGACTGGTTATGGAGGATCTTGAAATCCATGGGAAAGTGTTTGGATTTTTCTTTCTTATCAGTGGGGAAGCTTTGAGGATTTTTGAACAGAGAAGTGGCCCAGTATGTCTGTGCTTTTGGACCAGTGTTGACCATTGGGAAGTATTAATATCCAAAGAAGTACACTGTAGCTCCTTTTTATTAAGGAAGCTCCAGTCAGGGCAGCCCGGGTGGCTCAGCGGTTTGGGGCCGCCTTCGGCCCAGGGTGTGATCCTGGAGGCCCGGGATCAAGTCCTGCATCAGGCTCCCTATGTGGAGCCTGCTTCTCCCTCTGCCTCTGTCTCTGCCTCTCGCTCTCTCTGTCTCTCATGAATGAATAAAAAAATGAAATGTTAAAAAAAACGAAGCTCCAGTCTGCTCTGAGTTGCTCTAAATGTCCCTATTTGTGAATGTTTTGAGAGAGGAGCTTGAAGTTCAGCAGGTCTGCAAGCCGGTTTTCTGTTTTCGGTGGTGGTGTGGGGGGGCAAGGGAGGCAAACCTTATGGCTCTTTTCCTTTCTCAGTTTTGCTCTCTCAGGATGCTGATGAGACCCAGGGAGAAAGTTTCAAGGATGAAGTGACCTCTGCACCCTCGACAGTGGAATCTCAGGTGGGTTGCAGTTTCCTGTCACTTTATTGAAATTGTTTCTCAGATTTTAAAAGCCTTGGACTTTGATATTCTTTGACTCAATTTGCTGGATTGGATTTCCTTAGCCTGTTCCAAACCAGGCCACATTGGTTGATTTCACAGGTAAGTTTCCCACCAATAGTAAGAGGTTCCTCATAATAGAAGTTCACCATAATAGAAGGTTCCTCAGGAACCTTCTTGTTTCAAGCAAACCTCTGGCCATTTATCCAACACAATTAAAAATCATGGGGGATAGGCTAAATGGAGGATGGGCATTAAGGGGTGCACTTGTTATAAAGAGCCCTGGGTGTTATATGTAAATGATGAATCACTAAATTCTCCTGAAACCAATATTACACTATTTGTTAACTAACTAGAATTTAAATAAAAATTTGAAAAAAAATCATGTGGGTGCGTGTATGTGTGTGTAAAAGTAATGTAGTCCTTGCCCTGAAATGTGTATGTGTGTAAAAGTATGTAATGTAGTCCTTGCCCTAAAACCTCACAGATGTCTTCTGGGGGGAAAGACAAAACATTGTAAAACATTTTAAGCGGCATGTAAAGATCAACAGAATGCAGTTCTGATATTCTTGGGAGATGTATATGCTTCTTTAATGACCTTTAAGAGAGGATATCTGGTTATGTTTTGGAGCAGAATTGTAGATGAAAAGGGAAATAAACTATTGGCAGATCATGAAGGGCACAAGCTAAATAGGCTGACCAGAGAAGGAGGGAAAATTTCCAAGAGCAGTAGGAAGTGTCTGTGTATCATAAATGAACTAATCATAAAACTATTGGCACTGGCAATGGACAAAGCTCTGTGCTACCAAAACCCAGAATCAGGGAAACTCAAGAAAAGCATAGATCGGGATGCCTGGGTGGCTCAGTGGTTAAGTGTCTGCCTTTGGCTCAGGGCATGATCCTGGAGTCCTGGGATCGAGTCCCACATCAGGCTCCCTGCACGGAGCCTGCTTCTCCCTCTGCCTGTCTCTCTCTCTCTCTCTCTCTCATGAATAAATAAATAAATAAAATCTTTTAAAAATTAATAGATTAATCAGAGAAAATCGATATAAAGGAGATATTCTTAGAGAACAGAAGAGTTTTATAGTGGAACGATCTTAGCTTCCAAAATAACACAGTATAGGGTTTAATCACCTGTCTTTAACATTTCTCAGATTCAGTTTTCTAATGGGTTAAATGTGGATGCTCTTGTCAGCTCATAGGCCTGAAATGCCTTCCAGAGTTATTTATAATATATAAAAAGCATTAGAATCATCTTCATACATAAAGAATGTATTGTTATCTTACTCTTCTGGGTTCTGGGTTCTTTTTGCATTTGGTAATATTTTTAAAAATAACTGCAAGGTGGTTATGTAACGTATGTAGGTCATACATGACAGGCTCTTGTACTTCACAACACAGTGTCTGCTTTGGTCAAATCTTCCTTACTGGGCAGAATCCGTGCTCCCTCCAGAAATGCGCTGTTCTCACATACTTTGCTCACTAACAGAAACACCCAGCTAATGCTGCTTTACCCATGCTGAAATGTTCTCATTTTAACAATTCATTCTCAGCCCAACCAAAGTCCCTGTCTTGAACTCTCCCCTCCCTCAAATAGTTTTGATCTTTATTGTCCTTAATCCAAATTACCATAGACTGTTCTGAGACCTACTTTAATATTTCATGAGTATTTCTCCTTCAGCCATATCATAAGTTGCAAAAGGCAACTTAGATGTTTTCTGCACTGTGTTGTAGTCTCCTGCAGAGAGTCAGCCAACTAATTTTCAAGAGAGTGTCCAAGAAAACTTGGCTAGAATCTCTTAGCATGTAGGCAATGTTAGACCTGAAAAGGAACATATTTGATATTCTAGGAACTGTTGACCTTCAAGGACATATTTGTGGACTTCACCCAGGAGGAATGGGGGCAACTGGCCCCTGCTCACCGGAATCTATACCGGGAGGTGATGCTGGAGAACTATGGGAATCTGGTCTCAGTGGGTAAGGATAAGTTCCCCTTATAACTAGAACCTACCTGTTGTAAGAAAATCTTTATTTCTAACCAAATTACTGTGCCCAGGCTTTGGGTTGTGATACAGGTTTCTAGTTCCTTCTAAACAGCAAGGCAGGATTGCTGTGGTCTTTTCTGCCTTGATCTTTCTGCCCTAGCCCTCAGCAGGCCTGAATACCAAAGAACTATCTTTTAATTCTTGGGTTGGTTCTTTGACCTCAGCACATGCAATATTTTCTTCTTCGTGAGCAGGATATCAGCTCTCCAAACCTGGTGTGATTTCCCAGTTGGAGAAAGGAGAAGAGCCATGGCTGATCAAGAGAGTGATTTCAGGAAGTCCTAGTTCAGGTAAGAGCAAAGCAGGTGGGGCCTCTGTCATGTTTGCTAGAGAGCTCCACTTGAAGCCTTCTCCAGGCTTTGGGGAAGACCATGCCACCCAGATGGGACCCACAGGAAACCTGATTACTACTCTGCACTTGCCTCTTCTCATTAGTTTCCCTGGAATAGGGGGAAAGAGATGCCTTTCTCATCAGAGTTAGTTTTCTTGACTAATTCTCCTGTCCCAACTTTCAAGATTTTCTTGCTTTCTCCCCCATTCTGAATCTTGCCCTCATCATGGTTGCTTTCTCCTGTCCATCCAGGTATTCATGGGTCACTCCTCATTAAGTACAGCACCTTTCACCAGATTCTCATGTTATTTTATCATGGATTTCACTCTTTCACAGTTCCATTAAAATTTCTTTTTGAATCTTACTTTGTAATCCTAGCTTCAATTCTGATTCTCTTTTTAATTTGTGTAATTTAACTTTTTATTTCAGGTAACTTAGGACTCTGTGAGAAATCCTCACAGAATTCCTTCTTACCAAATCAAATAGATTTTAACAGTCTCCTTCATCTAAGAACAGCAATAATGACAGCTCTTCATCAAGCTGGCCTCCATGAGTCCTGTGCATATGTTAGCCTCATCTTACAGAGGAGAAAAAGGCGGCTCGCAGGTTAAGAAATTTGTCCAGCATCACTTAGCTACTGGTCAGTGGAGTTGGTATTTGAATTCTAATCCTTCTTATTCCACAGTTTGTGTTTTTAACAGCAGTACTCTACTCGACAGCATTGGGTTCATAGACCTGGCCACCTTCTTGGTATCTATCCTTTCCTCCACCAGCCAGTTTATAATTTTTATCTCCTCTCTCTTTCTCTTCCTGCTTTTTCAGAGTGCTTCTCATCAATATCCTTTTTAACGCAGTTATGTCATTTCCACCTCTATTAGGATAGGCTAAACTACTATAGCAGATAGACTCTAAAGTGTGGCTCAAGCAGAAGAGGAATTTCTTGCTCATAGGTCTGGAGGAACTGGTCAGTCCAATAGATAGTTCTTTTCCACCCAGTGAATTGGGGATTGATATTTCTTCCACATGGTGGCTGCACCATTCCCTAGGGCCTCTTCCTCATCTAAGTGTAGCCAGCACAGAATAAGCACACAGGAGCTCATCTGGGAGGTTTTTGTGGGCCAGCCTGGAGTGAGTGGTTCACATGACTTTCACTCTGAGTCACTTATGGGAGAAACCTTTGTCACTTCGCTCAAATCAAAAAAAAAAAAAAAAAAAGAAAGAAAGAAAGATTGGGAAATATAGTGTAGTTGTGTGTCTAAAAATGGGAAGAACTGATTTTGGTGAATATCCAGTAGTGTCTGCCACAATCCTTGAGGGGCTGCTATTCTATATCTGCACAAATGCATTGTGATGGTTTTGGCTGTTCCTTGACACCGATATTCTCTATATTTTCATCTTTGTTTTATACATCCATATGAACTCTATTCCCATATATCCCTGGCATTTAGGACATTTCTGTCTGGGTGCTGTTGTCACTTCAAACCCAATACATCCGAAAACAGACCATCTTCTCTCCCAAGCAAATTTCTTATCCTGATTCCTCTATACTTTCAGTCTCAAAGACCACATATTATGGTATCAGCAAGACTGTATCATGTTTTTCTACTCTCAGTGCTTCCCTAATTTTTCATGCTTCTCTGATATTACCTGCTAGAAACACTTCTCCTCTTCATCTTTGGTGATGCAGTGCCAAGCCAAGTCCCAGCGTCTCATGCCTATTACTATGATTTTTCGTTGTATTTGTTAATGTTTTATTGTTTTTCTGAACCATTTTGAATGTCAGATTTGACCTCTTGAAATATGACATTTATCTTGTTCTTAATGCTGAAAAGTTAAGTGACTCCTTATTCCCTATAATAAGTAGTGAAAACATTACTATTTGTTTTTTTTAAGGATTTTACTTATTTATTTAAGAGAGAGTAAGAGTGAAAGTGGGAGAGAGGGGCAGAGGGAGAGAGAGAATCTCAAGCAGATTCCATGCTCAGCATGGGATTTATCTTCACAAGCCTGAGATCATGTCCTGAGCCAAAACCAAAGTGCTTAACCAACTGAGCTGCCCACCTCTCTCTTGCTTTTTAAGTCCACCCTAAGACTTACCAAGCTATTCCCGAGCATTTTGTATGTGCTGATCCTAAGGTGAGGTTAGAAATTCCGGGGAATGAGTTTGTTGTTGTGAACAGGAAATATTGGTGGTTTAGGATGGCAGAGTCCAAAATGGATGGATGGGAATGGAAAAAGAATAAAAACTAGAGAAACTCCCTCATCTCAAAATATTGTCCCATATATACTATGGATAGACTATATAGTCTCTATCCTTAAGATTAAGATTTCATAGTATAGTTAATAATATGTCACAAATTAAGAAGACCATGTTTCACCTCCTATAGGTATAGGCAAAAATTATGAAGATTGATAAAAATCCAGTGAACTTGAAGGGAAGGGCACCCATATTGAGAGGACACATGTCTCCTGAGAGCACACATACCCAGAACCGAATAATTCCTCTTTAGTAAGTTCTATGAAGTATTGACAGGAATGTAAACAAATGTTTCTATAATGATAACATGAAAAACTGGAGACAACTTAAATATTTGTCAGTAGAGAAGTCAAATTATTATATGCCCATCAATGGAATGCATGTACTTGTTAAAAATAATGAGATAAATATAAATATACAGACATGGAAAGGGGGCCTGTAAGATACGGTTGGGTTAAAAAAAAAAAAAAAAGATATGGTTGGGTTAAAAAACAAAACAGATAGATAAATTATATATATATTATATATATATATATATAATATATTACCTTTTTTGTGCAAATGTATATTTGTAACCATACATACATAAATACATTCACATGTACATACTTTTGGGAATATCTAAATGGATATATTCCAAAATCCTAGGAAACTAAGGGAATGGAGATGAAATGGAGAGAGGCTGTCCCTCCTATGTTATTTAATGTTTTCTTTTAATGTGTAGAAAGTATGAGATAAATACTTGAAAAAAAAACTTTTTTTATTATAGGGAAGATTTTGTCATAGAAATCTGGACTTGAGACAATATGGTACAAGAATCCTGTGTTCCTTAATCTCATCTCTTGCTATCTGCCCTTACAGTGATGCTCTTTTCTTAGTTGACTTCCTTCTGGAATTCACATGGATGAACTCCTCCCAATTCCTGAAAGTCAGCCCACATATTCTAACAGCTGCTTTCCTTTGACAATTTCTTCATTTATTTTTTTTTCCTTCATTTATTTTTATATTACTCTCTAGGGGGCAGAACTACATTTGAAGATAGCCCAAGGTTTCTATGCTTAGTACATGTTAATTTTTCCCCCTCCTATTCTCACTATGGCCATTTATTTCTTAAAGTGCACTGAATATGGGTCATTTGTATTTTGGGATTTCTTTCAGACTTGGAGAATAAAACAGAAACCAGCAAGTCCTCCTTAAAGAATGATATTTCATGGGAAGGATTACACCATGGCCTCATGATGGAACAGTCCACAAGAGGAAACACCTTATATTCCACATTGGGAAGAGTCTCCAAATGTGATAAGTTAGAAAGCCACCAGGAAAACCAAAGAATGGGTGAGGGGCAAATTCCCTTGACCCACAAGAAAACACTCACTCAGGAGAGAGGCCAAGAATCTAACAGATTTGAGAAAAGTATTAATAGCTCAAAAGTTATTCCAAGACCAGAAGGTCCTCTGAGAAAAAAAGACCATAAATATAAGATACCTAGAAAGAGAAATAGATACAATTTAGATTTGATTAATCATTCAAGGAATTATACAAGAATGAAAACCTTTGAATGTAATATTTGTGAAAAAATCTTCAAACAGCTCATTCACCTTACAGAACACATGAGAATTCATACTGGAGAGAAACCTTTCCGATGTAAAGAATGTGGAAAAGCCTTTAGCCAAAGTTCATCCCTTATTCCACATCAGAGAATCCATACTGGTGAGAAACCCTATGAATGTAAGGAATGTGGGAAAACCTTCAGACATCCATCATCTCTTACTCAACATGTTAGAATTCATACTGGGGAGAAGCCCTATGAATGTGGTGTATGTGAGAAAGCATTCAGCCAGAGCATTGGGCTGATCCAGCATCTGAGAACTCATGTTAGAGAGAAACCTTTCACATGCAAAGACTGTGGAAAAGCATTTTTCCAGATTAGACACCTGAGGCAACATGAGATTATTCATACTGGTGTGAAACCCTACATTTGTAATGTATGCAGTAAAACCTTTAGTCATAGCACGTACCTAACTCAACACCAGAGAACTCATACTGGGGAAAGACCATATAAATGTAAGGAATGTGGGAAAGCCTTTAGCCAGAGAATTCATCTTTCTATTCATCAGAGAGTCCACACAGGAGTGAAACCTTATGAATGCAGTCATTGTGGAAAAGCATTTAGGCATGACTCATCCTTTGCTAAACATCAGAGAATTCATACTGGAGAAAAACCTTACGATTGTAATGAGTGTGGAAAAGCCTTCAGCTGTAGTTCATCACTTATTAGACATTGCAAAACACATTTAAGAAATACTTTCAGCAATGATATGTGACATACATTCAACATCAAATAATCCTCATAATGGAACAAAAGCCTCTAAATCAAAGGTTTTCTGACTTGGATTTCAAGAAGCAAGGATTTTTTTTTTTTTTTTAATGACTCGACCCAGTGTTAAAAACTATCAGTTTTGCCATAATAAAGAAACTTCCTGTTACCAACATTGTCTCAGAAAAGAAAGGGCATTTTAATATTTTAAAATATAGGGAGGATGTAATCATTAGGAATAACCCTTAACATTGAATTAAGTTAGGTTTATGAAAATCTCCCAAATTTGTTTTTATTTTTCTCATTTCATTATGGGCCAGTGGAAGGTTCATCATGGCTATTTGGACTGGCTTTTGAGAATCACTGTTTTAATAATCCCTTAAATAATCAGAATAAAATATAACTTTTTTATTATAGCCCTTTATATGGCTAGAAGGGGTATAAATAAAAATACTGGTTGGCTCATTTCTAGAAGAAATAATCTTTTTTTTTTAATTTTTATTTATTTATGATAGTCACAGAGAGAGAGAGAGAGAGGCAGAGACACAGGCAGAGGGAGAAGCAGGCTCCATGCACCGGGAGCCCGATGTGGGATTCGATCCCGGGTCTCCAGGATCGCGCCCTGGGCCAAAGGCAGGCGCCAAACCGCTGCGCCACCCAGGGATCCCTCTAGAAGAAATAATCTTGAAGCTTTCTAGAATTGATAGGTAACCTACTACACATGAAATACTGAAGTATATTTTATGGCTTCTTAAAGGGAATTGGCAAACTTCATAAAGGGCCAGATAGTAAATATGTTAGGTGTGGGGGGCATATGAGCTCTGTCAGAACCACTCAACCCTACCGTGTTAGCGCAAAACCATCCAGAGAAATCCATAAACCAGGATATCTCAGCTTTTGCACTGTTGATATTTTGGGCCAGATGTTTTGGGCAGTTGTCCTGTGCACCATAATGGGTTTAGCAGTATATCTGCCCATAAGTTGCCAGTAATAGAGCCAATAATTCCCCCGCACCTATCGTAACAACCACCAAAAGTGTCTCCAGATGTTGCTAGATGTGCCCTGGGGATCAAGATTGCACTTGTGAAGTACTTGAAAACCACTGAATAAACAAATTGAGTGTAGCTCTGTTCCAGTAAACAATAAACTTAATGTAAAAAACACATTTGGTCACATTTAGCCTGAGAGCTGCAGTTCACCATTCCTGCTGTAGAGTACATAAATGACTGCCCCCAAATAAGCACAGCAAGAATAGTGATCTTATTGGGTTATTTTTTAAAAATCTGCTTCACTGGAACTTTTGATATGTCCTGCTATAATGTCTTTAACCATAGAAATTTTATATAGTTTCTGAAATACTTATAGCAATCTACCATAAAAACCTGAGGAGGCTTATCATCACTTATTTGACAATGCTTCCCATGTGATTTGACATAAGCCTAATAGTCAAAAAGACTTCATTTAGAAGTTGAGTTTTGGGAGGTTTGTCTGAAATAGCAGATTTTAAAGTACATCCCTAAATAAGCTTACATTTTATTTAAAAACAATAATTGGGACACCTAGGGGGTTCAGTTGAGTGTCGGACTCTTGATTTTGGCTCAGATCATGACCTTAGGGTCATGAGATTGATCCCTGTGTCAGGCTCCATGCTCAGTGGGGTGTCTGCATGAGATTCTCTGCCCCCTCTCCCCTGCTCATGCACATGCATTCTCTCTCAAATCTTTAAATAATCATCTGCTTAGCCAAGGTGGCAATATGTTTCTAAAGGCAAATACAGAGGATTACATCATTAATAAGAGCTTAATGTTGAGAAGATTTGATTTTAAAGACAAAATATAAAAACTTTGTTTTTCTAGGCTGATATAGAATAATCTTTGTTTACAACTTTAATAACCCAAGAAAACTGCGATATTAACAGAGGAAAACCAAACTCCAATCTTATACTGGTTTATACTTCCAATATCAAAACTCATCTTGGTAAGATGAAGTTTTAAAAATATTTGAAAGAGTGAGAGTGAGAGAGCGCGAGCTGAGGGTCGGAGGGAGGGAGAGGGAGAAGCTGTCTGTTGAACAGGAAGCCTGACCTGAGGCCTGATATCAGGACCTCAAGATCACAACCTAAGCTGAAGGCAGACGCTTAACCAACTAAGCCACCCAGGTGCCCCAACAAGATGAACTTTTAAAAAAATCATACAGGCCTTCCTTTTTCTTCCTTATCTCCCATGTTGATATATATTTCTTGAGACAAGTACATGCAAGGCACTGCTTGGATCTGAGTTTTTGTGGTGGGTGCTGTGATATGCTGACCAGAATCCCCACTAGGAATTACAGACTGTGTAGAGAATGTGGCCAATAGTCCTCAACTCTCACCTGCTATCAGGGGTTCCCTTAACTGAAGACAGCTGTCTTGTCAAAGGGCATACCCTCTGCCCAGGTTGTTAACATCTAATGACCATTATAAAAGTCCAGCCATTTTGCCCCATATTTAGGATGGTCTGAAGGGTAATCCAACTTTTAGAATTCCTCAGAGAGTCAATCAAGGCTTCTGTTGATATTGTCTCTCTTTAAATAACCAGTCTCACTTTACTTGCATCACATCTGTTTATTCTTAGATTATGCATAAAACTTCATGAGGCATCAGACAAACTTCTAAGGTTTTTCCCCTCTTTCCTGACAAATTTTGCAATGGAGATAACATGAACTTATTTGAATTTCAGTAAACATAGGTAGAATAAAAGTTTTGTATATAATGCTGATAATTCTAAAGACATTTCCATTTGATTAAGCCAACAACCTTAAATTAGCTTTAAGACTGAATATTTTTAAAAAAAGACTAAACATTTTCCAAGAGCATGTGAACTTATAAAACATTTGGGTTAGTTTCTATCTTTGAGTTTTAGAATGCCCAATTCCTACAAGCACTTGCTTTAAACCAACTAAATAGAGATCTTTTATCAGTTAATTTTAGCAATACCACCTGGAGATAGAGAAAATATCTCACATTTATAACATACATGGACACACAAGATGCAAGCAAAATCTTAAAGGCCCAATTTTCAAATCTCTCCTTTTTACAAAACAAATCTAATGGCAAGATGGTATTGTAATTTAGGGATCCACTCACTGGTCATTTTTCTCTGTATTGTGGCCAAGCAGCATTATGAAAAATAATTGCCCAACTTTGGAGAATACAGCCCAAAGGGTTGCATGTGGGGATCAAATTGTTGTTTCCCATTTTCCCATAGGAACATAGCCACTTTTATCCAAAGATACCAAGAGATGCAGTAACAAGCAAACCAAATGAAACCCAACCTCTGTAAGCCTCAGTTTCTCCCCAAAAGTCAGGGCTTCACTGACTCAACCAAACAGCTTCCTCATCAGCTTTTTAGAAAAGGAGGTCAAAAGAACCCCAACCCCCTATTTGGAGGCATTGGAAAGGGAGGAAAAAATAAGATCTAAACCAAACAGGAGAAAGAAAGAAGCTCACATGCCCTCCATATGAAATCCTCAGCTAGAGACTTCCATCCAAACCAAACCCAAAACTGTTTCCTTGCCACAGGAGTTAAATTAAGCTGGAGGCGCCCAATCAGGTTGGGGCCCCGGGGATGGTCCCCAGGACAAAGAGCCTAGACAGCTGTTAGGACCCATCACCGGGCTCCTGTTACAGGCTGAGGGCTGATGAGCCATGGACAAAGAGTTCCTCCCCAAAATGTAACCAAGCCCAAGTTCACCCATCTAATGGACAGCAAAGACAATCAGACATTGAGCATGCAGCAAGGAAAGGAGATCGGAGGGCAAATCTCAAATCCACCTCTCCCAAGGAGAGTTGGGGGAATTTAAAGGCAAACAAAAAGGGTAAAAAGTTGTGGAAGTGCTTATTAGCTTGCAGGTGCAATTAGTACCATCAACGCTTTGGTTACTGGTTTCACTAGTTTTCTCAGAATATTGAAAATGTAGGGATCCCTGGGTGACGCAGTGGTTTAGGGCCTGTCTTTGGCCCAGGGCGTGATCCTGGAGACCTGGGATTGAATCCCACGTCGGGCACCCGGTGCATGGAGCCTGCTTCTCCCTCTGCCTGTGTCTCTGCCTCTCTCTCTCTCTCTCAATGTGTGTGTGACTATCATAAATAAATAAAAATTTAAAAAAAATAAATAAAAAATTTAAAAAATTTATTAAAGTAGAGATTACTTTTAAAAAAAGGAAAATGTAATTCTTACTGGCAGGTGGTGTTTGGAGGTGGGCGGGGGATGCCAATCTGGACAATTTGGTACATAATATGACAGAGCTAAAATCATGCTTCACTGTCGTCCATTTCAGGGAATAACACAGTATTATTTGGGTTATTTCGAGTCTTCCTTGTGTGTGCTTTTATACAGTTAGGATCATGGGTTAGCTGCCTTTGGAACTAGAATTGTTCTTCACTGAATATTAGGTAGTGCTCAGATCCTAAACCTTCATGGCAGAGTGGTCAAGAGTTTGCATTCAGAAATCATAAAAATATGTATTCAAATTCCAACTCTAACTCTTCTAGCTTTGTGATCTTGGTCAAACTCTTTTTTTTTTTCATCTGTCAAGAGGCATTTTTAATAGACACCACACAACAGGTTTATTATTTTTTTTTAAAAGATTTTATTTATTCATAGAGACAGAGAGAGAGAGAGAGGCAGAGACACAGGCAGAGGGAGAAGCAGGCTCCATACAGGAAGCCTGATGCGGGACTCCATCCTGGGTCCCCAGGATCACACCCCAGTCTGTCGACGGCGCTAAACCGCTGCACCACCAGGGCTGCCCCAACAGGTTTATTATGCTAGGTACCCGTAGCCACTCAAAACCAGAAATTATTAATAATGCATTTTATGCTCTTTCAGCTTGTGATAAATACTCATTTATGAAAACACAGAGATATATAAAGAAAACAAACAGGACAGAACCCAGATATACCAACGTGAAAACTTTGATGTAAAAAGACAACACTGTGGGGCACCGGGGTGGCTCACTTGGTTAAATGTCTAACTCTTGGTTTTGGTTCAGGTCATGATCTTGGGGTCCTGGGATAGAGCCCCGAGTCAGGCTCTATGCTCAGCAAGGAGCCTGCTTCTCCTTCTCCCTCTGCTTGTTTGCGTGCTCTCTCATTCTCTCTCTCTCTCTCTGCCAAATCAAAAAAAATCTTTAAAAGAGAGTCTTTCTCTCTATCCCTCCCCCTCTGCTCTTCCCTCTACTTGCCAGTGGCTCTCTTTTTCTAAAATAAATTTAAAAATATTTTTAAAAGACAACATTATGTGATTCCATTTATATAAAGTATCAAAAGTAGTCACACTCATAGAAACAAAGTAAAATGGTGGTTCCCAGGGACTAGGGGGAGGGGAGTAACAGGGAGTTCTTGTTTCATGGGTATAGAGTTTTAGATTTTCAGAAATCTGAAAAAGTTCTGGAGGTCTGTTTCACAATGTGAATACAGTTAATGCTATGGAACTGGACACTTAAAAGTGGTTAAGATAGTAAATTTTATGTGTGTGTGGGTTGTTTTGTGGGTTTTTTATTTTTTATTATTTATTTATTTATTTATTTAATTTTTACCACACACGTGCACTCAATTTTTGGATGTACTTCTTTCCAGAGGATGCACTCTGGTACCCAGTCTGAAAAATTCTTCCAACCCACTTGTACCAACCCCATATCACTTCACTGACTTTCACTGGTCACATCCTCCCTTCCCTCCCCACCCAGCAGCAAGCACCCCCTACTCCATATATGTATGTCAGTAACACATTTCCTCATGGCAAAAGCATTTTACAAGTTGGATTACCCCCTGGATCCCGACTTTCTATATATATTCTTTTGCCATCTCTTAGACACCTTGTTATGGGCTGGATTGTGTCCCCCCAAGCCCTTGCCAAATTCATATGTTGAAACCCTAACCTCTAGTACCTCAGAACTAGACTGATTGAATATATTAATCACTTAAAGAAGTGATTAAGATAAAATGAGTCATTAGGGTATGCTCTAATCCAACCTGACTTACAAGAAGAGGAAATTAGGGCACACAGAGAGACACCAGGGACCTGTGAGCACATGGGAGGACACTGAGCGAGGCAGCCATTTGCAGCCAAGGAGTGAGGCCTCAGGAGAAACAAACTCTGCTGATGGAGGCAGGCCTGTCTAAGGATCCAGAGGGGTTCCTGCAGGACCAGCCAAGAGGGTCCTCGGCTCTGCACAGGACAGAAATCAAGCTCGAGCCAGGAGGAAGTGAGAGCAGAAGTTACTGAATAGTGTAAGTGACACAGTATAGTTGGCAGAGTGTCTGGGAGCCTCAGAAGAGGAGCGGGGAGTTTCTACGTTGTTTGGGGTTATGTGTTTATATTGGAAGGAGGTCCAGGATATGTGTGCCTTTAGGAATCCAAGTCTCATTAAAGGTGACTGTCAGGTGAACAATAGCTGTTATTCTAGAAATCACTGAAGACAGGGGGTATTGACGCCAGTGTTGACAGAAGGTTATTCAAAGCTAATGTCCTGGAGCTCAGATCCAGTTGTTCTTAGATGTTATCAGGTACATGGGGGCCTAGGACGAAACTCAGACGGTAGTAAATTTTCTTGCTTCCCCTCTGGAGTGGGAACATATAGCTTCCTCGGTTGACTCAGATGCAAGGTGAAATACAGAACATGAGGAAATGGGGCCTAGCAAAGCAACAGCAGAGATGGAGCCTTCCTAAAATGGATCCCCTTCGGGGAATCCCTGGGTGGCTCAGCGGTATAGCGCCTGTCCTCGCCCCAGGGAGTGATCCTTGAGACCTGGGATCGAGTCTCACATCAGGCTCCCTGCATGGAGCCTGCTTCTCCCTCTGCCTGTGTCTCTGCCTCTCTTTCTGTGTGTCTCATGAATAAATAAATAAAATCTTAAAAAAAAGTAAAATGAATCCCCTTCAGCTTCCCTATCTCTGCTGAGACCTGGATCCTGGACTTCCAGCCTTGAACTGGGAGAAAACAAATTTCTGTTGTTTAAAGCCACTCAGTCTGTGGCATTTTGTTGCGGTAGTCCTAGCAAACTAATGCACGCCTTTAAGAACATTAAAAATATAGATTTCAGACTTTTTTTTTTCTTTTTTCTGAGAGGGAGAGAGAGAGGGAGACAGAGGGAGTCTCAAGCAGGTTCCATGCCCGATGCTGCGCTGGATGTCACAGCCCTTAGATCATGACCTGAGCCGAAACCAAGAGTTGGATGCTTAGCTGACAGAGCCACCCAGGCGGCCGCAGACTTTATAGTTTTTTAATTTAATTGTTTTTGGAGGTGGGTTGATATAAATACAT